>NC_133973.1:94742656-95383149 GCF_047716275.1 Strix uralensis | reverse complement strand
TCAAAAACTTTGACTTTTGCATATCCTATTGCTGATTACTCTAGTACATTGACACTGTGCATTTGTTGTTTTGGTTAAAAACTGCCGTCTAGAATAATTTTGGTTTTGCATTAGCCTGAGCCAAACTTGCTCAGGCTCAGTTATAACCTCTTAATGGTGAGGTTTGTAGCAGAAAAGCTCACAACCCTTTAACTATAATAGACTTATAATGCAGTACCCTAATAATTGAGCAATATCAATAATTTCAACATAAAACTGCCAAAGGAAGCAAGTTGAAAATTTAGCAATTATATCTCCCTAGGTTGTATTTGAGATCTAAAATTATTTTTTTTCTCTGACAAGTAAGTAACAAGTTTCTCTTAATTAAACTAGATTATGGGAAATGAAAGTGCTATTGAAAACAGCAATAGAGTAGAATACTGTCTTTTATCAAGAGCAGTATCTTGTAAATGTCTTAAGCTGTCTAGTTACCATGATAAATAGGTTTGGGTACATGCACACTTTAATTACTAACAGTGAAATCTGCTGAAATTGAAGTATTGCACTTGGTAAGAGCTATTAATGTTGAAATGACCCATTTAATAGTGACCTGTGGTATCAAAGTATGGATTTAAATTGGTAATTAATAAAAGTCCATTTCTGAAAATGCTAACACAAGAGCTCAATAAAAATGCTAACTAGGTCTCAAATACCACAGACAGTTTATTGACATTTTAATACATATTACTTATGCTAAATACTTTTGTACACTCAGAACTAAGGATGAGAGGAGAACAATGGACATATTTCCCAGATAGCAGTTAGGAGATCAGTGGTACACTTAGTGAACTAGTTCACATTTATAGGTTTTAATCCTGCTTATAATGGAGGAATATGGCATGTTCTTCTTTTGAAGCTGCATTTACAAAATGAAACATTTTTATCTCAGACTGCAGAGGACAAGAATTCTGATTTTTAAAAAAGAGGAAGAGAATTAAGTAGTTCTCATCAGACTATATTTTTAATGTCCAGGAGATGAGTAAAGTGAGCTCTCTGTGATTTCATAGTGAAAGTGGTATAAAATGCTGGTATAAAGACAAAAGCTGACATACTATTTGTGTGGTTTCTTTCACCTATATAGCTAATAACTGACATTTCAGAGGCTCAAAACACCTCATAAAATCCTCATTGCATATGTCAGACAGTGCAGAATTTTGTCCACTGTTCTGTAAGACAGAATAGATATTTCTTGAGGAAAAATACCAATTTCTATTTTAAATCATAGGCCCTTTTTCTCGGGCAACCCAAGGATTAATTAGCCCAATTCAACAAGATAATACAGTGCATATTTAAATCTATAGTATTAGTGTGCCTTGCTGAATGATGCCCTAAACTTATAACTATTTTTATTGGTAGATAAAGTGCTTTAATAGGATGCTAGCATGAATCCTGAAACTGGAACATAGCTGCTGAGGTGTATTATATGTCTTTGGAAGGCAGCAAAATAATATTTTTTTCCCTCATACTTAAGTGTAACCTTTTTCCTATGTTAAACATCAGGCTTAGGCTGATGATTATACATGTATCTCTCTTTCTGTCTCTCTCCTGTACACATATATATGGAGACAGATAGATATATTAAAAATATGTCTTGTTACGAAGACATGCACTCAATCTCTCTCTAGCTATAAAATACCTCTACACTCTTAATACCAACCACTGAGAATAACAAAACTTCTGAAGAGTTTTTACATACTGCTCATGCAGAATACAATTGTGTGTTTGCTGAGTCACCACTGAAAACAATGGTCTTGTAATGAGAGACTAGCACAGGACTGAGCAGTCTGGAAAAAACAGAAAATTGGAAAAAGTATTGATTTTTAGTGGGTGGTAAGGTATTTCTGGCTTTGGGAGATAGAAGAAGTTGTACAAGCATTGCACATTTGTTAGATTACTCATTGTATTTTTTGGACTGCTGGACCTTACCCTTTTTGAGTCATACCTACTATAGAGAGGGTTAGTTCCAAGCACTATGGAAATCAGTCAATTTG
This sequence comes from Strix uralensis, assembly GCF_047716275.1. Lineage (NCBI taxonomy): Eukaryota > Metazoa > Chordata > Aves > Strigiformes > Strigidae > Strix > Strix uralensis. The sequence goes on along the minus strand of NC_133973.1, from coordinate 95,381,119 downwards.
TACCACTTGGACTTGGGCAAAAGACTGCAAGTCAAGCATAGTCCGCTGATTAAGTGTTAGTTTTGGCTATTAGTGTGTTTAGAAATAGACACCTTGAAATTAATCTTAGGCACTTGCTTATCCTCTTTTGGATCTGAAAGGTCATTGAATTATGAATTTGATCAAAAAAGTTCAAAGCAAGAGCTTTGTTATTCTTTAATGTGAGTGACAAAACTGGAATTTCTCAATTATCGAATAAAAAATACCAAAGATGTGCCTTACCACTCTGGACATCTCAAATGTAGCTAAGTCATATAGATCATATACGTTGCCTTTCAGCATGAACACACTGAACAAATGCATTTATTGTCTGGTATGATAACAAGAACAGTGACCTTTTCCCCAGATTAGGGCCAAGAGCCCAGACTATTGATCTTCACATTATGCTGTTACCTATCTTACATGAAATGTTGAGGAAATGATGTTCCAGATTTCAAATCCAATTTATGTGAAGAATCTATAGCAATATTTTTAGTGGCATTTGATTTTGTATTTTTTCTCTTAAATTTTCCTGAGCGTACTCAGGGAATATCACTAATAAGTTTTATACTTCACAATACTCTGATTGGTCAAATACAATGTGATGTGTAGTTTAACATAGGTAGTTTAACTTTCTGGTCATTTGATTGCTTGTGTCACACATTAGTAGGTCTGAAGGTTGAAAACATGATTTTGACACATAGAACAAATTAAATCAACCCCAAAATGATACAGACATTTTCAATAATCTTCCTCAGTCTTCACTAGATAAGGTACCTGTTTTAGAGAATATATCTCCCTTGCATGTCACTTACAAACAGTCTCAACTCAGAGAAATTTTACGTAATTTAGTCTATTGTCAATTAACACAAACTTTTAATCACTAATTTGGACAATAAGAAAGGATAAAACATTAACTGTTAAACACACAGTTAAGTAAACACCTTTTTTCCCCCTCACCCAAGCTCAGCATAAAACAGAAACCTCTCCTCCTCTCTTCCTGGTCTCAACCTCCCTTGTTTTTGCCATGGGTTACATTCAGTATGTCACAAATCCTTTGGTGAGGTGACAGGTGGTGAAGGAGTTTGGGGAGAACTGTCAAGAACTGTCAATGTTGGGTTAAGGGTTGGACTAGGTGATCTTCAAGGTCTTTTCCAACCTAGATGATTCTGTGGGTTCTGCCACTCTTTCTTGCTTTTAAACTGTTTTTTCTCTGCCCCAGCATGGATTGGCTACATGCTGTACTCCCACAGTGGTGTCCCTGATCTGGCTTGCATCCAGGATAGTATTATCTTAATTCTTCTATTATTTTCTACATTGTTACTTCAAAATCTTTTTATTTTTGTCTATATGTGGAATGGGTTGGTGGGGATGTGAGTTCGATGACTCATCAGTTCGGTAAGACTTACAACATCGCCAACCCAGGTTCAGTTACACATTGCCTTTTCCTCCACTCTTTGACCGTGTTCTTTATTTACAAGGTACACACTTCAGAGATGAAGATCTGAACTCCAGACACCTGTGTAGTGCCTAGTGCATTACAGCTTCCTATTTCTTTGAGAACTTCTGGGAGCCACTGTAATACAACCATTTAATAACCACCAGTGTCAATGCTCTCTTATCCTGCAGTAATATCACTTAAAAATTTGGTATAGAGTGACCTTCCTTGTAATTTTCCATACGTTTACATTCTTTTGGTGTCAGTTGTTTGCTCTTTCATAGCTTCACTTTCCTTCTGCCATTTGTGAGTGAAAAGTGATGAACAGTCTCTAGGCAAATATGTTCTATGTACCATCCCTTATTTACTGAGCTTCCAGTCAAGAAATACTTCCCACAGGCATGAAATCACTATAATGGCCTAAACATTACTATGAAATTTAACCAATTACACTGGTCATATTTTAGAGTTTATTTAACAAATAACAATGTAATTCTTGTGTAAAGCTAATTTTTAGAGTTCAAAAGGAGTTATTTTTTTTTACTTAGCTTTGATTGGTTTTAACTGTCAAGAGACAAATTTTGCTCTCTTCGGCTAACCTATCTGTTGGAGTATTTCAAATCTCTCAGCTCGCCTGTAACTTTGGGCTTCCTTTCTGGCAAAATCCTGACATTGCAGGGAAGAGAAACCAGAGGACAAAACATTGTTGCTGTGTAGTCATGTCAGAACAGAGTTAGGAAACACAGGATTTGGAAAGTGCTACCAGGGTTTGATTCAGACATAACCTTGAGTTTTCATCAACTAAAAATCCTCACTTAAAAATGGCAACAGAATTTTGAATACTGATTTTTCATGTTTTGGATAGTATAATTTTTACTTTTTAAACTTTTTTCCTTTATAATTTCATTTGAAGTGTTTAAATCTATGTTTTCTCATTTCTTTGAGTTCAACAATTGGATCACTCAAAATACTTTTCTTCAAAAGGTGAGTTTCATCTTTCATAAAAACACTTCAGAATGTGACAGCACCTTTTCTGGAAATGCACATAGAACACCACAGCTCAAATCTGTGCTTCACTCTGTATTAAAATTTCTTCTGATTGCTCCTCTGTCCTTAGGGTGATCATCTAAATTCTAAATCTCTCTCTTCAGAATGGCTGTTAGACTTTCTAGAGTCTGTTTCTCAGAACCCTCAAGTTTTCTTTCTCACCTTTTTAGAAATGTGATATGTGCTTTCTTGTCTACTCTGGTGCAAAGTCAAAATCTCCATTCTGTGTTGCCTTAATATTTATATTGTCAATCATAGTATAGTTATGTGGTGGGGTGTCCTTGCCTGTCTGTTAGATGCCCACCAAGTGACTTTCTTACTTTCCCTTCTGAACAGGCTGGGGGAGAAAATAAGATGAAAAAGCTCAGGGGTCGACATAAAGACAGGGAAATCATTCACCAATTACTGTCACGGGCAAACCAGACTTGACTTGGAGAAGATGAATTTAATTTTTTGCCAATTAAAACAGATTTGGATGGTGAGAAACAAATACAAAATTAAAAAAAAAAAAAACAAACCAACACTTTCCCCCCACCACCCTCTTTCTTCCTGGTTCAACTTTATTTCTTCATTCCTGACTTCTTTATCTAGCATGAAAAACCTGCTTGTCCTGGTTTCAGTGAGTGACACTTTTTTTTTGGTAGCAGGGGAGGGGGCTACAGCAGTGGCCCCCTGTGAGAAGCTTCTTGAAGCTCCCCTGGCTCCAAGTCAGACCTGCCTTTGCACCAAGGCCGGGCCAATTAGCTGTGCCTCTGCGATAGCATATTTAAGAAGGGGAACCTGGGAGGATTTGTGGGAGTTGTGAGGAAAAGTTGCGGGAGGAAAATCTGTGTGAACACCAAGGTCAGTGGAAGAAAAAAGGAGAAAGTGGGGGGACGTGCACCAGTGTCCCCCTGTATCCTGTGATGAGATGGCAGGGCCACTCCTCCTTGCCACACATGGAGGTCTACGGTGGAGCAGATGCCTACTTGCAGCCTGTGGAGAACCCCACACTGGAGAAGATGGCTGCACCTGAGGAAGGCTATGACTATGGGCAGAAGTCCCCACTGTTGTATTTCGGTGCTGGAAGGATTACAACATGCGGGGGTGACCCACATGCCCATGGGAGTCACTCATGTCGGAGTTGGCTTGTGGAGGACTGTCTCTTGTGAGAGGGGCACTGCACTGGAACAGGGGAGGAATGCCAGAATTTCCCCCCACCCCGAGGTTGAAGAAGCAGCGGGACTGACTGCACCCCCATTCCCTGCCCCCTGCGCTCCTGGAGGGGAGGAGGTAGAGATATCTGGAGCAAAGCTGAGCCTAGGAAGAAGGGAGGGATGGAGGAAGGTGTTTTCAAGATGTGGTAATGCTTCTTGGGGCCCTACTTTGTTAAGTGTTGTTGTTGTTAGTGTTTGTATTAAATTTATGTTCTCTTTTTCTTCTCCTAACAAGTCTGGATTTTGTCTGTGCCTTAAAGGATGAGATCATCCCTCCCTGTCCTTATCTCAAGTTCCTGGGTCTTTTACTTTCCTCCTGTAAGGGACTGTGTCAGCCATTTTGTCTCAACATTATCTCCCCGCCCCCCCCCCCCCCCCCCCCCCCCCCCCCCCCCGCCCCAGCCACAGGGTGGTGTAAGATGGCAGCTGTCTGTTTCAGCCCCACGCCATTTCATAAGCTGGGCCTCAACGTCCCATTGCTGGGAGGACAAAATCTGCCTGGAGCTAGAAAAGTTGCGCTGTTCACAGAGCCGGGGCATGAGGGGGACGTGTGGAAGGTGAAGGCATCAATAGCTGACCTCCCCGCCCCAGTACGACCACTGTGGACATCTGGGCATGCACACATGGGGGAACACGGGCCGGCAAATATAGAAATGAGCTCTCTGGCTACGAGCAAACTAGTAGTGGGGACAGCATAAAAGGGGCTGTGTGTTCTTCCCTGCTGAAGCTTTTCACTTGCGTTAGTTTTTTGTTTGCGTTCGCTGTATCATTCTCCAAAGCTCTCGCCTAACGAAGCTTTTCTCTCGCTTGCTTTCTTTCCATTGCCTGCACCAGGACTTGTCCAACGGCACGCTGCTAGACTTGCAGTGGCGATGTTCCCCATTGCCTGCAGCAACGCCCCCCCATCGCCTGCACCGGAACAGGATCAACGGGACGCAGCTAGACTCGTGGTGATAACGAGTATTGTTGCTTCTCCTTTTTGTTTGCTTGCTTAGGTATTCTGGCTTTCCCTTTCTTCTTCTTTCTGTCCTATCGCTATTATCAGTTATTTTGTTAAATAAAGCTTACAGGGTTGTACAGCATTTGACCTCATTTGCAATTTTTTAAGAACCCTCTCCAATATTGGATCGGGACACCTCCTTCTCAGCTCTAGGAGGGAAGTGGAGAGTGAGCGGTGCTCAGTTGCCCTCTGAGCTCAAACCATGACACTGCTCCAGCATGGTCTCTGCACAGATGGTAATACCTTCAGAAAATATCCACCTGCTCTGGTGTGGGGTCCTTTACAGGCTGCAGTATAGATATTTGTTACGATGTCAAGCTCTTTACAGGCTACAGGGGAATCTCTACTCTGGCACCAGGAGCATCTCCTCCCCCTCTTTCTTCTCTGACCTCAGTGTTCAACAGGGCTGTTTCTCATACTCTTTTCCTCACTTCTCACTGACATGCAGCATTTTTTCTCTTCATCTTAAGTATGCTTCTCCTGCAGCACCACCACCTTGTCTGAGGGGCTCAGCTGTGCCCTGTCGTGGGTTGGTTGGAGCCGGCTGGAACCAGCTATGTCCAGCACAGGGCAGCCCTGGCCTCTCCTCACAGAGGCTGCCCCTGCAGACACCTTGTGCTACCAAACCCTTGAATGTACACCTGATACATGTTAAAACAAAGCAAATAAACAACCTGTCTTTGATCACTCTATGTTGAAATTTCCAGTCCTACCAAACATAATTATTGTTTATGAAAGAAACAGGTAAATAGAAAGTGTGGAAGTTGGAAAACTTGACACTCAGAAATAACATGAGAGATCTTAATTCAAATCAGTCATACTTAAAAATTAAAAAGAATCATGTACTATTTTTACATGTTCATGTTCCATTTTTTACCCTAGGGATCACTGATTCGCTTGGTGTCCTACATATGCCACAAAATCACACTATTGCTACTCCAGTTTCAATCTGGAAGACATAGCATGGACTTTCAGAGTCTTCTTCTAGTACTCAAAAGCATATCACAAGCACAAAAGAAGACCTAATTTCTACTTTTTTGTAAGTTTAAATGATTCTTTACATAACAAACTAAGACCCATATGATCCAACGTGCTTATTATCTAAAACACTGTCCTTGTATCAAACTTGCACATCCTAAATTGTACCTACTAAAAGTGGGAATATTGAAAAGTTTTCAAGATTTCCCTCACTCTGCTTCTACCAGAACACTTCTTCACAATGTGTGAAGGTTACATCTACATGGAGCAAACAAGGGCCACATGGTTATATTCCAGTACTTTGGAATGAGCGATCTTGAATACCAGAAATAACACAGGATTAGCGGGGGCTTTGGTTTGAACCGATTCACCCTGCTGAAGTATAGTTTCAGTAGAGTATCATGTTTCATTCAGATAACATTGGGCCACAGAGATGTACCTACAATTAAGCATATGTGTAAATTCTTACAGGAGCAGAATTTAAATTCCATACCACTCCCAGAAAGAAGCCCTGTGTGGGCCAACTAATAGTCAGCTTTATGTTCAGCTAAAGTTGATGTGCAGCCCTTACATAACATATTATTTTAGTGTGATAGAAAAAGTTAATAAAAAATTAAACCTTCCCTGCTCTAAACCCATGACTGTTTGGTGTATGTTTTGCTGAGTTAAATTGTTTGATTTGCATAGAAAGATCCTGTAAGTAAGCCAACTTCTGTTTGGCATAACAGTGCTATATCTTAGCTAGCTATTTATTGTCATTGAATGTTAGCAGGGCAACCTTTAAGAAATTACTTAATTATCTCAAGATTAAGTTAATGGGGACCGCACCTTCAGTTGTTTATACTCTTGGAGTAGAATCCATTATTCTGAATTTGCTTCATACTTCTGTATAACATGTCATGCACGACATAGAAATGCACAGCGGAATATGAATTATATGGAATAACATTTCATCTGTGCTTAGAATTAAAATCCAAACCTCCTTGAATTGATAGAAATAAATTCAAAATTATTGAAATACATACCTCCACTTAATAATTTTTTGAAGAATGTTCTGATTTCCTTTTTCTTCCTTTTCTTTTTTAATACATAGTGTCACATATTTGATGAGTATGACAGAGGAAGCTCCACTTGGAGTCTGGTATCTTTGGCTAAGTTACTCTGTTAAGAAGGATATGATGTATCTGGACTAGATATTTGGTCACTTATGATATATCTGTACTACTAAATACAGTATCCTAGTGACCATCCTTTATTCCCGAGGTTAGGTAACACAGCATAATTTTTCCACCAGTCTAAGCTACTTTCTCCCGCAGGACAAGGCTCCCTATTGAAAATGGTCCCAGGCCAATATTATGTTCTCACTCATGCTCATTATGTGTCTCATTAGGTATGGGCCAAAACTATACCAGGATATATTATGTATGTAATATTTACATAGCTCATGCCTACGTTGACCATGTCAGATGGATCTGCTCCAGATAATCATGTCTTGTCCCAAGGCAAAGTAGTACAAAACAATTTGGTTTTGCACTGCCTAGGGATAGACCTTTTTAAAACAGACTAGCTGTGTCTCTACTGCATGACTTAACTTACTTGAAATTTTCTGTGCCCTGTGTTAAGTTTAGTCCCTTTTCATTCTTTGGTGCAAGGTTCTTTGATGTAGTTCAGTATTTTAAATTATGCTAGGGCTAACACTGTAGTTGACAAAATATTTTTTAACTAGTGTGAGATTGGAGCATGATGTGATGGATGGGCTAGAGGAATGTTTTGGAAGAATCTGTAGAAATGGAGGAACCAGGCCTTTTCAGGTAGTGTGTCTTCATCTATCTTGCCTTACTGGAGAGGGTCTGAAGTAAACTATACCCACAGCTACACATGGATTTTCATTCCAGGAAATTTGGTCACTACAAAAAAATTCAAGAAGTGAACATGTTTTTGTAGTGTTGGCAGTTCAGGGACCCAGAACCAGGACTGCACTGTTAAATTATTTGATAGTGTTGGCATAATGCTTTTATGAGGAGACTCACACATTGAATTTACTTATACTTTATTTCTCTTATAAAAACAAAAAACTGCAAAACAGGCTGGAACACTTTTACACAAGTGAAGAAATACCGTTCAAAGGACATGAAAAGATGAAATACAAAAGTAGGGCACATCATGTGATGACTATGAAAGGTATTTCAAAATGTGACTTACATTACACCTGAAGGCCTGCTTTAGGTATCTAAATGTTTTAATGGCTCTTGATCACAGACCATTGACATTAAACAGTGGCAATAATATTACTTTAATCTGTGTAGTTCTACACAGGAATCCTGTGCTCTTAGGAAAGAGGAAGAAAGTGAACAACTTTACAATGCAAAATAGAAAAAATAGCAACATAAAAGTGTAAACCTTGACATACATTTTCTAAGTATTTGATCTTTAGAGCCCTACAAACCAAAATGAAATGTATCTTAAAATCAGGCCAATGAATTTTCAATTTATGTTATCAAATAAGGGCATTCTATAATAGACACTTTTTAAAGAAAAGAAACAAAATAATTGGGAGAGCAATTCTGAAGTTTTCAGACTGATAATTTCTAGGGGTCACACAGTTCAGCAACTTTTTACTCTCCTAAAAATGTTGACACAGAGATAAAAATGTGTAGGACAATTTTTTCTCTGCTTCATAACTTTATCAGTGATGAAAGTACTGTTTCTTGTTTTGATTTATATTAGTTTAAATAAATGTTAAACCTTGTAATGAAGTTTGTCTGACCAGTTTTTTCTTCTTTGAACACGAACTTCAAATTATCTGATAAGACTGAGTCCTACATATTTCTCATACCAACAGGTAATTAAATAGATGTGACACTGTCTATATGTAAAACTAGAAAGGTTTGTTATGTTTTTTTTTTTTTTCCCAAGAAATATGTAACAATATACCTCATTGTACAGTACATGAGTTTCCAACATTCTTTAAAACAATGTAAATTACTCTGCTTAGCTATCTTTCAGGCATAGATTTAAAATTTTTAGATAAAATATGATATTAAGGAGCCTGTCTCTCTTGAAATGTACAAGTTTGATGTGCAACAGTGCCTGTAAATGGGTAATGGAAGCAGAAGTTAGGATGGATGCAAGTAAAAGTTAGGAACAGATACGCATTAACTAACTGCTTTAGGTTGTTCTTTTCCCCTCCTAAATGAAGTAAATACTAAAGGTAAAGCATGTTAACAGGAAACTTACCATGTATATTAAAAATTAGAAACTTAGATAAAAAAAGGTATGGTTATTATGTTAATTTTTCTCTTCTTTATCAATATAATTATTATAGCCCTCATTAGTTCATCCCAGTAATGCTTTTGTAGGTGTTAATGTATTCACTATTATTGTGAACTTTTCAAATTTGACCTTCTTGATTTATTTCTGCAGGCTGTAAAGTAAAACACACCACCTGCTTCTGTCTAAAATAGAAAATAATTGTTTGGAGAGCAATTTAATGGAAATAGAGTTAACCCTTTGCTCTTCAGAAGGTCTTCCTTGATCCACCTTGAAGAAAACTTCCTTAACCCTCTTGTGCTCTACAAATGAACTGAATGTAAAAGTCCCTTTATTCCATAAAAGCAATGAAGATTTAAACATGAAATCATCTATAAATAGAAAGTCCAGTTAGTCATATGGCAGTGATGAATGGATATTTTATGCTTCAGATGAACAGTTCCATTTCTTATGGCAAGTAGAGTCCAAAGTCACATCATCATTATCTTCTCTTACATACAGTGAGAAAACTCTTTTCTTTGTGTACAAATGGAGAAGGTTTCAACAGAAATATAAAACACAAAGAGAAGGAAAGATGAACATGAAAGATAAGTTTAGTTAGAAAAAAAAAAAAAAAGCAGTTGCTAAAGATGAAAGTAAAAAAAGTTATTATGATACCCTAAACAAATAGTTATTCAATTACTGACTACCTATCTTTGGAGGCAACAGAATTGGAGACTAAACTAACTGTTCTCCAAGCTCTTTTTATGACTTCTTTTAGAATCATAGAATCACAGAATCATTCAGGTTGGAAAAGACCCTTGGGATCATTGAGTCCAACCATCAGCCCTACTCTACAAAGTTCTCCCCTACACCATATCACCCAGCATCTCATCTAAACGACGCTTAAACACATCCAGGGATGGTGACTCCACCACCTCCCTGGGCAGCCTATTCCACTGTCTGACCACTCTTTCTGTGAAAAATTTTTTCCTAATATCCAGTCTAAACCTCCCCTGTTGGAGTTTAAAGCCATTCCCCCTTGTTCTGTCACTAATCACTTGTGAGAAGAGACCATCACCAACCTCTCTACAATGTCCTTTGAGGTAGTTGTAGAGAGTGATGAGGTCTCCCCTCAGCCTTCTCTTCTTCAAACTAAACAGTCCCAGCTCCTTCAATCGTTCCTCATAGGATTTGTTCTCCAGGCCCTTCACCAGCTTCGTTGCGCTCCTCTGCACTCACTCCAGCACCTCGATATCTCTCTCGTATTGAGGTGCCCAAAACTGGACACAATACTCCAGGTGTGGCCTCACCAGTGCAGAGTACAGGGGGACTATCACCTCCCTACTTCTGCTGGTCACACTATTTCTAATACAAGCCAGGATGCCGTTGGCTTTCTTGGTCACCCGGGCACACTGCCGGCTCATGTTCAGCTGCTTGTCAATTAGAACCCCCAGATCTTTTTCTTCCACACAGCTCTCCAGCCACACCTCCCCAAGCCTGTAGAGATGCATGGGGTTGTTGTGGCCCAAGTGCAGAACCTGGCCCTTGGCCTTGTTGAAGCTTGTGCCATTAACATTGGCCTGCCGATCCAATCTATCCAAGTCTCTCTGTAGTGCCTCCCAAGGGCTTTCATGATTTCATATCATACTCCTCTGAGTTGACATTATTGGTGTGATTGTATTTATTCTGTTCCAGCCATGCACACTGAAAGTTAATGGAATATACTGTAATATATCAGACTTGTGAGAATCAGACAAATACATTCTGTAATGCCAAAAGAAAGCCAAAAGTATGAAAAACTGTCACTTCATTCAAACTATGTAACATTCATTATAATTATTGAATAGATCCTGAAGACTTGGGTCAGATTATTGAACAAGTCAATTTAGCTAGTAAATTTAAAAAAAAAAAAAAAAAAGTAATATAGTATTACAAACTAGACATAGTTGGTGACAGGGAGTTATGTCAGGAGAATTTAATTTGATAGTTACAAACAGACCTGCAATTAGTATTCGATATTCTTACTTTTTTGTTTCAGGAAACACAGAGCTAGCTGGAGCAGGTACGTATGATGCCTTGCAATTTATTAATCTAGTACTAAATTCTATTAACACTGCTCATGATTGGCACATTAACACCTTACTTCTAGTAGATTAATTTTAATGAGATTTCTGTCAAGTTAATCAGGATAATAAGTCTTTGTAAAAGCTGTTTCTACATCTATAAGCACTTGCATTTCCCCATTTGTCCCACTTAACAAAAGTGAAAACACAACGTGTTTTATTCGTTGCTAACCAGGACGAACATTTAAGTAAGATTTTACTAGGGACTGATAGTTTACAAATCTTGTGGTATGGGGAAACCTTTACAATCAGTTATTTACTGCAGTTGTCCAGCAAGTGATCTATAAGTTTAATGTGAGGTTGGACAAGGCAGTTGAGGTGATCTAATTATATTGAAAAAAAATATCCAATTCCCCCTTCTTCTTTTAGCTTCACAGTCCTGTACAGATCCTCCACAGTTTCAGCCCTGTCGCATGCTTAGTCCTTTGATAAGCTATGGGACTAAATGAAAATCAGCAACATTATGTTACTAATGAGCACCAGAAGTAGCACAAAGGTGTTGAATTCAGGAGGGAAAGGTGGGATGGGAGAGGAGAACTCGCCTATTGTGTGGCCAACAAATGAAGACACGTTCTTAGTCACTGTTCTCAAGATGTTAAAGATTCAAGCACTCATATCAAGTACACAAACATTTGAAACTAACTCCTGAAAAAGGGCTTTGTGATGAAAAGAAAAACAAGCAAGTGCAACTGCAATTCATGCTTTCAGAGTTATTTGCCACTTTTTCTTGTGAAATTGAGAATAAAGAGAATATACTTGAATTTAAACATAACTGTTAGGAAAGAATCCCCCTTCTCCCCCCCCCTCCCCCTCTTATCTTTTCCCCCCTCTCTTCCCCTCCCCCTTCCCCCTTCCCCTGTCCCCCTCCCCCTCTCTCTCTCCAATATCCCTGGATCAGATACCAAATCAATTACCCTTTCTCTACCCTTTTCTTTTTTTTGTCTGATTGAAATTAGCACAGGTGTGATCATTTTGAAAAGGGACAAGCAATAAAATATGTGTTTCAAAAGCCATTTTTCACCTAATTGTTCTGTGAGAAAGCTGTCTAATTCATTTCGCTTTCTTCCCAAGGTTTTGCACACTAGCCACCAAAAAAGGACCAACGCAAAACCAAAAACCTAAAACTCCTTTCCAAGAAAATTTAAAGATTTGCATGTCGTTTGACATCACCTATTTTTGGCCATTTTCTTCATAATTTGAACAGATATATCAGTTTTGTCCTGTTGTCCATGAGCACTCAAAGATAACTGCTCTAAGGTATATTCATTTAAGGAGGAACTTTCCAAAATGACAGCAAATCCTTTCTGATTATGCTCAAAGGGCTCCAATTCATTATCTTATCCATTTCTTCCTTTCAAATAGTGATTTAAATGAGCACTCTGCCCTCCTGTAGATGCAACTGTCTCAAAAATTACTGGTGTCATATATGACTTACTTAAAAAACAACTGAGAAGCTGAAAAAAAACAAACCCCAGAAGGCTATGCTTTCTAAAGATTTTTCAAGCTTGAACTCTTTCTTATTTTTATGATTTTTAATCTTATTAAAAAACCTTAAGGTTTGAATGGAAAAAACTTTCTAATTCTGCATTATTTTCCTTCTTATGAAGCTTGATGCCTGTCAGAAATATAATTTCTGACCCACTTTGCCTTTTTCTCTAGTGCCAGGTGTTATGTCTGAAGGCTTTTGTATCTCCAAGAGTATTTACCACAAAAACTATTTGCATTTTCTGGGAAAGATGTAGGTACAAACTTACGTTGTATTGTTTCATGTAACATGGGATCACAGTGTCTCAAAAGCAGTACTGGAAGACAGAATTTTTCTCTTGGGTGCTTGTCTACATTTCAGGGAAGTGTCTTTTCTCAAATTCAAAAAATAATCTTACAAAAACATTTCTCACAACACTCAGCAAGATGATGTTAAAACATCCAAAACACTTGTATAGTCTGGTGGCAACTCTGCCTGATAAACAAAGAAGAGTGGAAAGAGAAGGAGAACCTTGAGCAAACCTGGTGCCATATTTGGGTATGCTTGTTTTCTCTCCCTCTACACCTGCAACTGGAAGAGATTCCAGGAAGAAGATTACTACATTGAAGAATTTCCATAGATTGAATACTGGACTCCCACCGATTTAAATAAATAATTTGTCTCTTAATGATACTTCTCTAGATAAACATAGCTGGGAAATGTGGACATTGGATTTCACTGTCTGTGCTATAACAGCACTGTCTGTGCTATAACAGGTTGTCTTCTAACATGTTGCTGGGACTTGATTCTGTGTTTTGTTAGCATTACGTAGTCTGAAAAGTTTATTGGTAAACCAGATATGAACTGACTGGAGTTGAGTGTTTGAGATAATTTGTCTTATTCTTTTATTTTACCTTACCATTTTTAATTCTCTGTTTTCTGCAGGGTCTTCTACTTTCTTTTTTTATTTTTATTTTTTTTTTTTTTAAATCAAGAGAGTGAGCAAAAGATGAATGTTTATTCTATATGAGACTTGTATTAGATCAAGATAACACATTTAGTTTTCAGAATGTCTTCCCTCACTTTGCTGTAAATCTGAACATAGTATTTATAGTAACATACATAATTTTTAAAGTTGTTTCAGTAAGGGTCAACAGTCAAACTATTGTAATTTAACCTTACTATGAAGACCTAGAGAGTTCCTTTTATAAGAAAGTTAAGATGCATTGAAAAACAATGTGTTAAGGTCTCTTTGCCATTGTGTTGATATTTCTGAGAAAATCAGTGGTGATAATGTCTAATAAGACTGCATGCTTTTGTAAGATTTCACTCAAAAAAGTAAGACGGTAGAAAAAGACAAGGTCATGGTAATGCTGCTTTTCTGTTTACATGACCATACTCTATTGTTAACATCTTTGTATCATGTTATTTCAGAGTCTCTTATTTTGTGGAAATAAAAGAAATCTTCACTGCATTTCAGCGGCAATGAATAAAGGCAGCAGTTTTCTGAGGTTCTTTTAAGTTGATATCTTGATTTACATTGATATATAAATTAAATAAGAAACCAAATTATGTTTCTTATTTGAGTCATATATTATGATATTTTAGATAAAATGTTGTGCAAAATGTTTTTGAGAAAGTTAATTGTATGCATATTTTTAATATATCTGTTCATATTAGTGTTATTTATTCATCAGGTGATGCAGAAATGCTTAATGTAAATTACATTCAAGAAAATCACAAGACTTCATATTGAAGTTATATTAGAAACTGCTACTAATAATCATCTTAGAAATATAATTTGTTAAAATGTAAAGACAAAAACTACACTCCTCCCTTGTTGAGAAGTGAATTGAAATCAGAATCTCTGGGCTTCTCTGCGTGACCTTAAGTGGGTATTATGTTCTCCCCTTCCTGTAAGAGAAACAAGTAAGTAAGCTCAGAGGAGAATGGAAAGGAAGTTATATGGAAATTAGTGGATTTTTTTTTTTTTTTTTACAACAGAACAGCCAAAGCTTTTGCTCAAGTTAAGTAATAATTTGTACACCTATGAAGTATTTTTTTAGTCCAAGTTGACTTTAAAAGGACTTTAAAATATTGACTTTTTTCTTGCTTAGATATCTCTTTATGCTAACATGCCTGTACAAAGATACTGTCAGTGAAATATACTTGGTTTGGTAAAAGTATTTTATTGGTCCTTACTGTTATGTCCAGATTTGAGATTTCATCTGTTTTATTAATATGTGTATACAGTGATGATGTGAAATAAATCTGGATTTTTTCAGGGTTTGTTAACATTTGAGAATAAAACAATACTGATTTTACTACATTCTAGAAAGAACAAAGTGACCACATTTTATAGTACTACTAGCATTACTCATGGCACATTGAATTATTCACATATGACTCTGGTCTATTGATGTCAGATAGGTCTGCATTATGAAATAGGGAAAGGAGAGAAAGGATAAACTGGTGATTTATGCTTTATACTCGAATTCCAGTACTTTTGGGGGTTGGGAATACTTATTTTTCTAGTTTTTTTGACATAATTAAAATGTTTTTTTTCTTTAATTTTATTCAAGGATCAGATCTTTCTGCATTCCCCCTAACCTTCGCCTGGATCAAGCACTCTATACAGTTGTTTATGTGGGCCAGACTAAATGGGTTCATTCTTTTATGAAGAGAATGAATCACAACACTCCAATTTGTTCTGTTCCACCAAAGAGACCTAAACTGCTCCAGCCAAGAACTGAACACTTAAAGACAATTTAGGATGATCTAATAGTTATAACAAAATAAGCCAGCATTTGTTAGACATCTAAGCTTAAGCCGAAGTCCTGAAGTTAGAAAGCCCAGACTGCACTGAGGAAAGCCTTTGTTATGCAAAGCAGCATAGGACACCTGTGAACCCTTTCTTTCCAGTTCCATGTACTCTTCAGTGGCAAAGCTGTTTTAAAAGATGACTTTTCTAACATCACTTGCTCATTCCTGCCCCTATGCTAGAATTCATCTCTTCTTCAGTGTAGCAGTTTTTAGTATAATTGCAATGCTATGCTGTAAACTGAATCATTAACATGAATAACAAAGCTTGGAGACTCTGTTATTAATACAGTTCATTTCAGGGATCTATTCTACATTATGGCCTTACAAATGTTTTCAGCAACTCAAAAGAGAGTGTCGTGAATAGGAACAAGCAGTGGGGGGTCAAGGTGTGTGCGTTTGTGTAGAGAGTGAGTACCTCTTAAATTAGCTTCACTTCCAAAGAGAATATATGTGGAACTACACTCTTAGTCTTCCACCTGCTCTCTTCTTTAATACAACTTCTATTCACATTGTTCTTCTGTTCTTCCCTCCAGGGGGGATTCACTGCTTAAAGCAAATGTCTGGTAGTTGAAAATTCCATTCTCTTCAGCAAAGTGTAATTTCTTAGGTAGGAGGGCCCCACTGAATTCCCAATAGTGTTGCATACACCACCATAAATATCTGCAACCTCTCATCACAATGTAAGATTTTTAACACATTATTTTCTTTATTTCAGATGTAGAGAGAACTAAGGCAGGCATAATGATGACAAATGTATTCTCACACTCTCCACGCAGTCAGTCCTGCTTCTACTGTAATTAACAAACTTCTCTTTTACTTCAAAGGAAACAGATTGCTGAGAAACTGTAGATAGACTGAAACAGTAAAATGAAACTATACATTACATGAACAGTATTAATAATGTCTCCAATTACATGTTAGATCTTACATTTTCTTGATATAATTCATGACCCTTTAACAAAATTTAAGAATGCAAACTAGTGCAAGTATGAAAACCGAACAACCTGAGCAAACACTTCCATATGAAAGTACTGAGCAAAGACTACAGCTTCAGTAGAAAAATCCTACTTGTTTGTTTGGGGTTTTTTTTCAGAGTAGGACAATTGCTTCACTTAATAAATCATGGAAAACAATGAGAGTTACCTTATGTACCTTTACACAACCTGTGAAGACATTGTATCATGTAAGAAATACATTTTATCTCAAACTGATGCACAATTACAGTGTCACAGAGTTACAGAATCATAGAATTGTTGAAGCTGAAAGGGACTTCTGGAGGTCATCTGGCCCAATCCCCCTGCTCAGAACGGCCACATACATTCAGTTGTCCATGACCATGTCAGGACAGCTTTTGAATATGTCAGAGGGAGACTCCACAATGTCTCTAGGTAACCTGTGCCAGTGCTCAGTCACCTTCACAGTAGAAAGGTCTTTCCCAATGTTCAGACAGACCTTCAGTTTCAGTTTGTGCCCATTGTCTCTTGTCCTGTCACTGGGCACTACTAAAAAGAGCCTGGATCTATTCTGTTTACACTCCCTGCATACACATTGATGAGATATTCCCTGAGCCTCATCTTCTTCAGGCTGAAGAGTCCCAACTCTTTTACCCTTTCCTCCTATGAGTGGTGTTCCAGTCCCTTAATCATCTTTGTGACCCTTTGTTGGACTCTGCAATATGTCCATGCCTCTCTTGTACTGAGGATCCCTGAACTGGACACAGCACTCCAGATGTGGCCTCACCAGGGCAGAGTAGAGGGGAAGGATCACCTCCCTCGACCTGCTGGCAATAATTTGCCTAATGCAGCTGAGAATAACATTAGCCTTTTTTGTCGCAAAGGCACACTGCTGGCTCATGTTCAGCTTGCTGTCTACCACAACTTTCAAGTCCTTTTCTGCAAAGCTGATTTTCAGTTGGTCAGCCTCCAGCACGTACTGGTGCCTGGGGTTGTTCTTTCCCATGTGCAGGACTTTGCACTCCCCCTTGTTGAACTTCATGAGGTTCCTGTCAGCCCATTTCTCCAGCCTGTTGAGGTCCCTCTGGATGGCAACATGACCCTCTGGCATATCAGTCACTCCTCCCTGTTTAGTGTCATTGGAAAACTTATTGATGGTACACTCAGACTTATCATCCAAACCATTAATGAGGATGTTAAACAGGACTAGACCCAGTATTGACCACTGGGATACACCACTAGTCACTTGTCTGTAACCAGACTTTGTTCCACTGATCACCACCCTCTGGGCCAGGCCGTTCAGGTAGTTTTCAGTCCACCTCACTGTCTGCTCATCCAGACCAAACTTCCACAGTTTCTCTATGAGGATCTTATGTGAGGTAATGTCAAAGACCTTACTACAGTTCAGGTAGGCGATATCCACTGTTCTGCCCTCATCTACCAGGACATTTCACTGTAGAACTTTATCAAGTTCGTTAAACAAAATTTCCCCTTGGCAAAGCCATACGGACTACTCCTGATGATTTTCTTGTCTTTCATGTGACTGGAAATGACTTCCAAGATTAACTGCATGTATCTCTCCATGGCACTGGTAACAAATTAATGTAACACAGCCTTTTTTCAAAATGTAAGCACCCAGAGTAAGATTATCAAGGGTGGGTTTGTTTTGTTTTGTTTTGTTTTGTTTTGTTTTTTCCCCATTTTATCTTGTCTCTGTCTTTATCTCTGCATCATTGCAACTAAGATTCATACTATAGTCAAAACCTGCTATTCATTCAGCAGTACTTACAGTTTGTGGTGCAGGAAGCTTCAGTAATGCTGCTGGTAGTAACACTAACAGGAGAAATAATTCTGATCTGCTCTATAGGATATGAAATATCTACATAGAGATTTCAATAATATTCATAATTCCCATAAGGAAAAAACCCGACAGTCCAGTTCCAAAATAAATCAGACTACATATAAACCAGAATATCTTAATTTCTGTGTTATTTTGTTTCAGGTTTTTTTTCAGTTTGTTGTTTCTAGTTATTAATGTATCTGAAAAACTTCTTGGTATGAAGAGTAGAGGAGAAAACAGTTCTTCAAAGTGAAGTTCTTCCTGCTTTTTTTTTCCTTTCCTGGAATTCCAGTTCATTGCCCAGCTGAAGTACTATCATGCAACATTACATTATGAAACATCCAGATACAACACAGAAGTTACAATTTACAGGCAGTTACTTAGAGCTTCTGTGTAAATTGTGCTGTTCTGGGATATCAGCTGGTCTTAACTGAAACAAACTTTCAATATTATATCTTTTTTAAACAGAGTTTCTCATTATGAATAACTAGGGGGTTTATACCTGTGTTTCAGAACCAATCAGGAAATTTTTGTCTTACTGTTTTGTGTCTGATCAGGAGATTTTCAGTGGAGTTTTGCCTGTCACAAAATTACAGTTCGTGGAAGTCACACCGCTTGTTGATTTCAGTGAATCCTGTCTGATAATGAAAGCTAATCTCATTGCCCTGACTTTCTTGCAGCCTGACTACCTGACCATCTCAGAGTCTTTCTAAGACAGAAGGACTTCCAAGTTTAGTGTCTAGCTGCTTCCCAGGAAGGTTGGTGTGAGACAGGACTCCTGAAATTTCCAAATTCTGAGGATAATTCACACTGCAAGCAGCCAATTCCACAATGCAATGATGGACATAAGATTCCTGTCTATTTAAAGGCGCCCTTTCTCCCTAGGTTGGAGTCTTAGTCTCCTAGACATTTTGAAATATCTCATTCTTCCCCCCCTCCAAGAAAAAAAAAGCTAATTAAAAATAATTAGATTTTCCTACGGTCTTATTTTACTTGCAGCTTAAACTGCTGTAAGATACATATTTTCTATGTAAGTTTCTCCTAACATGCTGTCTTTTGTAAGCATATTGCTTTTTTTTCTTAAATTCTTAGAAAATATATAGCTTTTTGCACTGTATACTATGATGGTTTCTATAAACAAAGGTCAGATATAAATTAGAAATGAAAAAATGTTTCCTGCAATAAACTTTACACTTTATATTGTTTTTCATGCATATATCTCAAATGTTATATGTATAGAATAATAATTGTTGTGGTGTTTTTTTCCAAATATGGAAGTGTGGATATTGATAAGTGACTTGGCTAAGGTTTCAGAAGAGATTAGTATAAAGTTGAGCAGTCTAAAGCCTGTCTCTGTGTAGGGTACTACAGAAATGTAGCTACTATAAAGTCACAAAAATAGTAAGTAACTAAATTTCATATTCAACAGAAAAGTTAGGTTTATGGAAAAAACATCAGATAAAATTGCTCACCTTTGTTTTGTGGCTTTGGGGTTTTTTTTCAGTAAAGCAAAATCAAAAGAAAGATGAAAATCCTGTGAGGTTTGGAATCACATTTCTGAATTCTTAGTCAAAGTGTACAATTCACCTTGAAAGAAATGGAATTTGACTTTTTCTTTCTGTGCAAGTCATTGGACCTAGTAATAATGACTTCTTAGCAGATAGCCAGTCAAAAGATTAATAGAATTAAAATCTTTGTAAAAAAAGCCTGTTCTCACTGACAGCTAACTTGTTTTTTTCCCCTTCCTGTTGGAAGACAGTAAACAGAAACAAAGCCTGAAGCAATACAAAGAAAGCTAGCACATTAAAGAGGGATTAGCTTCAGGAGACTATGACAGATGTAAAGTGCTTTGCACACATTGCTATGTGATGTTCAACATATGTTGTCAATTAAAAATTGCTTAAGAAATATTTAACAAGACAAAGCTAACATACCCCTATTTTGTAAGAATATATTGAGCTTATGCATCACTGCTCCTCATTTTGTTTTTTTTTTTTTTCAGTTTTGCTGTAAACTGAGGACAACCTTTTATAACGTTGCTCTCAACTAGTATATGCTTTAAAGTAGCAATTTGATTTAATGTATTGGAAAACAGCATTTGTTTAATCTTTTAGTAAGATGATGACTGGATAATTTATCGGGCAGAGGACCTGCTAAACTGGTTAAAAATAGTTTTCTGCAGATAAGAATTATTCACTACATTTGTAAAAACAGCATTAACAGCATTCAAGACATCATAGGTTTTGACACATTCTTTACCTAGATTTTGCTAATGCCAATTGCTGGGAAATGTTCCTAGTAAACACCAAGGCATATGACACAATCTCCTAGATTAAGTTGTTATTTTATCATCTTTGACTACTACACCTGAAGCTTTCCCTGTGCAAGACATCTGCCATTCTTCTTTTTCACTTTTTCTTTTTGTTTTTCTAAAATGATGAGGTTTTGTGCCCTATTCAAACCGCAAATAGCTGCTAGACACTATTGTCTCTCTTCTCCCCAAAATACAAGTGCTGTCTAGACAACTGTACTTCAAAGTCTCCAGTCAACGAAACAACAAAATTCTTGTTGAACTCTGATACATCAAGATCTCTTTACAAAAGATGTTTCCTAATGTTAGGAAATTCCTGAAAGCACCATTGCTGTTCTTATGACCACAAATTAAGAGGCTTTTACTCCTGAGAGAACAGAGGTTTGCAGTCTTCTATGAAAAATACTACTTATGGCTGTGGAGTGTACGTTAACTCCTGTGTGGAGGAAGGACTGAATGTGTGTAAGAAATCAACAGTAGGTCCACAGAGACT
This sequence comes from Strix uralensis, assembly GCF_047716275.1. Lineage (NCBI taxonomy): Eukaryota > Metazoa > Chordata > Aves > Strigiformes > Strigidae > Strix > Strix uralensis. The sequence continues at coordinate 95,360,182 of NC_133973.1, read as the reverse complement.
TTACAGTATCTAACAATCCCCACTGTCTCCTGAAGATATTCCCACAATGAATTAACCTTTCAGTTAAAGTCTGTAGTTCCACTGGTAATAATTTTGCTGTCTTGAATCTCCTCTGATGGAATTCTGCTTCCAGTCAGAAAATATGAGAATGTTTAAAAATAAATGTTACAGTGTTTATTCCAAGAATCTTTGTACTCCTTAAACACATATTGCAGGCTGCTGCATACATCATCTGCCGACCAAATGTCAGCCCAACTCCTACTTCCCTTTAAATAAGATATAAAAGTACTCAAGAGGTATTTAGAGAACTATGAACTGTATGTGCCCTTAAAATGTGTTGTTGATGTGAGAATTCCCACTAAATTGCTATGGTGATGGATGTTTGACTGTAAGTTGAACTATTAAATAAGAAAAATTGAAACGTATACTCAATATTGCAATAGTGTTAATTTAAAGGAACAGTATAAAACATAGATTTCTGCCTCAGCGAGAGATAGAAAAAGGCATGGAGGAGGAAATAAGATTGGTTTCTGTATATATAAAACTGGAACTACTGAATAATTACGTTTGTTCTTGAGCTTTATTTTTCTCCCTGCTCTTTTTTTTTTAATAAGTACTATTTTTTGAAGTACTTTTTTCAGAATAATAAATAAATAAATAGAATTTTAAAAGTGACGAATGTACTGTACTGATCCTAAGAATTGGTAGATCATATTGCACGATTCAGTTTAAAATCCAAACTAAAAGAAAATATATGCAAAGTATATTTTCTCTGGTTTTATTTAAAAATAAATTCAAAGTCTGAGAATGGTGTAACATCTTCAGAAGTTTATTATTATTATTCAAATATACCAGACAAGTATTTTAGTAATGGGAGGCATTTTTTGTTTGTTTTATATTCTGTGTGGATAACTTCCAGTATTTAAAGCCTGATATTGCATATTGACACTTTGTTGGTTGCTTAGATACACCTTTCAGTATTGTTTGGTTAAGTATAACCTATATGTTCACAAGGAGGGTTGAAAACTATGTGGGCTTTGAAAGTCTTATGACATGGTAGCTGATTAAGGGAAGAGATAAGAAAACATATGAAATTGTATTAAATATTTTAAACCTTCCTTCTTGTCCACACAGGCCTTGCCTAAAGCATCATTAGTAAGAAAGGTAGGCTGCTGTGAGATTTATCATCTATGTGCAGAGCTTGAATTGACATTCACACAAAGAAATGGAAGGAAAATGCATGAGCTGGCCTAATTGTGGATAATGAAGCTACATCCTTGTCGAAGTAATTTAAACTGATTTTCTGTATCGAAGCTTAATATGAAAGAGAGCTATTTCTCTTACAGGAGTAAAGGATATTCAATATTCTTAATCAATAAGAAAGGATAATACTTGTTGGGGTTTTGTATCTGATTATTGTTTGGTAGTGTGCCTTTAAATTTTTGTTACTGCATTAAATTAAGTTTATCAATGGTCAGTTTCAAATTAACAAGCTCTCATGATTGTCTGTAGGGAAGGTGTTTACATGTATCAAATCCATTCCACAATATTGCCATGCCCTGTTTTCTGCCTTTTTTTCAGGTACCGATTACGTTACATTCTACTTATCTGTTTTGATTTTACAGTCTAATTTTTAATTTTTTTGTTTACTTTTTTTTTTTTAACTTTTGAAAACAAAGTTGATGTTACCAGGTTTGTTATATATTGCTGCAAACAACTATGTAAAGATTTGCTAAGAAACATATTAGCATTTGTATTTTCTTGAGCTTATTATCAGGATATGTTAGAACAGTTTTGTGCCTGATTAAAATGTTGACTAGCTTCTGAAGGAAAGTGCATGCATGCCTTGTGAATTGATATTCAACATTGTAGGTGGCTTTGTAAATCTTGAGAGCTAACAGTAACTGGAATAGGTCTGCTGACTTCATCGCTATCTTCACCTAAGCAATGCTGATTAATGCTAGTTCTGGAGCTTTTTCCTAGACTACAGTATTTTGTGCAGTCATAACAAAATGAAAAATTGTAAGTATAAGTATCATTCAAATAATTTTAGAAGCATCAGAGCTGAAAGCACTTATGGTTTATAGGAGCTTTCTTCCAGAGCTATTTGTTTATGTCCTCATTTCTGTCACCCATATACCTATAATTTTGATGACCTGATCTTTCCTCTGTTACAAGTGCAGAGTGTGAAGGTGTGAAAAGATAGTCCTTTAATTACTAATTAACTTGTATAAACAAAAATTCTGCAAGCCCGCTCCCTTTTTGTACCTATTGTATAGAGGTCTGCGTGGTTTGTAAGTCAGAGAAGTTGTGTGCTGTGGTGGTGAGCTGTCATGGGTATCCATACTAATTTGTGCTAGTATTAGCACCACACTACATTGTAATACGGTCATTACAGTAGCTCAAGTGTATGTGTATCTTTAACATGTTTCTGTAGAGTTGATTTCCCACATCAGTAGTGAGACTTGTTGAAACTGTGCCTCTCTCTTCAGCCTGCTAATGCAGTTGGCAACTTGTACTGACTGTAGAGGTTAATTGTATTGGATTTTGTCTTGATGGTCTACATATGTCAAAAACTTTAGGCTGCTGTTTGTTTTTTGATGTAGACCACTTCTATGGAAATGGTCATATCCTCTCTATCCCATCAGACTGCAATGTGAATATCAATCTCCTTAAGCTGTTCTTAGCAGAAAGCAATCTTGGGGGTCAGAGGTATGGGGGGAGTGGACAAATTAGAATTTACAAAAGATTTATCTTCTCCTTTTTCATTCTGTGTACAGCTTCCTGCACATAGCTCTCAAAGTAGAGGCTGCCATCTGAAACTATGCTGGTTGTGCTGTGCTTTGTACTTTCATTATGTTATTGCAAAATATGGAGGCTTTTTTCATCTGCCAGTTTAGATTTCTAATAGAAAGTGAAAGTTTGCAATGGCACAGAAGTGGTTGAACAGGTTGTGACAGCTGAGGTTGCACTGAAGAATTCTCTTATGCAGGATTTGCTGCTGTCAGAGTTACATATCTAAACCTGGGTGATGAGAACACATTTTTTAACCCTTTGAAGAATTTTAATCCAAGTCTTCAACTTGACTTTACTTAATCATATCTCATGTATCCTCTGATGGCTGTAGAAAGGCATGAAAAATTCTAATGTGCAATGGCCCAGAAGTGCAAAAAATCAGACTCAAAAATATGCATCCAATTTCTATATACACAAGAGTGAATTCCAGAATGTGAGCAACTGGAAAATATCTAACATGAAAAGTTGTCTGAAATAGAAATAATAAAAGTAGGAACTTAGCCTTATTTGCTTTGTTTCTGTCATTTAGAATGTTTCTTTTTCTTCTTCCACAGACAGAATTCTTGAAATGTCTTCTCTTTGCTTTAAATTTTCAATGATTTTGTTGGTTATTACCTGTTCCAGTTTTTAAATTAGAAAATATATTGTTAATTAATTTTATTAATTACTACCTATTCAAATAACTCAGTTATTACATAGTCCCCGAGAGATAAAATTAATTTAGTTTCTACTTCTGAAATATTTACTCATTTGTACCCCTAAATTATCTACAGTGCAGTCTGGCTGAAGCTTTATGTTGTTGGAGGAAACCACTTGTGGTGGTGCAATCCTTACCCCCCTCGCCCCTCTTTGTTGGGCTGCTTGGTGCTAGGTGCGATTCCACCCACATCCCCCGAGCTATACACCAGTCTGTGGAGATAAGGACTGACAATGTTAACGAGCCTGGCTCCTGCCCCTCCCGATTGCTCGGAAATGGTTAAAATGGCCCATCAACTCCTAAGGGCCTGGCACACCTGTGCCTGGGATGTGGTCAAATGGGAACAATAACAGAGTCGCACATTAATCAAATTCTTTTGTAACTGCTGGAAGGCACCAGAAGGCATTTGACAAAAGTCAATTATCTTGGACCCTATAAATGGCGACCACCAGGGAGACCCTTTGAGCTCTCCTGGATCGCAGTGGGCCTGTGACCAGCATCTCCCCTGAGCTGGGACGCCTCTCAGGTACCAAACCCTTAAGGTGTCGTCTGCTCCAGACGGAAGGCCAGGGCGAAGTCCCCCGCTTGAGTCTCAATTATCGCCCGTTGAGGAATGCCAAGGCATTGTGAGTATTTGCTCTAAACTCAAGAGGGACATTTTCTTTGAGCTAGCTTCTCTTTACTCTGTGTGTGTGTGTGTGTGTGTGTGTGTACGTACCCTTGTTTCTGTGTGTGTATGTCTGTTCTGTGTTCATTCCACTTAATCCAAACACCTTTGTTTCTGTATGTTTGTCCATTTTGTTATGTGCATGCATGTATATATGTATATATAGGTACCGTTAAGTAAGTTAGTGTGAATCTTGTCATTTTAGAATCTGAATAAGTCGCTTTTCTTTCTTTTAGTATTTCTGAATTATTTTATAATAACAAATTGCTGTTAGTTATTAATAAACCTAGATTTCTTACTAAATATTACCGTGTCAATACTTTCATCCGTGACACCACTAGAATAAATAATTTAAAAAATGAAGAAGTGACTAGTATCTTTAGAACCTGAAGATAGGTAACATTGAGATAGGCCTTGATCCTGTAATGTATAGTTGTATATGGCAACAATTTTCAAGGCATACTAGCACAGAGCTCCAGGGAGATCAATAAAGCGTCTGCCCAGACGCTGGAAATTAGTGCTTAGAACTTCTTGTAGAGTTGTGTAATTTGGGGAGTTAATGGAATGGTAGCTAATTATGCTATACCATACCATACCATACCATACCGTTATATATGAACCACAGAAGAAGTGAATCTCATTTACTCTAGCAGAGGGATGGAAACAGTGGGTTTATTTTGTCATATATTTTACTAAAGTTTTCAACAATTTGGCTTCTTTGTCATGTTTAGGAGACTTTTCATTATTGTGCTAAAATATGAAAAACTTTTTATTTCCTCACAATAGGTTTGGGGGTTTTTTTGGTTTTGATAATCACAGTATTTTTGTTCCTAAGATAAATTTAATTTGACATATGATAAAAATTGATATTTTCCATTTCTCACTCAGAAAAATATTCATTGTGTGAACTTTGCAGTGGAAGATAGCATATAAATCTCAGTTTTTAAAAACTTCATCCTATAAACCTGTTCATAACATTACTGAGATTACCAATACCACTGGAGCTACTTACTTTACCTGTAACAGGAAAAGCACAGATGTGTAAGTGGTCACTATATCATGATTGAAGGTCTCTATCTACCTCATGGTAGATTCATCATGGAGAGGATCTCATAGTTTTTGTAGTTGAATTTGTGCCAGTAAATTAAACAATAGCAAGGAACATTAGTGGACATGGGGATGCTATCATCTGTGTTACTAAATTATTAGGAAATTCTGTAGAATCATTTTAGCTCATATAAACACTCCTGGTTGTTTTCAGGCACCACTGAGGAGTGAGTATGAGGAACAAATATTTCTAATAGGCAATTTGGATGTTGCCACTCTATCTTGGAAGGTAAAGGAACATCACAGTGTGGATATGAGGGCAGTCCATATCACACAGACTCAGTGTTAGTGAGCAATCCCAGGTGTACTTAGCTTACTAACACAGATGTATATGTGAGTTGTAAACTCTACTGATAAATTCAGCAGCCTTTGTTAATTTATTTATTATGAAGAGAAAAATTGTCCTTTACTAGCTTTCCTTGCTTTCAGTCCCTCCCACTTTTGTACTTATTTATTCCTTTCTTTCATTTTGTCTCCTCTCGAGGTCCTTCTTTTGCTGTCTTTTTCATCCTCTTTTAAAAATAATGATCTATGTAACTCCTATTTCAGGCAAGAGCAGTGCCCTCTTTCTCTTTGTTCCATCACACTCTACCCACTGTTCTGTTCTCCTTCATTGTCCCTGTTCTGTTATCTCCTCTAAGCTTTTTATCCACATTGTTTCTTGGTTTTTGCTCACTCACAGTCATGATGAAGTTGTGGCATGTTCAGAAGTTTTCAGGTCAAATGTTATAAATTGGAAAATTCTGGGTTCTAACTAAGCAGCTACAGATTTAGAGGTGAGTTGAGATGATTTTAGGAGAATATTAGACTTTAAAATATGTTTACTGATTTAAGTATTTTTCCAAAAGAGAGATAAAAAGAAAAATAAACTACTAATTTATATTGATTTTAAGTAGTAAGAAACTACTAATTTACATTGATTTTAAGATCACTATTTTTTATTTTAGTGATTAGAGGGAAAGGAGGAAAAATTAAATTCACTGTATTGAATTAACTTTCTGCTAACAAGTCTTTACACAAGTCTGAGACTAATAATAGTTAAATAGTTCAGGCTATCAGGAAGTAAATCAAAAACAGAGCAATATATTTTTTTAATTATTAAAAAGTCTATAGAGAAAATAAAAATATTTTAAAGTGTAGAGGAATGCAACATTCTTTTCTGGTGCCCTGAGCCCAACAGGAACAAGTGCAGAGGTGACTCAGTTCCCCATTGCATTTATCACAGCAACCGTCTGCTAAGGTTAAACTTTTTACTTTTCTCCCCTTTTGGATTAGACTTCTATTACTCTTACTTCTGTACTGTTGAGACACTAAATTGACATTTTGGTTTGACTGACACACAGTCATGTTATATTTCCTGTTTCTTTTGAAAACCAATTTCTTACATAGTTAAGACATTAAACTTTGTTTCAAAACCTGTTTAGATTTACTTTTAATGCATTCATATTATCTTTATATTATGAAGCACAAATTTGTTAAGTAAAAGCTAATGCAGGTTACTCAAAAAAATGCCAAATTCAGATGATAATTTAGCTATGGGGTAAATCTGTAGCTGTTTTAAAATTAAGTAATACTGTTTATTTTTCTGGCATTGTGTTGATTCACATCATCTTTGTACTTATATAACCAAAATATATTTCATATGTAATCAAAAGATGGGGTTTAGCTTTCTAATAAACATTCCTACTAATCAGTTGGATATTTTAAAACATGAACTAATCTCTATTACCAAAACTTTTGTTGACTTCAAGGATAGCAAACTACTTTCAGGACACCACAGTCTTGAAACTGCTAATAGCTCAGACTCAGACTTTTATATTACCATACAAGGAAACCAGTCAAACACTATGGCCTGGTTTCTGTCAAGTGCTTTGCAAAGAATAGGAAAGGTCCTCTACAGTCTTTGCATAGCATATGTACGGGAAGCAGAAATGGTAGTCATCTTGCTTTTCTGTTTGAATTAAAAGCTCTCTAGAACTGTTCTTTATGCAGGCACATAGTGTAATGATGAGAGATGGAGATGACATAGAGCCAATACCTGCATGGCCCATATGGTCTGTGGTTAGGCTGGTAGAACAAATCTGGCAGGTAGGAGAAAGCTTGCTTTGCCTTATAATAAATTTGAAGGAAATTTTCTAAAAGGCGCTTCTGATTTGTTTATAATGGCTTGTCTTTCTAGCCCAGAGATGTTGACTTTTAAAATTTTAATTCTCTGTCTTGACATTTCATACAAATAACTGTCAGCTCAGACTCAGAGTTCTTAGTCTTCTCCTTAAGCTGCTGCAGTTATTTCCTTCTTTTAAAGTAAGATGAATTATGTTCTAAAAGTGCCTGTTACTGTCTGTTGCCAAAAAAGGAAACACATCCATATGCAAGTGTCTATAAAGTTTACAGTCACGTCAATTGAATTCCACCTGAATGTCACTGAAATCTATAATTTTCTAGCTAACTCAAGTTCTTTAGGCCATTTTACCCAGATTGCATTTTAGTTTTACAGATTCCTATTCTCCAGCATGTCTGAGGAGAATCCATATGCTTAAAGTCTAGTCCAGCATCTTTGATTATTCAATTGTCTTTTTCTTTGGCTTGACAAATGCATCTTGATTTACTTTTATCCATTAAGAATGCTGCTGCAAATAAAACTTTCTTATCTTGACCTCTGACTATAGCATTCTTCTACATTCCTTCACTGGAATCTTCTATATTGAGTCAAGCATAAACGATATGTTTTCTCTTTCAAAGCCTTTCACAGACTCTTCCTTCATTCAGTATTGAGAGGCTGTCTCCTGATTCTGATCATAGGTCCAGTCCTGCTTCAGAAATTTAACAAGTGGATAAGTGATTCTTTATGATTGCTCCCTTGCCACTCCTCTTCATCACTGCTATTTCACAGAAGCATGCACAAAACTCTATGTCTCTTTTGCTATGATGCTTAGGAAAAAGTAACAATTAAGGCGATGATGTTTTGAGATCACTGCTGATTTTTATGGCTAACATTGTTTCACTGTTTTCTTGTAGTCTGACAGGTTTATGTCTGTGACTATTTGCTCTGTCTTATACTTAGGTAAAGAGTTATCTAATATTATCTGTCTAAAAATTAGGTGGACGCCTATTCTAAGCAAGTCATCTCTATTCCCTTTCTAGTTGCAGTAAAGAGATAAATAACTATGATAGTTTTGAATCATACTTCAGAGTTCATAGAAGAAACCTAGCTTGGCATATAGAGCAAAGCTTAATCTAGAAGTCTAGCTTTAGACAGCTAAAGGTAACTGAGATTAATCATACTCTTAAATTGTAAATTGCCTGAGATATGGACATTTTTTATTCTGTTTTCATGCAGAATTTAATGCAGTGGGATGTAGGTCCATAATCGGACCTAGACTAGTTACTAACATTAAACAGTTTATTAATATAAATCTGGAAAAAAATTGTTACTACAGTAAAATTTTGAAAATAAACTATAAAAGAAAACAGAAAAAATGTTTTTAGGAAAAATCTGTCTTTAAAAGAAAGAGTTGTAGATCCCTATTGTGTAATCTTCCATGTAGTTTACTTCTCCTAGACAATAATATTTTAATATTACTGACCATTTCAATTGAAAAGACACAAACTCCCCCTCCCACCCTAGTACAAGAATAAAAATAATGTTAAGAGACAAATTTAAATCAGTGATTAATTAGAACAAGGTTTCATAGAAAAGCTGTGTCTTTAAAAAATATATGTATATACATTTAAAGACATAATAATGTATAAATATATATATACTCTTAATTGCATTTTGTTGTCATTTACCACCAGCCAGCAGCTAAGCCACACAGCCACTCACTCATTCCCCCACAGTGAGATGGGGGGAAGAATCAGAAGGGTAAAAGTGAGAAAACTTGTGGGTTGAGATAAAGACAATTTAACAGGTAAAGCAAAAGCTGTGTGTATAAACAAAGCAAAACAAGGAATTCATTCACCACTTCTCATTGGCAGGCAGGTTTTCAACCATCTCCAGGAAAGCAGGGCTCTGTCACGTGTAACTGTTACTTGGGAAGACAAACACCATCACTCTGACTGGCACCTGCTTCCTTCTTCTTCCCCCAGTTTTATATGCTGAGCATGACATCATATAGTATGGGATATCCCTTTGGTCAGTTGGGGTTAGCTGGCCCAGCTGTGTCCCCTACCAATCTCTTCCCCACCCACAGCCTACTTGCTGGTGTGAGAAGCAGAAAAGGCCTTGATTCTGTGTAAACACTGCTCAACAATAACAAAAACATCCCTGTATTATGAATGCTGTTTCCAACACAAATCCAAAATACAGCCCCATACTAGTTACTCTGAAGAAAATTATACCAGACAAAACCAGCACAGAGTTTAAAACATAATGACTGATTTCAGCTATTCTTGTGTTGAATATTTTATGTAGGCAGGTAATGAGAGAGAAAAAACATCTAATGTAGCTGATTACAGATGACGCAACATAATGTAATTTAACAGATGACACATGTCGTTACAAATTAATAAGATTTTTAGAGCAAGCCTAATCACTTTCTTTGTTATTGCAAGATTTAAGCAGAATTCTAGTATTTTAAAATAAAACTTTTAACTCCATCTGTCAAAGAACAGCAACAATACATATATTGGAATTAATGACTGTCTTCATGGTTTTGATATAATGTCATCTGTCATTAAAATATAAAAAAACCTTGATTTTAATAACATTTCAAGCTATGCAATTTTAAAGCTGTTTTAAAGACTGCTGAAGTTAATGTTCTAGTAATATTTACACATTTTGTACCATTTGACTTGGCATTCTGAACATCACGCAAGTATACAATTCAAGCAAAACATTTTGATTTAAAATAAGAAATGCCTATTTAAATTAAGTAAACTATGGTAGGACAATATGTTTTATCACTGACTAAGAAAAAAGCTTCTAATCTTTTCATCTCTATATATTCTGCATGCAGAGAGCTGCTGATATTTGCCTTATGTTGGTGTTGGGAGTTTTTTTGTTGCTTTCCTCATCTTTCAGTGTACACTGTCACCCAGAGTGACCTTTAAGTATTCTGGACAACCAAAATGATGGCCAAAGTTGGACCATAGTATAAAGTCTCCAAGTGGGTAAAAGGATCAAGCAACAGCTCTATCCCCTGTGTTTAGCCAGAATATGAACAGTGGGAAAATGTGCTACATAAAGCTTCGATGCATGATGCAGTTACCACTTTCAATCTGTTACGGATGATTTTTCAACAATGCATATATCAGCTTCCCAGCAAGAATGTTAAGCTTAGCTGTCTTAGCAAAGTCTGAGGATCAGAGTTTTTACCGCACTCTAATACCTCTCTCTAGCAAATTCTTGTTCTGCAGAAACAGTGTCATTATGAATTATATTTCCACTCTTATTTTGAAAATTATATATTTTCTTGTTTACCAACAAAAATTCATTCCCTTTGCTTTATATGAAACCAAATATATGTGTTGTCTGTCAGCAACTGTTTACAAAGACAAACATTGATCCAGAGTTACATTAGATACTTTACTCACTGAGAAAGGAAAACATTGCTTTTCTGGAACTGCATAGTCTAGTCAACTAGTTTGAAGGTCACAGTGGAGAATATATCCAAATACTTTTTTGTTCCTTATTTTTTTCACTTCTTTCAAATAATTCTAGCATGTTCCATTGATAGAAATGGGCTAACAGAGTTTCCTATTTTTCAGAGTTATATCCTTTTATTATGAACAATTTTAGCTATGAGAATTTTAATATATTGCAGGACTTGACAGCCATGGCTCCGGAGTCTATAGAAGATATTGTGGGAAACAGAAAGGGACCAGAAACAAAAGTTATTGGCTAAAAAGATTATGGCAAAAGAATTCTTGGTGTTCAGATGCCTATGGGATATATGACCTGAAAGGGAAAAAAGTTAAGGATGCCCAACAGGAGTAAAAGGGAAAATGGCAGGTGATGAGAAAAATCATCATAGGGGGAAAAGGAAGAATGCCAAAGTGAAGATATCCAAGAGGAAGTGACTATTGATGGTCCTCATAGGAGCACAACCTCAAGATCTGGCTCCAAGCTAAACAAGAGGAATAGATGTATCTGAGGCAAACTGAGTCCATGTTGTTAAATAGAGAGAGGCTTCTGTAGTATGGAAAGCTGTAATTCTGGAACTGCTGGAATTATCCATGGGAAAGGAAGCTGTGTTAGCAGGTCTTTATGTGTATCTGGTAACTGATACATTTCAGGTAAGTATATACTGTAGAGCTGGTCTATACATTCATCTAACTGGAATATTTCCATGATATTTGAATTACTAAGATGACTATACTCTGCTTTTATGCATTCTATTAGTATTAATAAGCATTACTCTAATAAAGATCAATTTGGATGAAAGTGTGAATAAAGTCCCTTAATATTATTAATAAAACCATAACTAGCCATGTAGTTGTCAAAAATATTTCTGTGACACTGCTATTTTTACACTATTAACCTATTTCTGTCATCCAACAATGGTAAAGAAACAGAGACAAAATATTTTTATCTGTCAGAGAACAGGAAAAAGTTAGTAAAATAGGAGAAGAGTATGACCCCAAAATGAGTTTTTCCAGTTCTGTTCACTTTCTGGAATTTTTCTCAATTTCCCAGAACTCTAATGCATTTTAAACAAAGAAACAACCAACCACCACCCCCCCCAAAAAAACCCAAATAACAAAAAACATCTTACTAACTTTTAAATAAATATGATAAAGCAGATTAAAATAATTTAAGTGAAAGATATTTATCTTAATGGTAGTAGAGATAGTAACAACATATTAGTTTCCTTAGTAGAAATTTAAAATATCAAAAAATCTATAGCAGCTGGACCTCTGTCTGGTATACTTGCTTAATCTATGTACAATATGCACTGGAAAATCAAATCAGTGGCCTTATGACATTAACCTATCTAGTTTTGTTTATGAATTATGGTAGCATCATTTCAGATTGACAATCTCCTTTCCCCTTTCCCATAAATGCAGCCATCTGGAAAGTTATTCATAAAGTTATGGGGTCTTTTCTTCTAGTGATATATTGGTTCAAGGAAAAATATAAGTTTTATTTTCACTAAATATTTATGAGTAAAGGGGAAATTCATGTAATGAATTTGATTGAAAACAACTTAGCAATTTTACATGAAATTTGTAGATCTTCCAGAAAAAGAATAATGATCCCTTCTTTTCTTGTTTACTTCCAGAATCAGGATGCTTACCATCTTTATAGCAGACACAGGAGTTTAAACCTACTCAATCCTGCTTAAAAAAAAAAAAAAAAAAAAAAATGCAGGCCATAATGCTAAGGAATTTTCTGGAGTTTATCAGGTCTACCAATGAGGAATAACATTGAGGGAAATTTGAACAGAGTGCCTCAAGTCCTCCAAAGGATCTATTAATCAAATACTGTTAATCAAACAACTGACCATTTTGTAGCCACTCAAACACCCTTAATTCTACTTTACTATTAGGAAGACCAAGTGACTCCATATTCTGTTTTAAGGGATTTTACATCCCCAAAGAAAATCTGCTTGCAGGAAGAGAATGTGACTTCACCTTATATATTATCTCCTAACAGGTAACTGCTGCCGTTTGGTTAAGACCAGCAATGTGGCTAGAAGTGGTGTGCAGTGGGAACACAAGCAGTGCATGTGAAATGGGAGGGTATAATTCTCCAGTGTACTTTCAGTCTTGAATACAATGTTATGGGGTACTGCCAGCTTGTTCAGTGAAAAATGTTTCTTGCGTTTCACACAAGCAAGCAACCATCACCATTTTTAGAGAATGCTTGTGCACTTTTGAGTGTGTTGATTCTACCATTTTAATGCCTTTTCATGCCTTAAAATGTCAGTACATGTCACTACAAGTGGAATCCCTCATCTGTATATTTACCACACAGTTCTAAATAGGCTGTTAAAAACTGTCTTCAATCTCAACGGGATGTGAAACTAGTTTGTTGTTTGTTTTTTTTTTTTTTTTTATAACTTTATAGTTATTAATCCAGGAGACAGTGCATTTGTTTAATAAAAACAAATCAAAGCACTTTGGATTGACACAGTTGCCTCTATAACAGGATGATTCTATTTTTTTGAATACATGGAGGTTGCCTTTTAAACTATTGATTAACAGTGCATTTATTCTCTGTTTCCTTTGAACTAAGAGCTTTTCTCCCTCTTTGTAGTTCATATACATATCTCAAACACCAGCTTGTCAACTGATGACTTTGAAGCTCCAGTAGCTATGGACATTAAACTGCATTGGCAGAAAAATAACCGTGATAGCAAAAAAGGAACAGGGAGGTTGTAGGCTTTTAATAAAGATTTAAGACAGAGCTTTCCAGTGACAAAGGAATTAAAAGAACATGACAAGGCAAACCCAGAAGTCTTCAGTAAGCATTGTTTTGGCTTTGATTTACCTCTGTGATGTGGGAAAACTAGATATGTCACCTGTACAAAATGGTACAGAAGCAGCTGGATGTGAGCCAGACTAGATTTAAAGACATTCATGCCCAAAACACATAGATTTAACCTGATTTTAACAGTGCTCACTTCCCTTCCTCAAGAAAGTTAATATATTGTTCCTTTCAGTTTGAAAGCTGTTGCAAGAAATGTTAATGTATTGCCTTATTTTTGATTTCTTCAGTTGCCCCCAAAAGGAATGATGACCTGGACTACAACTGTTTAAAGTGAAAAGCTCTGATGAACCTAGTGTATTTTGCTAGACAGTGACTAGGAACAAGAGAAAAATACAAGAACCAAACTTGGCTTATTTTTTTTCTGTTTTCTGGCTTAGTTGAACTAACTCTATGCTGTCAGTATATTAAATTACTTCATCTGCAACACATCAGGAGAGAAATTGCTACAGAGGAACTGTATGTGAAAAAATATCTTTGCAACCTAGTGTCATGGAGGCTAATACCAATTACTGGCTATCTCTTTTCTGAAGGCTGTGCTTAATTTAACCCTAAACTTACATTTAGATTCAGATGATAACTTCTTAACCTTTTCTTTTTTCTCATCTCCCTCTCTAACCATCTTTTCACTCCTCCTTAATGCACCAATTGCGGCATTAATTTAAATAATTTGCCATCTTTTGATAGTATCTCTGTAGGATATCAGGAAAATTAAAACTGTCAAAACTATACACAATTAAAATTTGTAAAATTAATGGGCTGCAAAATAATAAAGGGTTTTCAGTAGGCAGTCCAGATGATCAGGTCAACAGGAGATACTATTAAAATGATCATGATGAATGGTGACAGGTAAAAACTTCCATGCTGAAAAGTGTATTTATTCAGAAAATAAATGCTACCATAAAATAGTTCAGTACATGAAACAGTCATACAGTTACATTTTAAGACATTTTATTGTTTTCAGTATTGTGATGGTAAGGTCCACTCCTTGTGTGTAGTGACATAAAACGTTATTAAATGCTCATAATAGAAACATGGACTATGGCTGGCTACCAAACCTACCAATAACTGTTCTGATGCACCATGAAGTGAAAATGAAATCAGTCATTCATTTGAAATTTCATGAAAGGAAATAACATGACACTGTTAGAAAACTCCTAGAGAACCTCTGTTTCCTGTCAGATGTTCAACTATCTTGCAATACGAGGATTTTTAAAAAGTTCCCACTGAAGAAAAGCTATGTAAGAGCATCAGTCTCAGTGCCTCAAAAGAGACAGTCGTGGTAGTAAGCCCAGTGCTACCACACTGGTACTTTTGATGTACTTGTTAAACAAGGAAAAGTAATTGATTTTAAGCAGGAATAATCCATACACCTCTTCCGCATAAAAGGATGACCTCTGGGGCCTGTTAGCTACCACTTATTGGTACATTTAAGATGAAGATTTTAAAATCACATCCTATTTTATCTTCTTTCTAATCTTGCACTGGACATTCAAGCAAGTATCGGAGAAAAACAATCTGCAAATATCCCGTTATAAATTATAAATTTTAAATTAATTTATTCAGACTTTGTTCATCCCATTTTTTTGTATTTGTTTTTTCCAAGTCCCAGAGAAAATAAGTTTACCATCTGGACTGTGCAGGAATAGCAAGTTTCTGAATATTAGCAAAAGCAAGTTTTGATGTAGTCAATGACAAAATATTACCACATGAAACCTTCTTCTAAGACTTATGTTCAGCAAGAGAACAAGATTTTCTGACCTGTCTGATTTTTTTTTAAACAAAATTAGCTAATCCAACACAGCACTCTCACACTGACTCCTTGATCAGGTGATGTTTTAAACAATATTCACAACAAGCCAATTAATTGCTGATGGAAAGGGAGCAGAGGAAATGTATCTTACTTCATATTTAGAACCTTCCAGTAAGTCTTTTCAAGGGTTTGCATCAGTACTAATTTCAGACTGTCTTCTCACTCCCTTTTCTATTCTTGTTTCCTCATCTCACAAAGATGAAATATGACACTGTTCTTCCTGATACACTTCAAAGACATTACTGTGAAAGAGTCAGGATCAATATAATATTATGGGACAAAACCAGAATGGGCTATAAACATACAGAAAAAAATATTTGAGACAGTTCAGAGTCATCTTTGAAACAGAAACAGAAACTGGTGGTATAATTTGCTATCTGTGAGCCTATTATTAATTAATTTATTTGTTTATTACTTGTTTTAGATTTCCAGGGAATGTAACTTTCAAAATGCAAGCTGATCAGTCAGCTGAAAGCTTATTATTCTGATGTGTCTATATTGTCATAAATAATTTCTGGGCAGGTATTTGTAGCTATCATTTGGGGCTCAAAAAGCCCAAGTTCCTGGTCTTTCTGAGTTTTCAGGATAAAACAGGAAGTTCATAGTGTTGTTTTGTTGGCCTTAATCCAAGGCAAGCTGTGAGACAGATAGCACAATGTTTGGAGATTTAAAACTTTTTTTACAGTTTTTGAAATCCTATTTTGTTCTTTCCCCAGACTGTAACTCTGAAATAAACCCATTTAAAGCCTTGAAAATGCAAATAGAAAATATTTAATTGGTGATTTGTTAGATTTTCTCTAAATGTGTAATAAAACCTTGACTTTCTTTCATAGTAAGGCCTAAATCATCACACCGCATTTGAACAATTGAGTCAAACTTCATTCATCTGCATAAAGGGTGGCATGTGCATGCCTGTTTTCAGCATCAGAACCTAACTCTGGTTTCTATAAAGCTGAAATGATATCCATTGACTTCTAGTTTCACAAAGGATTGTTATTTAAGAGATTTTTCTAGTAGGTGTTTTGTACCCTCAGCTTTTCTCAGATCTAGTAGACGCTGAAGTTTCCAAATTCTATATCATTCTAAAGTTCTTTGACTCATTTTACAACTGCTTTTCTATATTATCCGAAGGTTTTGACCTTTCATAGAAAACAAAAAATTTGCATTCCTAAGCACATTTTGTCCTGAAGCATTTTGCGAAATGACATACTAAAGATAAACCAGATTGCTTCTCCCACAGTCTCTTGCACAGCATCCAGAATATAAAATATTGAGACCCTGCATTCCTATGCACACTCAATGGGATATGAAAGAATTCAGCAGTTCACGTATCATGCAAGAACAAATTGCTCATGGGACTATGGGATTGAACTCCTCTTCTGCTAGCACCATCTGGAGCAGTGTATGCTCCAAGTCACATGATGGGGGAGATGCTGTGATCCCACACTATCCTCCATTTTGAAACACTGTTACTTCTAGCCCTGGTATCCTGGTCTATATCTATAGGATAAAAGCACTACAACTGTGCTTCAATTTCCAAACCCAATAAGCTTCCAAATTTACATGCATTAATGTATTTCTTCATTTTTCCATATTCATGTATATAAATGCACACTTGCTGATAGGGAACTGTTTTGCATCTTCTCTTCTGAGTGCTGCATGTGAAACTTCTAAATAGTTCTACAACCTTTTATACCACTACTGTTAACTTGCAGGGGACTTTTATGTGATTATTTAAGATTTTCGAAATAAAAGATTCTTTATAAAAATATTTTATTATTTTATATCACTACAGACTACAGTTTTTCATTATATGAGACTGAATAGGTGTGTGAAATGAGAACATTAATAAGATATCTATATATATTTCCTCATCCTACATATCCCTAAAAAAAATAAATTCTGTTGCTGTGTCTCTCTTATTTTGAAAAAAAATTATTCCCTTTCATAGTCTACTCTGATCTGCACTTTTCCCTCTGTTTAACCACCATGTTACCACCTGTCTAGATACAAAGTAATGACTACTATACCCAGCAAAACATTTTTTCTCTTTTGAACACTTTTAATTGTGCCAACTATATAATCTTTAAGATAGCGGTGAAATACTCTTAAAAAAAGACTTTGCTAGGATCAGCAAAGCTTTGCTAAACATAATAAAATAGGAAAAATAAATCCATTGATAAATTTAATCTAATAGAGATCTTGAATCATAAAGACAACAAATAGCCTTAGTTCTACTTACAGAGCTAATCTTCAACACATAACTTTAAAAAGGAAATGTTAAGTGCATATTTGACAAATTAGCTTGTGCCTATGATTCATTTATCTTTTATGACAGGAGACTCACTTTGACAGAGTAATCCCATCAGGGCTACACAGTAAATCAACATATTTACCTTAAAAACAGGAGTTACTTTCCAGTCAGACACCAACTGCTCAGAGCTATTGTGGATATATATTTGGAAATGCTTTTAGATATTTTCTATCACTCTGTGATAAAATTCAGGCTATCTTTAATACATATAATGTATTTTTATATCTATGTATGTATTTTGTATATGTACATATACATATATCTATATATTTATACACTGATATACCACTTCACTGTCCTTGGATAACAATTGATTGATGAGAAACTATAAAACTGACAATATGTCAGATATGTTTAAGGGGTTTCCAGGCTCTCAGAGTCTGGAACAGCCACCCTGCAGTTCAGAGCTTGGGAACTCTTGAAATTTGAGATTATTTTGTGGGCTAACCCCAGCAGATCTAAGGGTCTTGGCTAGATCAAACTTTCCAATGGGTTTAAAGTCTGTGTGCCAGGAAGTCCTGACATAGTTAAGTATTCCAAAGCTGTGACCATTGTACCTTCTGCACCACCCACCCTGCAATAATTGACTCTCTTGTCAGTCCGGGAGTTGTAGGTTTATTCTAATGCTTTCCTTCTAGGATATCTGTCTTTGCAGTAAATAACTCAGAATTTCTGACTTTTTCAGTGCTTTCAGACTCTTACCTCTGTAGTGCAGAGACTAGAAGTCCTGGTTGTCTTGGTCTTGTGGGGCTGCACTATTCCACTGCACAAATCTGTCACTAAAAGATTGCAAAAGCTGAACTACTTTGGAAAAAAAAAAAAAAAAAAAAAAAAAGAG
Source organism: Strix uralensis (assembly GCF_047716275.1). NCBI lineage: Eukaryota > Metazoa > Chordata > Aves > Strigiformes > Strigidae > Strix > Strix uralensis. Next base: position 95,341,519 of record NC_133973.1, on the reverse strand, counting down.
AGATTGTTTTTAATTATCTAGTATATTCTAGCTAAATGGTTTCACTGAAAATTTGCTAACCATCTTTACTCTGAATTTGTCAACCAATACAATCCAAATTAAAGTAATTTGTGTTTTTGAGAAACTGTTAGTGCTTCTTGTCAGTAAGATGTTCTCCAGTTAAGTAACAAATACAGGTATAAAGGGCAGAACTACAAGTTAAAACAGAAAATTGCCTTTGCAACAATCAAAAAATCTGTTTTAATAAGACCAAATTCCTCTATTTTGATATTACAAGTATATGAAAATTGCATACTTATAATTGAAACTAGTTAAAAACATTAAGTCAAAGTATTGACATTAATGTTAATGTTGTATAAGAACAGAAGTGAAACTGTAAGAGTGGAAAAAAATTCCAAGAAAACTATGAGCTACCAAAATGTTGCTTTAATACCATATGTAAGTAAAATCAATAATATACTGCAAAATATTTTAATTTTATTAAAACTTCATTTTTAGTGACAAAAAAAATCCTGTCAACTTTACTAAGTTTGTGAAAAGTGAAAATTAAGAATTACTGGAAAGCCTAGTACCTTAGAATTTTAGGGTTTACGTTGCTAATGATATGTGGTATGGTTGTAACTTTGAATATTAATAAAAATATTTGAATGAAAAATAAAGTGTATTACAAAAGTTAGTATCAATCATACTGCATTAAATTAAATAAAAATTAATACATTTATGAAATAAAAAAGGTACACAAATCAATAAGATACATTCAACATTATATTGGACTTAAATAAGGAATTCAGATAAGAAAAATAGCTTTATACATTCTGAGTAGGATTCTAAACCTACTAGTTAATTATGTTGATGGATCCTAACTAAAAAATTAAACTCCAGCTTATCAACAACTTATGAATTTGAACTTCAGGAGAGCTTAATATTGAAATATCTGAAGTTTAAACAACTTTGGAAGCAATGACAACACTGTATTCCAACAGATCAATATCTACCCAATAACAGCCTTTTCTTACTTTCCTCTAGCCCAGATCCTTCATTCTCCTAAGGATACTGTAATACACAAGTGAATAAAATGTTCTTGTGAAACTGAAGTTTGACGGGTTGTGTTTACCAGCACTTTTTAATGACAGTTTCAGGTTTCTCAAAATGTTTAATCACAAAAAGTCAGAATATATCATAAGAAACAAATTTACTGGATAACATTAGCTGAACCTAAACTTCATCTGTAGTGACTAAACAAATAAATATATTCCAGAGGCTGAGTACTTCCTATTAGCAAACTCGTACTTGGTGCCATGTATCTGATCAAAGACTGGTGTCACATATCCCAAGATGTGAAGCCACTGACATTCTTATGGTGGGCTGACTTAAATAACCAAACTCTTAGGCCCAGTCTCTGATTTCTAAGGTTTGCAAATTTTGTGAACTTGACTTTGCACAACCTCACTTCTACCTTCTCACTTCCAACCCACTCCTACCCTGGTACTGAAACAAAACCCAGGGTAAGGCCTATCTGAGGACCATAGCATTTGATCCAGCCTGATTTAAGTAAGGTAATTCTTCACTTTAGCATATACCTAAAACTGTATTCAGTTCCTTCAAATTAAAAATGTATTTAAAATAATATTTATAGTTTAGATGTGGAATGTACTGAAATTCTGAGTCCTAGATAAACCCTAACCAGTACCATTGGTAGCCTTCCGTGGCTGACCTACTAAAGATTTCACACACTGACATTTTTTCATATTTAATCATGACTGTATTCAGCCTTCTTACAAGGATTACCCATTCTCTAGACAGGAGATACTTGGTGTAAGAAGGGATCAGCAAAATCAGGTACATTGGTCCTTTATTTTTTTCCCAAAAACATATTTTGGGGAATGAAAGAAGGTGATGGAAGCTTTTCCTAACTTGTTTTGACTGATAGTCTGTTTCATCTAATCCACAATAAAGATGTTGCCACAGATTCTTTAAACTAGAAATAGCTACAGAGGCAATCAGTCTCAAACTGTCTTGTTTGCTTTGAGACAGAAATGAAATAGAGGGAAGAACCTATATCACATATTTCTAAAAAGATTAACCCCATGCAATTTTCAAAATTTTATAAAATAGGAGAGAGCTTCCAAAAATTTATAAATCTTATTTGATTTTCTTTAAATATTCAGTGTTTGAAAGAAACTCTTAACTGCTCAAATTGAATAATTTACTTCATAGAATCATAGAATCTTTTAGGTTGGAAAAGAGCTTTAAGATCATGGAGTCCAACAGTTAACCTAACACTGCCAAATCCCAATAAACCATGTCCCTAAACACCACATCTACATATCTTTTAAATACCTCCAGGGATGGTGACTCAACCACTTCCCTGGGCAGCCTGTTCCAATGCTTAACAACCCTTTTGGTGAAGACATTTTTCCTATTATATAATCTAAACCTCCCCTGGTGCAACTTGAGGCCATTTCCTCTTGTTCTATCTTTGTTACTTTGGGAGAAGAGACCAACACCCACCTTGTTACATACAACCTCCTTTCAGGTAGTTGTAGAGAGTGATAAGGTGAAAAGGCTCAAACCAATTAATTTCTTATTAAGACTAAACGCATGAAAGTTTTGCTTGTGTCTGTTTCCCAAGGGCTCCTCAACTGTTTTCCCTAGGCCTCTTTGTCTGTCTAGACAAAAGTAAAATGCTCTGTATATAACTCACTGATAGCAGACTCAAAGCCTTCAATGGGCACTTGGGCAAGCTAAGATAAGGGGAACTCGAACAAAAGGACACAGAGATACCATCTAGGGAGGATGGTCTCACTGATTTAGGAAGAAGACACCCGGACTTTACTTCACAACGCATGCTCTGGCAAGAGCGGACACTGTGAAGAAGACCACGTACTTCTTCCCTCCACCACCGAAGACCCTCACTCTATTTTTACTATGCATGCTCAGACTATGTAAATGAGTTCCGAGAAATAATTATAATAATCATGCCTATTCCCTGAACTACTTGTAATAACCCGGCCTTTCCTAATGAATATGTATGCTTTGATGTAATAAATATTTGGCTACTTGCTGATACGGTGTACAAGCTTTGTGGAGAAATTCCCTTGCACCCTGGTGTCGGAATAAACATACCTGCTTTATAACTCTTTGGGAGTTGTAGAGTTTGTTTCCGCACGTCAAAGGTCTCCCCTCAGCCTCCTTTTCTTGAATCTAAACAACCCCAGTTCCCTCAGTTGCTACTCATAAGACTTGCTCTCTAGACCCTTCACCATCTTTGTTATTCTGCATGAATGTCTTCTGTTGTGAATGTTTAGAAAATTTACTTAATTGTGAGCATAGAATATTATTAACTGTAATGCTTTTAACTATGACTTCAATGATCAAAATTAAATGACTTGCAATATAACAGATGTTAAAATGTTGAGTTCACAGTAGTTACTGAACATGCCTGAATTGTTTGGGTTTTTGAAAAAGCATTCTTCATGTTACAAAAGAGAACATTATAATGATATAAGACTCTGTCAATAACAACATTAAAAGAAATTAACTGCAGTGAGTACAAACCATCTGTGTCAAACTTATCAAGATCCCTTAATGACTATAATTTAAAATAACACATGAAACTAGAAAACTTTACAGTAGTTCTTGAATCACTTTTTTCAAAATAATTGTAACACCATTAGAAAGCAACAAAAAGTTGTCTGACAATTTTGTGGAGATCTCACTTGTTGGAAGTCAGTATTCTACTGTCATTGAGAACGGACGTTACATTAACTTTAATAAAGAGATCATAGTCTATTTCTGAAAAGAAGGAGGCATATTCACTTTGGGCACAATTCCATGATAGAATCTGCATCCACTAAAAACAGTCAGATAACTGGGTTATAGCTGAAATCCTGATGCTTGAGATATAGAACTCATGGCATCCTGCATGATGGCTCCTGGGCAGGTAAGCCATGGATCCACACTTCTGAAATGTATAGAAAACACTCTTATGTTTTGTGTATCTGTAATTGCAGCTTTGGCAATCATTCATGTTACTGTCACCTTCCCATTGAAACATATTTTTCTCTTTTCAGGGGCCTTTGGATCACTGGATATGTATTTCATCCACCAGAGCAGCCGTTACTGATAATATTAAATGTGATGCAAAAAAAATGGGAAGAAAACAAATATTCATTTTTTCTATCAGGACTTAATTAGAAATCCCTTTCTTCTTTCCCTTCATCTGTTCATTGGGGTGACTGGAAACACAGTATTATAGCTGGTGACATACTTATATAATAACATCACAAGAATTGATATATTAGTTTTTACCACCTTCTTGTATGTGTCCTGTTTCAGGTAAACATTTTGTTTGCGTTATAACTTTCACTGCAGAGGTTTTTATTGATCTAACAGTGTTGGTGCCTTGTTTTTTCTCATTTGTGTTGCAGTTCATTTAGAACTCTGACACACACAAGTAGGTCATATTATTCCCTCCAATGTAAACCACTTTGCCTTCAGTGAAAATTATTTCATCCAGAATTATGCTGCCTATTCACCAAAGTCCTTTTGAAGTTCTTCACAATATCCTTGAGACCTGATTAACCCAAATATGCTTCATTGTTGTTGTTGCTAATTAAAGCACCTCATTCTTCACCTTTGCCAAGCTACTAGGAAGGGTATTCAACAATGTAAACATCCTACATGATAAATTTCACTTACTATTTTCATTTCCTTAAGAAATAATAGTTTATATTCACTTAACTTGCCCTGTTATGCAAGACAAGGGACGCCTGTTCTGCATAAGTTTCAGTGATATCAGAATTTCATCTTTTATTTTTGTTCTCACTTCATACAGCTGAGAAATATAATATATTGTAGCCTTGGCAGAAATAAATAAAGACATGAACAGAAGGATAGTTGATGCCTGATGAAAAGTTTTCTTTTGTTTTCCATTTTTGTAAGAAGAATTTTAAAAAAATTAGAGATGATCATAAGACCACCCTGACAAGAGTGAACAGAAGAAACAAAAATCTTTAAAAGTGCCATGCCTACAGAAAAAAACCCCAAAAAACCCAAACAGACATCTAGATAAGCAGGGATGATACAAGGGATAGCTGCATTTTAACATCAGGAATGATAGCTGATTACTGTGAATTAGCAAGTTAGTTGGTTGAAGACCAGCTCTCATAATTGCCATGATAATCTTTATTTCTAAACTACCCTTTATCATATCTAATATTTTTACATCATCAAAAGTAAAATTAGAAAAAAAAAATTACTTTTGCTCAGTAGTGAAAACCATTCATCTTATTTCTCAGCAAGCAAATATCAGTACTGAAAAAGATCATGGATGAACAATATTTTGACCATTAATATAAGAAGTACAGAAATGCTTGTCAATTATTTAGCCTTATAGCTGGATGTAGAATAATCTTTATTAGCAATGGACAAAGTAGAGTACTCGGCACAAAATCTATAGACATAAAAATAACTCTCTTATTTTTTGTCAGTTCTGCTGTATACTATACATTGCAAAGTCACTCCTTGTTCTATGCAGTCTTTAAAAATTTCAGCCCAAATATTGCTTTCTGTAGATGACTTCTGACAGCATGAAAAGATAATAAAGTTTTACTTAACACTACAGTGAACATGCAGGACCTTAGCAAGGAGGGTTTTGGAGGAATATTAAAGAGCAAAACAACATTAAATATGTCCTTTTTTATGATACATCAGTAAATGTATAGTCTAAGTATAATATTAATGCAGTAAGGATTTTAGGTCTGATGTCTTATGGTCCTTGACTGAATAGAAATTTTTAGTGAAATTTTTGTATATTTAAAGAGACTCATACCTGCATACAAGTAATTTTAAATTTTGTATTTATATAAACAATAACCTGAATGGCCATAAATTCAAACTTAAATTCTTGTGGGCTTCCATGTGTAACTTCAGGGTTAACTAGTTTTTAAAATAAACTAAAAATATTGTAAGTCACCTTCCAAATTATTTTTGGCTTTTGGCACATCCCTGCTGTTTTATTCCTCTTTCCATTACCTTTTTCTGACAAACTGTAGGTCATATTCAACAATCTTTTGACCTAAAACTTATGGCAGTGTTCATTGGCTGGTAAAAAGAATAATTAGCCTTTTGGAATGTGAACAGAGAGATGTCCAATAGAAATAGGGTCAAAATGCACAACAGAAGAGACATAGATAAAAGCATAAATGAAAGAGTACAAACAAATGCTTTTCTTAAATTGTTTGGGGTTTTTTTTGTGGGATTCACTTGAATTTGGATAATACATATTGTTTTCTGAGAAATGTCTAGAACATCAGGTTTATAAATGGGGATCATGGTGATTTGGTCAGATGCAGACGTCTAAATTGTAGATGCTCACATTAGGACAGATGTAGCCTACATTTTTATTCCTCAGTTTGATTAACTCACTACGTCCAACTTCAGACTCCACATCTTTTGACCTCATCTTATAAATTTATGTGTTAATTTCTCTTTTCACACTCACCTCTGTTTGATCTTTATCATTCCAGTTAGTCCTGATTTAATACCCCTTTAAGGTCATACAAAGGATTCAGGATGATTTTAGCAAGCTTTGAGGTTACATGGTTAAACATAAAGAGTTTACTTTCTGCCAGACAAGGCCACTATATTCCTACCTACAATTTCTCCTAAACTAACTAATTGGAAAATTCACATCAAAACTTTGTTTTGCTTAAACATTCTGGCTTGTCAACCTGCAAAGTTTTCTGAGATAAATTTCATGAGAATCCATAGATTTCTTATTATTTCCATAGATTTATTGTAAGAATAGTTTGTATTCCTTAGGGCTATCATTTCAATGTTTACATTCTTTGCAGTACTGGGACAGATCTACTTGTAGGTTTGCCCTTAAAATGGGTATTTAACATTTTAATGTTACAGTGACCTAGGGTAGACTATGCAGAACTCCTCATACACATGACATTTCAGACACTAACATATGATTAAAAGATGTAATTCCCAATTTATTGAAACTTGCCTCTTGGCAAGCTGTATTTTGAACTGCAGGCTTCAGAGTCATAGATCAGCTGTATCCAGTTAGAAAACACTCCCTGAAATGCAAGAATCCACATAGACTGGACTGTGGAACATTAACTGTCTTTCCTAGAATTATTAGCTATTTTTTCTATAACATTTAATGCATTTGTGCATGAAAGTTCAAATATCTAATATTTAATGCTAAAAGCTACTATTGGCTGGCTAATTTCTAACAGTCAGCCCCACCTAGTTTTAAATCTTCAATAGGGATAATACATTTCTAGCGTTACCCAGTGTGCTAGCTCAGTTGTCTAAAGCTGTGTCAGTTCCACTTTTGAGCTTCTTTAGAATACAACTAATCTAAGTTGTACTCAAGGCATGTTCCTCTGGCATACCTGTAACATGCTCTACCTATGCCTCATCCTTTTCATAACATGCCAAACCACTTCTAAACCATTCACACAAAAATAGTTACCAAAATCTGCAGTGGCTCTATTACCTCCTTTCTCATTGTATTGCAAAAGAATCTTGTCTGTTGTGACAATCTTATCTGTTAGGTAGAGGTCAGTAAAGAAACTTTTGCTACTCAACTTCTAAGAATTTTGTTTCTATCTCTCTTTAGGTGATACTGTAAAATCTTGTGCTTCTGTGAACATTTTTTAACAGAGAAATAATTACTATTCATAACAAAGTAGTAGTATTATAATAGCCATTTTGACATAGGGCCCTGTTTTACTGCAAGAAGTTAATGAGCCCTAACTACTCCTATTATTTTATTCTGTAAGCAAGGCAGCATAAACGTACTAAACCAAACAAGACAAGGAAGTAAAAAGAAAGAATTCAGAAGTGAGATCACTGAATTCATACTTAATAGCAGTGTCTTAGCCCAGTCAGATGAGATTTGCTGATAATTGCACCAGGGATGGCAATCATATTAAAGACTAACTTGATAAAGTGTATATTAGGTAATTCCTGCATGCTCATAAGGAGCATGGTCCTGACTTCAGGTCTCCAAGATCATTAAAAGACTCTCAAATAAAAGTGACCTACTTGAAATGGTTTACATGATCTTTCCATGATTTAACTGAAGTCATGGTTAAATGGCGAGGTCCCATTAGACTGGAGGGTAGCAAATGTAACACCCATCTACAAGAGAGGCAGAAAGAAGGATCCAGGAAACTATAGACCTGTCAGTCTGACCTCGGTGCCAGGGAAGGTCATGAAGCAGGTCATCTCGAGTGTCATTAAAAGTCATATAATGGACAACCAGGGGATCAGGCCTAGTCAGCATGGGTTTATGAAAGGCAGGTCCTGCCTGACAAACATGATCTCCTTCTATGACAAGATGACCTGACTATTGGATGAGGGAAAGGCTGTGGATATTGTCTACCTGGATTCTTGCAAAGCATTCGACACAATTCCCCATAGAATTCTCATAGCAAAAATTGGCTGCTCATGGCCTGGATGAGCGTATGGTCTGCTGGATCAAACACTGGCTGGATGGACGGTCCCAGAGAGTGGTGGTCAATGGAGCTACATCCAGCTGGCAGCCGGTCACAAGTGGTGTTCCTCAGGGCTCAGTGTTGGGACCATTTCTGTTTAACATCTTTATTGATGATCTTGATAAGGACATAGAGTGTATCATTAGTAAATTTGCAGATGACACCAAGTTAAGCAGGAGTGTCGATCTGCATGAAGACAGGGAGGCACTACATAGAGACTTGGATAGATTGGATTGGTGGGCCAATGTTAACGGGATGAGCTTCAACAAGGTCAAGTGCCAGGTCCTGCACTTGGGCCACAACAACCCCATACATCGCTACAGGCCTGGGGAGGTGTGGCTGGAGAGCTGTGTGGAAGAAAAAGATCTGGGGGTTCTAACTGACAAGCAGCTGAACATGAGCCGGCAGTGTGCCCGGGTGACCAAGAAAGCCAACGGCATCCTGGCTTGTATTAGAAATAGTGTGACCAGCAGAAGTAGGGAGGTGATAGTCCCCCTGTACTCTGCACTGGTGAGGCCACACCTTGAGTATTGTGTCCAGTTTTGGGCACCTCAATACGAGAGAGATATCGAAGTGCTGGAGTGAGTGCAGAGGAGGGCAACAAAGCTGGTGAAGGGCCTGGAGAACAAATCTTATAAGAGCGATTGAAGGAGCTGGGACTGTTTAGTTTGAAGAAGAGAAGGGTAAGGAGAGACCTCATCACTCTCTACAGCTACCTGAAAGGACATTGTAGAGAGGTTGGTGATGGTCTCTTCTCACAGGTAATTAGTGACAGAACAAGGGGGAATGGCTTTAAACTCCAACAGGGGAGGTTTAGACTGGATATTAGGAAAAAATTTTTCACAGAAAGAGTGGTCAACAGTGTAATAGGCTGCCCAGGGAGGTGGTGGAGTCACCATCCCTGGATGTGTTTAAGGGTCGTTTAGATGAGATGTTGAGGGATATGGTGTAGGGGAGAACTTTGTAGAGTAGGGCTGATGGTTGGACTCGATGATCCCAAGGGTCTTTTCCAACATGAATAATTCTGTGATTCTGTGATTCTGTGAAAGTAACACTGTGATAGTCTAAGGATACAAATAAAATTGTTTGTAAGCACAGATACAATCTTACACTAATATAATTTTTTTTACTATTTTCTTCTGTATCAGTTACTCCTACTCACAACCCAAACTCAAAGGAATTTTTATTTCTTTGTATTTCTCGAATCTTTAGTGCATTAGTCATTGCTGTAGAGGCAAGTCCATTTCAATATTTTCAAGAAACCATGGATCCTCAAGCTGGGGAAATCCCAAATGGTCAGACTGATGGAAGCTGGGATGCAGTATCAAGAGAAATATTACTTGTAGACTACATGCTGCTTGTATTCTTTTCCAAAAAATATTTGACATGTACTGAAAGAAAAAAACTACTAGGTTAAACGGAGACATCTTTTCTAACACTTTATATTCTCATTTTGACAGTTCTTTAGTTTTGATAGACAAACTATACCTTCACTGAAACTATTGCTTTAGCATCATCCATCATCTGCAATAATTTAATATAGAACCTAAAATCAGAAAATTTTCAATTTACATGCTGTATTGTGTAATTGAAAATTTCATTTACACATTGTATTTTTTTTTTCACGTACTATTGATTTATTTACTACTCCATAGATAAAATAAAAGTCTACATGAAAGGAAGAAGAAATGTCAGATGACAGTTTCATCTTTCTGTTTTGGTTAGACAAAATGTTTGAGCTTATCTGAATGTTTATACTGTTATAAATGTATACTTTTTTAGCACTCCTGTACTAAGGATTTTTGTGATTTTTTTTTTTCTTTTAATTCTTACCAGAGTTGCTACCAACATGTCAGCTGGTATGGAAGATTGTATTAGGCAGCACACTGTAAATATATAAATAGAAATGACTTCTCTGTTCCTTCTTTCCACCTACCATTATATTCTGAAAGCAGTAGCAGAGATATCTTGGGCAGTCCAGAAGGAATAGGAAAGTGTACTTTGATAGTAATATAACATCTCAAAATGTATATGCTTCTCTTTTCAATTTGACTACATTTGAATTAATTTGTAGACTATCTCCCCAATGAGTACCTTAGCCTTCACTCTGACTTTCCATGAAATTGCTTTTTTGCAATGAAATTTTTATCTTCAATATTGTATTTGGTTCACTTCTCTTTCAGTGTAGTTCAACTGGTAGTGAAAAGACACTATAGATGTCAATGTAAATAATAATCTGTTTCTTTTTTTTTATCCTGCTATCTTATTAACAGAAGAACCTGATTCTGTTTCCTTAGTGAAATTCAGATGTCCTAGGTTTTCTGAAATGTCATTTGACACCTATTCATTTAGGTAACTGAATTGTTCTTCTGACTGTTCACTGACACGTCTAGACACCCACCTTGTAAACATCTGAAGACATGTTCATATCTATATGCAGAGACAAAAAAAACCCCATAAACCCCTTTAGTTTAACTCAGTGGAAAAATGAATCAACCAAGAGATACAACTCCTTAAAATATTTCCTTACAGATTCACTGAAGTTTATTGTCTCCGGAATCTTTGTAACAAAATGTATAGTATATAGAATATTTGAAGAGTATAAAATGCTTAAAAAACCCCTAACAACAACAAATTCTGTCACCCTTTTCCACAATGGTTGAATTTACACTGCGGGTGGGATCTCTGCATAGGGTGCCATGAGACCTGGGTTTCCAGAGGAGTGCTCTGGGCATGTTCTGCCCTCAGAGGAAGCGTGGTGCCTGGAGCTCCCTTCACTTCTCATCCTTTGGTCATCCTCCTCAGAGTATCCAAGGGCACTACCACTCCCTCTCTGCTCATACACGTTGGTTTCCTTTGAAAAGATAGGCAGTGATTAGAAATGGTATCAGTGGAAGCCTTCATCCTTCATGGAATCAGAATATGGTCTCAAGGAATCATGAATGTGGATTGTATCACAGATCAGTCCTGTCCATAGTATAGAGTCAGACAATAAGTTGTGCTTTGGACATATATCTTATCCTTAAAAATGTACAGAGAACAAGGACTTTTTTGATGTGAGTCACAGAATGACAGCTACTGCTTGACCAAATTTAAGCAAATTTTAACTGCTTCTCAAAAAATTAGATTAACTATAAAGAAATATCAAAACTAAACCAATAAATTTAAGTCTTAAATTAATGTAAAACTGTTATCATAATTTTTCTCTATCTCCTTATAGGTGAGCATTGGAGATCCATATGATTCCCACTCCTTAAAATCAAAATGGTATACAATTAGAGACATGCCATATAACTGTGTGGCAGCAAACACTGAATCAAATATGGAAATTCTCCAAAGTCCTGGAATTTGCTAGTTGGCCAATGGTTATGAAATAAAACATCTGATACATTCATTTTATAAGAATTTCATGTATAAATGGGATAATGATAAATCAGACAAAGAAAATAAGAAAATCTGTCTTTGCAGTAGTTCTCTTTCCACCTCTCTTTGGGTCCTCATGTTCCTTCTCTGGTACTTCATGTTTTTATTTTAAAATTCTCCTTCTGTCATACAATACTACTATCCTATGGGGAATCATATCAGAGAGGAACAAATACACCAGATGTCTATTTCCTAGCTTCATATCTGTGACTTCCTATGTTATATCTGATTAAGATAAGAGAGTGGAAGAAAGACAGACAATTTAAAAAAAAAAAAAAAAAAAAAAAGAATGGAGAAAGCTATGAGAAAAGAACTCTAAGAGACAGGACTAGAATGGGAATTACAGGGAAAAATTACGGAAAGAAATTTCAGGAACCAGAAAAAAAGAGGAATTAAGTCACCAATATATAGACAGATAGAAAATAAATAATAAAATAATCATATTTAAATGAATATAATGTGTGATCAGTATATATCAATGACTAAAAAATTCTGTACTATCACATTAATTTACATTGTCCTGACTACTCTGTAACAGGTGCAGACGGCATGCTTTATACTATAGCACCAGGATAAGGGCTATAAATGGAAACATAAAATTCTGCCAAGCATAAGTTATTTTGGAGTAGGGCAATTGGAGGATTTTTATATGAAATGTGTCAGATTGGTTTTGCTGGCCATCACAGAACAAGTGTATTAATTTTCTTGACACCTTTTACCTCCCCACAAATTACCCACATCTTTGCAGTTTTCTATTCTTTGGGTCTATGGATTGACTTGTGAGTGGAAATCAACAATGTGTGGTGTTAGTATTAGAGATTTCACATCCTGGCATTAGAAGAAGATAAGTTCTTTGATGTACCTGCAATATGACCCATGCCTGGTGACCCATGGTTCTGCAACTTTAATAGACCTGAACACAACTACAAATCCCAGATGAGAAGCAGACTAGATCTACACATGCAGAACTCCATGCCTTTTTCTTTATGCTGCTTCTGACACTCCCCCTAGCTCCTATAGATCTAGTTTATGTATTCTGAAAAAGAGCACATTGCATAACATGGCTAGCACTCATGGTATATGCATAAGTAAAAGACTGACTTAAAAATAGGATAACAATAGAAGTAGACATACATGGATTTACCAGGGAATCTCAGGGTGCCTAGAACTCTATACCTTCCATTCCCTGCTCACAGGACTATCAAGTCCACTGCAAATGCCACAGCCTCTTTCCAGCTCCTTAGCTGCATGAATCAAGTTCAGGAGCAGTGGTAGGAAAAAGAAGCAGCTGTGCTGTCATGTAGCAGCTGATGAACATGCATCTCCCCCGCTGAAATCCTGTTCCATTCCTACTTCTCACACTGGAGTTGCACTAGCTGCAGATTAATGCAGATAATTTGACCTCAAAAGAAAGACAAGTAAACTAGGTAAAGTAAATTACCACAGGGAGTTCAGGGTTTTGGAAGAGAAGGGCAATTCCTCTTTAGAGACCAAAGATGCTAATCTCTTAAGCGAAAAAAAACAATGAAAAGGTGTTGCAGAGGTGATTCTGAATGTGTCTGGGAAAAGAGTTGCCTAAGGAAAGCTCTGTTAAATACTCTGCAAATGAAAAAGAAATGGAGAAGATCAATAACAAAGAAAGCCAGGCCAGTTCTGCCTACCTGGTTACTCTTTTCATTAATATTAGTTCATTTTTTATTTTTTTCCCCACTTAGATTAGTCTTTCCTTCCTTACTGCTCTTGTTACTTGTGGGGATACTAGGTGAAAGTACATACATTGCACACATTGCAGAATAAGGCTGGGGGAAGAAGCAAAGTAGGAATGAATCATGAAATAAAAATAAAGTGAGAGTAAAGTTGGTAATATGAAAAGGAGAATAGAAAATTAGGGGGAAAAAAGAGTGGGAAAGAAGAGGAAGAGGAGAAGGGAAACCAACAAATAAACAATCAAAACAAAACTGTGAAGGGTTTGTTTTATTCATGTGAGCTGAGGGAGAAAAGATGTGTTGACATAATGGTTGTTATAACTGTCAGTGTTTGCAGATCAAGAATAATACCACCATTCCAGAATCCAATGTCTCAAATCTTTAATTAATGGCCTTCAGTGTTCATGTCTGTTCATCATAATTCTTGGCCTTTCAAAAATGGATCTAGGGAATATAATTATTGCTTATTCAGCACTGACTTCTCAACCCTTCTATAATATCTAGAAAGTACTTTGTAAATATTATTAGACTGAAAGGTAAAAAAGGAATAATGGGCTCCTTTTTATAAGTTTTTGTGTAATAAACATTTAAAAATGCCAAAATATATTTAAATGCCATAAAGTCCTAGAAGAGAAAATAAAAGGCTCCTTCCTTCCTTCCTTCCTTCCTTCCTTCCTTCCTTCCTTCCTTCCTTCCTTCCTTCCTTCCTTCCTTCCTTCCTTCCTTCCTTCCTTCCTTCCTTCCTTCCTTCCTTCCTTCCTTCCAGTAAATACTAAAACTATTTAAAAAAACGTATTTCCTTAGAAGAACATAAATCCATGTGGTCCTATGAATTAATGATGTTCTGTGTAAACAGGCACGCACATAAATACATGTGCAAGGACATATTTTCTATTACAAAACATTTCAATTCAAAGAAAGACAATGATTATAGAAAAAACAGTTATAATGCAGTAGTAGCAATTTAAGTGAGAATATATAGGGGAAAGAAAAGATGAGTTAATGCAACAATAATTTTCCATAAGGAATTAATTTGCTTTATTGTTACTTTTTTTTCCTCCAAGAAAATACTTTTTCAAATTTAGCCTTAAATTTATAGCTGAAAGAATCAAAACTATTCCTTCTTATATAAACAACATCCTATAGCCAGAAAGATTCTGAAGATGTCTTTAGAAAAGCAGCTTACATAAAAGCAGTCCAAGCACAATAGAAGGAAAAGATTCTTTAAGAACATTTTAAAACAGGTAACAAACTTAAGAATATGATGCAATATATCATGTCTGCATAGTGGGTCTGTTGGGTAGAAAGAATCAGCAGGACTTAGAGATGGTTCAGGCACAAAAATTTAGAAAGAAGGTTGAACTGAAGATATATATATTATGTACCTTAGTAAGAGTATATAAAATTAATCTCATTTTAAAGCAGGTGAACTAAATACCTTTGTCTCCCTTCATTATGAATGGTCAGAATTAATATTCTGAACCTATGACCATCTCATGAGCTCTCATGAGATCCATTTTCCTTTCTGTCAGCATCCATCTAAAGTCTTTTCAATGTATCAGCCAATTCTGAACATTTAAGGGAGAGCTAGAAATCTCAATATTCCACTAAATTACATTTAGTGTAATTCCCAGCTGGACTGGGAAAACCTGAATATGTTCCCAGTGACAAAAAGGCAGAATGGAGAACATAATCATCTGCTCTGTTTGGCAGCTAAGTTCTTGCCAATCTTTGCATCTGTACTAATTTGTATCAACCAGCATTAGGTCTGAACTATTTATATCAGTGACTGTATTTTACACAGCCAGCAGCAGTAATGATATTGCAATTATGATACCTCAAAAAATATCACATTAACACCAAACGTTTTAATGTTCTGAAATTTTTGTACCAGTACTAGTATGACTAGTATGGGCATGCAGACAAATATAGAGCATAATGAGCTTCTCAAGCTATATCTATCCTACTAAAGGGGGTGAAAGTAAAAAGTACACTGCACTCTCATCATTCTTGTTAACTGTTAACTTGCTCCCTAGTTTGGTGCTTCAACTACTTTTCTCCAAAACAATGTGTAGGCTTCATTCAGTGGATACTTTGCTCCAGGAACCATGTCCAAAAGGCCTTATCGATAAGACAGCACTACTTTAAGCTTTCTCGAATGTATACTTTTCTCCATCAATCTCTTATATGCTCTCATGTCACAGGAAGATGCAAACTGTGCATACCTTCAGGTCTGTGTTAAAAATACAAAATAAAAACATGCTTTGACAGGTTGCCACACCATGACACCATTATGTCTAACACTGAAGAGAAGAAAGTACACAAAACAATATCATAATATACAGCTACAGGAGTACTACAGAGAGTCTAGTAGAGATCCAGAGCTAGGTGCTGTGTCATATCGATGCAGTCATTCTTCTCAAGAATGAGCTGAAAGCTTTGTGGATGAATTCCAGGATTCATTGTTGCTTGGATTTTTGGCCAGGTTCCTTGAACCTGAAGCAGTATACATATAAACTTATTCTCCTATCTTACTGCATTCTTCCTTGTTGAGGAGGATAGGGGAGATGCAAGGAAGAAAGAAGACAAAAATCCATTCCTGACATACTCATTCTATTTTAAAATATACTGCAAAAGGTGTCAGGGAAGGGAACAGTATCTGTTTCTTTTCTGCCACCTTCTAGTAAGCTATCTAGAAAACCTCTGATGCCATTTAGTAATTGTACCAATAATTATAGATTGTAGTCTCCTCTTATATATATAGCAACTTGGATTTAGTCCACAAGTTGCTCAAGGACAATGAGGAGCTCTGCCAACTGAATAACTGAGAGGAGGCAGAAGCAGAAACAAAACCTTCCTCCTGCTTTTCCATTCCCTGCTTTTGGAGAAAAGATGATGGCTATTAGACAGGGTCATAAGGCCCCTGCATGGAACTGGTGTTTCTTGTGTTTTGGTGAAAGTAGAATGTAAATATATTGGAATCTTTAAATAGTTAAAGTTTTTATAAAATAATTTGTTCTATGATTCTATAATTTATGAAAGAAGGTATTTATTTTAAAGCTAACATTTTATTTATTTTTGTTATATATATTTTTGACTAAAATATCAAAGGGACAGCAGCTCTTCCCTCTCCCTCTTCCCTCTTCCCCATAAAGGAGATAACAGAAAGGTTACAGAAAAACCAAAAAAAAATTTCTGAATGATGACTGAATATACGAAGCTAAGAAGAATGATTTTGAAAACCATAGAAAAGACAGATTGCTAGACCAGATAATTCCATGAAAATTATGCTAACTGTGTTTGATATTATGCAGAAAGGAAGCAGGATGGCAAAAATCTATTCTTCCAAGAATAAAGATTGAAGTCATAGATTCATAGAACCATAGAATGGTTTGGGTTGGAAGGGACCTTAAAGACCATCTAGTTCCAACCCCCCTGCCATGGGCAGGGAGAGCTCCCACTAGACCAGGTTGCTTAAAGCCTCATCCAACCTGGCCTTGAACACTTCCAGGGAGGGAGCATCCACAACTTCTCTGAGCAACCTGTTCCAGTGCCTCACCACCCTCACAGCAAAGAATTTATTCCTTATATCCAACCTAAACCTACCCTCTTTCAGTTTAAAACCATTACCCCTTGTTCTATCACTCACTACACTCCCTGATAAAGTGTCCCACCCCATCTTTCCTGTACACCCCCTTTAAGTACTGTAAAGCTTCTATAAGGTGTCCCCAGAGACTTCTCTTCTCTAGGCTGAACAACCCCAATTCTCTCAGCCTGTCCTCATAAGCAAGATGTTCCAGCCCCCTGAGCGTCTTCATGGCCATCCTCTGGACCCCCTTGATCAGGTCCATGTCTTTCTTACACTGGGGGCTCCAGAGCTGGACACAGTACTCCAGGTGGGGTCTCACGAGAGCAGAGGGGGAGAATCACCTCCCTCAACCTGCTGCCCACACTTCTCTTGATGCAGCTCAGGATATGGTTGGCTTTCTGGGCTGCGAGCACACATTCCTGGCTCATATTCACTTTTCTATCTACTAATGCACCCAAGTCCTTCTCTGCATGGCTGCTCTCAATCCACTCTTTGCCCAACCTGTATTTGTGCTTGGGGTTGCCTCTACCCATGGGCAGGACCTTGTATTTGGCCGTCTTGAACTTCATGAGGTTTACACAGACCCACCTCTCAAGCCTGTCAAGGTCCCTCTGGATGGCATCCCTTCCCTCCAGCGTGTCAACCCTATCACACAGCTTGGTGCCATTGGCAAACTTGCTGAGGGTGCACTCAATCCCACTTCCATGTCTCCAACAAAGATGTTAAACAGCACTGGTCCCAATACCTACCCCTGAGGAACAGCACTTGTCACTGGTCTCCACTTCGACATTGAGCCATTGACTGTAACTCTTTGAGTGCGACCATCCAGCTAATTCCTTATCTACCGAGTGGTCCATCCATCAAATCCACATCTCTCCAATTTAGAGACAAGGATGTAATGTGGGACAGTGTCAAATGCTTTGAACAAGTCCAGGTAGATGACGTCAATTGTTCTTGCCTTCTCCACCAGCACTGTAACCCCATTGTAGAAAGCCATGATGTCAGCCATGATTTGCCCTTAGTGAATACATGTTGGGTATTACTAATCACCTCCTTATTTTCCATGTGCCTTAGTATAGTTTCCATGAGGATCTGCTGCATGATCTTGCCAGAGGTGAGACTAACTGGCATGTAGTTCCCTGGGCCTTCCTTTTTTTCCATTTTTAAAAATGGGGGTTATGTTTCCCCTTTTCCAATAGTGGAACTTCACTGGACTGCTACGATTTCTCAAATATGATGGATAGTGCCTTAGTCACTTCATCAGCCAGTTCTTTCAGGACCTGTGGATGTATCTCCTCAGGTCCCACAGACTTGTGCACCTTCTGGTTCCTTAGGTGGTCTCAAACCTGATCTTTTCCTACAGTGGGTGGTTCTTCATTCTCTCAGTCCCTGCCTTTACCTTCTGTATCTTGGGCAGTGTGGCTGGAGCAGCTGCTGATGAAGACTGAGGAAAAAATGTTGTTGAGTACCTCAGCCTTCTCCATATGCTGGGAAACCAGGTCTTCTGTTTCCTTCCAGAGAAGGCCCACGTTTTCCCTAGTGTCCCTTTTATCACCACATTTATCACCAAAGTTATAGAAGCTTTTCTTGTTGCCCTTGATGTCCCTGGTTAGATTTAATTCCATCAGGGCTTTGACCTTCCTAACCTGATCCCTGGCTGTTTGGACAGTTTCTCTGTATTCCCCCCAGTCTACCTGTCCTTGCTTCCACCCTCTGAGGCTTCCTTTTCGTGTTTGAGCTTGTCCAGGAGCTCCGTGTTCATCCATGCAAGCCTCCTGGTGGTCTTGCCCGACTTCCACTTTGGTGGCATGCATCATTCCTGAGCTTGGAGGGTGTGATCTTTGAATATTACTCAGGTTTCTTGAGTCTCTCTTCCCTCCAGGGCTTTATCCCATGCTACTCTGATGAGCAGATCCCTGAAGAGGCCAAAGTTTCCTCTCCTGAAGTCCAGGTTAACGAGCTTGATGTGCACCCTCTTTGCTGCCCTAAGGATCTTGACCTTCACCACTTCATGGTCACTGTAGCCAAGGCTGCCTTTGAACTTCACATTCCCCACCAGCCCCTCCTTGTTGGGGAAAAGAAGGTCCAGCATAGCACCTCTACTTGTGGCTCCTCTATCACTTGGAGAAGGAAGTTATCATCAATGCGTTGCAGGAACCTCTTGAATTGCTTATACCCTGCAACGTTGTCCATCCAACAGATATCAGGGTGGTTGAAGTCCCCCATGAGGACCAGGGCTTGTGAGCATGAGGCTGCTTCTATCTGTCTATAGAGGGTTGTCTCGATTCAGTGTTGGGGGAGGTTTCAATACTATCCCAAGAGTGAGATTAAGACACAAATGAGGTCAAATGCCATACACCTAAACCAGTTCTTATTATTAAAAGTGAAGAGTGGTAGTGATAAGACAGACTGGAAGGAAAAGACAGAAATCAAGCAAGCATCTGGAATAGAGTCACAAGAATAGTCACCACCATTAACATATCTGCCCACCTTTAGTTTTCCCTCTGTTCCCACAGGTTTTTGCTGACTTCATGCTTCTTGAGCAATCATCCGGCTTCTGGGGCAGAAATGCTCACCTCTCATCAGTTCAATGTTGAAGGTGCAAAGTCATTAGCAATGCATACATGGTGTCTGGCGTACACAATGGCTGGTGATCAGTGGTCCTTGTGCTTGATGAGAAACACCTGTTTTCACTCAGTCCACCTCTTTGAGGCTTATCTGAGGAGTCTGTCAATACAACTGCAAGGAAGTGGGAGGGTGCATCCTTCAATACATTCCTTCTTCCTTGGGTGACATTCCTTAGATTAATTACAAAGGCCACAGCTGGTCCTTGATGAGTGTCTGAGGCATTACTGGCACCACCCCATGACTCAAAGCACACTTACAAACAAGCTTTGAGACAAACATTTGACATTTCAGTCTCTCACAAGGGTCTCAGCCACTTAGTCTTGCTGGTCAGGGGACCTGTAGCAGACCCCAGCTATAATGTCTCCTGTCCCTGTCTTCCCTTTAATCCTGATCCATAAACTCTCAGTCAGTTCCTCATCCATCCCCAAGCAGAGCTCCATGTACTCTAGCTGGTCATTGACATAGAGGGAGATGATCCCTCATTGTCTCCCCTGCTTGTCCTTCCTAAAGAGCCTGTATCCTTCCATTCCAACACTCCAGTCATGGGAGTCATCCCACCATGTCTCCATGATTCCAATAAGACTGTAGCCCTGCAGGTGTGCACACATCTCTAGCACCTCTAGTGTATTTGCCATGCTACGCACATTTGTATACAGGCATTTAGGTTAGGTTCCCGGATGAAGCTGATTTACTGGCTGGAATTCCTTTGTGCTGCTCTTCAGGTGCTCTCCTGTTGACCTGTGATCCCTCTCCAGGCTCTGGGCATCTAATGCTGACACTGGCATCAAGCTGGTTTGTGTGGGATGGTTCCACTCCCCTGGCAACTTTAGTTTAAAGCTGTCTTCAACAACTTGACAAACCTCTGACTGAAGATGCTTTTCTCTTCTCTGACAGATGGACCCCACCAGCCCCCAGTAGACCAGGTTCCTCAAAGCAAGTCCCATGGTCAAAGTAGCCGAATACCTGGCTGTGACACCAGTGCCTTAACCAGTTGTTGATTTGCCAGATCTGACTGGCCCTTTCAAACCCCTTCCCTTTGACTGGGAGGATTGATGAAAAAACTACCCGCACTCCAGAGTCCCTTACCGCTTCTCCCAGGGCTCTGTAATCCTTCTTGATACTCCTCAGACTGCTCTTGAATGTATCAGTGGTGTTCACATGAAAAAAAAGCAGCGGATAAGTCAGTGGACTATGAGGCTCAGTGTCTCTCAGTGACATCCCTGACACAAGTCCCTGGTGAGCAGCACACCCCTCTAGAGACTGTGTCAGGTCAGCAGATGGGTGCCTTGTACCTCTCAGAAGAGAGTCACCTTACACTATCACTCTTCTAGTTGTGCTGGTTGTTATACTGGGAAGACATCAAGCTGCCTTACTCAGCTCCAGCATCTCACCTGATGTGACAAGTGTTTCTTCTTCAGTCTGCAGAACCATGAAGCACTCTGGGGGAAGTCCCTTCCTCCTGCAGGTCCTTGCCGTTGAAAACTTCTGTTCTGTGTTATTGGCCCCCTTCCCTTCCATGTATGCTGGTGTAGCAGTTTTTGGCTGATTGGCCATGGATTGTAGGTCCCCTGCAGACTGTGCTTGGAACCAGACTCATTCTCATCCTCCCTGATTCTACGCAGCCTTCTCAGCACCTCCTGCAGCTCACCACCTGCTGCAGGAGCTCCTGCACCTGGCCACACCTTCTGCAGGTTGTGCTGTCCCTGCCTAGGGAGAAAGGTCCAGGCACTTCCTGCAGTCTGGGGTCTGTACTACAGCCTCTCCTTTCAGCAGCTCTGTCTGGATGGAGGCATTGGCCACCGCTGGGGTAGATGGTGCAGACCCCCCAGCTGGAGCTGCAGCCTTTGCTCTCAGATGAGTGCCCACCATCCTGTCCTGAGGGTCAGGTAGGATGAGTGCACTTGGCCTGTCCAGATGATAACAGAAGGGTGCCCGGTTGCTGCGTTATGTGGACTTCAAGTTTCTCCACTTGGCCAGTGGAATGTCCCTACTTGAAAGAGGTGCCCTCCCTGCATGCCTCCCTGCATGGTGAACTGCCTCACCACTCCCTGTTTGCCTGCTCTGTTCACAGTGCTCCTGACTGAACTGCTACATTTGCTCACCTGCAAAGACTCACTTCCTCTTCTGCTTGCATTATTTAGAATAAAAAGTGTGATAGTAGCATGTGATACTATGCTGTTGGCATGTCTAATAGCATTAGACATTTATTCTATTTCAGCTACCAATAGCAGAGACACAGCAGGCACAAGAACTTCACACCAGCTCAATGTGTGCTCATATTTGCTGTTTTCCATGAGACCCATGACAGTCTGTTTCCCCTGCTTCTTACCATTTGCAAAGTTCTGGGTGAACCTCTTCAAGGTTATGCTTGATGAGTTCCTTTAACAGCCCAACAGTCAGTGTCCTGAGACCTATGGTGCTTTTTATTATTTCTATTGCCTCCTATTCATTAGGATTTGTGTATCCAGCTGTTCTTTGGTTTTTGGTTTGGGGTTTTTTTGGTTTTGCTTTTGATTTTTGTTTTGGGTTCTTTTCTGTTTGTTCATTTTTTTACTTTCCTTACTTTATATTTGGTTTTTATCGTGACTAGTCACTAACCAGATATTCTAGCAGATCAGATGTCTTTACATTCCAGGTGTCTATATACCCTTCACATTCCACAAATGCTTACAGAAAATATCGCTAAAAGTAATCAAAACAGAATTCATCTTCCATTACTGTAGACATCTTCAAAGTTGTCTACACTGAAGCTACTCAGCCTAGGGTCCATTTATGATTAATAAAGAGTAATAAGTACTTCCTAAGAAAAATGTATTTTATTCATTTCAAAGATCTAACTTAGTATGACATTTTCATTAGCAATTCTGTGTAAATGTAGTGTTGATCCTCTAAGTCATCTAGGCTAGGATTAAGCCAGGATGAGTAGATCCTTTCCTATATTTCCCTGATGCCTGGGAAGAGCACCTATATTTATATTAATTCTAAAAATGATGAAGAAATGTTTACACATGAGCCATAGTCACCATTAAGACTGTGCTTAAGGCTCTTTTAACAGGGAGAACATTTTGGTTTTATTTCTGCCTTGGCTTTCTGTCTAGTATTAACACAGTCCATTATTGAATAGAAGCATACTTGGTATTACTTAGTTCAAACATAAGCTTACGTTTCTAATCTAATACTCCTTTACTTTTTTTTGTTGCTTGCAATTCAAAATTTATTTTATTTTTATATTTAACGTAAGAGGAAAAAATGCTCACAACCCTCCTCCAAACTTTTCCAAACTCTAGATACCTTTGTCTTAGATTTAAAAAAAAGAAAAGTGGGGGAGGAGTGAACCTCTAGACACATCAGCAGTTTTCTTCTGCACAAAAGATTTCAGTGAATAAATTCAAAATATCTCAATTTCTTCAATATCCCTGCCAAATCTCTATTTCTATCCTCTTATACCATCATTCTGTGTTTCTAAATAAATTTCTCTGTTGGTTCAGACCTAATAAAAACTTCTTTCATCATTTGAACGTTACTGTTTGTTTTTGTTTTTTTTTTTTTACTTTGAATGCCATGATATTCAAGGAGCCCTTCATGGTAAGCTTATAGCAACTACTGCAATAACTTTTGACTTCATGGTTAAAAACACAGCCACAGTATTAAAGGATTCTTATTAAAATAAAATTTGAGTTAGGGACTACTTGGTTTTATCTATTTTAAATGCCCAAATCATAAATTGAAATAAGATTGAAGTATTTTACAGTAGATAGAAGTCTAACTTAAGCATCCTGCCTTAGAAGGAAGGATTTTAAGAACTAACTAAAGATATATTATAAAATGACACCTTCAAACACCACTGTATTTCAAATGATATAAATTTCTTAAGTATCTTTAGTGTCTTAATAGTTGA
The DNA here is from genome assembly GCF_047716275.1 of Strix uralensis. Classification (NCBI taxonomy): domain Eukaryota; kingdom Metazoa; phylum Chordata; class Aves; order Strigiformes; family Strigidae; genus Strix; species Strix uralensis. The sequence goes on along the minus strand of NC_133973.1, from coordinate 95,317,756 downwards.
ATATATCGAGAATTTATGTAAGTTGAAAAGCCTGATCATTTGGGAAAATAAAAAAGAGAGAAATTGGTGTACATGCTTCAAATATAAGTTTGACTACCCATTCTGAAAGCTTTTTATCTGCTGATTGGTGAAATCCAACTGAAATCAACAGGATTTAAGCAGTTGTTCCTGAAAAAAACCCTACCTTGCATTACTGATCCTGCAGTCTGACAAATGATTCCACTCACATGTGAACTACACCTGTTTTTTGCACAAAATCATTGCTTTAGCTATATACTGTGATCAGTTATCTACACATGCCACTTAGCCTCCATTAGGATCTTCTTGGTAGTTGGTAGTTTACTATTCTTGCAATACTTAATTTTCTTTTCAAAACATGAACTTTAAATATTCAAATCCCTGCATGAGGGTTTTTTGGTAGATCCACACAATTTCAGAAAATATGGCACTGTTAGCCTAAAAAAAGGTACCTGAATTTGTTAAACTGTATGCATGAGTTTTCTACTTAAAATGACCATCAGTAAAAAGTGCTAAGGACCATTCTGGGCATAACTATGAACCAGTATGAAAATCAATGTATATTTACTGAATTGAAACAAGTTATTTGATTTACTGGTTTTGGTTACCTGTTTGGTTACTTGTTTGGTTACTTATTTAATTGGTTTACTGTTGCTCCCATTTACAGACTTTATTAAGGTTCTTAATGTAAAAGGATTTTTTTGACTTTTTTGAAAAAAGCAGTACTTAAAGGCTATTGCTATTTTTATACTTCCATTAAGAAGGAAATGAGTGGAAATGTTTTCAATTGAAATGCTAATAGGAAGAAAAAAAATAACTTAATTTTCCATGAAGGAAAAGTAATCTCTGCTTATATTAAGTGTCTGTATGAAACATTATATTTCACTTCAAGAGGTTTTTTTTTTTTTAATTTTAGATTTAATAAATCCATATTTGACTCTCTTAGTAATCAATATGGCTTTCAGAGATAGTGTCAACTGTCATGAATTCTTGTTATTTCTTTGTATCTTTTCAGGAGAAGTTTGCATATGTGGTGTATAACATAATATTCGTTGGAATTAACATTACTAAAAACAGTGAAAAATTTCTTCCTTATGGATTGAAAAGTTGACAGGCAGTAAGTTATAACGGTCAAAGATATACGGGCAATGCAGTTTATGACCTAATTCAAAGCAAAAGTAATTTTGGATTCCTTCCATTGACTTCAAATGGTTTCAGAAGAAGTCTTTATTAAAAGTTGAAGAAATCTTTTTTTAACCCCAAACCAAACCAATTTTCAAGTATAAAGCAAGAAATTAAAACTGTTTACTGACATGCACATAGGATATATCTGTGTTTTAAGGTAATCAAACTGAGTATTGTTTTCATTCATAACAACATGCCAAACCCCCTCTATCTGATTTATTTGCACAAATTCAGAAGTTACATGCCTTTGGAATCTCTTAGGATAACAAAAAGATCTTAATGGAGTTGACAGTATGACACAGAACTGAGAAAACCCATGTTCTCCTGGAAACAGCATCTGGAGGCCAGACCAAACACCTTAAAAAGTAGTATTTGATATCTATGTTTAGGCAATTGAATAAGTACCTATGTCTCAGTTGTTCAAAGTAGTCACTTTGGCAAGAAAAATAAAATTTAAAAAAACCTACAAAACCAAACGGAAGATTCACACTTTCCATTTTAAGTTCTGAGAAGACTGTGTATTTACCTAAAACATAATGATTCAGCAGAAGGGCAAGCTGAAAGATTGCGGTCTCCAATTCCTGCAGACAGCTTTCTGGATAGAAGATGTATCTTGAAACATGTCCAGACACCTGAAGAAAAAGACACGATTTTTGAGATTACTGATGCAAAGTAAAGAAGTCAGAGTGATCAACATTGAGAGAGATCAGCAATATCAGAACACAGAGTTGTTCTTTGAGAGATTTGTGGGAGAGGATGAAATTTTGATTTAAATGTATAGGAATCTTGGACAGCTCTCATATGGTCAAATGGAATCTCTTAAAAAATGGTTTTCTCTTAAAGAAGTAATGTTTTTGAATGAAAAAGACAAGACAATGTGAGGGGATGGGTAAATCCTGAGGTTTGCAACGCCCTTTTTGACACAATTCTGATGGAAGTTCAATAAGCTGGGTATCAACACATGTTGGAAAACTACCGAAGGCTGGAAATCCAAAGGTGGATTTCTCACTCTGAGGAGAGGAGTGAGAGTTCTTCCCTTTTCCTGTATGTCATGATTCAGGATATATTTTGCATAACTGTTGCCTGAAGTGAAAAAGGAAAAATGGTTCAGTCATATAGAAGAAACAAAAGACTGTCGGTTTCATTCCCTCCCATCTGGGTTTACTGTATATGAAAGATGTGAATGGATTCATTGAAATTCATAATGTTTATCTCTACATGCTTTCTGAAGACCTTAAAGTAATTACTGTCCTAGAACTGTATGGTTCATTTTATAATGTGGAAAGTCATATGATTTTTTTTAAAAATATATATTTTAAAAAACCCTATTCTATCCAAGGTTATGCTTAGCATAAAACTAGGGATAGAGACATCACAAAAAGGATAAAAAATAGAACTAAAGGAGTGGAAGTTTAATTAATTTTCCTAATCCAAGTAATGTTCAACAGTTCCACTTTAACAAGGAACTGGAAGCCACAAGTCCTACCAATTATACCTTCATGATTTTACAAGAACTCCCCTGTGCTTGCTCTTGTAGGTTGGTGTGATTTTTTAGTCCCTGCCGGGGTCTGAGACCACACGGCTGCTGCCCCTCCCCCACAAAGGGAGTGAAATACAAAGCCCCAGGGCTGAGATAAGGAGAGGTTTAATACAACAGTGCAACAGCGACAAAACAAACAACAATAACAATAATAATAACAGTAATAACAATGAACAAAGCAAGGTATGTAACGATACAGCAGTGAGAGGACCGGTTGCACAAACCCCACAGTGCTTGTGCTCACCGATTCTTCCCGTGCTATGGCACCAGGATGTGACGTCAGCATGGTATATGAATAACCTGGCTAGAGCTCCCTCCCCACTGCTGGGGAAACTTAACCCTATCCTAACTAAACCAGGACACTTGGTGAATCAGTAAAGAGTCAAATTTTCAACCGAGAAACACAGAAGTAGATGGTGGAATGCTGCGTAACTGCACTTTACATCTGGTGTAGGGTAGCACCATGAAAGTTATTTTATTCCTCTAACTTCATATCTCCATTTATCCAGCCTACTAAACATCAATGACATTTTTTTACCTAATTCAAACACTCAGGATGATTAATTTCACTTTTTATGGTCTTTTGACTATATTTTACTAGTGGAAGTATCCTTCACTAGCAGAAGACTCAGACTGTAGGTTGTCTCCATTCCCGTGAAAGCCACTGATAAATATGTGCTTTATGTTTTACAAGTTGACTAAGGTTTCAAATTATAACATTTGCCTCAGAACAAATCACATCACAGTGAAGAAAAATAGCCAACAATAAGACTGTATGCCTGAGTAATTTTTGAGATGTTTACTATTACCTTTGGCTGGATCAAAATTTCACCCTAAGTATCTATATTTATATGGCTGTGGTGATAGTTGGAATTCCACTACAAGGTAAGACAAATTTTATTAACCTACTGAATAACTGTATTGATTTCACTAAGGGACATCTGTGCCTGACATTTTAGCAGCACTTCCAGGTGTTACCCCTAACTCTCTACTTCTCTCCATCTTTCCCATTATGATTATACCTACATCTAGACTTGATACAAGTGCAAAATTAGGCCCAAAGAAACAAGACCCAACAACCCATGACCTGGCTACTTTTTTTTTTTTTTTTTTTTTTTTTATGATAGAAATAAACTTCCTGCTGCTGGGGCCTTAGACCATGGCTGCTTGAAGTGAGGGACCTGTAGGCTTCAAAATATGCTGAATTAAATTTATGACCTGGATATCTTGTGTATCTTATAGACACATCATATTGTTGTCAGCATAACCAAAATTATAAGCGACAAGGTGAAAATTGGTCAAGTCATGCTTCTTCCTCTCATGTGGTTTACAACGTCTAATAATTGAAAGCAGATTTCTAAAATCTCAGCCAACATGAGATGGCTGCAGGTAATATTATCATGAATACAATTATACAGTGCCTGACAGATTTTGTACACAAGCAACTGAAAAGACATGGAAACTTAAACATGAAAATATTATTCTTGATGTGGACCTCGCATCATATTTTGAATATATATGGATGCTACCCTACAAAAGCCAAAAGAAGTTTTGCCAGTGACTTAAAAGGGTCAGGATTTCACTCCTACAACAAGCTTTTGTATTGGACAAAAGTAAAAAAAAAAAGAGTACAGTAAGCTTTGGACTTAAGTCAAGAAGCTCCTACTTGATTGTATAATGAGTTTCTTTTTAGTGTCTGACTTTTAAATAATGAACACCTAATAAGTTTGTTAACTACAAAAATCAAATTAAATAAAATTAATTCCAAAATAATTACATTTTTAACAATGAACTTGAAGAACATTTAAAGAACATAAGCATCTGAGACAAGAATTACGTACTCAGCTACTAAGTTACTTACAGACTCTGTAACTCAAATGTAATTTTGAGTATTAGTGACATCCACGCTGTGAATCCCATTATAATACCAAACTTCCCATGATATAGCACCAGAAAACAGCACACATAAAAATGAGTTGCGTGCTATCTCTTCCTGGATTCAATCTGAAGACTAGGGTCAGTTTCTTCATGATAATACATTAATTATTTTCATTTGTTTGAACTATTTTTGAGTGAATTTTATTTTAATTTCTGTTTATGTGCTACCATAACATGTGGATGACATTTCCTTTGCTGTTCTCCTGTGGTAACATTCAGGGAAATTCAGCTGATATTCTGTACTAGATCACTTTATGACACTTCTGCTATGACATTGTGGTGCAAGAGGGGTTAAAAAATGGTCTAGAGGGAAAGATGAGTGAGTGTCTCCATGAAGGTTGTACTGTAGGCAGTTTGTTCTGATTCTGAAGACTCATCTCTTACAGTTATACCTGATTCCTGAACAGTTTTCCAGTTTTACCTCTATGGAGGAAAGTCTTGCAGTCCATCACTCAGCTGTGGGAATGGTATTTTCTTCCTTAACCCACTCATCAGCATTGCCCACTGAGCTCAGTAAATGGCATAGGGACTTTCAGGAGATCTACATGAGAAACACAGTGATATGGAAGATGATACTTAGGTCTTTATCTATATTAGTAAACTAAATAGGATCAGAACATGGCATCAAGTAATAGCCTGTGATTATCCATGTTGGTTACTTGTTGCATGCCTTTGCACAGTTCCAGACCATACGAACAATCTCTGTTTCAGGCATCACAGGTAAGGAACTGGTCACAGTAAACAATATAGATGTGGCAGTTTAGCTGTATGGATGCAAGCCACAACATGCCAGTATGGCTCGGAGTTAATGTACTTGACCTTATTCATTTTAATTAATACCATAAGCTAGCCTTGAGGTCTGCATTTCTGTGTTGATTTCTTGAAATTGTTCCTCCAATTCCACCTTCTCCTTCTGTGAACTTCTCCCCAGTTGCTCACACCTACAAACCGATGAAAGGAAGGTATCCATAACTAAACTCCTGTACCTTGGTGATACTCTAAACTAGCTTAGTTCAAAGTACTTTATCAGACTCTTGGATCAGTAAGCATTTAAACCCACCAATGTGATTTGTCATAGTGTATAGAGCATGATTATATAAAGCGAAAAGGTTTGGAGAGAATTATCTAATTCACTACAATTATGGGGTGTTTTTGCAATGGTAACAACAGTGGGAAAGCACTGACAAGCAATATAGAAAGTGTCCTAGGGATAGTATTTCTGTAAGTGTACAAGCTTTTGCCATTATTTATATATTTTAAAAGTTTGTTTTCCCACTAAAATAAACAACATTAACATCAAATGTATTAATTTAATGGGTTCTTTCTCATGCCAACCTATATTTGCTGCTTAATTACCTAATCTCATTCCTAAAAATGAATATTGTGTTATTATCCACCCTTAGCATTTATAAAAACCCCAATATATATAAATTAAATTCTCAGGTTTTTTTATAATAGAGGTACATATTTCCCATTATTGAATACTAAGTAATTTCATACTCAATTATTGAAAATCTGGAGACTAGAAAAAAAAAAAAAAAATTATGGGTACTCAAATAATAATGATTATTTCTTCTGATAATAATACAGGGTTTCATCCAGTTGGGTTTTGAATATCTCCAATGTTGGATACTCTACAGCATCTCTGGGCAACATATTCCAGTGTCTGATCAGCTGCAAAACAAAAAAAATCTTCTTATGCTTAATGGAATTTCCTGTATTTTGGTTTGTGCCATTGCCTCTGTCCTGCCACTGGTTACCACTGAAAGGAGTCTGGACTGATATTTAATTCCAACCATCAGGATGGACAAACGTTGATAGGATACGAGTGAGCCTTCTCTTCTCCAAGCTGAACAGTTCCATCTCCCTTAGCCTTTCCTCATATAAAAAATGCTCCAGTCAGTTAAACATCTTCAGGTCCTGTTGCTGGACTTGCTCCAGTATGTCTGTTTTAATCTTGTACTGGAGAGCTCAGAACTGGACACAGCACTCCACATGTGTCTTGCCAGGGCTGAGCATAAAAGAAGATTGCCTCCCTTGACTTGTTGGCAATATTCTTCCTAATGCAGCCCAAGAGGCTGTTGGCCTCTCTGCGGTGAGGGCACGTTGCTGGCTTATGTTTAAATTGACCACCAGGACTTTTTCTGTAAAGCTGCTTTCCAGCCATTTGGCCCCCAGCCTATAGAGGTGGGTGGGGTTATTCCTCCCTAGGTACAGGACTTTGCATTTTTGTTTGATGGACATCATGAGATTCCTGTCAGCCCATTTCTCCAGCCTGTTGAGGTCCCTCTGATGGCAATACAACCATCTGGTGCATCACTTACTTCTCACAGTTTTGTAGCTTCTGCAAATTTTCTGAGGGTGCATGAAGACGTTTAATAAAAATGCTAAAAAGTATTGGTTCCAGTATCAGCCTATTAGGTACACCACTAATGACTGGTTTGCAATTGGACTTTGTGCTGCTGATCACAACTGTTTGAAGTTGGTAAATCAACTTGGTTTTAATCCATGTGGTGGTGCAATTCTTACCACACCCCCCTCCCCCCGCTTTGTTGAGCTGCTTGGTGCTAGGTGTGATTCCACTCACATTCCCGGAGCTATACACTAATCTGTGGAGATAAGGACTGACAATGTTAACGAGCCTGGCTCCTGCCCCTCCCGATTGCTTGGAAACAGCTATAATGGCCCATCAACTCCTAAGGGCCTGGCACACCTGTGCCTGGGATGTGGTCAAATGGGAACAATAACAGAGTCGCACATTAATCAAATTCCTTTGTAACTGCTGGAAGGCACCAGAAGGTATTTGACAAAAGTCAATTATCTTGGACCCTATAAATGGTGACCACCAGGGAGACCCTTTGAGTTCTCCTGGATTGCAGCAGGCCTGTGACCAGCATCTTCCCTGAGCTGGGATACCTCTCAGGTACCAAACCCTTAAGGTGTCATCTGCTCCAGATGGAAGGCTGGGGTGAAGTCCCCTGCTCAAGTCTCAATTATCACCTGTTGAGGAATGCCAAGGCATTGTGAGTATTTGCTCTAAACTTGAGAGGGAAATTTTCTTTGAGCTAGCTTCTCTTTACTCTGTGTGTGTGTGTGTGGGTACGTACCCTTGTTTCTGTGTGTGTATGTCTGTTCTGTGTTCATTCTACTGAATCCAAACACCTCTGTTTCTGTATGTTTGTCTGTTTTGTTATGTGCATGCATGTATATATATAGGTACTGTTAAGTAAGTTAGTGTGAATCTTGTCATTTTAGAATCTGAATAAGTTGCTTTTCTTTCTTTTAGTATTTCTAAATTATTTTATAATAATAAATTGCTGTTAGTTATTAATAAACCTAGATTTCTTACTAAATATTACTGTGTCAATACTTTCATCTGTGACAATCCATCTCACTGTCCACTTAATCTAGCCCATATTTCATCAGTTTGTCAATGCAGATAGTATGGGAGACAGTGTCAAAAACTTCCCTGAAGTCTAAATAAACAACATCCACTACTCTCCCCTCTTCCACCAAGTCAGTCATCTCATCATCTCATCTCCAGGTCTCCTGTTTTTCACATTTTCTCTACTCTTTGTTTTGTCACCAACATACCTATTAGAAGCTTTTCTTGTTAGGGTTCAATCTGATGATGCTTCTAGATCTTAAAGGGATCACTTTTATTTAACGTTGAATCTTATTGCAGTTACAATTACTTGACATATTAATTATCTCTTTTAGAATCTTACACACAGCAGATCAATTTAATTTACTCAATAAATTAAGCTTATGTAAAGCTTTACATATGCTCTCTGTTTGAACCCAAAACATAAAACCCAAAAAAGTTTATTAAACTGAAATGGAAAATGCCACCAACATTGCATGAAATTGTGGGTGTGATTCTTATATCCTGAAGGAACTGCTTCGTGAGAGAAGCAGGCTTGGTCAGAGCTATGTCCCTTCATGCTTTTACAAAACAATCTTAAGGATTTTCTGATGGATTAAAGGGATTTCTAGATGACTGTGAGGTAATCCTATAAGACTCAGTCACATGTAACATTGTCCTATAGGATTTGTGAAGGACTAAAATATTATACTATAAGACCTGCAATGTTTCCTTCAGAAATGCAAGTTTGACTCAGTAGATATTATGATGAGTAGGTCACAGGACAGGTGGGAGATTATATATGTATAACTGCTCTAATTTTTATAACACCTATGTTCTATTACACACTCAAGAGTAATTCATTCTGTATTAAAGACCAGTATCATGCCTTTAACCCTTCAGTCAATTTTCTTTTTTTGTTGTTACAATTAAAGTAAGGTCATTTTTATGGAGAGTCCATGGAGCATCATTTGACTTTTTAACCAGCAGTTGAGACACTGTTTTACACTTTCTATTCAAATGTAAATTTATCAAGAATTACAGAATTATCTAACTTTATTATACATAAATATAATGAAATATAAGTTTAGGTTTAGTTATATATAGACTTAGTATGATCAAGAAATATTAAATTTTAAGCAAGCTCTAAATTATTTGAACATTAATTTAAATTGAGATAGCACCAATAGCCCGAACTAATTCACACATGTCTGTGTGTATATATATATTTTTTTATATATGTAACAATAACACTACAATATAATGCAAAACAACTATAGTTAGGGCTTTTAAATCTTAAAGGGCATAATAATGGTATGGACTTGAAATAATAAATAGACCATTTCGTTAATTTGTAGACAGATCTCTTTAATCCCTGCAATAAGGGAAACCCATTTAGGTTGGCATTTTCTCCCATGTTCAGACACCTAAATTTAGGTGACTACAAGAGCTCTCTACCTTCAGGGTAGATGGATAAACCACCATTACAGTCAATGAAGGTATCATCAGTACATCCAATGGAATCTAGAAAGTTATTAATTTTATACTACATTCAGTGAGATAAGCAGCTTTCTATAGTGCAAAAAATTTTATTCACTGGATTTATTGTTTAGACATATGTATGTAGAGTAATTTGAAATATCCTAGAGAATCTAAGTCATACTCAGCAAGAAAGTATGACATGGGACTTCTAGGAGACTGTTTTTCCTCCCAGAGTGAAAACCACAGGCCAGGTAGAATATCTGATGGCATGTCAAGTGTCACTTCAAGCATTTCTTTACACAACTAAATCTAGGCTTAAATCTCCTCTGAGAATTTAGAAACTTAGTTCATTCATATATTCCTACAGTGAATATTGATATCTGAAATACATGTAATGCCTTGTAGATGTCTGGTGACTGAGGTATTCACATGCAGCTGGAAACATATATACATATGTACATGGTACATGGGAAACCAGTGTCATTCTGGACTGGCAGCCGGAGGTCAAGGAATCTCAAATCCCTTGTTTGTTCTTTCACTAGTTCCTCACTTTAACTGGCAGGTACTCCTTGAGGAGTGGTTTTCAAGAGGCACAGGTAAGGTTGGAGTTTAATTCTGGTCTGGAGTGACACGATTGCTGGTTTGTGGGGATATGAGTGTTTATCTTCTTTTTCTGGATACAAGGGACATTGTTACCTAAATTTCTTTTAAGAAAATGCTTTGTTTCTTTTACTATGACATATATTTACATGTCAGGTGTATATTTCTGTAACCCTCATGTAGATGAAATGTATTTAGGATTAAATATATTATATAAAATAATATATACAAACAGTTCTAATACACTGGGGTACAGGTTTTAAAAATAATGTAATACATGTCTTTGATGTGCTACCCCTAACATAACCTCGTAATCTCAAAACAACTTACCGGCTACTTAAGAAAACACTATTTAGACTAGATTCTTTATTGATTGGCTTTTGAGTAGAGATGAAAATGTGGATAAAGATGTGGTAAAGCTTGTGTTTATAGAATTCCAGGTTCTGACAAAAATGTCCAGTTTGCCACCATATTTCAAAGCCCACTATGATCACAATAAGAGAACTTTTTTCAATAAAAGGTTTTGTGCCCATACATCAGCAAATATTTCATGTCTGCAGCAGTGAACTCATCTAGAAATTATCTACCTGGCATACAATTTTTCAATATTAATTACAAGTAGAAGAACATAGACATCATAATAAAGCCATATTGATAATTTTTATTTTAGATAGGCAATTTGATGAGAAAATCTTCCTTTTTATGATCCATGGGAATTGAACACCTATGTTGAGATTTTATTCATAGTCATTCTGTACCATATTACTCTGAAAAAGTTTAACTAATTCAGCATTTTGCTCAGGTAATTGATGAAAGAAATAAAGAATATGATTACCATACACAGATCCATATTCTGAGACAGAGAGCTTACTTAAAAAACAGTCCTACTGTCAGTAGACTCCTGGCAGATAGTTTCAGAAGGCACAGATACTCAGTGAATAATAGGTTCACTATAAATCTGTTGCTCTACATAGTATGTGACATACAGGCCTCTAAATCAAAGCTACACATGTGAAGAATTACATGGGACTATGCACAAAGGTTTACAAAACTGTAAAATGCTCATAAATTGGCATGGTATTTGCACATAGGAAAGTTTATAGATGTTTAAACTTAGAGATATATTCTGCATTTTGCTTCTGAGTTGGTTTGGTAGCAGTTTTTGTAGGGTTTGGGTCTAATATGAGAACCTGGTCTGGGTTGCACATGAGTTACCTCAACCAGACCTGCAACATATAAATGTTCTCAGCTGCAATTTTGTATTTTGGAATAAGACTATGACTATTTTTCTTTCTCTCAGATATTTCTCCTCTGGTTCATCCAAATGAAAGAAAGGTAAATGTGCTTTGTTAGAAAATAGTAAAGAAGGTACACTATTTCTCTCTTTTCTTTGGCAGATATCATAGACGTAGGGCTACATCTATTCCTTTAAAAAAATACAGGTAAGGCATTCATCTCTGGCCCTAAGATAAACCGGCATGAGCCTGTCTCTTGTCTACGTCTAAATTTTCTTCCCTAAAAAAGCAGGGTGGACACATTTTAACTGAGTACTGGGAACAGCTCCTGGAAATGCTATAATTTACACTAGTTAGATATTTATGCAAACTAGTTGGCTTGGGCCAACACCATGTGAGGAAGAGTGGAAATAAATAAACAGCATAGATAATTACAGACAGATCAAACCTTTTCCTTAGACCCATTTTATCTACTAGACTATATGCAACTATTATTGTAACAAGTTCTGAACAGAAATAAAAAGAAGAAAAGAATCACAGCATTTTATTTTTTTATTAATTCTATACTCATGGAAAAGTTACAAATGGATTCAAGGAGTTAAGCACACTCTGAAGTGTATACCACAGAAAGCAGAAGAGATCACTTGACAGTATTGATACGAGGAAGAATCAGGCAAGAATGATTTGTGTACTGGTTTTGGCTGGTAAGGAGCTAATTTTCTTTGTAGTAGTTTGTATGGTGCTATGTTTTTGATTTGTGACCAAAACTGTGTTGATAACACACTAATGTTTTAGTTATTTCTGAACAGTGCTTTTACACAGCATCGAGAACTTTTCTCATGTTGCTCCACCAGCTGGTAGGTTGGGGGTGCACAAGAAATTGAGAGGGGACACAGTCAGAACATCTGACTCCAACTGACCAAAAGGATATTCCATACCATATGATGTCATGTTGAGCAATAAAAGCTTGGGGAAAGGAGGAGGAAGGCAGGAAAATTTAGTTTGCCTTCCCAAGTAACTGTTACACATGATGGAGCCCTGCTTTCCTGGAAATGGCTGAACATTTGCCTGCCAATGGGAAATAGTGAATGAATTCCTTATTCTGTTTTGCTTGCATGTGCAGCTCTTGCTTTACCTACTAAACTATTTTTAGTTCAGTCCATGAGTTTTCTCACTGTTATGCTTCTGATTCTCTTCCCCATCCTGCTGCAAGGGAAGGATTGAGTAATTGTGTGGTGCTGAGCTGCCTGCCAGGATTAAACCACAACATTGTGATGCGAGAAAATAATGTGAAATTAAATGATTTTCAGGAAGGATAATCTGAACAGGAATTACAGTTTAGAAAGGACCTAGAATTATTATATTAACATAAAATAACTTTGAGAAACACAAAGAATATTTGGATATTTCAGTCTAGTTCCTACTGTGGTGTAAATTAGAAGTGTTTAATTTACTTCAGTACAGAAATGCTAATTTATATTAGATGAGTTTGTTCCTTTTGCTTTGAACTGAGACCATTATATAAAGGACAAGTTATCTTGTCAATTTTATTTGTTGTGGAATCAGCTGTACCACTTTTATAGTTTAGGTATATAAATAAATGTCTATATGTTTCTCTGTCTACTTATATTTTACTTAGAGTAAAATATTCCCAGTCTGAAAATTACTGACAAATGTGAACAGATTTTCTCTGACCTTCTCTGCTCACACACCACAATTAATTTTGGCAGGTTTTCATATGTGATGGACTGTTACACTCTGCTTATTTATATACAATAAGAATGTGCCTTATAATGTTGTTCACTTTGAAAAAGATTTTTCACGTGTTTTTATGTTGAAACTTTAATAATAATTTATGCTCATTCTGAAGTACTGGTAAATAGTTCTGTAAAGACTTTATTATGCAGATGAAGGGGTGTTTTCCCTTCTGTACTATGGAAGGGATTAAGTCATGTGGACTTAATTTTAAAAGATTGGCTGTAATCCCTTGTAATCTTAACAACGTTAGTAGCTAGACCTGTTCTTTGTAATGGCTAAGCCACTTCATTTTGACTTTATACTCATTTAGTGTTACTATGTTCCTCTCACTTACTTTTGGACATCTACAGTACAGTTTTCCAAATCTGAGGTATTCATCTTTGACTCTATTCAAGTCTAAGGAGGGAAAAATGGCACTTGTGGGGAGTGGAAGGTCAGATCTATTTGTGTGTCTACAGTAATGTAAGATAAATTAATCCTGAAAAATGTATCTTTACATCCTTCAACTGTAAAGGAAGTTTAGGATGATCGCATTCTAGATGTTTACATTTGGTTGAAAAATTCTGTTCTGCTTCTTTAATAGTGTCATACGTCCTGTGTTCTCTACTGTTTCTTTAGAATCTGAAATCAAGTATTTCAAAGACATTCTTACTGTTAATATAATATTTTTTATTTTGTGGACAGTTGTGTATTAGTTCTGTTTTCTTGTTAGATGTAGTCTTTTTCGTCTTAGCAGTTTCATTTTTCCTCCAAGTGGAGGTTATGCTTTCAATGTATATGACTCCTGTTAAATTTATAAGAGAATAAAAGGTGACAAAATAGATGCTTCTTACCTTCAGTGCTGTGCAAAATCAGTTGCTCAATATTCCTGTGTGTTCTCATCTCCCTTGGAACATATTCAAGAACACAATTATTCCCTTGCTGATACTTGATTCTTCATCACCACTCAGACTGCTCCCTGAAAAAGATGATTAAATACTTTATGGATATCTATGTAGTTGTGATGCCCTTTTTTTTCATCTACATATTCTTCATTAGTATTTGACTATGCTACATCTTTGCTTGAAATCAGCTGGTTCTTCTGCAAGAAGAAACTCATTTTGTGACCTAACACTATTTCAATAGCAGCCCTTAACATTCTGCTTTTCTAAAATACTAAGGAACTTATGTGAATGTGTCATTCTAGCAGAGTGGGTTGGTATTGCAAGGTAATTCTTTCTCTTGGGGTCAATATTGATTATGTTTATAGGCAGCCTTTCTGGTCACAAGGACATGTTGCATATATTAAGGTGTAAATATGTTAGTGACAAAATACTCTCTGTAGGACTCCACATTGTTTATTAACTTCTTCCCCTATGATAAAACGTCTTCTACATTTTTGTTTCTTGGAGTGTTATTTACATCAGGACACCAGCAGGTATTTGTTGTCCAGGTCTTCACAGCTGTCCTAGGAGTAAATGAGGCCTAACAAAGTTGTACGTTTGCATATATAATTGTACTTGTGAAGTTGTACGCTCCTTGTAATGCGGATGCATCTGTGCCTCCTCCCACACCTATTTGAAATTGATTTAACTTCTGGTTATAGTTACTCATTTTTGTCCTCAGTTACCGATACTGCTTCTTGCTGTTCATTGTCCAGTTTCTTGGTTATCTCTCACAATCCTTTTTAGGATTTTAATTTTCTAAAACTTTTTTCATCACAGTTTATTATCCAGTTTTCTCTTGCCTTACATATTTTTCATAGTAATCTGTCTGAAGTTCTCTGCTTTTTCTTTTATGGCGTTGAAATCTCACTTTCTTCCTCTGGTTTAAGAAATTTATAATTTCTCAAACGATACCTTGCCTTTCTTTGTGATCTTACTAACTTTTATGTAAGATTCATTATTCCAATGCTTCATGAATCAGTTGTTGCTGGGTTTTTTCTCTTCAGTGATGAGATACCTCAGTTGTTGTTTTGTTGTGGTTTTTTTTCTTTTCAAGGTTGAGGTATAAAAAACCAGTAGTTTTCTGGGTATAAGTGGATGAAAGACATACAGCAAATTCACAATAATAATGTATAATAACAAGGTTTTAAACATCCTTGACCATGATACTCCTACTTATACCTTGTATAACCATTTGTATATATGCAAAATGAAAAATAAGCTGAGGCCAACTCTTCTAAGCTAACAGAAATGTATTTATTATACCCTTCGTTCACTGCTGAAAGAAAATCTGAAAGTCCAAAGAACTAAAATAATTATGCTCCACATTGTTTTAGAAGGCTCGGTAGGGCATTTGACTTGCTTTAAAGTATGATTTTCCTCTCATACCCTTCCTAACTACATTACATTAATCAAATTATTTATTTTGTCTTGTTTGAAAACACAAAGTAAGACTCAAATGATTGGGTAGATATTTGCTTTAATAAAGAGATAGACTTTGCTGATGCACACATTTGTGAAAGACTAGATGTTAATTGTTATGAAAATAATGGCAGAAGAATAAAATAGGAAAAGAAAAGACTTATTTTTCTTTATTGCTGTACCTTAATGTATTTATATGCTTCATAGAGAATAATAGTATTTTGATGATTATCCACACCAGGTGGTGCTTCCCATCCAATACCAAAATGTCTGGTGCCCTGACACCAACCCATGATTGAGCAATCCAAAGCCCTACCAGTAACACCAGTCTTGGAGCCACAAGTTCATCTGTTGAGTTCTCCGGTATTCTTCTTCATCCATCCCCACAACTGAAGAGATGGAGGAGAACACAATTTGTGCCCCCGACCCTTTAATCAGTTTCCCCAAGGACCTGAAATCTCTCTTCATTGCTTTAGGACTTCTCCTGGTAATGTCGTCGCTACCTATC
This sequence comes from Strix uralensis, assembly GCF_047716275.1. Taxonomy (NCBI): domain Eukaryota; kingdom Metazoa; phylum Chordata; class Aves; order Strigiformes; family Strigidae; genus Strix; species Strix uralensis. The sequence continues at coordinate 95,301,783 of NC_133973.1, read as the reverse complement.
TGAAAAACCAAGAGAGGGTAGTAGTCCTTGGGTCTCACTAGAGCGGGGAGTTTAGCCGTGAGGTCCTTGACACAGGCCCCAGGGAGGCAGCAGACTTCGCTATGAAGCGGGTCCGGTCTGCATATTGGTCCTTCGACACCCCTCAGAATGGAGTCACCCACTACAATGACTCTTCTGGGGTTCTTTTTAGAACCAGGTTTTAATACCTGGTCCAGAACGACCTGGCCTTGGTGGACCTTGGTCTTCCTCCTTGTTTGTCTCATTTTGTTCCTCCTTCTCTTCTTCATTCAAAAGTTCCAGAGCACTGAATCTATTGTGAAGGAACACCATGGAGGGTGAGGAAGGTCAGGAAGGGATTTTCCTGCCTCCTTGAGCAAGGACCTGTTTCCAGCCCCCCCATCTCTTAGGTCCCCTCCTTCTGCCTGGTAGCAAGAGGATGAGGGATTGCCTGCCTTGTTTGGAGCCTCCATTTGCTCCTGTTGCTTATATATATTTCTGCCCAGGTCCTTCTAGTCACATTCTCCCTTCCATTATGCTTACACTTTGCCAAATCCAATACCTTCCTATATAAGTCAGTTCTGGGCTCATGGGTACAAGAAATATATGGAGCTACTTGAGCAAGTCCAGCAAAGTGCCACTAAGTTGATTAAGGGACTGGAGCACTTATCATATGAGGAGAGGCTGAGAGAGCTGGCACTGTTCAGCCTGGAGAAGAAAAGGCTCAGGGGGATCTTATCAGTATGTATAAATACCTGATGGAGGAAATGACAAAAAGGGAGTCAGACTTTCCTCAGTGATACCCAGTGAGAGGACAAGAGTCAATAGGCACAAATTAAAAACAATGAAATTCTGTGTGAACAGAAGAAAACACTTTTTTATTGTAAGAGTGGTCAAACACTGGAGCAGATGGCCCAGAGTAATTGTATCTGCCCTTGGAGATATTAAAAACTTGACTGGACATGGTCTTGGGAAACCTGTTCTAGATGTCCTTGCTCTGAGCTTTGGCATTGGACTAGATGATCTCCAGGGTTGACTTCCAACTTCAACTGGTCTGTGGTTCTGCAGTTAGATTGGAAATACAATTAGAGACATATTTCTGTCTGGGTTCTTCTTGTAACATTCACTCTTACTGTTAGGCAGGCATACATCTTACCTAAGTTCTATACCTTCTTATAGAAGTTCAATAAGTCCAGAAGTCCAACATCTATCTCTATACAAAAGAGTCCTTTTTATATATCTGCTTACTCATGCATGAAAATCTAGGCCTGCATTCAGGCAATCTTTTGAAGAACAGACTCCTGAAGTTCTCTTATACAGACTGTCAATTAATGATAGTTTCATCGGAGTGGCAAACATTTACTTTTATCTTTACATGCACTTCAGTCATTTTCCTCCTTCATACACTGTTCCACATTCTCATTCCTGACTTATGTAAGTTATGTTTACTGACCTTACTCTGTCCTCACCATGGTAAAATATTAGAAGGTGCTTAATTGTCAAAGTGAACTCAGAGCACTGACTTCCCACTAGCATATTCTCTGAACAGTACTAGTCACATATGATGAAACACTCATCTGATAAAACACATCTGCAGATTCAAGTACCCTTGCACCCAGGAATAGATAGCTCCATAGGATGCATCTATCATTGACTTACATTCTTCACAGCATGTTTTTTAGACATTATGAACAGTTGTAAAAAAGGTGGAAAATACTCACAGTTTGTCCTGCTGCAGCAAAAGTTTCAGCTACTATAAAGAGAGAAATTCACAGTTTGTGCTATACAAAAGATGATAGAGAAACTTTAGTCTGCAATGTTAGCTTTCAGGGAGAATAGAATCCTTTTTTTTTTTTTTTGACAGAAATAATCGTCTATCTGTCTTAAAGGAGTCTTCTGTTTGTTGTCTTTATCATGAATCAGTAATCGTTGGCCAACTGCTATCCAGAATTTTTCAGGTGCATTAAGTACTTATTTTGCTAAAGCTTCTTTCAGACTTCTAATACAAGTGAGAAACGTTGTAGCCTTGTTACACAGAATTCAAAGTTGTGAAATTTGAGACTATATTAGAAATATAAAGCAAGTCTGCAAAATTACATTGAGCCTTTACTTCCCCTCTGGGTAGAAAGATTGATTCCTTAGGAAGCAGCAGTAGATTTCTAATGTATGTAAATAGACAGGATTTCTAATTAGAAACTTGCAAGGCCTCCATCTCCTCTACCCATTGGCTATACAGTGAACTCAAGGGAAACAGGTCCACTTAGCTTATAAAATGAAGTTGAATCATAGGAGAAGCTGTTGTGAATGCTTGTGTTGTTTATTTGATGAAACTTGTTACACTCAAACTGATGATCTGTAACTAGATGAGTTACTGCTTCACAGATATAACATTTTAAAAACTAATAACGATGAAATGCTATTGCTCTGTTAGCAACAATTGAGTGTCAATAGTTGCATTAATAAAAAGGGAAAACTTCCCATCAGTATTTACAGAAAAATTAACTAATAAAAGAAATGATGTTAAGACTCTAGATGGACTGACCTACTAATTTAGAGAAAAAAAATGTTCAGTAATAACTGAACCGAATGTAATCATCTAACCCAAATAAACAACATTGCCAATACTTGTGGTAAGTATAGAGGGATATGTACTATAAATAAAAATTTTATTAATTTGGTCCTTTAAAGCAGTAATTTTGGATCAGGAAATAAAGTTTTGTGTTCCTTTCATACTGGCTTTCCACCGAAGACATGACAATGAACCAATTCTCAGAGTTTTAATAATAATAAATGTCTATATCATATCTCTATATAACAAGATACTCAAACAATATGTTCAGATGTTTTTTGTAGTTGGAAAATTTGGTATTAATAGTTTATTTTTCTTTGTATATTATACCTGTTGTGAACAAACTCATTATATTGTCTCTTTTTAAATTCATGTATATGTGCATATGTACTTATAAATAACTCCACTAGAGATCCTTAACAAGAAAGGATGATTTTTTCTGCAAGTAATAAAATTAAAAGTTGTCCCTGTTTAAAATTTAAATAGTAAATAATTTAAGATAGCTTGTTAAAGCTTATAAGTTACAAAAAAGTCCATGATTAGTGTAAAAATAAATTCATTACAAGACATCAGCTTACAATAACAGGTTTGCTTTCAGTTTTTTTTTTTCTCACACATTTGGAAAGAAACTTAGGAATTTAGCACTTTAAAATGATTTAGCAAGGTTCTATAATTGTTCATAGCTTATCTTAAATAGGCCTGCCCAAGAATATAGTGGTCTTAGTGGGAATGCATAAAAAATTCTTGAAAAGTGTTGAAAAACATTTCAACACAGTCTGAAATTCTATAGTTTTTCTAGTTGGTCAACTCCCCAGAATACTTAGGAATATCTGAAGCAAGCTGGGAAAAGAATAAATAATTTAGCACCTTTGTCTATTTTCAGTTGTCATTTTTCCTGCTATGATTATTTTTTTCCCTATATACCCCTGCACAGATGGTTTAAAAGATTATAACTCTAAGGGGATCATAAAGACTGTAGCTGTAACATTTCCAGCTCTACCAAGAGCATTTTTTACAGGGCTCTGTATTTTGAAGATCCTGAATAATCTGAGTGACTTTTAACATCTTGTGGGACTTATCATTGTTCTCCAAACCTGTCAATCAACAAACAATTTTAGATCACAAGCCACTATTAATTATTAATCCTTGAGATCATATTTCAAGTTTGTACCTCAGCTAGGGGCAGAGGACAGGTCTTGTGACTGCTGTTATTGTCAAGCACTGAAAAAATTTCCCTTTTTTTTGTTTATTTCTGGTGGTGGTGGTGGTTGTGGTGGTTGGTTGGCCTTTTTTTTGACCCAGTATAGTCCTCCTAACTTGTAGGTCTTGATCGAAGTCTGATTTTTGAACTAACTTTTTATTTGAAGGAATTTTGCTACATAGGGCTATCTTTGTTATTTCTTAGTGAGTGCTGGTGTTTATCAGAATAACATCTGTACACTACAGCTGTTATTGTTCTTGTTCCTTTTTAGTAACTATACTGGCATAGAGACTTTTAAGATCTTTGAGAAAGCTTGATCTCATTACATCAAGTAATCCACTAATATAATCAGTACATTTTCTGTGCTACTGTCAAGCTTGTTTAATATTTCTGGAGACTAAAAATGAAGAAAATAATTTTTAAAGCTTTCTTTTACAGAAGAAGTTAGCCAACAGTCATACTCCACCCCCCCTATATACTTTAGAATGCTAGCTATCATGCCCATTCTCTGTTTAATGTACTTTCTCATGAGTACATTCAATTTTCTTATCCCAGAGACTCAATCATTCTTCTTGCTTGCAACTGCCTTTTCAGGTCTCCAGACAGCTAGCTCAAAGTAATAGGTTCGTAAGCGTTGCTCTAGAAAAATTTAACTCAGAATGACCTTGGCACCCGCTCTATATCTCTAATTAAGGACTATTTCTAAATTATAGATGTGCGCAGAAACAAAGATATTGGCACATGTTTTGATAAATCTAAACCAAAAAAGTATCTTTTTTCTAAAAATAATTATAGGAACATGATTGTGATGTTCTTCCCTTGGGAGTAAAATGATCCATGCATCATATTCATGCTTTTACAATTCTGAAATGCACTCTTAATTCATTACTTTTCAAAGACTACTTAGGCATTCTGTAGACTTCAAAAAGAAACATACAGGAAACTGTACTGTAGACATGATTCATTATTTTAATGTTTTATAGTTCTGTTTTAAAGAATCTGCAGTGTCATTCTTCATTAGTCTGGGTGTGTTTTCTCTACACAGAAATCAATACCCTCCTGAGGATTTTTTCAAAATGCAGATATAGGTCCACAAGGGGCCTCAGACTCACATGAGCAGCTTTCTGTTACACTGACAGACAACTTTGAAGACAAGGAGCCAGATCAGACTCTGAGTCAAGAACCCTGACCCAAATACCTGACAATATGCATAAACAACTGGAAATGAAAGATGGGGCACAAGAATATGACAAAAAGAAGTGAAGCTGAAAGCACGTGTTTGAATTTGAATGGTTTAGTTTAAACTGTGTTTGGTCTTTCTAAATTTCCTTCTTCTAACTGTTTAACACTGTCATGGAGATTAACATTTCACCACCTTCCAGAAAAATATATTATAGTATAACTATTATTTAGACATATTTTACCAGAAAGTTCTGGTTTTAAGTGTCTCATTGTTTAGAATTACAGGATAAGGTTCCTGGGAGATGCACAAAGACATAAAAGCATTCAACCAATTTATGAGGAAATCAGAGAGAAAAACAACACTAGCTACAAGTGACCTAAAAATAAATGAATAAATAAATGTAATACTGCACTTCTGATTTACTGGCTCTAGGAAAGCTTTAACAGATGAACTAGTGTTTCTCCATCCTTCATAACATTTTTTAAAAAATAAATATAGTAGTGCAATGCTTTACCAATTCAAATGTTTTTTCATAGATAGAAATCAATATTTCTTCTTGCTGAATATGTACTATATTTTGAAGATTTTATATGGAAGAATAAAAGTCCTAGATGACGTCTTAGCAATTTATATTTAAAGATAAAATCTTCTAGTAGTTTCACAACTCAAATTATGTTTTTGGTCAGCCCATGTGGGAATATTTAACATAAAGCTTACCACAGCCCTACTGAAATTAATGAGAAATTTCCCAGTGATTATATTGATACTAGGATGTTATTCCATAAACAGTAACTATTTATATAGACTTATATAAGATATATAGTGCCACTGTAAGGCAGTATTATTACTTTATCAGCATGACTTCTGTGATTTGTAGGACACTTCTTTGTCTTATTACACAGAGTATACATACGTCAAAATGGAACCAGGAAAGCCCTTAGTTTAAGGAAACTTTGACATTACCAGAACAAGCCTTTCCAGTAAATATTAATGTTACAGTTCAGAATGCAACTAGAAAATTGTCAGCTAGTCCATATGGATCATGAACCTGAAGCTAATCCTCTAATTCAGCCTGCTGTAGTGGAACCTCTGAGTTCTCTAAACTAGCAGCAGAACCAGAGAAAGTGTTACACTAAAATTGCTTTTATTTTTGCTCTTTCTAAGACTACATCTTTGTTCTGGAAATAATGTCACAATTTCAGTATTTCCTAGTAACTGAAAGACACACTCATATGTATACACAAACATACACAAAGACATATATCTGCATTGGCATAAGTGAAAAGGTTTTGTCTTTAAAAAAATTAATTGAAATTTTGGAGAGCTGTATCATGTTGCTTACACTAAAAGCATAAAAAAAATTCTTTTTTTTTAATAAACTACTGAAACATAAAGATAGAATTTCTGGGTTTTTTAGTCTGTAGGACTAAACTGTACAGTGTATGAGACAAGTATTATTAAACCAACAGAATATGATAATAACATTGAAGTGTGTTTCACAAAGCATATGTATAAAAACAAAGAGGCAAGCTTACACCTGCTGCCTTAATTTTACCGTTTCCTGACTTCTGGGTGTTTAATTGTATAATCTTATTTTGTGTTAATGTGTTTTAAGAGTAGATTATATTGACTGGCTCTTTGCAAAGGATTCCACATGATAACGCTAAATATAAAGTCAGGGCATTCTGAAATGTGAATGCTTGACTTATGCTGATAAACAACATTTAAAAGTCATTATGGTATAGCACTCAATGTCAGAACCTATTTATGTACAGAATGATTGGCTAAGGGAAAATTAACAACAGAAAATGTACTTTTATAGCAGTAAATCCATCTTCTATGTTCATTCTTTACAGGCTTAATGATTAAATAAATATATAATTCACTAGTTCTTGCCATGATGATCATACATGATCAGTATGCACAACTCTGATGATACACTTTGCATGACACCTGTGCTGATTATCAGTGAGCAGTAGGCAGTTTATATTTATAAGAAAAAGGGACTGTTTTCCCCATAAATTCCAGTGTTATCTACTTTGCCTTTTGCAGTGAAGGAGCTCTTCTCTTACATCCTCAAACTACAGTGTAAGAACTTTGTACACTCCAAGATAAGCGTAATTCTGCAAGGATTTCCTTCTAGTCTTGAAAGTCTTTTTCCAAAACAAGCAAGTAAGCAAACAGTCCTTTTGAAAGGATCTCTAATGTTGGATTTAGAGGAATATACTCACCCTTCCAGGATGAAACATACAAATGGGAAATAAGGGGCAATTTGCAAACGCTGTGTTTCCCTCATTAGTAAGTGTTCACAGAGAAATCTAGTTAACTCAACTAAGAGTATCAGTAGAAACCATTACTCACTAGCAGAAATTAGAGAGTTGCATTCTGTATCTGTGCTTGCAAGTGCTGTCAATAAGCTTTGAGATTACAAACATAAAATTTTTGTCATTTTACACTTCTGTCAAATCCTGCTTTCCTTATGAAGTCTGTAGCTAACTCCACTTGACAAAGGCCTAATTCACCGTTTTCTTTTTTATCCCTTAAGCATTTCTTCCCACTGTTGATGCAAAAAAGGATTTAGGTAAACTGCCACATTTGTTACTGCAAATTCCTCACACTCCTGCACACATGAACATTGGCAAGTGCAGAGTAAAAGAAACACTTCAAAAAAGAAGTAAAACTAATTTGTCTTCTCAAAGGTAAAAAAGCCCACAGAATTAGCTTATTTTTGAAAGCTACTTTGACTTTGCTTTCTATTAATAATGACTCCACAAATAAATATACATTTGGTCCTTATGTGAACAAAACATAAACACGAGTCTAACTTAATTACATTGAAAAGACCTTACACTTCAGATGAGCTGTTTGTGTATTTAACATGAAGACAACGCTTCAGGTGTCTTCACAGAACAGGGATTGAATAAAGGTTACTGAGAGTGTACTTACACTCTGTAGTTGTGGTGATTTGACAACATGTAGCCAACAAAAGGGGCACTCCCTCTTACTTTTCCTTCTTCTGCTCCTCTGTGTGAGCTTTGTGCCAATAGATGCCCCAACCTCAACTCATTGAACCTGCAAAAATATAATTTTTTTTTTTTTTTAAATCACCTTTCTTCAGTTACTTTTCTGCCAGACTAATAAACTGAATCAGCTCACCATGAAGTTGGCCAAACACAAAAGCCAACACAAAATAGAAGAGAGTATGGGAGAAGGAGGGAGAAAAGGTGACCTTGCCTTCTCGTGAGCTATTTCTGTTATCTACAGCTACCCTCAGATAAGATAATATAAAACTAGTGGAAATGAAAGGTAATAGTGTAAAATCACTTATGTCTCATTTTATTCCTAAATAAAGGTTTATTGAATCCAGAAATCTCTTTAAATCGAGTTAACATCACCAAATTACCAATTTAAAATAGTTGTTCCCATCTTTTCTCTGGGACTAGCATCTGTATTTTCACATACTCTGGCCTTTTTTCCCCCCCCAAAGATTATGCTTACTTTTTGATACAGTAAGGAAAATTTAAGTTTTGAATCAGCTGTTGCATAAATAAGCAAGAATAAAATTCCAATGAGCTTTGTTCTTGACATTTTCTTTCCAAATCCAGTGAAGGACTTAATTATGTTTATGTCTTTAATGTCAATAATTATATTCTAGTCTATGGGCTTTATTGGATCCTTTAAAATATACCTGTGGCTAAGTAGTCTGCTATAGGAGACAAGCTTTTCATGCCTCGCGTAGCAGAATGAACAACACTAATGAATGAAAACTTACTCTTGACTTAATAACTTTTGAAAGTGTTCTTTGAATTTCAAAATTTATTTTGAAAGAAAGGACATAAAATACCTGGCATCATATTATTGCCCTTTATTTTTGCACCTTTAATGAAATGTCTTCTTTCATGCTAAGCCTTGGGCAGTAATCTAGAAAGAGAAATCATTTAGATTTTCTATGCTTTATTAGTTTTCATTTAACACTAGTCTCAATAGGATTCATTAGGCAATGTCTGAAAGACTTCACCTCTCGGAATGACTGAAGCAAAAAGCTGTGCAGTGCTGGTTGGATGGCCACAAATACTTCAGAGAACTGGAATGGGGAACACTGTGGTTTTTTAAAAAGTCAGATAGTATATGACCATGATGTTCATTATAACACTGGATTATTAGTTGATAAGTCTTGGGATACTCTGATGACATTTTCCTCTCCCTTCTAGCAGTGGGCAAAACCCCATGATATCTAGTAAACACTCAGTAAAAAAAAACCCTCAGAAAGTCTTAGTTGTTTTTAATCCAGTGAAAAATGTTTTAGCAGCTTTTCAATATCATCTTCAGCTCTTTTCTCCTGGGAAACCAAGCAGATAAATATTATTACATCTAGAAATAGTGTCAAGGTTCTCTAATTTATCATGACAAATGGCCACCACTGTTATAACTTTTTCTCCAGAAAGATTTCAATTTGCTAAACGTTGTCCTTATTAACCTTAACTCTTCTCTGTCATTTCATTTGGTTTAGATAACTGCTTTTCTGAAAGAAATCTGGTAAGATACAATGTATCCTTCTAAAATAAATAAATAAAAATAATAAAATAAATATCTTAAAAATTATTTTGAAAATATTAAATTAAAGGAACTACTTATACAATAGAACTGTGTTTCTTCAAATCCTGATTTTTGACACAGGCCTAGTAAAACTCTAGTGTGTTTTCTACCCTTAATGAGCAAAATTAGTGTTTGTTATTTTAAGAAGGCATGATTTGTGTTTACTGCACATGTGTTTTTAGTACTGATGGAAGATGAGTACTCATTTTGCATCTGGATAAATGCCATCTGTCTACCTTCTTTTTTATTATTGTTCTTTCTGCTGCACACTAGCTTTAGATGGACAAGGAAAACAGTAGATCCATTTCTACAGTGACACTATGTGCCTTTATTCTCACTTTGGAAAGAAGAAAAAGGATATGTTTATTTCAAATTGGTTAACTAGAACTATTTTCAAAATTCTTTTAAAAATCCAATTTTAAAAAGCATTAGGTTTGAAGATTATGATTATTATTAGCTATTTCTACAGCATGATTGTGTAGATGCATGCATCAGACAAAGACCTCATCTACAAACAGAATTGCCAATCACAAATCTATTTTATATTCAGTGATGTAGGAACTGAAATCTACATCATTCATACCTGATAATACTGCAAGAAAAGGACCATGTTCACTCTTTTTTCCATATCTGGACATAAGAGTATGTAACTATTTTAATGGGTTTCACCTACAAAATGTAAGTATCTATAATCATGTCTGGAAAGAAGCTGGTACACTAAGCTCTCTGTGTAGTCAATAGAGTCAAAAAGGACTTTTTTATCACACAGTTCTTTGGGAGGAGATGAATAATGACCTAGAGAAGTTCTTGTCTCTATTGGTTATAAATATAACTTAGCATGACTAGCTCAGCTGTAGGCACCTGTATTATAAATACCTACATCAAATCAGATGAATCCCACCCTTTTTGTCTCTGGAAAGTCTTTAACAGGGTGGCTTGATAGTGTTTCCTCTACCTCTTTGAATAATCTATAACATGTGATTATGGTATCTCCTTGTGTGAAAATACTAGGCCACTAACTCCATTTGGGCAATAAAAATAACTTAAACCTGTTTTTTCTTGCCCAGAATGAGGGGACTTAACTCTAGTATCACTACATTTTACACTAAGGAGTCTAAAATATCATGCTTTTTATTCTGGCTCTCTTTTTAACTCCCTTACTTTCAAATGAAAAGATTCACTGAATAGGAGAAGGAAGACTATACTACAAGATTTTACTTTCATTTTGATACAGAAAAGGTTTCAGCAAGATTATGACAAAACAGACGAGAGTTATACTGACAGAAAAATAGAGACTGGTTTCTTGTAGATTAAAAGGGAATTATAGAAGTAACTTCTTTCCTCTTTTATTTGGTTAAAATAAATTCCTACATACTTTTGAAAAATAGCCAGATTTTCCAGAGTTATTAGAAAACTAAAATTAAGATTTTTTAAAGGATTGATGTCTGCCTCAATTAAAACAATTATGAGAATACTTGTGCTCATATGATATGCATAGTATCAATTTGAAAAAATGGGCAACGTTCCCTTAAATTAAATGCAAAGGTATAAAGAGTATGTTCACCTTTAAAAATGTTTTATAGTCAAAGAATATTCAAAGAATGGAGCTTTTTAAAGACTAATGCAATTGCCAACGTTGTAAGATAAACAGAAGGACTAATTTTTTTCCTTTTATAATTTCTGTAATTTTAAGACATTAGCCACATTTCTCCATTGAGAATATTAGAGAACTTGATGCAAATGTTTCTATCAATGTATATTACATAAGAAATTATGAAATATGATGTCCTTTTTAAAAGTTTTTTTCTTGTTTCACATTAGGTTTGAAAAACAAAGAAACAAACAATTTCTGGAGGTAGCATTATTTTGAAGCTTGATTTCTTCTGTAAATATTAATGTGAATATATAACAAAACTGCACTGAAAACTTGAGTAATCTGATGAAATAATTTTATATTATTTTACAGTAAATTCAGTTTTAATGCTTAAGCTCTGTGTTTTGTGCATTAACTGTAAAATAATTTATTGATATTACATCTTTATGGGGAAAAAATGTAAACAGTGCAAAGTTATGTCGTATGGATCTGTTTAATTGATGTAAAATTTTCTGGCAAAGAAAATTAATTTGTAGCACTATAACTAAATGTCATCTATTTTATTATTTACAAAGTGCTAAAAATTACATCTACCAGAGGCTGGTTGATCACAAAATGCCGATACTCATTCTCTTTTCCTAATGAAAATATCTGTGTTCATCACTGATTGTAGACTTCTGTGTTTCAGTGAATAAAGTGTTAACTAGTATACATCATCCAACATATATAAGTAGGTGTGCTTGTCCATGAATATTTATAAAGATAGTTAATATATAGCTATATGTACATAGTATTCAATCACGCAGGATAAATGTTGAGATGTTGAATATACTAGGTATCAATTCATACAGTACAGATTATATTTATTAAACATTATTCATAGTTATTGAATCATTAAATAGTGGTATTTACATTTACACACACACTCACTGAAAAAAATTATAGTAAAATCCATATCAATTTCATAGAGCTGGGATTATACTTTTCCAATATATTGTCATATTTTAAGGTTTTATATGTATTTTAAATCTTGAACCAACTATTCAATACAGTTGCTCCATATCACTCTTAGATGAATATAACGCATTCCAGATTTTTTCCATGTGAAGGAAAATATAGTAATTAAGGATACTACATAAAGAGTATTTTCATCTGCATGAAAAGCACATGGTTAAAAAATGTTGAGAATAGTGAAAGAATCTAAACACATCCTGAGTTAATATTCTGAATCTGGTCCAAATTTCTTCCATTATATTGAACTAAACTGCATGAGTCTCCATATATATATATAAAAATAAAAATACATATGCTTATATATGTAATCAATAATAAAACAGAACATTATGGAAGTACCTGTTGCCTTTGTAGAATCCTGTTGCTGCTACAATGTCAAAATAAAACATTGCGTAAATACTTACTGAATTATGTCATGTAACAATGACACATAATAACATTTCTAATATGTCCTTCTAGAGCAAGACATAAAATGTAATGTTCTACTAACTTCTCTTTCCAATAATTTTGTCCCTTACTTTATCTGTGTTGTATCTTGCATGATTCTGAAATAACAATGTTATTCATTTTAGTATTATTGTGATTTAGGAATAAGAATGTCAGATGATTACTTAGAAACACAACTGAGTGCTATGTGTATATGCAAACTTTTATTTAAAGAGAATAATATGCAGTCTTTTAAAAATGAATTTACATGAAAGAGTTCTGAGCATTAGAAATTTTTACAAAAACATTTCCTTAATCTAGCTTTTGAACTATAACTGTACATTACCAGTGGCAAATTTAAGTTTAATTTATTTTCATTATCTAAGTTATTTTAATACTACTATAAGCATTTTCTTTGTAATTTAACATTATCAGGATTTTAATTTTGATCATGACTTTTCCCCTATAATATAACTTTTATCTTAAATGGGAAGGATTTTTCAGCTAGCGAAAATCCCTTCATGGTTTATTTCATAAAATACTTATTCATGCCCATATATAATTAAAATTTAAGCCTCATTTTTGCTTTGTTGAAAACAAGTTAATTTCATGCTTGATGGATAAACATAGACGTTGTGTGGTCCAGCTTTCTGAATGGTTTCTTCACTGGGAAATAATGAAAACAGAATGGTCTAATATTTGTGTATACAAATGTATGTGAGTAGATATGTATATGCTAACAGACATCTTTGGAAATATGTGCTATATGTCAGCCTACTTTTTCTAACATTTTTCAAAACCTGAAACACTTAAAAATATTTATCCTAGATCAATGAAAAGTTCTACTTTTCCTCTTTCATTCAAAGTACTGTGAGTGGACACATATTTATGTGTATACATATAACTTCAGCAAAAGTTATGTGAAGGAATTTAAATGGCACTGAAAGAAGTTGAAAGACCAGATCTGCAAAAACATTTAATGTCAGGCATACAAAGGTGATGCTGAGCATATTGTCTAAAATACCATTTGCAAAAGTGAGCTGAGAGGTGAAGATCCTTGTGACATGAAAGAAATAGTTTGCACTTAGCCGTGTGTTCACAACAGCCGTCTTAAGCTAGCCCTTTTCCTCTACTCATGTTCTGCAATTAGCCATGGTGGAATCAGGATGCTGCTTGAAGTGACCTTGTGCCCAGGCTAGTATGGATGCTCTTTTATTGGATGTGTAACCAACAACATACAGCCTGTGAAATGCTGAGACATAGATAGCTACATAAGGTTGGCATCCTTCCCTTTGTGTCTAAAACTTGAAGTGTTTGGAATGTAAACTGAAAAAGGCCATAGGAAGGTTTAGTAGCATTAAACATTAACCTGATTTCCTTGTATTACTCTTAAACCTTCCTTGTTACAAGTGTGGTGTTAAAAAAAAAGGATCACTTTTAATAGGTGTTGGAATGGAAATTTTCCATTTCTCTATCCTGATCATAGGAGTTGCTAATAGTTAATCCAGCTCAGAGCTTTCTCTAGCTGCTGTCATTTTGTGTTGACTTTCAGAAGAGGTTACCAAACACTCTAGTAAATGAATTTCCTCCTTTTGATGCCAGTAAAACAGAGAACCTTAGATGACTCTTTTAAGGAGCTTTGAATTGCAAGAGGCACTTGCTGTTGTTTAGCCTTGACAGAGCTATTTGCTCATGAGCATACTAAAGCTATGGACTTGGAGGCCACACTGACTGGGCCTCACTCTGAAGTTTGCGTAGACCCCAAACTGAGCTTGAGACAGCAATACAAGTCCTCTGAGTTGTAGATCCCATAGCTGGATATTTAATCACAGAACTAATGCCAACATTTCAAATGATTTAGGTATAATGTTTTACCATAGGACTGAAGACAGGAGTGCTCCGAACCAACAGTGTACCTCTTAAGGGGAACCAGCAAAAAAAATAGATTAAGAACTACAATTAAACACAATCTTCCTCTTTATTTAGGAGCATACAAACATACAGACTTGTAGATAGATTTAACAATCTCTACATGCATTCTTCTGTACTACTCTTTAACATTACTTAGGCTCAGGGAAATGTCTGGTTGTTTTGGTAGACTCCCTCAGCCTTCCTGTTGAAAAAAACTTCTCTCTTCTTCCTTCAGGTCTCAGTTCTGTCTGTATAGAACTCCAAGGTTTCCACCTCATCTTCCTGTGTTCTTTGAAATCCGTCCTTTTTTATTTCCATTCTGTTTAGAGATTTTTCTGCTCTCAGACCTCATTCCCAGTAGGAATCTTCTTGCTTCAGTCATCCAACTGTCTCAAGGTATTTCTACTTGAAAATCATTAATTGATTAAGTCTATAGGGGATATGAGAACCTGCAGACAGGTTGTGGTGTGTTTAACACCCTCATAGAAGTTCTTCTATAATACAGTAATTTTATGACAGTATCAACCAGAGTATAGATTCGAAAAATTTCTCAAGATGTCATTGAGATGTCCTCCAGTGAGGACCTTAGGCCTAGTATTTGTTGTGGAAAAAAAAAAAAAAATCAGTGACAGAAAGATGAAGATCTTTAATATGCAATATTAAAAGTTATGCAATTCATTTTTAGAGCCTGATAATTATTGTCAATAGAAAACAGCTTCCAAATTAAATATTTTTTCCACAAGGACAATTACACAAGAGGAACAATACTATATGTGAATGCAGAAAACATTGGAGGGAAGATTGTTTTAGAATGGGTTTATTCTATCAGAGAATAACTATACAGGGGAGAAGCATGCAACAAAGCAGAATCTGCTTTGAGTTCGTTGATGAAAGAAGATATTCTATGTTCTGACTAAAATGGATGTCTAGGAATAAAAAGGAAAAAAAAAAATCCATGTCCACTTCTCCAAACCCCAGATACTTGAAAGAATCTCAAATACTCAGCAGAAATTATAAAGCCAGAGTGGGATATAATAGCAAGCACTCACATCTTCTATTGTTACAGAAGGGTGGCAGAAAAAGTACCATTTACACTTCTACTTCATTTCAGTTAAGTTAGATTCCCTAGACAGTTTATAAAAGTTTGAGGCATCAAAACATTTAAATTCGTTGGAGAACCCAATCTGTTCTGCATGTCTGTAGTAATTATGTGTCAGAGAATTAGAGGATACACACTTACTGAAGATCTGGGGCAGAAAATCATATAAGAGAAATTGGAAAGGAGTGTCTCTGGCATAGTGCCATTCTAACACTTCATTCCTTTATAGGACTGCTTCTTTCTTTGTAAGCTTGACTGTGCTTTATAATAAACAATCACAAGCCGAAAGCAATAACTCTCTTTTGTTTTCAATAGTACAGCAGTTAAAATATTAATCCAGAGTGTGTGAGAGTAGTTTTATCGTTTTCATTCTTGAGGCAATAGGGTATTCTGTAGATCTATTATTCCCTTGAAATAAGTGTGATTCAGGCACAGCAGAGGCAATTATGCAACTCTGACACGGCTCTATGACTCTGGACAATGTTGTCCTTCTCTCATTTTCTTCTCGTTTTCTTTTGTTTTCCAGGAGTATAGAACTGATATCTGATCTTGCAGCAATAGAGGTGGAAAAACCAAGGCCACCCTGGAACCGAATCTGGAAAAAGATCATAAGGGCAACAGGAAAGGGTTCTATAAGTACATCAACAGCAAAAGGAAGACTGGAACTGCTGTTGAATGGACAAGGGAACTAATGACAAATGACATGGAGAAGGCCAAGGTACTCAGTGCCTTATTGAGTTCGATCTTTACCAGTAAACCTAGCCTTCAGCAATCCCAGCTCCTTGAGATCAGAGCAAAAGTCTGGAACAAGGGAGACTTCCCCCTGGGGGAGGACTGGGTTAGGGAGCACTTAAACAAACTGAATGTATATAAGTCCATGCGCTGTGATGGGTTGCACCCACAAGTGCTGAGGGATCTAGCTGATGTCATTGCAAGGCTACTCTCAATTATCATTGAACAGTCATAGTGACTGGAAGAGATTTCTGAAACCTGGAAGAGATCATATATCACACCTATCTTCAAGAATGGTAAAAGAATATCAGGGGATCTACATGCAGGTCAGCTTCCTCTCAATCCCTGCGAAGATGATGGAGAAAATCCTCCTGAAATGCATATTCAAACACATGAAAGATAAGAAGATGATCGGGAGTAGTCAGCATTAGTTTATGAAGGGAAAATCATGCCTGACAACCTTATGGATTTCTACAATGAAGTGACTAGCTTGGTGGATGACAGGAAAGCACTGGATGTTGTTTACCTCAAATTTAGTAAAGCCTTTGACATCATCTCTGATGACACCCTCATAGACAAGCTGAAAACAGTTCCTTGTTAGATAAGTGGACAGTGAGGCGGATTGAAACCTGTTTTAAGGGACATGCCCAGACAGTTATGATCAGTGGCACAAAGTCCTGTTGGAGGTAAGTCACTAGTGGTGTACTCCAAGGCTCATTACTGGGTCCAGTACTGTTCATTATCTTTGTTAATGACCTGGATAATGGAAATGTGTGCATCCTCAGTACGTTTGCCGCTGATACAAAGCCAGGAGGAATCGCTGATACATCAGGTGGTTGTGGTACCTGTGGTTCAGAGGGACCTCAAAAGGCTAGAGAAATGGTCTGACAGGAACCTATACAATTCAGCAAGGGAACAGACGAAGTCCTGCACCAGTACACACTGGGGACCAAGCACCTGGAAAGCAGCTGTCACGTCCCGCTCAGACGAGGGGGAAAAGTGACTCAGATTCGCAAATCCCCAATGGAGCGGACAACAAGTCTCCAAGTCTAAACATTCATTAACTACTCACAATGTACTAATTGAACACACGATAGTTGGCTAAGTATATAGCAAGTTGTGGCAAGCAATATAATATGCCTTGCATTGCTTAATAGGAAAGGGAAAAGAGGGAGATAGAGGGAATGGGGAAATACAGATCACCGGTCTGGGTTTCTGCGCTGATCCTGCCGACGAGGGTTCCGGGAGGCACAAGAGACATCCGTCTTTTTCGCTGGTATCCGTCTTCTTCGCTTCTGCACTCTCTCTCTCCCCTGGCCTCACCCCCCCCCCCCCTTCTTGATTTATACCCACTTTCCTTGGGTCCATCCCCTAGGTCGACCCACATACCTACGTATCCCATGTACGGGGAGGGGTGAGGTGTTTCATGGGATGATGTAATTAGCATGATCATGTTAGCCCTCGTTAGCATATTGAGGGGTGTTAACTTTAATATGCATTTTGTGGATAATGAAGCAAAGGTCATTCACCGGACAGATGGCCCTTGAAGTTTTGTCCAGGTACACCAGAGCAGAGCCATCCTGTCTTCACAGGGCTCCCTCCTCCAGTCCCATCTTGTGTTATTCGGGCAGCCTTATCAGCTTCGACCTCCACAGAATGCACCCTGTGACTCATAGTTTTGTCTTGCGAGTGTTTGAGGCATTTCTTTGATCAGCCTCAACTTTTGCTTTCTTAGGCTGTTTTTCTTAGTTTCTCACAGGCCTGGTTTCTCATCTCTCACAGCAGCTCTGCTGAGAAGGACAAAGGGGTTTCAATAGACAACAAGCTAACTATGAGCTAGCAATGCATTCCTGAGGCAAAGAACAAGAGGGGCTTGGACCAGATGATTTCAAGAGGTCCCTTCCAACCTAAACAATTCTGTGATTCTTCAGTTACATGAAGAGTTACAATTACTGTTACAGTTTGTTGCACGACAGTCAGGTTATTAAACAGACAGAATGGAAATGTCCTCAAAACTCAAGCGGTACAGTAAACAACTCCAAAAAGAGAGTTCCCTATGTGGTTGCAAAGTAAAAATAATTTTGGATAATATTCCAAAATAATAATGAAAAATACAAATCCTAGGTTCTCTTTGTTGAAGAATTTCTGGTAGAGATAAGGAACTGTTACTGTATAAAATATTGTCCTCTCCTGATGTAGATTACTGTACAGAATTCTGGTCTTCCATGTTCATATAAAATGAAACCAGACTGAACATGTGAAGAAAAGTTTACTAGGATGATCAGAGTAATGGATCATTGTTGTTCAACAAGAGACTTGTACTTGTCTTAGTTTTGAAAAGTGAAAGATAAAGGTAGATATGACCAAAAAATAAACATCATTAGAAGTTAATGGGTAAAACCGGTACACATATAAACATAAATGAGTACTGAACTGTTTTGAGAAAAAAAACCACAACAAAACAAACAAGAAAACAAACCAAACTTAAGGATAATATTCCTAATAGGTACATATTTAGAAGACTCAATCCTTTTCATGAATAGACAAACTGTTTTAACTTTCATGAAAGAAATTATGTGCCTTTTGTTTCCCTTCCATTCCTCACTTGAGGCCAACATTTTAGTGCTTTTTAAATATCATAGAGTTCCATTCATGTGTATACTCAACTATTATGGATGAAAAAAGTCCATATGGAAAACTTACACGTAATATTTAAGTGTACTGTGCAGTAGGATACTACATGAGAAACTACCTGCTTGAATAGGTCCAGAGGAGGGCCATGAAGATGATCAAGGGGCTGGACCACCTCCCTTATGAGGACAGGCTAAGAGAGGTTGTTCAGCCTGGAGAAGAGAAGTCTCTGGGGAGACCTTATAGCAACCTTACAGTAGCTAAAGGGGGCCTACAGGAAAGCTGGATGGGGACTTTCTACAAGGGCCTGTAGTGATAGGACAAGGATTAATGGTTTTAAACTGAAAGAGGGTAGATTTAGGTTAGCTATAAGGAAGAAACTCTTTACTGTGAGGGTGGTGAGGCACTGGAACAGGTTGCCCAGAGAAGTTGTGGATGCGCCCTCCTTGGAAGAGTTCAAGGATGGGGCTTTGAGTAACCTGATCCAGTGGGAGGTGTCCCTGCCCATGGCAGGGGGGTTAGAACTAGATGATCTTTAAGGTTCATTCCAATCCTAACCAGTCTATGATTCTATGATATTTAAGACTGTTTCTTTTTTGCATTATTAGATGTTATTTTTTCCCCTATGATTTTTGGGGTACAATTTCTAAAGCTTTCTTTTTTCTTTTTTTTTTTTAAAAACTTTAATCCTATGATAATTAGCACATCAATTGCACTTAGTAATAGAATTATCAGAATGAAAAGACATAAAGGAATAATAATAGTATTAGTAATATTGCTAATAATAGACTATAAATAGAAATATAATGTGATGTACCTTAGTCATCTAGTGAACTGATTTTTGGATTGCAGTTTCTGAAATTTTGTATAACATAATGTCTCAGGCAAAGCTCCAGAACTGCATTTCAAGTATTTGTCCCACAAAATGTTCTTACTTCCTCAATGTGAAACAACCTCTAAAACTCCTTCAAAGTAGAAGCTGGGAATTTTCGATGGTATTGAATCTGATCAAAGCTACTTAGTATACTTCCTGTTATGTCCATCAATTCTGAAGTGACAGATATTTTTTTAGGTTATATTATACAAAGCAGCAAACCTCAGTTTCCTACTGCCCAAGACAAAGGTTGTCCCCATCCCTGACTACATAGAGTTTGTCTCTGTCACTTTGATACTTTGATATCTTTTTCTAAATGAGAAATGAGACTCGATGTTCACTAAACTGGTTGAAAGGCTTTCATGTTGCTTCTTTGAAGAATTAAAACATTAAATTACGAAATGACACTATCAGCTTCTAATTAGCCTTAATTAAGACAATAGTCAAAAGTTACTAATTTTGATAATTTTTCAAGTGACCCTGCAGATCAATGGATACTATTCCTAAGAGCTAAAATAGGAACTAAACCAATTTGGAACTCAGTAGAAGGGATGCTGACATATTTAAATTAGCCTCTTCTCAAGGAGAGAAGTAACACCCCATCAAAGGCTGTAAAGAAGAATGAATTAGAAAAAGAGATTCTGATTAGTCTGGTATTAGAAAAATAGTGAAATTTATTAAAAGAAGGCCATATTTCAACATATCTGTGGTACACATGCTTTGTGGGGTTTGTTTTTAATCACCAGTAATTGATCACTGCTGACCTGGGGCTCAGGCACCACCCTGGTCTAAGGGTACGTTTGAGTGTGCTACACAGAGTAGGTCTTACTCTGAACTGATAAAAAGCAGACAAATTAATTTGGCTTCAGTGTAGCTTGTTGACTTTGGCAATCTTCACACTATCATTCAACAACCATACTGAGTCAGAATAAGCTATCAATACCACCAGAAGAGGCAATCCCTCACCCCAACCCCATATAATTTCCCAGGTTGTTTTCTCTTTGTGCCTTAACTTATTGCCCTGTAAAAAGAAAAAAAAAAAAAAAAAGTATGTTTTGTTCAGGAATTATGAAAAATCTTTATGACAACACGCAGTAATCTGACTACTTCTGCAAGTCTTTAGTGGTCATGTTATTGTACAAAAATTACAGGGAGTAAGTACATAGAAAAAGTTAGGGAATAATTAAGGAAAAAAACAACCAAAAGCACAACAAAAGAGATACTTGGAAATTTAAGCAACTCTGCAGTTTGGTGACAAATTATCAGGTGTTTACCCATTTGCAACTTTGGATTTATGAAATGTTGCCTTTCCATCATTGTAGAGAAGACTGTCCTTTTTTTTTTTTTTTTTTTCTTCAGACCTGACTACACACAACTGAAGGTTAAGAAATTAATTTTTTAACCTGTTTTCCAGGGGGATATGACACTCAGATAATGTATATAAGCAACACCAGAGGATAAGGCTCTGGGACAGAAGTTTGTTGGACAAAGTTCCAGGGTTTGAAGCAAAAGAACTATGGAGACCCATATAACTCAGACAAAGAAACAGTCAGAAAAAGGCAAATGCAGATGTCTGCATCTTGGAGAATGGCTGCAGAAACCAAAGCCTTGTCCAGCATAGCAGAGTGGTCAGAGAAGAGAGATGTCAGAAGATCGACTGGGACAGATTCTTAAATAAAATCTTCAGACAGTATTTAATTTCTAATAAACTGCTTAGAAAGGCATTTTTTGTAAAGTTTTATAAAATTTCCTTCTTTCTTTTCTTAGTTAATTGTGAAAAGAATCCCTAGATTAGAACTGATTATAATTGCCAACAAAAATTTCTCTTCCTTTGTGATATTCAGACTGTACTGAAGGTACAACGTCAGAATAATATTTAATTTCTAACTGTAGTATGATATTTGAATACCTGTTTGAAAAAGTAAATATGTTTGTTTGTGTGCATACATATATATTCATATACAGGCAGAGGGAGAGAGAGAAAAAAAAAAAAGAAATCACCTTGGACACAAAATACCCTTCAAAACATTATTCTTTACAGGGACATAAAGACAGATGTTTTTAAATTATACCATGAGCTCAGAGGCCTATCCTGCATATATATAGTGAATAAATCAATCTGTCTTATTCCAACCTCCTTCTGACTATTAAATTAATATCTGTGCTGATTATCTTCTGTAGGGATTCTTTTGTCTTCCTTTGACCAAATTTTATTTAGGGAGGTCACAACAGCAAATAATTTATTTTAATTGACAAAAAAAAAAATCCATCTGACAATTGGTTTTCTCTTGCCAGCTGAACTGTCTCCTCAATAGGCAAACCATACTTTTCTTTTGTGTGTGTGTGTTCTTTAATTTCCAATGCTTACAAAATAAACTCCTATCAACTAGTATCAGAACTATAACTTCCTCTCCAACTCTTCTTTTTCTGTTCCCTTCCAAATTTTCTTTGCAGCCGTATAAACAAAACACAGGCTGTTTGATAAGTGGAAATTGTCACTGCAAACACTTGAGTATCTTCTTAATAGGAGATACAGGTGAACATAATATGCAATTTTATTTTAGAGAAGTGTTGTAAAGCAAAGAACATAGAGGTCATCATGGCTCAGTGTAAACAGTTTACATTTACATATTTTAAACATCCTATCATCCAGAAAGGGAAGTCCTTATGCTCAATTTCTTTGGGTATTGAGCTGAGGGAATAAAATCTACGTATCTTGAAAAACTAGCCTGAATGATGCTGTTTAGTCATGAATCCATGTTAAAGGCAAAGTACAGTCAGAGTTTTAAGAATCACAAAAAACTCTTCAGAAAGATTTTTTTCCACAAGTCTGGAAAGACTTTGTCCATAGTTTCCATAACTGATAGAGAATCAGAGTGCACACATTAGGACCAAGAAGAGATAGAGGGTTTGCATCTAAGGCAGGAGAAGGCTATAACTAGGAAAGTCTTTTAACAAGCTTTTAAGCCATGTGCTGCAGAAATGCAGAACTGCTGAGGAAGAAATTCTGCAGAGACTTTTAGGTAACAGTGAATTATAGAATTCCTCTTTGCCTTCCAACTTCACCCTATTGCTTCATTATCAAATGAAGGAAAAATTTCACTTGCTGCCATATTTACTCTTCTGTATCATACTTTATCTGCATTTGAAAGTCTGAACAGAATTACAAACAGACTTTGATAACAAAACACAAGGCATTTGTATGAAAGTATAACAGCTCATTATCTGTCCCTTCATGAGGTATCTTGCTGCTGGCCCAGATGGAGCTGATGGCTAAATATAAACAACCTCAGAGTATTAATTAATAAAGTACAAAGAATGCCTTTTAAAAGGGCACGTCATGTATATCAGATCCAGATTTCTTTACAATTTGAAATGTCTGTTTGAGTATATGTAATGCAATACAGTGTCATCTGACAGATCTGACCACAACTATTCAAAATTCAGTTAATTACATACATGATGTCAATTTCTTTAATAACAATTAAAAGAAGAAACAGATATTGCCCAATAACAAGAAAGCTTTAATTTGACCTTCCTCCCTTCCTCTCCATCAGGCAAAATTACCTTTTCTCCAGCTTCATCTAGACAGACTATTGGCTTCCCAGTACTGTCTGCCTTCGAGCCCTGGCTAGTCCAGCACTGACTGATATAAATAGTGCGGAGGGCTGCTTATAGGTATAACAGAACAAGGTCTTACAGAGGTGGGGCCCATCTTTACCTCTTACACAGATTCTCAGGCAACATTACTGACTAGGCACAACTGATGAAGACACAACTACATCTTCTATTGTAACTCTTAACTATGACCACAATAATTTGCAACTGAATCACTCTAACTTTTGGAAAAGCCACTTGGGTATAACTTGAGCATTTAGAGTTCTTTGATCATATTCTATGACAAAAACTACAACAAAAAATAACAGAACTCACCTCCTCTATGTTTTTACACAGAAAGACCCATTCACCTTCCATGTAAAAGATATTTAGCCTTTAAAAAAAAAATAAAATTCTGATATCTTTCTTCCACACTTATTTACACACTGCCATTGACTTACAAAGAATTCTGTTTCAGCTTTTCTATAGCTTAAGCTGTTGGGCTTCACCAGCAGTAGTTTGGCATAGATATTATTTTACATGCAAAATGCCTAGAACTACTTTGCCATCTTGACCAGATCAGAATGCTGGGTAATTTTAATAAGACTGTTCTGATTTTTGGCATATGCAGACCTCCATTACATATATATGTACAGAGACATTTTCA
Source organism: Strix uralensis (assembly GCF_047716275.1). NCBI lineage: Eukaryota > Metazoa > Chordata > Aves > Strigiformes > Strigidae > Strix > Strix uralensis. Next base: position 95,277,692 of record NC_133973.1, on the reverse strand, counting down.
GAACAATGTCTGAAACAGTATTAAGACTTTTTCAATAAATGCACCTTTAGTGCAGTACAAGGATGAAATCAATGCACTTTAAGAGTATCCTGCTGCTCTCTGGGAACAAGTAATCCAGCAAAGATTTTCAAATACACATCTGACAAAAATAGTACATTCCCATTTTCCCATATATAACCATTATAATCTTCTACAAAAAGAAGCACTAAATGACCACTAATATAATCAGATTTTTGTGTTATCTAACAAAACTTGGTACAGGTATATGACTTAGACAAATAAAAAGGATAAATCTTTATATCTATAAAGATTCATTCTTATGTCCGCTGAGATCAGCATGCCATTTTAACGACACACAAAAGAAAACATGTACTTTCTTCCTATTTATCTTATTTCTGTGAATATATTAGAGAAATAGTGATAGTGGCTTCTATCAAGGGTCTTCTATGGATGTAGTTTTACTCATGTTTCTGACATGTAAAGATACATATCGGTGTTATTCCCAGGTAGAGGTGATTTTCAATCTCTGATAGGGTCAGAGATCAATCCCTACCTAAAATATATTAAAAAAAAAAAAAATCTATCTTTTCATCTGACATACATGGGAAATCACGGATATATTGAAAATTTCATCCTGCTATATGATAAAATAGCTCTATGGCAAATATTGACATAACCAGGGCTCTGTGCCCAGCATTGAAAAAGCCAGGTGTCCATTCCTGGCTATCTTTAATATAGGCAAATATCAGAGGCAAACACTGATATACTCAAAGTGCCATCCAAATGTCTGACAGAGCCAGAGCTCTAGCCTCATCTCTGTTAGAGCCGGTGTTCCATAGCAACCATTTGACACAGCCAAAGCTCTGTCCCCATCTTTGACATTACCAGGACTTCATCAACACCTCTTACATTTCTGGCTTCCATGGCAACGTCTGCAACAGAGCAAGCTCTGGCCTCTTCTCCAGCGCTCAGTCCTATTGTCCTTCATAAAAAGGCTGTGTTTATACCAATGATAAAGCCAGAACTTCATATTTTTCTTTGACATTGCCAACATTCTGTCTATATAAATGATATGGTCAAAGTTTTAGTCTCAGCCTTGGTATCATTAGGGTTATATGGCAACAGCTGATATAAACAGATGTACATTCAGGAACACATCCTTGATCCTGTAACATCTAAGGTCTATCCTCATATTCTGGTTCTCTAATGGCAAATGCAGCTATAGCCAGAGATCTGTCCACTCTAGGGGAATACCCATGATGCCAATTCTATCTGTGAAGAGCAAGGCTTCATGGCAGAATCTCTTATCTATTGAAGGGTTCATTGTGTTTCTTCTACATCCAACTTTCTATGGCAAGTACTAATCATAGGAGCAAATCATACTCAGATCATAACTTTCCACAGTGAAACCCAATTTCCAGTTATTCACAATTTGACAAAAATAAGCTATTTGTGCTCACAAGTTGTTTTCAGGTTTGTATCATATGGTTTTTGAAGAGTCACAGATAAAATAAGTGTACTTTCTTTAAAAAGGTTAGAAGACACATTTGTTTTGTCCTCATATTTGTTGATACAAATTGAATCACAAATTAAAGGATTCTGACATCATACATAAAGAACATCTTTTTAATATCACATATTCAAGACCTTTGGTTTAAAAACAATTAAAATAAATTTGCACTTGGATTTCTCTGTCAAATGTCTGTTGAAATCAAGTAGCAGAATTTTATTTTTTACTTAGAATGAAAGTTGAGAATCTTGAAGCATCACATGACTTCTGTTGCTGAGGTTTTAATCAACAGAATAAAGTTCACAAGGCTGTGATGAGGCATCTTTTCCTCATCTCTGTGATGGAGAAAGGCCCTTACAAACTTTCCAGGTAGGAGGAGAGTATGATGTTTATCTGTAAATACAAAATGTGACTTCTGGAAATATTAATCTGGACATTGGATTCTTCTAAGTTGCACAGCTCTGGACGGGAGTTCATTCTGCTGTGCTTGATCCTCCATGACTGGGTGCACCTGGATCTGGTGAAGCTGCATGACACTATGGACTGAGCAGCTGAGTTGCTGAAAACAGTTGATATGTAAAGTCAGCATGGTGGGGAAACTTGAACCTGGTGTCTCATTACATCATTTAACGCTCTTGATAGTCAGTGAGAATTAACAAGTTTTCTTTAGTATGAGAATATATATCTTCTACGAATTCTATGAATTGTTTACCTGATCTGCACAATTGCTCAGCATGTATATATGATCAGTAGATCATTTAATTTCTTCTGAAATTTTCTGAAGGTTCTGTTGGAAAGTAAACCTAGAGTCTTACCTTGCAATTTGCAGCTGCTGGAAACAGTTTTGACACTGAAAACTGAAAATAGGAATACCAAACATCTCTTTTGAGCTCTTAATTCTTCATTGCTAATATGCAGGCAGCAAGTGTTATATGTGTGAGAATAATGAATGTCAACCAGGTTAGTGCATTATGCGTTCATCTTTCCTTCACACTTTTCTCTCTGTAAAATATTTCCTGGAAGGAAAATATACGTTACTTAATATTTGACCATAATGTCCCTTTTTTACTGCACCAGTATAGTAAATAAACAGGAAGACTCATTACTTGACCAGAACAAGGTAAAAATGGAAGAAGGTGAATGAAAATTTGTTCAGGGAAAGAGCAGAGTACCATAAATAAGCAGAATACAGGATGCATAATGCAAGGGTAGGAGAAAAATAGAAAGGAAAAAGGGAAGAGTAAGATCAGAATTGGAAAAAATACAAATGATAGATAGAGTTCCTAGATAAGGTAAAGAGAGAATTGAAGGTAAAAGGGACAGGACAAGCTGATAGGGAAAAAAGTCCTACCTATTCTGTGTGGACCTGAAGTCAAGAGTCTTATCTTAATATTAAATACCCAGCAAATAGTTACAGAACTTCCTTGCAGACTCTTTAGACAGCAGAATGTGTACTGAGACCCAGAAACTAGCAAGTATTTCTAGGTTTAATATATATAGTTTAAATATATACAAAATGTTTTGTTCTTGTTCCAGTGGTAGACGTCTGTGCCATGGCATTAGAGATACCACTCCTTTCCAGTGATCAAACTATCAACAATTCAGTTCTACCTGGCTTCCCCCTGCTCCCCTCCTTGTATTCAAAATGACATGTTTAAAACGTGATAACATGCTATGTTCAGAAGCTGAGAACTAAAAAGAATAGGGAATTACTAACAACCCTAATTTAGGTGAGATTCAGGTATCCCTAACTTCAAATATTTACAATGGAAGTGTCTACATGTAAGCTAAATCTATAAACACCTACTATGTCCAGTGGAGGTCTAGTCAATACAATTGATGTAGCCTAGAGATATAGAGTCTAGACATCACGTAGGTGTGTCTACTTTAGGGTAAACTGAATAGTTCTCCAGAGTCCAGTGAACATATTGATTAGTTCTCCAGTGACAAAAGTGATTGTGTTGGTATCCAGGTCACATACAGATACCTAAATATAGGCCAGCTAAATCCCACACCACATAGTAGATTGCATACTATTTTTGGTAGGATATCACTTAATACATAGAACAATCCTCCAACGGGCATTTATCAGTGATGTATGCTGAAGAAGACTTCTTAGTAGGGCAGAAACTGCTTTAAAGCTTAGAACAAAGAATTATATTTTAACACTAGGTATAGACATATTGAGACAGATTTTTATATGTAGTCCCTAGCTTCAATGCTTTAAGAGTCTACTATGGTTACTTTAGCATGGTAGGCTAGAGTTTCACCTCCAACTTAAATCTACCACCCCAGTCATATCAAGGCTTCAGAGAAACCAGTAATTTCTGAATTGATTGATGTAAACTTTAGGCTTTAGAAAAATCCATGGCACTTATTATCAAGGTTGAGACTGAGGCAAAGTTTCCATGACACCTCCACTGGTTATTATCACAATTTTAATTCTGTATTTGTTGAGGCCTGACTCATGAAATGTAAAATATTTCCTTTTAGAATAACAATTTTGACAAAGAAGATGAAAAAAGTCTTTCAATAAAAATAAAATCCTTGATAATTAAAACCTATCTCAAGTTGATAATTTTGTGGAGTTTCTAAAAGCTGCTTTCTTTGCAAAAAATAATTAGAAATAACATAAAGTTTTATACTTAGATGTTTCTAAGGCAGTGAAGAAGTAGTGCTGAAAATACAAATGAGAAAAGTCTATTGTTTTATTTACAAGATGACCAAAAGTTCTTGAAATGCTTAGGTTTATTGCTCTAATATATAGAATATATAGAATGATATAACAAATGAAGATTTGCATATTTATGTTTGTCTTGTTTTGTTTCATTTTCCTTTTACCAGCTCTGGATTTTTTGCACTTGATTATTTTAAAATTATTTTGTAATTATATATGAGGTTTTTGCTACAGCTTCTACTAGGGATACCTTTCTTAGCACGTATGTAGTGTGGTGGTTAAATTCCAGAAAGTTTTCTTTAATAACTTATCTGGAACATTAAATAAATTTTTGTTTCTCTTCAGAGTGAAAAGGTTTGCAGTTTGGTTTGCATAGGGACACTGAATTCTTCAGAATTCAAAGTTTGATTTTTTTAAGTCTAGAATTTTGATTTTGATACACCTATCTCCACCCTGTTGTTTCCTTCAGATATACCTTCAGAAAATGTCTTTTGAGATGTTTATAGAAAGTAGGAAACTACTAGAAAGGTACTAGACATATACGTGGCAGAATTTAGCCTTCTCAGCTGTGGAGGTTGACCCCAGCCAGCAGCTAAGCACAGTTGCTTGCTGGTGAGAATTTGAAGAGCAAAAGCTGAAAACTGATGGGTCAAAATAAAGACAATTTAATAACTGAAACAAAGATGCATGCACAAGCAAGGCAAAATAAGGAATTTATGCACTTCTTCCCATTGGTAGGCAGATGTTAAGCCACTTTAGCCCTGAAAGCATGTGTAATGTTTACTTGGAAAGATAAAAGCCATAACCACGAACGTCCTTACTTCTTCCTTTCCATGAGCATTTACTGCTGAGCATGATGTCCTATGATACAGATCATCCTTTTGTCCAGTTTGGGTCAGCTAACCTAGCTATGTCTTCTCCCAATTTCCTGTTCACCCCCAGGCTACTTGCTGCAGGGACAGAGTGGTAGGAAGAAAACCTCAGTGCTGTGCAAGTACTGCACAGCAACAGCCAAAACATTTCTGTGTTAGCAACACCATTTTAGTCACAAATCCAAAACATGGCAACATAAAGACTGCTACAAAGAAAATTAATTCCATTCCAGTCATACCCAATATATCAACGCTGCTCCTATACCAATAAAGTCCAAAAAGGATGAGTGAGAAGATGTTGCAACAGCTCAATGCTCCTCACTTCTAACATAAGTGATGTGGTTACTGTTATTTCCCACTCTCATCACCATACTTATATATATATGAAAGAACTTAATCATAGAAAATACATCTTTTCAGGTAAACCTAGTAAAATTTTGAAAGATATAATTGGGACGTTTTATACTCTGTATCAACACTATAATGCTTTGTGGACTAAAGACTTAAACCTCTTTAAAATATAAAACCAGAAATGAGTACAAAGAGAAAATGATTCAGAAAGTCTAGGAGCATACTATAATAGCATTTATTTATTTAAGTTAAAAATGAAAGGTAAAGTCAAAATTGAAAGGTAAGTCAATGAACCACCTATGAAAGACAAATTTAAAACTGCACCTGTTCCAAAAAAAGTGCATAAAAAAGGTAAAAGCTGTTGGGATGACAGAGGGAAGGAGAAAAAGAAAACAAGAGTGGTTAAATCAAGAAAGGCTACCACCACTGAAGTTATCTGTATCTGCAATACAGACACTCTTTGGTGGTACAGTGTTCAAGAAAATGTCATCTTTGACTTAACAGACTCTTTTATCACATCTGAAAATGTTCCCTTCTGTTTATCAGACTCTCATGTAAGTCTCTCTGAAGAGAGTCCAGCACAGAGCTCCAAAGATGAATAAAGGACTGGAGCACCACTATATAAGGAAAGGTTGGGAGAGTTGTGATGGTTCAGCCTGGAGAAGATGAGGCTTCTCCACATTGATCGTGGGGATATCTCATCAATGTGTATGAAGAGAATGTATAAAGAAGATGGAGCCAGATTCTTCTCAGTGGTGCCCAGTGACAGGTAATAATGGGTAAAAACCGAAACACAGGAGGTTCCATCTGAACATCAGTAAACACTTACTGTAAGAATAAGCGAGCATTGGCACAGGTTGCCCAGAGAGATTGTGGAGTCTCCTTCCTTGGAGATACTAAAAAGCTGTCTAGACAAGATCCTGGGCAACTGGCTCTACGTGGACCCATTTGAGCAGGGGAGTTGGACCAGATGACCTCCAGAGGTCCCTTCCAACCTCAACCATTCTGTGATTCAGACGGATGTATAGGGCTCAAGAATAGAAACCCACATTTATGTTAGTAGTTCTCTTAGAGTCAATGGAGAGATGCAGGCTCACCTAGAATGCAGTTTAGTTTACTCAAAAATTATGTTCAAATATACCCAAACACACCTATTCCTTTGCATCAAATAGAAAGATAACTTAATATGACTACTTGTGACTACTTGTAACTACCTGGTAACTTTTCCACTGTAGGAAACCACAGGTAATAAGATGCATCCAACCCTGTATCTTCTTTTTTTTTTTTTTTTTTTTTTTCCTTTGTAATCTGTTGAATCTACTACACTGCTGATGTGGGAGAACTATATTTTCACATACTCCTCATAGGGTGATTGAGAAGGTGCTATTCAGTTTCTTATGAAGCAACACTGTTGTGCAAGTGAAAATTACAACAAGGTATCACAGAACCTATTAATAAAATTGCTCCCATTAAAAAAATATTGCAGTTACATGAGTTCTGAGTCAATGTTTCATCTAGCCTGACACTGTTCTCAGCATCGGCTATTGTACTCAGTCTCACCAATTTCCCATTTACAGACTTGGAACACAAGCCAGTGAATTATTTATTAAACAGTCTAAATTTCTTGGCTTACATGCATGAAAACTATGTCTGAATTTTAGGGTATATTTTAGCATTTGACTGTTTCTTTCTATCTTTTTAGATTCATTCGAGATACCAAGTCCATTATCAAAACCAAATATGGGTGACATCTGTGTAAAAGTTACAAGTCTGAACATGTGGCTCCATGTAGTCAATAAAAAGCAAAAGGGAATTTTACAGTATGATTTGCTTTCATTGAAAACTTCCACTTCAGAGTAGGTTGAATTGTTCTTTAGAAGTGTCTCCCTTCACTGTAAAAGGAGCCTACAATGGTTAGATCTGTTTTAGTCACCTAATTTTTAATTTGTCTCATTCGTCATTTTAACTTGACTGAAAGCTGAGACTGACTATCACACCTTTTCTTTTGTTAACACACTTATTTTCTTCCATTAATTTAAAGGAAATGGTGTGAACTATTTCCTTTAACTGTAACTTTCCTGTAAAATATTAAACTCTACATATTATATTAAACATACTGTTAATCCTACTTTCAAAGTTCTTATCTCTCATTCATTGCTAAATATAGAGTCCTTTACACATACCCCGTTATATACTGTAGTTGGAAGTGCAATAATTGATACCCAGAGTATGAATAGTATGGACAGTTAGATGATTTTTCCAGTGTATTCTGGTTGTTATTCACCACACTGGGTAGAATAGACTTGCAGAATCTGCAGGGATTACTCTTTTTTTATTGGTTTTGAGATTCCCCAGTCCAAAGCTCAATTTTTGACATTGTGTTACAGTAAGAAAGGTCTGCTTTTGAGTATTTATGGTAATACTTGTATTTAATTATAAAATTGTGTTTGTTTGTTTGTTTGGGTTTTTTTAGCACATTGCTTGAATATTGGAAATTCCATTGACTTCAACAGGAGAACGTAATGGTTCACTGCCTTGTCCTATATATTTCCAGTAAAATACAAGCATAACAGAAAAGACTGACAAGATTAATGCCATTAAGATAAATGCTCTGTCTTGCATTAACACAGCAAATAATGTGAGCAGCTGTAGGAAAAAATAAGATTATTTTAAAAATAATATTTTTTTTATAACTAGCAACAGCATAATTTTATATCATGTAGTGTAGCCACTTCAATTAATATTAGTTTCCTCAGCTGACACTTTTCCTTCTATTACCTATATAAGAATATGCCTTATAATGTCAACAACTGTTTTTTTGTGTTTCTTTAAATTATAAGTTATTAAATAAAAACATCAAAAATTTCAGTAGTAAATGTAGTCATATATTTCTTTCACTAACTTCTTGTCAGTTATGAGAAGATTTGTCACTTGGCTTTTTCTATCTAGAGGTGCATTTAAAAACATGTCAGGGAAAACAGGATTTTGATTGTTTTCATACCACTGCAATGGTCACATGCAGAGTTCAGCACATTATACCACTGCTTGTTATTAGCTGCCAACTTGCAGTAGAGCTTTAAAATGTCAGCTGGTGCCTCTCAGAAAACTTTGGAATTAACATTTTGTAATTTTAAGTGGTAATAAATCACTTACTGAAGACCCATGACTAATATATATATTCCTCCACCTTCTTAGTCTTTAGACACATATGGGCATTCATAAAATGTTCTTGAATTTTCTGAGAAGTCTAGACAAGATCACAAGGACTTTTATTTTGTTAGCCTGTTTCTTCAGTGCACTAGTAGTTAGCAAACTGAGCTGCTACCAAATTAGCTAAATAAAAATGTATAACAAATTTTAACCATTGTAAATAAGTGTTCAATGAGCAGAAAAACAAAGAACATTATCCACAGAGTTTAGAGGAGCTGAAGAAAGAAGACTGAAGAATAAATAAATAAAAAAATAGAGCACCCTCAACTTACTCTTTGGTGGTCAGCATTTTTTTTTTGCAAATGAAATTTCTGCTATATTTCAATGCTTTTTTAAAAAATCTTTAAAGAATAAAGTGGGCACTACAGAGTTACATGAGGTAGAGGAACTGCTATGAATTAGATCTGTCACAGTTGCTTTCATATTCACATTTCTAAGTCAGTTAGTGGATTCCTTACAATATTTCTCCAAAACATTTTTGCTTTCCTTTTCCTTTTTAAGCTGGTGATCCAGCATTATATTATATGTCCTAATCCATTGTTTACTTTGGCTGCAAAAAAAAAAAAATCCTTTAATCTCTTGGGAAGGAAAAAGAAAAGGATATTTAACAATCTTCTAAATGCAGGGCGAGTATAAAAAACTAAGTTTACGCTGAAGGTTGAAATTGTCCACTAGCTGACACATGAGCAGAAACAGTATGGGCATTCCTACACCTCCCTCCTAAAATGTAAAACTCAGTTCCTCGTTTAAGCTTTTTTTCTTATACTTCGTTTTGTGGGTGTTCATATACTTCAGAGTAGATGATTTCTTTATGTCATAAAATCACAGCGTTTGACAGAAATGTTCCAGATGCTATTTTTGGACTTTTTCTCTTCCCCTCTCTTTTCTTCTTACTTCTTTTGTTTTTTCTCTGAGTCATAGTCCTATACAACGTTTCCACTGACATTACTTTTTTACAAATAGTATCATTGTTATTTACACGCTTCTGTGAGAAAACAATGCAGTACTTTTAAAAGACAGCATGTAAAGCCCCCCTTTAACCTATTTATATTTAACTACTTTGTGTAGTAGCTCATGAAGTAAAAAATAAAAATGAATATTTATGTAGGTTCTTTTTTGCTCACACTTCACTGCACTCACACTTCAATGAATTTGTATCAATTCCCATTGTTCTCAAGCAGTTTATGAAAGTCAAAACTGGTCCCAAAGAGATCCTACATAATCTTATGTAAACAGTTTTTAAGTCCTAGTAAAAATTATCATTTGTTTGTTCTTTTTAATTAAAAAAAGTTAGAAGTTATTCAAAGATTTCAATAGAAAATTTAAGAGCAAGCTGAATAAAGGTGATTCTTGTGTGGCATTTCTTTTCTTTTAAAATATGAAGTGTCTTATTCTAAGATCAGTTCAATTATTCATATCTTCATGTCTAGCACACCTGTTTATTGTTGTGCAAAGAAACATATAATGGATCTGTCCTTGACCCAGGTTTACTTTCACTGCCTAAGGAGATTTGAAGCTATTTCCTTTCTTTCCCAGGTGGGTACTAAGAGCGCTAGGATAAAGAAAGCATTCTGCACTGGTGGTGTCTGTTAGGTGATGTCATTTCCTTCTGTTGAAGCTGTTCAACTTTCATAACATATTAAACATTCACTGGGCTGCAGTGACAGTGAGAAAGAAATGGATCATATTTGCTCAACCTGGTGATTAGGGTACTCACCTACACACTCCAGTAAACACTTCAGATGAAAAACACCAAGAACACTCAATGCAGAGGCATTAAATGCCAGGTTTACCAACTTATAATTGAGCACCTAAAACTTTTGGATGTCCAGTCATGTTCCTAGTGGCTCATCAAGAACTTGATTATTTAATGAAAGATATTGAAAAATTTCTGTAGAAAATTCTGAGAGTTCCTCTACCTCACATTACTGAATAACCTATAACTAAAGCATCTTTCCAAATACACAAAAGTAGGGTGGCTTTTTCATTCATTGACACCGTAGCTACGAATCTAGCTTACACCCTAGCACTTACACCGTAGCTAGGAATGTCCTTTCCTAATAGGAACAAGGCCAATCCCTCCAGCATAGAACAAAGAAAAAAAACCTGTGAGAATGAAGAATAAAAATCTATGCTCCTTAGTATACACATTAACAACATTAGGCAGCATTTTATGCATATAGTTAATATTTTATAACTCACAGATTTAGGTATCTGGTTTTCCTCAAGCAGTTTCAGTATTTTCTTCTACCATGACTTTCAGTAGATAGGTGGACAATAAAAAGCAAAATTCCTTTTTGTGGTTCTAGTAATTTCTGCACTTTCAGACACATATTTTACAAGTCTAATTTTTATTTTTCTAAACAACTTCTGTTTCTCAGTTATTAAAAGTGGAAATGATAGTCATAATCCAACACTGACATAACTGTAAAAATGCATTTTTGGCTGCGGAAACAAATGGTTTTATATTTATGACATTGTGTACGACACATTTCTGCTCTTTGAAAAACAATAAGATTTATTAGATCATTTTTCCTCTGCTGACAATGCCTTATATGTGTTTAAAATACAGATAACAGAAACTGTGCATATACATAGCAAAATCTGATAAATAAAACAAAAGCTCCACCAAGAGTATGATTGCAGCATTATCAAAATTCAAAAGGGTCTCATAACAACATCAAATTGATAAAGCTTCATTAACAGTTTGTCCTACTATGCTAAGTCATAGACCAACTGGCAAGCATATAGGTAAAGAGAAGACAGCCATGAATTGCAACAAACATTGTAGTTCGATATGAAAGCACTTTTTGAAACAAATGAGGTACCAAATAGTATGTAGAATAATGAATATGAAACAGCACTAAACAAAAATTCAGAATAAAGCTATTACCATAGAATGGCCTGAAAAGCTTCCTATTATGTAGACTATATTTATAAATCAAATACAGTCATGCAGTACCAAAATACCATAGATGGTAATTTGCTTGCAGAATGAGATCCACATATAAGGTGGAACCTGATTTGTCACACAAGAAGAAATTAACTCTATGATGAACACAAAGGTAAGCTTTAAGTATTATCTCATCTGGATTCATCACTGTTGATAATACATGAATGCAAAATATCTCCCAAAATAGCATAAATATAATGGAGTGTATGATCAAAAGCATTTTGACTATCTTTTTAGGTCTCTTTTACAACATACAAGCACAACAATTTTTTCTAACCATTCAAGCCAAGGGAACACATATTTATACTCTGTGGTCTTATTGCCCTACTCAGAAAACAGAAGAGATCATCTTTATATCTCAAATTAATCTACCACAGGGGAAGAGATCCCCTTAAACTTATGAGATATTTTTAGTCTCCAGAAGACTATTTGAAAATTTGGCAAATAACTTTGGAAGTAATTAGTAGATTAATGCATTAGATTGTTTGTGACCAGAAAAGTCTGTAAATGGATCTTCTAGTGGACGAGAAAAAACATAGTAGGATACATGACAGGAAGTGGAATAATATTGTCCATTGAGATATAAATGTGATCCGCAGTACCGTTGCCTTCAGAGTTAGTAAAGATCAGCCAAAACACACATAGCCTGCAAGAGAGATTCTCGTATAGAATGTGTGACAAGAACTTGGAGGCAGGTATTATAATTTATACCAACATAAATGTGTAACGCAGTATGTTCCAAGGAGTATAAAGAAATATATCTGTCAGGTAATAATGAAAGATTCTGGGAAGAAAAAAGAAGAAATACTCAAAGGAAAAAACATTAGTTTAGTGAAGCTTCTACATCAGAAGAGTGTCTTTATGGCAGCCCAGAAAAACAATACAAACAAGCAAGCAGTACAACACAACAAACTAAACTGGTCCCCTGTAGTGACAATGTGGAAAATAAGAGGCATTCCCTACAGAAATGCTGTGGTAGCTTTATTGGTCTCTTCAGACTTTTTGAAGAACTCTAGCAGAACCTACATTAGGTAATAATCTCTTCATTCAGAGATAAAAGAGAGATGTAAGCTCTTCATTGGCTGCTCTTTCTCCCATCATGCGTTTAGGAAAATGCAAGCAAACTTACACAATGTGTAAGTCTGACAGTCAGGAAAAATATTCATATACTGCCATGATTTTTCTTGAGTATTTACTTGACTTTAAACTGTCTTACAGTATTGAAAAAAAAAAATACATTGTACATCAAACTTTCAGACATGTTTTATTTTACTGAAGGTATGACTTTCAGCTGCAATCTAGAGGAAATATAAAGCAAAACCACAGAAAGCAAGACTGTCACTTAAAGCAGTGCATGAACTACTTACTTGTCTATATCAGCTGTGATCTAATGGCGATAGAACTCATAAGTGACTATGAGCTGACACACTAGATGGAAAAGGAACAAAGTTTTACATGTTATTAACTGGTTAGTACAAAGTAAAGGATAAACTTGAGAGACTGAAACAGACTCTGAGGAGTCATTAATCTAACATGAGGATAGGAGCACTGGGAATCATCTAGATACAGCCTTCCAAAGTACATAATAAGTACACAAACTGTGCATGTGACATTATCATTGGAGCTGATAAAATAATTAATCAATTAATAGATGTGATAGATGTGTCAAGTGAAAGGGAAGAATCTGGAGAAAACTGATAGTTGTGGCATCTGTTTTCATTTTCACCTGGTCTCATTATTTTTCCTGATGAGAAAAAGATGTTTTGGCTTAGAGTGAGCATCTATGTCTTGTAAATATCTCCTGTCAAGAGTCAGCATGTGGAAAAAGAGTCTTATCAGTATTTGTCCTTTATTTGAGAAGGAAAGAGGCATTTGTTCTTGCCTACTATATTACCAGGCATCTAGTAGGAATGTCCTATACAGACAGACTGGGTGGGATTTACTTCAAACAAACATCTGAACTCTTCACCTCAGGACCTGTGAAAATAAAATAGGAATTATATAAAATAAATATAATACAACTGATCTGTTTTAGCCAGCTACTTTATGATGACATGAGTTGTGCCCTAGGACAGCCTATTTCTCTTCACTGAGAGACTAACTCAGATGTGGACTTCTACAATTTTGATCTGTCATCAGGCAAGTATAAATAACCCTTGAGATGCACATTTTCAAGAGATACGGATTCATTTTCTACCAGGTACAATGATCTTCTATTTTTTGTTTTGTATGAAAAACAGGGATAGCTCAAGTTCCCACTTCTTTCACTTTCTGCAATCAGATCATTTGGGAACAAATTCTACGTCACTCAAGTTAATGGAATACAGAGATCTACAGTCCTGAAACACCCTGTGTCATGGTTTGAGCCCAGAAGGAAACTGAGCACCACGCAACTACTCGCTCACTCCTTCTCCCTCAGAAATGGGGAGGAGAAAATAAAACAAAAGGCTCCAGAATGGAGACAATGACAGAGAGGGATGACTTACCAGTTATGGTCACAGGCAAAAGACAGACTCCATTGGGGAAAAGAAAGAACATAATTTTAATTTGAACATCACCACCACCACCGCTAATTTACCAGTCAAATAGAGAAGGACAGTAAGAAATACAACCACATCTTAAAAACACCTTCCACTCACTCCTCCCTTCTTCCTAGGCTCAGCTTCATCCCTGATTTCTCTACCTGCACCACCCAGGGGGGCAGGGGATGGGGGTAACAGTCAGTTTATGACCCGTTTTCTCTGCCCCTCCTTCCTCCTCAGGGGGAGGACTCCTCAACTCTTCCCCTGCTCCAGTGTGGGGTCCTTCTCAGAGGAGGCAGTCCTCCATGAACTTTCTCTGACATGAGTCCTTCCCCATGGGCTACATCTCTTCATAAACTGCTCCAGCGTGGGTCCCTTCCATGAGCTGCAGTCCTCCCAGCAACAGACTGCTCCAGCACGGGCTTCCCTCAGAGTCCCAGCCTTCTTTGGGCACAGCCACCTGCTCCAACGTGGGGTCCTCCACAGGCTGCAGGTGGACATCTGCTCCACTGGTGACCTCCATGGGCTGCAGGGGCACAGTCTGCCCTCTCACCATGGGCTGCAAGGGAGTTGCTGCTCTAACACACCTCCCTCCCTCCTCTTCCTTTCTGCAGATGACTTCAGTGTTTGCAAAGGTATCTCCGTCACAACCCCTTCTCCTCCTCTCAAGTTCCCCTTCTTAAACATGTTATTGCAGAGGCACAGTCACTGTCACTAACTGGCTTGACCTTGGCCAGAGGCAGGTCCCACTTCGAGCAGGGGGAGCTTCGGGAAGCTTCTCTCATGGTCCACTGCTGTATCCCTCTCCCCCACTACCAAAAACCCCTCTACACACACAAACCCAACACACCCTCTCACTACTGCAAGTAGAAAATTTCATTGTATACATTTTGTAGTCATAAACTGTGTACACTGAAGAAAAACTGAGGTTCTGAAAATGTACTTTCCTACAAACCTCCTGAAAAAAGGTAGCTCCTGACAAACCAGCAAAGGATTAGCCTGATGTCTGTAAGACACATTATTTCACAGAAGTTGGAAGGAACAACTGCTGCAAAGTTACTGTACTTAAGTAATTTGCGAACATCAGATTGCAATGATTTTGAAACTTTGTAGTCAAAGCTAGCTCTGGGCATCCTGCTGATTTAAGCAATTTTTAGCATTCCACATTTTTAGCTGTCTGATTTAATTTTATATTTTTACTATATTTCTGGTTTTTTTTTCCAACCAATTAAAACTAGTGTATGTTCTTGAAAGTTTTTTTCCTTTGCCTGTTTTTCTGACAATAGGCTCCTCTGTTACATCCTTTCTTCCTCCTTGTTTTCCTTGTAAGCTGTTTTTGAAGAGTAAAATTTTTCATCATCTTTATTTATCTTTGTCCCACTCTTTCAGTTTAGTAACATCTCTTTTACATTTAACATCTTGGTAACCAACAATTTCATTGCTTAAATAGTTTAATGTTATGTGATGTGTTTCTTCCATCTCTCACTTCCTTTTAGTTGTTCTTTTGCTTTTCTATTGGTCCTTCCACTTCCATTCACAGGTCTCTTAAACCTACCCCCTTAAATCAGTGTTTGCTTATGATCATTCAAACTTCCCATTCTCTAGTCCACAGTCACTAAACTCATCCCCTGCTTCTGCTTGAACACATACACACATTGAATGCTCAGTCAAGTAAAGATTTCCTATGTAGGCACAGTGCAAACTGAATTAAATAAAATAACAGGTGTTTTTTTTTGCCTTTGGGGGTTTTTTGTGTTTTTTTTATTATTTTTGTTTTTGTTTTTTTCTAACATGACAAGATGAGCAGGAATTGACTCCTGATTAAAGAACAGGAGCCTGAGTTTTCTTTCAGAGATGGGTAAAACACTTTAAGCATTTCCTCAGAACAGTTTTTGGCAAAGACTTTAGGTATTTTATTCTTCAAAAATAAATATTGCCTTGAGTTCCAATACTGTGTCCTGTTGGCTTCTCAGTATCCTGTCCTTACTTTGAATATCTCACATATTCAAATCTCAGAAATTTCATTTTATGTACATTGATTCATTCACCTGTTTATGGGAAAAAAAGGGTAATTTCATCAACGAACACTAGGGGACAGATGATGTCAGAATATTAGTGGGGGCATGGCTTGAGCTTTTTTGTATTTTCTTTCTTTATTTGTGTATGTGTTTATTTCCACACATCTTTGTCTTATAGATTTAGCTGTCAAAAACTTGCATGCCACTTATCTGTGTTCTCAGCTATATCAGGGTTCTTCATGCCTCCAGTTATTTCTGTAATACTGTTGTTTTTTCATCCTATTTCTCTTCTCAGTGTCCACGTTCTTCAAACTCATGAACTCCACAGACATTACAGATTAAGTAGCACAGAAGTTGTATCCCACTTATTGTAACCAGTTTCCTTATGCGATTCTTCGGGTGAAACTCCATGGCAGGGACAACCTCTTGCCTGATCTTATTGTTATGCCAGTACCCTGCTATCTACCTTCTAGTCCTGCTCTTCCCTTAATAGTCTTAATACCCCCTCTCTTTTGGTTTCTTCATAGTAGAAGTTTTAGTAATATTACCTCCATGCTGTTTTATCTTTTCAGCTTGCTAGCTGCTTGCCATACTTATCTTTCTTTTTATTTCTTGCAGAAGCTGTTGACATATATGGTGACCTGTAAATGCTAATCAGTGTCAAACATCTTATTTCCAGAATGTAAATTTTTCACTAAAATTATCATCCTCCATCTCAAAAGACAGTGTTTTCATTCTGATGGTAGTCTTTTATCCATAAATTTCCTGGCATTTCATTAATTTGAAAATTCACTTACAGGCAGCCTCTTGCTTACTAGTGGAAATTAGTGACACTCTGTCTGAACTGCAGTAAACAAATGTTGAAATAATCCACAGTCTCTACTGGGTGCACTATGAAGCAAGCTGGAGCTAAATTCTGAGTCAGATGCTTGAGATTCTGCAGTGCTCCAGTGTACATGCAGAATGTGCTCTGGTAGTTTCAACAATATTTCAAAACACTTTCTCACTGAATAAACAACACAAATTAGTAGTACAACCTGCTTATCACTGTTTTATTTATCTATGTATTAATTCGTTTTATTTTCAGACTCATATTTTCAGTTTTACATTTTTCTATAATGTTCTTAGTGAAAACATTTACCTAATTACTGAATATGTACTTGCCTAATTACTAAACATATTAAAGCAGAAAATTGGAAAACTAATAGAAACAAGGAATAGTTGCTTTTCTGTCACACAAGAATAGAAAAAAAATCCTTTTTTGGTTTGTTTTCTGCAATGATCTATCTTACTTTTATTTTTGGGACATAAACTAATATTTTGTGATTATTTTTCTTAGGCTTGTAGGTCCAAAGCAAGTAGGAAAAATCTTCTTTTGTAATAACAATTGAAAACTAGTGAGAATTTCAATCTAACCAACCTTAATGTTGACATCAGAACTAAAAAGAAATGGCAATATGGTAGCATTGGTTCAGGAAGTCACTACCATCTCGGTTGTGTAATATAGATCAGTTTTTCTGGCATTGAAGGTATGACGTAGGCTTCTCTTTTTACTTAACACTTTAAAGGACAAGAAAGGGTAGTTTTAAGTTTATTGATTTTGTTTTATTTTGTTTATGCCATGATTGTAATTTGAAATTTTTTTATTGATTTTTTCTAATATAATTGCATGTCTATCACCTACATTTCCACTACCTTGTGCTATTTACTGCCAATTATTCCTGTGTTAAGTGGTTATAAAATGATTCAAATTTATGTTGTTAGTTTATACTCACATTATACAGGCATAAGTGATTACCAAATAGTGCAACACTGGTGAGAATCTGATCTTTAATATTAAAAATATGTTTAATAATTGTTAATGGCATTAATATAAATGGCCAACAAGCCTGGCAAGATATCTTGAGAAAAAGTAACAAAGATTCTATTTCATGAGACTTACAGACTACAAAATAAGAAAGATGTTACAGAAGTGCTCTAGAGGTCAATATGTTAAAAAGTTGGATCTTATCTTTGGAAAATAAAAGACTATGCATGGAGGAATTTAGGACAGATTATTTAGTCAGGAGGTAAATAATGGGCAGAATGGACTGCAAACACTGACACAGAACATCCAACTGTGAGAACATACATAAAGCCTCTAGACAAATATTTGCAAGAGGAAGAAATTACAGGGTGCAAATGTTCAACAGACCTAGATGAGCCACAAGGTATTCTTTCATGCTGCAGTATTATTTTAGGAATGGAAAATATTTTCCCATTCACTTAAGCTACATTAACCCATGAGTACATAATTTATTTCCAAGAAAGATTTTCAAAAATAAAATGCCTAAAGGTTCGTTCTACTACAGCTTCTTTGATATTGTTAATAAAAAGCCCAATTATCTTTAATTTTTTCTAACATCAAGAGGACATCCACTACTTATAACCTTGTTCAAAACTCTGACAGTCAATCTGACAATACAGTTAAACAAATTCCATCCTACAGCCATTTCCTAGGTAACCATCCACAGAAATATACTACAGAGTGGCAGAAGAAATGAAAACTTCCACACTCTTCATGCCTTTCTGATCTAAATTTTTCCACCAGTATTGACTTTTAACTTACTTATTACTAGTCTCATTTATAGATGAAATCTGGCTTTTAGTCTACAAAGACCTAAGAATAAGGCATCACTTTTTTCTTAGCAAAGCATGTAGGACAATGGGATTATGCTCAGATGTGGAATTTTTATTATGCTAAAACAGAAATGGCAGTCATAACTTTTTGTAGCTGACAAATACAAGGAGGATAAAAACTGAAGCTGAACCCATAGATAATTCATGGTAATGACATACATCTTTCTAGTTTAATCTTAAAAAGGGGGAGTACTTTGTACTCACCTCTGGGAGAGTGATAGCATGCCAGGTCTGATAATATGTGAATATTCCACATAACTGTTGCCTCATTAATTGCAAAACACTCTCCATTATGCTGAAGGCAGGAATGCTCAAAAGATTCTCATATAGCTCTAACTATCAGGCTGAATCCACACATTTATCCTGAACTTCTACACAGTCCATCACCAGCTCTGGTCCTCCTTTCATCAGATCTAATTCTAGGTTTAACAATTCTAGTCTGTGTAGGGTTTTTCTTTCTTTTCCTCTAAAATCTCATTCTCTGTAGCCAGTTTCTCTGCTTCTGGAATCTCTAGAATCTAGTGAGGAAAAAAAAAAAAAGGAAAAAAAAATAAAGGTCCGCCTTGCCGCCAAAACCCAAACCACAGTCATTCCATCTTTTCAAGACTTTCAAGCACAAGAAGCCCTTGAGTACACTATTTCTTCACACACAGGACAACAAAACCAAAACCACAACCAAGAACCTTCCTTCTGCCCATGTTACTGATTAGAATTTAAGCTGAAAAAACAGTGGTGGTATCCTAAAGCTAACAATGAAATGTCATTCAAGAAACCTGTCACCAGAGGAAACAAGCAAGGGATGATGAGAATTCTTATTAAATATTCTAGCTGAGTCTTGTGTAACAGCTATTTTCTGGACAGTGGCTATTTTAGAATAAGTGAATAACATTGACTTACTTGCTTTGGAAATAAATGGGAATATGAGGGAGGTAGGAGGGATATTGAGAAGGGAGTCATGACACATGAGGAATAAGTATATCTCAATCAAACCAGGACCAAAGTAGCCCACTGTTTACACAAGCAGCTACCTATTGCACCTTTGTTTGAGAAGATCAGGACTGCTTAAACTGAACCTTCTTCCTTCTATTTGTACAGGCCATTACTCTTTCTGCTGAGGGAGGAAGAAAGATCTTGTGTTTATGTATGTTCTTTATTTCTCCCTTCCCATCTCACCTTCACTATTGTGGAAAGCAAAGCAGAAACCCCTGAAGTATCTCAGCCCCTCTCTCCTGGTTTCCTTTCCCTTCTTGTGCAGTAGAACTAGAAACAGCCTTAATCCCTCCTCCATGGTACTCACAAAAATAAACAGGGACTGTTTTTGGTATTGGAAAAAAAATCTTTAAGGAGAGTGGACAGTAGGATGGAGAGAGAAAGAAATCTCTGCAAAAGGGCTGGCAAGGATGTTTGGAAAATAAATGTTCATAATCACTGACATCCTTCATTCCTGTGTACATCCAAAACCATCCAAAACAATGTCTTAGAGCCCTGTCATATTAAAATAATCTTGAAATGCCATTATTCTTACACAGACTTTTTTCCTACTCAAAGTCTGATCCTCACTTTTCCCTCATGATCATTCCCACTCATCTGTCCCACCTGTAAAATCCAAACTAGTCAACAATACTGAGAAGCACTGAACAACTCTTCAAGCAGTATAATGGGTAGAAAAGGTCTTCTGCATATGAGCAATACTTGTCAACAGGTCCACCAAACAAGAACAATTAAGAGCATGGATTTTTAGGTAACAAGTTGACTACTCATCTGTGTCTAATGTATGGCATGCACAAATACCTATCTATCATACATTCACTATTTACTTAGTCACCCTTTGTGCTTTTTAAGAAATTAGAATAGAAGCAGGCATCTTCTGCTCTGTTGAGGACCTACTATGAAGGCTTTAGAATATACTTGTTAGTCTTATTTAGCTAGATTTGGACTCACATCCTTTTGAAATGATAATGATAGTTTCTTATTTTTTTCTTTGTGTTTTTGTTTCTTCTCCGTGAAGTTCTACAAGTGTGTATGGCTACTTCAGCCAAGTTCAAAACATGATAATTACCCACATAAATTCAGATCTGTTTGTTTGATAATTGAATCACTCAATAACAATAACACTGGGAATGTCACAGAAAAGATTGCAGTGTGTTGGCAGCAAGCACTTACAAATCAAACATCAATTTGCTGGGTGTTTGGCTTAATATTCTTCTGTTATTTTTAATCTAATTAATCTTACTGCTTTTGATTCAGCAGAATCAATTGTTCCAGGTTGTTTAGAAAGTTAATTGGAAAGTTCACATATGATCTGAAGGTTCCATGTTTATTTCATCATAGTGTCTATTTTAGTTACAGGTTTTGGCATAGTCCTTTGTGTGTGTTTTTCTGCACTTGATATTTCTAAAATATAAACAGTAAAGAGTGAATTGCAATTATAAAATATTCTCCAACTCTGATTTCTTTTGGCATGTTAATGTGGGAATATTTTATATTGTACCAAGTTGCAAATGCTCACTCACTAACTCTCAATTCCATTATGGTGGTAAGCACATTTCTGACAACCATCTGCTTAGACCTTACTTCCTCCTAATCAGCCCATTTGAAATTAAAATAATGATAAAAGTAAGGAAGTTAAGATGAGAACTGTCAGGCAGTTGAAGCTATAATTCTACTGTATGTTGTATAGGCTGCTGCTGTGTTTGCTGATGTTGAAAGGAGGTATTATACAACAATGCAGAACTAATGCAAACTATGTGCATTTATTCCTATATCAGCAGGGATATATCTAGTTATCATTGGTATATTTCCTTACAACAATTATATATACATATACATATATACATATATATACTTAAATGTTTTTTAAAACTTAAAAATACTAGTTGTATATTTTGTTCTGGTATGAGTAAATCAAGACAGTTTTCAATGACAGCACACAGAAATAGCTACTGGTAGTAGTAACATTATGAGTGCAAGTAAATGTATCTAGAAATTAGATTGTTTCAGCCATTTAGAGGGAAAAATTCTGCACAACTTGTGACCCATGTTTGCACAGTGTATTCTCATTAATGCACTCCTGAACTTCATCCAGTTGCAGGTGACTGATCTGCATAATGACTGTATATTTAATTCACAATGGGAGTCCATGTCATGTGATTAAAGTCCAGTGTTATAAGGACAATAGTAAAAACTACCACTGTTATAAACACATGGCAAAACACACAGAGTTGTGTAATCAAGCATAATGCAATGCAGAAATGACTCTCTTTAAAACTTTCTACCATTTAGAAAAATTCTGCTGGTTAAGAAGACAAGTTGCCTTGAATGAAAAGCAGAGTATCAGTAAGGTGGGCTCACTGTTCCATTAACACGAATTTCAAATGAATTCAGTGCATGAAGGAAAAAGCATTTCTGATAGTCCTTCACTGTACCATATGTCCTGTCTGCCCTCTGTAAAACGTCAGCTTTGATGTGTTTTATCTTGTCCTTTTCTTTCATTCTCAAGCCAGTGATTATCTCACCTAATTATTTTCAGCATGAGTCTTTACAAGAAAGAGAGTCTTTGTCAGGTTCTCAGTGGAATAACTTCACATGTTAACCCAGCTTTACACATCTACATCAATGGCTTGTTCTTCCCTGTTGTCACCTAATGAAACTGTCTAGTGTTCAATAACTGTGTAGACAAAAGTGTTATAAGGAAAGACAACAGTTACATTTTTTACTGTGAACAGCCAATGAGTACAGAGCTACTGTGCTGAAAACCTCTGTAGGAGAAATGTAGGAGTAAGGATAGTCTTGGGTATACATATTCATGGTACAAGCTGGTTATATACTGCACTTCAGCTGAAAATACAGCAATGAGTCTGGACCAACAAGCACAGCACTGGCACTGCTGGTGTCCGTTTACCATGTGTTCAGACCTAGCTTCATCTGCAGCTCCCAGGATCTTGTAGGTAACCATGACAGGCTTCCATGCCCCAAGGCTGCTCTGCAGGGAGCTCCCACTCTCTAAACTACCACTGTCACCTTGCTGCTCCTTTTCTCTTTGAGAAGCATGATGCTATGTGGCATCTGGATCAAGACCTTCCTGATTGTGTTCAATCTCTGTGACACTTAGGTTTTCTCGGGTTTTTTTGTGCACAATCCAAAAGCAAGCTCTTTCCTGAGAAAGTTTATCTCTGTGCAGTATTGCTTTTTGTTTTGCACTGCTCTTTCTGAACTTTGAAAATTCAAAGCCCAATCTACAATATAACAATCTTATTAACTGATTTCACTGAATCAAGAAGTGAATTAATTTAAAAGTACATAGATAAAAACTGGGCATAAAATGTGGATGCTGGTGGAATAAGCCATATTCCAGTTTGTATAAGATGTACTTAATAAAACATACTTTATTCCTCACTGAAATACAGACTGTAACATGAGACTATGTCATTATTAGTAAATTAAACATCTGTCAGGAAATGTAACTAGCTTCTTAGATACTCAAACCTGGCCACCCATAGCTATTAAATTGTAAGAAGGGTCCTGGTCTGATTTTGTCTTGAGCCAGTCAGCAGTCCCAAAAATGTCCTGATACACCTTGGCAGTTACTACAGACCATCTTTCCTAATACATCGTTGGATATGGCTACCCACTTACAGAACATAAGATAATTTAATATTATGGATTTGGACTGCTCCCATAAATGTTCTATAATTTTACTGCTAGAAGAGGGCTCTATGTCTGTCTAATTTACTACTTTATGTATACACTAAGTCCATCCCAGCAGGTTGCCACTACGTTATGGACTCACTCTCTTCTCTTGCATGTGTGAATTTCAATATTTTATACAGCTTGGAAGAAGTTCTACATGAAAATTTGAGAAAGACCTGATTCTTAATATCTTTCAACTCAGAGAGCATCTGGGACATGTAAGAGCTCGTAGTTAGATAGGCAAAAATGGAGGAGTTCAAATCAATCTTTTCTGACCCTCACTTTATTATATGATATGTACTGTAGATGTAATGAGTGGCATATTTCTGACCAAATACAGTTGTCTTTATCTGAGCTGACACACTTATACTCCCTTTACAGTTACTGGAAAGGAATGGATGCCTCTGGAACAGTGCAGTCCTTGACTATTCTTGATGTTAGCTTCTGTCAAGCTAACACTCTAAGCTAAGGACCAAGGATAGCTGGCTGAACATGAGCCAGCAGTGTGCCCAGGTGGCCAAGAAGGCCAATGGCATCCTGGCCTGTATCAGAAATAGCATGGCCAGCAGGGACAGGGAAGTGATCTTACCCCTGTACTCAGCACTGGTGAGGCCGCACCTCGATTACTGTGTTCAGTTTTGGGCCCCTCACTACAAAAAGGACATTGAATTACTCGAGCGTGTCCAGAGAAGGGCAACGAAGCTGGTGAAGGGTCTGGAGCATATGTTGTATGAGGAACAGCTGAGGGAACTGGGGTTGTTTAGTTTGGAGAAGAGGAGGCTGAGGGGGGAACTCATTGCCCTCTACAACTACCTGAAAGGAGGTTGCAGAGAGCTGGGGATGAGTCTCTTTAACCAAGTAATGAGTGATAAGACAAGAGGGAATGGCTTCAAGTTGCACCAGGGAAGATTCAGACTGGATATTAGGAACCATTGCTTTACAGAACGGGTTGTTAGGCATTGGAATGGGGTGCCCAGGGCAGTGGTGGAGTCCCCATCCCTGGAAGTGTTTAAGAGTCGGGTCGACATAGCACTGAGGGATATGGTGTAGTTGGGAACTGTCAGTGTTAGGTTAACAGTTGGGCTAGATGATCTTCAAGGTCCTTTCCAACCTATATGATTCTGTGATTCTGTGATAGTCTTGTTTAAGGTGTCTCAAATGTCAGTAGATGACTATATTCGCCCTTCACTGTTGGTAAAATCAAGAGTGCTATCCATCTGAGTAGATATTTACTCTAAGAGATGATAAATAGCCTGCAAGTCTCATAACTGTATTGGCTAGAATGCCATTAACTATAGAAATTTACATATTTAACTTATCCATTAATTATAGAATGAACATTCTTCATCAACTTGCTCATTTCCATGGAATCTTTTCTTAGGTGACTATCTTTCTCCATACACTGAAGAGCAGTTGTGAAGATTATATAACCAAAAACACAGGAAAGAGGGTATGCATCCTGCAAAACTAGAAGTAGTTCTAGTGTTTCATGTGTTTGTCCCAGCCATTCCCAGTTCTGTTTTATGACTGATTAATATGCACTCTCCTCCAACTTCCATTTTAGTTTCCTCAGAAGAAAGGCAGCTGCCACCTGCAAGTGATCGATGCATGTAATTTCTCCATGTTTCCAACACATGTGCTAACAGGAAATACTATTGTAAGCATCTGTAAACCAGACAGCTTCACATGTTTTAAGAGGTTTTCTTTTAAGTCTCATTTAGGTCACCCAGATCATTTGGAGAGAAGGCACAATGTCACTATCATGAGGTTACAAATTCAAACAAGGTTGGAACTTAGTAAAATCCTTAGTAAACACCTAAGCAATTAATCTTTTTTGCACGTATTACATGTAATTAATTCTGGTAGTAAAAGTCTAGCACAAGAGAAATATTGACTGTGTCACTGAATTGCAGGTGATTTAAAATGTAAAATAAAAAAAAGTCTGAGGTTGCTTCTTTTTCTTTGCCAAATTTTACTGCAACAGAGCAAGCAAAGCTAGAGTGCATCAGTTAATTCTGTGAGAATCTACTTAAGCGCAAAGAGTTAAAAACCAGGTTTTTCAAGCTGGGAAGAAAAACATTGAAATTTATTGTGGGTCAGTGGAAAATAATAAAGTGGTTACACTAAATGACACAACAATCAGATATTTTTGAACAATCTTAGTCCCAGACTCAAAGGCAAAAATAGAATTATTTCCAACTGATAATCAATTGAAATTAAATGGTCTGTCTACTGATTTGCAGCCCTTTAAAATATGTTAATTTATGTTATTACTCCATGGAAAAGCAGCTGTGACTGCAACTTTCTACATTTTGATAATGAACCCTCCCAGAGTCATGTAAAAAATTCACAAAATCCAACAGCAACCAGGTATGCATATTTTGTACTTTGCTGTGATATTTTGTGCATCATGCTGTTACATTTCTGCAACTCAGCAAGAAAATACATCCCTTTCTTGGAGGGAAAAATAAAAATCTATAAAGCAGTGTTCAAGCACCATAGACACAAAAGAGAACTTTGCTTTAATCAATATGTTACTCTGAAAGAGCAAGGCCAAAAAAGAGAAAGATAGAAGGAGCTAACATTCTGTTCCAATTAATTCTTATGTGTCAAGGCTCTGAGAGCACTAACGGGCAGACTGGACTTCCTGGCTTCACCTCAGACTTGACTTGCCATCTTGTATTTGATGATCACTAGACTGTTGATGAAACCCCAGCTTGCTCAACTTGTTCAGCTATTGTGGGACAACACTCTTGCAGCTGAGGGCACTACCCTTACCTGTGCTGTGGCCACCCTTGGCTGCCGGCTCACCTTGCCTTCCAGAGCACCCCTGCTCATGGTGCTCCTGGACAATTAACTCCAGCCTTCTTGATCCCTGAGTGAGCATTGTGGATCTTGGCCCTCACAATGTGCTGGCCCCAACACCTCCAAGCTGAGCACCATGGACTGGTCATCACAACTCCAAATCCTCTGGAAGGTTGTGGGCAGCCTACAGAGACATCTGGCAACCCTGTGGGCTCTGTAGCAAACCCTGCACTTGCAGTGATCCTTTCTGTAACAATCAAGTGAGGGTATAGGGGTT
Source organism: Strix uralensis (assembly GCF_047716275.1). Classification (NCBI taxonomy): domain Eukaryota; kingdom Metazoa; phylum Chordata; class Aves; order Strigiformes; family Strigidae; genus Strix; species Strix uralensis. Next base: position 95,251,129 of record NC_133973.1, on the reverse strand, counting down.
TCTAATTCAGATGTGATTAATCTTTGCCACCTACTCAAGGGCTGACCAGATGATACTGCCTAATCAGCAGTAGTAATCTCATGGCTTTAAGTTGGGTAACCCCTGGTGTTGAGCACAGTGACTCTGTGCTGCAGAATCCCAACAGCTTCTAGAATAAACTTATTATAAGACAGCACATATTTGTGTGCTACTTTGCAAGTGAGACAACAAATGTTTAGTCAAATGTCAAATATAGTTTTCACTGACAACCATTTTATCTGATGCTTCTCATCTTAAAACTTCCATGGTAAAAGCTGGTATTCAAGAGGAAGACTTTGGGGGTATCAGATTTATTTTTGTTTTATAACTCTGGCCTCAGGTGTGTAGTCCTAAATATTATAATTTAAAACCAACTTTATCTAAAAAAACCCAACCCTTTGATATAGAAAAAATAAATTATTAGCTACAGTATTTGTTTGTATCACTACTGACAATATTTCATCTAGCTTGGATAATAACAGGCTTTTGTCACTTCTTTAAAGACACAGATTTCACAGAAATGACAGCTAAAGAGACTACTAGAGCTCTTAGATTAATTATATATTGAAGCTATTTGATTAGTCTCCAGAATGCTAAACAAATTGAATACAAAAGAAGTTGGAGTGTCACCAAACCTTGTAGACCTGCACTGACAGAATTGATTAGATGACATATGTTTTCTAATGTACATAAACCAAACATACGTTTACTATTCTAGATGTGAAACACAGCCGCATGTCACAGAGAAACATTTTCTTGCAGAAACTTCACTGTCCTTTGTGAGGAACTGACTCCTCCCTGACTCTTTATTTTGTAATCCTTGAACACTGTTGGAAAGCCATTAAACAGCAAGGCACCACTGATTCATCCTGAATTATCTGCAGCTGTGGCCATTTGTGGCTACTCTTTCAGAAAAAAGCAAAACCAAATCACAGCCCATGCCCACCCAAAATCTTTAGTTAAATAAGAATAAAAGATTTTTTCCTGGTCATTTCAGGTTAATAGCTCAAATTATTAACATGGAATTTATTAGAAGAGCAAATTTACTATATTTTGAAAAGTAATTTTGTCAAAAATGCACCTTGTATTATCTGAGAGTGCACAGATTGTACGGTGAAGAAGGACCACTGTATCTGTAAATACAGATAAATGAGTTAAAAACCTGGTCCAAATGAAAGCATGAACCATACTTTTACATACAGTATCCAATTTGACTTGAATGTCTATCAAGAGCAAGTCAATCATATCCGCTAGATGACCACTCCAGGGTGTAATCAGTTTCAATCACAAACCCATCATCTTGGTTCCTTAATTGCAGCTTCTAGGCCCTCAAGGAAAAAAAACTTTCCGGTATTAATTGTTTTTCACAGTTTAGGTATTCATGTCTCTTCACACAATTTCTTCAGTAAACCTAATACAGTTTTTGTTTAAACTTTTACAACAGCTGTATTTTTAGTATGGTATTTCTCCTCTCTTAGAGATATCAATGTGAAAATAGGATAAAATTTCTGTCTTGCTTTGACTAAGGCGGCACTCTTTATTTATTTTCCTCAATATCATATCCAGGCTTTTCTCAAGCAGACTGGTGGGAGACTTCCTGCAGCTATGGGTTTTCTGTCTAATAACTTGTTTCCTGAAAGTCACTTGATATTGGTTATTCATGAAAACATTTTCTTTCTACCAGAACCCAAAATGAATCCTCTGCTGTAGGGAGAATACTATCTTTGGGGTTCCCAAACTTCTATTTTTTTCTGGCAACCCACAAAAGTTAATAAATTATACCAGTTTGTTTCAATTTTCTGATTTCAAGAAAGCCATTTCTCTTGTGGGAGTCAACAGGGTCAGCTTTAAACAGATAATTAAAGGATTGCAAGTTATGGAGCACATCATCTTCTATGAAGCACATTCCCTTGTCTCCAGAAATTCAGGTTTTCTTCCCTTTCACTTGTGTAATTTAGACATTCACAATGTTATTTTATTTCTTCATTATCACATTACTTATGATTTGACATTCTTTTTCTTTTTTCTTTTTGCTATTTACTGTTAGATTATTTTGACTAAATTTTAAGCAAATTAAATACAAAAATCCACCAAGAGAATCAGAGGAAAAATGACAGCTTGAGGAATCCTAGTAACCTAGTCTGTGAAAACAGAATGTATTGAATTGTCTACTCTTAAGATTATCATGGGATAACCCATTAAGATGATTTAATGAAAGAAATTCTTTCCAGAATATCATGCATATTAAAGGGTTACAAGACTAATTATAAGGTGGAAGAGGAAGGGAATTTGAGAACAGAGCAGAGAGCATTCTGGACTGCGTAAAACTTATTATGCGATTTTTAGGGGAAAGACCAAATCAGGAGAAAGGGAGGGGTGAAGATGAATTACAATTAATAAGTACAGGAAAATAGAAGGTAGAAGGCATCAAAAGTCATGGTTGAGTAAGTGTTGGTTGATATGCTTGCCTAACTGAGCCCTGTGTTTGACCATTGCAGTTTATCCTACATTCTTATTAATTTCTAACTATATCTTCTCTGTGTATGAACTCTAGATCATAAAACTGCATGTGTGTGCTAGGAAAGTTCATGTTAGATTAGATTGCAAGCACAATGAGAGGTCCGAGTGCCAAATGCTGGAGGGAGAGACCATAGGTCTGAAGGACTCATGAGTCCAGGTGTCATCAGCAGCAGGACATCAGGGTCTGTGGGACAAATACTGGGTAAACTGTGAGCTTGAAATCCACTACTGGAAAATACTTTTTCCAGGGAGATGTATATACTCCATTATCGAACTCCCATCCCAATCAGGCAGTGAGGGTGAAAAGAACTGGGCCACACTGTTCATGTTCTTGTGGGTGCCAAGACAGGCACTGCTCTCTGTGTTGGTGTGTGCGACAAGCCTTGCTTGTATGTCTGTGGCTCTGTGGGAAAATGTGTTCAACTTGGACACTAGCTGGACTAGCTGGACCTGGGGACAGGGAACCACAGCAGACTTCCTTTGACCCAGCCAAGGTGTAAGGACTCCCTTGGTGCTGAGAGTCTGCACAGACTCCGCTGTGGTGGCCCAGGAAAGAGATCCTCCCAGGTCCCAGCATCCCCTCATGTCTACCACCCCTAAAGTTTACAAAATTCTTAAGGCATGTTATCTTAGAATACTGAACATTATTACATCAAATGGTACACACACAGTCTCGAATGTTCAAGAAGTCAAAATGCACAATGACAACATAATTGTCTTGAATGGTCAGAAATATCCTAACCACAAAGACAACAGGGTTGTTAGGCTTTTGAAAAACAATATTATTCCTGACCCCATGTGAAGTAATATTCATTATAGCTTTATCCTCCGATTCTTTGTTGATATAATCCTCACCTAGTTATTTCCCAAGCAGTGATATCAATCCATAGTTCTTGGCATATTTAAATTATTAGAGAAGTTTTATTTTTCTTCTTTTTTCTATTTTTCCGAAGCTTGGTAAGTATTAAAAAACGGATTGTAGAACATCTTTATGACTTTAATTTTAGCAGACATTTCCTTACTTACCACTGTTTACAGATGTTAAATTTTCTGTTCCAATATATGATTATGGGATAAATGCAACCTCTTGTTTGTTTCCCCCAAAAAATAAATAAAAAGGAATGTAGAAAATTTAAACTTCATTAACATAATAAGTATGTTTATTAATAGCATCAAACAATGGACTCAGAACTTTTCAGAATCCTAATACGCTTTTGAAGGACTCCCTGTTATTTTTTCGGGTTATACTTTTACTGATAGTTTTGACTTTCCTTAGCAATAGCCTTACCAATTGTCTGTGTACTTTGTATAGTATTTTATCTTTTTTTTTTTTTCAATTTCATCCTTATTTTTTTCATTCTGTGTAGTTTGAAAATCATAGAACTAACAGGAATATAACAGAACCCATAGAATCACTGAGCTCATCCTAGAGCTGCAAAGTAGGATCACATACAAGGACTTAAAAAATAAGTTTGTACACAGAAGAATTAGTATCCTGTCTTTGACAGTGAACATTAGCTGGTACTTACATAAAGCACATATGAAACAAAACACTATTGCAAAATATTTTGAGGAAATATTCCTATGTTGAGGAATAAACCTCATGTTCTATTAGCTTAGAAATTTCTTGGAGTGCAGATTACATTCAGACCATCTTGCCTAATAGCTTCTGAAAAGTGCTTTTTCCCACTAATTTGTCCAGTCTATTTATAACACAGCTATACTTTTGGCATCTAAAATATCCCACAATTGGGTGTCTCAATTTAACATGTTTTAAGTGAAAAAGTACTTCCTTTCTTTTTTTAAAAAACTATGTACTAATTTAAATTTTCCTCTTCATAATAGAAAGTCTTCTATTATGAGAAACAGTATATTTTATTAAAATTCTCCATGCCATTTATCATTTTATAGACAACAACAATATCACACTTACATCTAGTCATCTGATTCCTAGGTTCTGTCCTGTATAATTTTTCCTTTTCAAACAAGTTTTATCATTCTCTGATCATTTCCCAATGTATTGGGTTTGTGTGTGGAAGGGTTTTGGTAGCAGGGGAGGGGCTACAGAGGTGGTTCCTGAGAGAAGCTTCTAGAAGCTGCCCTGGCTCCAGGTCAGACCCACCTCTGATCAAGGCTGAGTAACAGTGGTTGCACTTCTGTGATATTTAAGAAGGGGAACCTGAGTGGAAGAAGATGAGTGAGGAAAATACCTATTCAAACACTGAGGTCAGCTGAAGAAAGGGCAGAGGCGGTGGGGGGACATGCGCCAGAGCAGACCCTCCCCTGCAGGCCATGGTGAGAGGGCAGGCTGTCCCACTGCAGCCCATGGAGGTCACCGGTGGAGAAAATGCTCACCTGTGTCCCGTGGAGAATCCCACACCGGAACAGATGGTTGTGCCCAAAGAAGACCGTGACTGAGGGAATTCTATGCTGGAGCATTTCATCACTGGGAGGGCTGCAGTCTGCATAAGGGACCCACACTGGAGCAGTTTGTGAAGAGCTGCAGCCTGTGGGAAGGACTCACATCAGAGAAAGTTAATGGAGGACCGTCTCCCATGAGAGAGACCCCACACTGGAGCAGGGGAAGAGTGTGAGGAGTCCTCCCCTGAGGAGGAAGGAGTGGCAGGAACAACATGTGCTAAACTGACTGTAACTCCCATCCCCTGCACCACTGGGGGGAAGAGGTAGAGAAATAGGGGGTGATGCTGAACCTGGGAACAAGGGACGGGTGAAGGGAAAGTGTTTTTAAGATGTGGTTGTATTTCTCTCTGTCCTCTGTCCTACTCTGGTTGATTGGTAAGTTAGTGGTGGTGGTGTTAAAACTAAATTGTTCTTTTTCTTTCCCAATGCTGTCTGTCTTTTGCCCATGACCAAAACTAGTATGTCATCCCTCCCTGTCATAGTCTCTATTCTGGAGCCTTTTCTTTTATTTTTCTCCTCCCCATTCCTGAGTGGTGCTCAGTTGCCCTCTGGTCTTAAACCATGACACTCATGATCTCTGGTCAGTTACTCACTTTTGCACCTATTCTAAATCTTGAACACTTTTTAGAGATGAGCTAATCTGAAGGTCTTTTTATGAATGTCTTGACAGATTGCTTGACTTTTTTCTGACTCTGGTGATGGTCAGCCTTTTTCTCTTCACTATTCAGCCTATATTCTAGATCACTAACAAATACATTGACAAGCATAGATCTTGTAAGAATCTAAGAATGTGAGAATCTAAGAATGTTTTTTGGGGCGTGTGTTCAATACTGGTGTGTTCAATTTTTAACTGTTATCATGGTTCAGGATGAGGGTTTGGGGTTTTTTTGTTATAGCAAAAATATTCTAGAAAGTCCTTCAGCTCAATCTAAGTGAAGAGAAGTCTAAGAGAAAGCAAAGTCCAAGATCTGTTGACAGTAGACAGTGTGGAAGAGGACACCTTACTTTGTGGAGGAACACCACCCTTTTATATGCATGCAAACAGTTTTCCTCAACCTCAGAGAATGAGCTTTAGTTTATTGTGTTTACTAGTACAGATGTAACCTCAGCAAACACGTGCCAGTATCTATTTTTTTTCTGTTTTGATATTCCAGTCATAAGATGTATTCTGTTTAGTTTCAATAGAACCAGCAAAACCTCATTCCCGGCTAGCTTGTACTTCTTTTACTTGCAATCTCAGCTTCTGTCATCAATATCTAGTCAACTACAATGTTTTCTTTCTATTGTTTGCCAGCATTAGCAAGAGTTTATTTACAGAGTTCTTATGGGCATAGAATACAGAAGACAGCATCATGCTTCGAGTTCTATAAGGACCCACTTCCTCTTCCACTGAACTCATTGGTAAAATACAATTTCTCTGTGGTATGAGAATAATGAAGTCTTAAGTTCAAAACAGGTTAAAGAATATAAGATGAGGTGTGACAGTCTTACTAATTAGTGGCAGACAGAAAAACCCACTGTTTTAAAGCTATTTTTTGATTGAATGAACGTCAAGAGCTAAAATACTTCAGCTGAAAACGTATTTCATTCTCACACAATTAGTAGGGAAAAAGACATGTTTACTATCTTTACAGGAGTCAGAAGGGGTTTATGCCATTTTTACTAATACTTTTGGTATAAAATGTTTTATTTTGTGTGTGTATATATAAAATAATATTTTCTGATATTCTTTTAAACTAAGAAGTTATTTACCTGTAGTATGACTCAGGCTTTGTATCTAAAATGGAGCCATATTCCTTCCTTAGTCTCCAAGCACTAATTGCCTTGGTGTTGAAGCATATCAGTATAAAGCATACTGACTGAGTCAGTTCAAAGACAGAGAGAAATATTTTCCTAGCAGAAATAAATCACATTAGTATTTAGAATAAGACTGAGTGATTTGTTCTGCTCATCTACTCTTTCATTCCCCCACTGCATAGACAACCCCTCTGCATACAGCCACAAGAAAAGGATCCTTAGTCCAACATTAAGTAATTGACAGTATAAAGAATAATGAGACTAATAATGAAAAATAATGAGATGTAAAATATACTCCTAAGGCTATTGATATCAGTGGTGGAACTCCTTTCTTGACCCAAAGCAGCTGACCCTACCAAAGTATATACTTATTATTTGAATCAAAATCGAAAATATTTTGTGTTTTATCAAATCAGCACAAAATTCATGGCTGGCAAATTCATTGCATGTCACTTTGTTAACTGAAGACCTGGAATTTAAAACTGAAAGTCCTAGACCTGCAAATCTGTGATGGAGGGGAAAATGACATAAGAGTGCTGCTCTAGAACTACCGCAAGTTTACTGCTGCTTCTAACAAGAAGTTAGTTTCACTGTGTTGTTGAAGGATTTGGTAACTCCTGGTATTTGAGAAATATTGAAAAGATTCTTTTTGAAGATACTGGATTTCAGAAGTGTTTGATATATGAGTTCTTTGGATAACCTCAATCTTGCTTCATACCAGTTAGACTATAAAATGAACAATGTAAGACATTAAAATGCAGTAAAACTCGTATCCAGCAGAAGTCCACTGATGAAAATTTAATCTTACAGAATATTCAAATAATTTAAATAATAAATTTGTAAACCTTATAGTATAGTTGTGGACAATACCTTCCTGTTGAATTGGAGTAATTTTTCCAAATACATTTTACGCTATTATTTGGGCACCTCCTCAACTGAACTGCAGCTGTAAGCAGTAATAAATGAAAAAGCATTACTCTAGTCCATGGGAAAGGTTAAATTTGGTGGCTAAATTTATCTCTTGTGCATTTAAACAGCCAAACTCTTTAGGCAATCAAGATAATTTTCCAAACATTTTGAGAATCAGTCCTGTACGTCTCTTAGCTTTTCACCAATACAAGAATAACACATAGAAATAGACTTGCTCTAGCCAATCAGAGCACAGAGTAATTGAACAGCTATTGATGCATACCTGTATAGATTTTTCCTTAGCTATGCGTTTCTCTGCACACTGGTTGGTTGAGTTTATCTGATTTGCATAATCACCGTACAGTTATTTCTCAATAGTTCAGGCTGTTCAAGCTGTTTACCAGCAACAAAGATGCAGTCTCAGCTTCTCTTTCTCCCCAACTGATGTAGAAAAACTCTAAAATTTATATGAAAGAGTAGAATAAAATATTCAAAAAATCAAAGAAAATGGGGCTGTCAAGCAGTTGAAAGGAAAACTATATTAAAGAAGTTGATTCACTGGATTATTCCTATTTCCATAAACATACCCCTCCCCATCCTAATCTTTATCTTGTGCAAGCAGGTCAACTAGGTTCTTGTCTTCACAAGAATTGTAACATTTCTATCTACTTCTCCCTAGCCTCATTGGGAGAATCCCACTCCGTCCCTTCTGTTTAGTAACATTTGTAGTTATTTCTGAGAAAAGAAGAGCCTGGTAGATGAATGGAAAATGGAGAAGAAAGGGGGGATCAGAAATAGAAATAGGAACATGGGAAGAATTTAGTAAAATGAAGGCTTGAAGAAACAGCTGAAGGTGTACAGCAAGGGTCAGAAAGATGCCTTTATAATTTTAAATATAGTTTGGAGTTTGTCCACTTCCATCGTATACCTTTGAATACATCTTTGTCCATATTCAGTCAGTAACTTTTGACTATCACCAACTTCACTACCATATTCAAGTATTCTTGCGTAATTTTTCTTGTTGAAATTTACATAGAGATTATTCTGTGATAATTTCATGACATTTAAGTGTAGAATGGATCACTGTTTTTTTGATATAGTTTCTATGAGATGACTATTCATTTCATCAAGGAAATGTACATTTTCAAAAGCTTTTGGCTATTAGTAAAGTTTTTTTAGTGTTTAAGAGACTAAACTATGACTTTAATTTGGTTTAGTTTTTTTCCTCTCGCCTCCCAAAATTGCTTTTAAATGGAAATATTTATGGTCTTGCAGAGTGCACAGAATAAGAAGAGAAACAAAGGGTGGGAAAAGTTGACAATTTCCTTATTGTAAACACATAGAGGAACCACCTAAAACTACAATGTCAGTGTTCTGTGATACAAAGCAACTGGCAGATGAGAAATTAAATTAACTGGTAGGTGAGAATTTAAATCAGTGTGAAGTTGGTCTGAGATTTATTTGTATCACTTATCACAAATGTTTGCAGTTCACCACAGAAGAGAATGCAAATAAGTTCTTCCTGATTTAGCTTCTCACCAGCATTACAGAAAACTCAAATTAAATTGCTTCATCACTGCTGCTCTGTCTTCTACTCTAGAAGACTTATATTTACCTCCTAAATTCAAAGGGGTTTAGACACTGATTATCTGCGCTTCTGGTCTATAGTTACTCATTTCTTCTTACATTATTATGGCACTGAGGCCTAAATAAACATTTAATGGTAACTGAATATACTACTTCCACTACACCTTCTGTACTAGTTATTATCTTTTGCAATTCAGTCATATATTTTGGTGATGGTTGCTTTTATGAGAATTTAGAAAAGATTGCTACCTTACAAATATACCTCAGATTTCACCAGTTAGACTGTTTCATTTTTTCTTTATTCTTTATTATTCTTCACAAATATAGAAGTACATTTCGTCAGAGAATACTTCCCTAGAACATTCAGACATACAATTTAATCCATAAAGTTGATTGACCATCTTGTCCAGATGTAGCATTTAATTTTTGAAAATGCTGGTCTTGCTTTTTTCCTGATAAGAAAAGTTGCTGATTCTTTTACTTAGGAAAGAAAAATACTATCAAACCTGTAAGACTAGGGTCCTGCTACATACTCACACAGGCTAAAAGCCATCACATCAGAGTGCAATACTACATCTTTACTTCCTTTTCAATGCTACAAGCACTTACCATCTTGCTGATCCTCTGGTAGTAATGTATTTCCCACTTATTTACTCTTCATTCTTTCCACAGTATATTCTGACTACTGTATTTGTGAATTAATTTATTCTTTTGATCTATACAATGATAGTTTGTGGGTTAGTTTGGAGGAAATTTGAACAATATTTTCAGATGCAATTGGGAATAACTCTTACTTCCTTCATTATTCTTAGCTTTCTCAATTAATTAATATCTTTGTCCTGCAATATAGACTTAATGCCCTTCATCTTCACTCTATTCAAGAAACTAAGCATAATACATGTCATACCTAAAATCTCCAGTGAATTACTCCATTACGCAGAAAGCCTTTCATGAAAAATTATTTGCAGTTGGTCTGCACTACATACTATGGTTCAAAATCAGCTACACATATATACCCTGCACAATCTGTATTTAATATTATGAGGTAACAACATGTATAAGTAAGACAATTTTAAAACCATCTAACTGATGTAAAGGAAGTACTGAGCTACCCAGGATGATATCTAAAGTTCCTTATTCCTATTTTTAGTCTTAAAGTTACCGCTTTACCTCAATGTAAACTAACTCTCTAATGTCTAATGCTTTGTATATTTTTATTAAATATTTCCATTATAACAACTAATAAAACTGTTATTCAGTGTTAGCTGGTATTACTCATTGTAGCCCATATTAATTTCCATTAACGTCTCATGTGAGGCTAGGTTCAGCTTCCAAAATATCAGAGACTAGCTCCATTTACAATGCTCTAGCTGTTAATCCTGATAGAAAAAACTCCTCCTTGGCTCTCTCAGATGTTTTGCAAATGGTGCTAGCTCTATTATACATCATGGCAATAAGGACCAGTTTATCCTGGTGTAGACATTTACATCTGGTTAGTTGTCTATCTCTTCAGTTTCTAGTGATTTTACTGACTTGTGGCATGATTCATTTGCTGACACAAGGATGTCTAGTGACATTGAGATGTCCTAGACTATCTTGTGTAGTTTCAGCCACTGTTACAGGAAGACATTACTACTGCTTCTGTGTCATATATACCAGCTCTGCACAGATGTCTTTAATAGCATCTGAGATGTCAAATTCCATTGGCAATTATGTTTGGACAAATTAATTCCTAGATCTCCACTAACCAGCATATTAATTTAGATGAATTTAGTTATTTTTATGTATATATATTCAATTCAGGGCCTTAATGAAGTTGTGTACAGATGGTGTCTAGTGGCATTTGATATTTCTTTGTAGATTTTACCTGGCTTCCAGCTGCTGTTCCTAAAGGGCAGAGATATTCCCTAGACCTTGTCGTATTTGTCAACACTATGAAGAAGCATTAGAAGCCCAAGGGTAGGCATTTACAATTAGGCAAAAAAATCCTACACTAAATGCCTAAAACCTGGAGCTGAATTCCACTCCCACTATTTTTTGGAACAGAGAAATAGTAATTTTTCATTTTGAAATTATCAAGAAGATTAGATTATTTCAAAATAGATTTGAATTGGAAAATCTGTTGAAACCGACTGTCACCAAAGAAAGTATTTTTTGATACTGGAGTCTCGTGAAAGAATTAATGCCAAACTATTTGTTCTGCTCATGAACTAATTTGTGTAATACTCTGTAACACTTATATTTCCTTCTTTAACATAATTTTAAATTATTTTATCTCACATTGTCTTTTTCTGCTTTGTTATTTTTGTGTTCCAAATAATACTACCCTATTTAAATTTTCCAGAGTCATTTAAAATAGTCACTCCAAGAAACACAGACATATTTATAAATATGTTTTGGCATATTCTAGGAAGCTTTTATGAATTACAAACGTGCACTTTTTAGATATTATTGTTTAGAAAAAATTAATTTTTATGCAGTTTCAGAAGCTTCTCCATGGATTGTTCTATTCTGTAATTAAGTAACTCTCCCATATAAAGTTTGTTCTCTTACATTTCTTGATTATAAAGTCATTGAGCTGTATCTTTTTTTGTTTAAACCCGGTATGGATTTCTATTAAAAGTGCATCTTCATCAGTTGAGGTTTTTAGGTGAGGATTAATACTAAGGGTTTTTGTAATTTTTTATGAAATCATTGGCTTAAATCCGGTGATTTTCCTTATCTACTTCATTTCTTTACACAAGTTTTCTTGTCAGGCTTTGTTTTAACAGGAAATGGTTGCATTGGAATTGTAGGACAGACACATTCTCTGGCAAGTAGAGTATGTTCATCAATACCATTCAGAGCACCTGATCTTTTGACACAGGCTGCTGCATGCTCCCATCCTGAGAGCCAGTGAGCACTTTCTTCCTCCCTTCATGCAATGGTTTCCATGAAGCAGATGGAGGAAGAGAGTGTGCACCTTCTCTCATGCTGCTGTGTAGTCAGGGCACAGCCAAAAGAGGTGCCCAAGTCAAGAAGATGAAGAGTGTTCCCAGAGCCTTACTCTTCAGAACCTGCTAATTAACTTTTCTTCCATTGTCTTTAGAAGAAACACCCACCCACCTACTGCCTATCTTCTATTTCATTGTCCATCATTCTGTAAGAGATAAGAACAGTTAAAATGGTAACAACCATCTAGAGGCCAGCAGAGGTAATAACCAGTCATGGAGGTTTTTTTAAAACAAAATTATATGAGTTATATGGTATTTTTTAAGTGACAGGATGGTTGTGACTTGGAATCTAACAGCTGCATGAACAGTCATCCCGGAAAGCTATAGTTCAAACACCTAGAGACTTTTAACTCCTGCTGAGTAATTTCAGAGGGTTGACACATGATTCTCATGTATATCTTCCACTCAGACAAAAAAGAAAAGAAAAAAAGAGCTGTTTCTTAATAAGCTGGACTTTCTGATGTGGAAGCCATAATGTGGCTAAACAAACTAGATTTTAGTTTCCTTGAAGCCTTTGATCTCCACTTCTTCTAAAGCATTTTAATACCTAAAAAGAAAATCCTGCCCCCAAAGCCCAGAAGTTTGATTATGTAGACCAAAGCAAGCAATATTTGACGTTAAAAAAAAAGAAAGAAAAGAAACCAACTCCCCAAAAGTAAAAATAAATAAATAAAAAAATTACATAAGCATGATCAAACAAAGCAGAGAAAGGAGGGGGCATGGGGTGGGAGTAAAACACTTAAACGCTTCTTTGCTTGTTCTAGTATCTCAGAAAGCTTTACTAGACTTTCAAGAAAGACCATGTCAAAATGAACCAAAGATGCAGGAAACATAAAAATAAAACATATCCCTTTTAAAAAAACAGTGAAATCAAAATACCCACACTTTCACATTAAGCATTATTCTTCACACTACTCAGGCTTTGCAAACATATTGTTACAAAAACTGGGTCATTTTCCTTAAAATGTATGACAATATTGTAACTAAGGAAAATGTCAGAAATTATACCCAGTAAATACATCAGTTAAGATGAAAGAAAGTAGGACAATTATATTTAATTTATACTTCTGATTAAAATGCTTATAAACAATGCAAGACAGAAATTACATATTAGTTGTCATATGACTCTTCAGAACTTATCTGTATTTCATGCAAGTATAGAATCTTGACTTTCAATGTCTCTAAAAATTAATATTTATTATCCAGAAAATAAAAAAATCTTTTTTCACCATAAAATCTCACTGCTTACTTTGCATATTGAAGTACTTATTTTCTTATCTGTCAGGAATAAGAGTGAAATATCTTATCTTTTCAATAAACTATCAAACAACTTTCCCATCAAGAGTATTTTGTTTTTATTTGACAGCAGTATTTGTGACTGTCTTGGGGACTGTTCTTAAGAAAGCAGCTCTGTTTGGCAAATGACAGTGTTATCTTTTCAACATGATTCAATCTCATATTATCTAATTGGACAACAGTATACATCATTTTAATAGTGCTATACAAGATATGTTGTATTCTTTTATTTTTTGTTTTACTGCTAATATTATTTCTTAACTAGATTAATAATATTTGGTTATGGACAACATGGACATGTTCACATATTCTATGTCAAATGAGAGACAGAAATAAACCTTACTAAGTAAAATTTCTAAAGACAGTCTAAAATAAGGTCTTTGTTGCAATTCTGTTAAAATATGTTTCTTACATTCTAACTGCTACGGTAATAATGCATTGGTAATTTTATTCTATAATCTATTTCAGTTTTTATTGGAATAATGATGAAATTGTGATTAGTTTTACTCATTCCTATCCTTATATTGACAAGTATCATCGTACATCTGAGATTTTTATTTATGTTGCTGAATAAAAGGAGGTAAGGGAATGAGTTTTCACACTGTGTACTACTCCTTATCCAACCCCTGGCTTTCTTTTGGACCACTCTATCTCTTTCCAAGACAATCCAGGTTCCAGTCGAGGCTTGCCCTAACAAAGTGGCTCAGTTGCAGACTAGTTGCTTCAGTTTCTGTCCCTTTTTTTCTTAACAGCTTAGACATACCCTGAGCATCTTCTCTCAGTAGTTACCTTGTAATTCCTGTTCTCAGAGGATTGAAACATACAAAGCCTCATTTATTAAAAATAAAATGTTACATGATAAAACCAGAGAATGAAAAGAAGTCTGACAGGGATGGTAACAATGGATATCAGGAATTTAATATATATACATATACTGTATGTATAGGCCACACTGAAATACTAGAAATACATAGTGTTTTCTTTTAAGAAAAAGAAGGGCTTTGTCCAAAGACAACAATAGTAGAACTAATGACTGAAAGCTCCTTTTAAAATTAAATATCAGCTACATTAACGCTTAAGTTTATAATTCTGTCATGCTTTAGTTATCTAACTGAATTTTCATTTAACATGGCCAGTTGCCCTCTAACTCACACTTCCTCTGCTAGTTTAAATTGGTGTAACTTCACTGCACACTTCCATTCATATTTTATAAACACAAAACACAATTAAGTAATCCAATCTGTATTTTTGTCATATTGTTCTCTGTGCATTCATTTTCACCTCCAGTGCTTTATGGTATATCAACTGAACATAAACATTCCCCACTTAAGATATAATAAAACAAGTAGTTGGATGAATACTGTATCTGAAAACCTACTAACAAATCACCAATCAAAAAAGTCAAAAAGGAAGCAAACATCTGCATTGGAATTTACCTCTAGAAGGCTTTAAAACTAAAATTAAACCCTCAAAGATTTGAATACGATTAGAAGTATGATATTGGGCAATATTTTGAGGTTTGTCAGGAGAGTGATTCAAATATGTATTCCACAAACATAACATCTTTTGGAAAAACAGTACTATTAATAAAAAGAAATTATACTTGTTTAAAGTAGATTATGATAAAGAGAAACATATGAGCAAACTCCTAATTTCAGATACTGGAATGATGGGAGTAAATCAAGTACCAAGATAGATGCCCCTGTTGATGTTATCATGATATTAAAGCATGATTTCATAGTCTTCAAATAATACTTTTTCAACATATTATTTTGTTTTACCAAATTAGACGGAGCTTCACAGAGAGAGAATACAACTAGCACAACCCTTGAGGGGGATCGGTGGGGAAGTTAAAATGCTGAATTGTCTCGTGAGTTATGTTCTAAAGGAAAGTTCAGGAAGACTTAGAAGATATGTTTTTGTTAATTCTCTGTGAATTTAAGATAAAAACTTTAAAATACATCTGATGTAACCTAGAAATTCCCAAATGTTTACATACTCTTCCATCCTTACCTGAATTGTGTATGCCTACTGCAATATGCAAAGTTCTTGCCTTGCTAGTGAAATAGGACAATTAAGGTCTGAGATGGCACATCATTATTTCTGCATTATGCATATAACACATAATCTTGCAGAAATAAGAGATTAGCTACTTGTTTAAAAATGGAAAACAATCCAGCTCTGCTCAGTCTCTACTCACAGAATTTCTGATTGTCTGAATGGCAATTGTTTGCCTAGCAGGTCATAGGGAAAGAGGTTTATTTACATATTTATAAAATATTAATATAAATTTATAAACTTATAAAGTACCAATCCTATGTTGGTAAAGTTAAATATTTTAAATTAAGAATCCCAGTAAAACTAATCTGATTCCCACAAACATAAGTAACTCTTTTTACCCAAATAGAACAGATGATAAATTATAATATATATATATATGTAAATTAAAATTGCAGTTTTCCCTGCTTCACAAGTAACAAAAAATTTTATATTTTTATTCACAATAAATAAAAGAATTGCTTGCTCATGAGATTTAGCTAAGGCCATTTAATGTGGTTTAATTTCTGTTAAGAGAAAGACTATT
The DNA here is from genome assembly GCF_047716275.1 of Strix uralensis. Taxonomy (NCBI): domain Eukaryota; kingdom Metazoa; phylum Chordata; class Aves; order Strigiformes; family Strigidae; genus Strix; species Strix uralensis. Next base: position 95,235,004 of record NC_133973.1, on the reverse strand, counting down.
TTGTTCCCTCCTCTTCATCTTTTTCAATCCACATGTGAGAGGGAATCGGAAGGAATCTATATTTAGTATATGTGAAGCACCCTAATTACTGTAATGCACTATACAACCATTAGTGAAGTGTGAAAGGAAAAGAAGTTGTAGTTCTTTGGCATATAACTTTCCTCATACAGAACTGAATACTTTTAGGTAACTCGGAGAACAGTGAAAGAAGTTAACTTCCATAATAACACAAATTGTGAAAACACGTTTGGGAATATGGAAATAAATATTTTAAAACCTGGGTCCTGAAACTAAATTCTAAAATCCTTATCCAGGCAAAGGTAAGCGAAGTGGTAATTATTTAGTACATAAGTCAGTCCAAAGTCAGTGAAGACTGAAGGAAAACTGAATGAAGTTCCTGGGCAATTTGTATGTCAGCTGATTATAAGTCATGCACTCATTAGAAGTGGAGGTCATCCTTCCAGACTTCAGTGAATCAACACGTGTAAAGTCTCAGCAACTCAGCTCTCTTTACAGGATCTTTCAGTAGATGAGTCATTCTTCATATTCCACAAGATAAAACAGTTCCTTTACTTTGTCATGTTTACAACAGTACCTGTACCAAAAAATCTCTGAAAGAAGCAGAATAAGTTCTCAGCTGTAAAGTGAAAATTTAGAAGTGTGAATGACTGTTTCTTATTTCATATATTTATATACATATTTCATATATTTATACATATATATCTTACATACATGTATGTAAGAAATGAGAAATTAGAAGAAATTGAAGATATGGGAAACATGATATCAAAGATCTGAATAAAACATCCTTTAGAAGCCTTTGAGCCAAAACCATGTGCCTTCTTAGAGAGTAAAAGAAATGGATTTTCTAACCTACAATATCACATGATTTAAGAAAGCATTCTGTTCAGGAAAGAGAATTTTTATGATCTTAACTTGAAGAACACTGGATTTCTGTAGCTTCTTATATTTAAAAAGGTACCTATGTATTTGGGCAGATCCAAAATAATTGACACTACATATCTAAATCTCCAAGTTGTCTTCATCTTAGTCATGGTTTCAACCTGAAGTCCCTCTCATTCTTATCTGATTTTCCCTTTTGAGGGAAGTAAGACATAAGGAGGTACTGTAGAATGTTGAACTAAAGACACAATTTGTAATATTTTAATTTTCTCAAATATTTTGATTTTTGTAATTTAAAAAGGTATCTTCTAGTACAAGTTTATCTATGCATTCCAATAAAATATCAGAATATTACTTCCATTGACAAATACAAATAAAATTATGAATAAATATTATTCATGTTGGACAGAGTGACAGCTCAACTACTCTGCTTGAAAGCCACCAATCGAGTATTACACTGAAAACTTGTGGAAGAATCAGGAATTGATGACTTACTACCTTAATTTTAGAGATATAACCACAAGATTATTATCAAAGATTTTTTTTTTTTTTTTCATTAACAGAGTTGTATTATTTATTGATTAGTTCGGAGTGATTTAGAGTATGATGGACTCATTGTGGTGTCTGGCTCATTCACGGCTCATTCCTGCAACCACTAATCACTTAAAGAAATCTTGATTCAATGGTGACCTTGGCTTTAGTGTGTATATTTTTGACAGTTTTATGCTGGAAACAGGCATAACCTTGGACTGTTTGAAAAGACATTGTCTCCCTACATGAAAATCATCTTCTTGCCTTGGTACTTTGATTATAGTTACAATGACTGTAAAATATTTGATTCATTTCTTCTTTCCCCATGAATAGAAAATTACTCTTACTGCATCTATTTTCCATTCCTTAATTATTTATGAATAATGAAAAGGTAACAGCTGAAAATAAACCTCTATAATGGCAATAAACAGGTTCTTTAAAGTAGACATATAGTCAAATTCTAGTTTTCCAACGCAGAATCAGAAGTTCATAGACTTAATGTGGATAATAAACCAAGAAGAATCTGCAAAATAACTTTTTCCTCAGATTCACAGAAATCAACTCATGTCCTCTATTAGTCTGAGCTTTACAACAGCTGAATTTGAATCATGAACAGACCTATGAAGGCACAAAGACAGAGATTCAGTCAGCACACCTTCTGCATTTAGTCTGGGATTCATCTGTCTTATCTTTAAATATTTACAATAGAGACATGTATATTTGTCTTCCTGGATTCTCTTTATAGTGAAGAGACAAAAATGGGCACTTGCAAGGAACAATTAATTGGAAAATGTTAAGTGTCTGCTTTATGATGGAGTGAATCATTCCCCTAGATGTGCCTGTTTCTCTCCACTGATTATAAAGACAGTCTAAACATCTAAATCAGATGGGGAGATGTGCACCACAGATGTCTGTATTTGATCAGATGAACTCATTTCCCAGGTGCTTCTGTCAGGAAGTCTGTTCTCTTCGGCCCCAATAGATTGTAAATTCTCAGAATATTTCCTGGCTTAATTTGAACCTTGGCCAGCCAGCATTTTCTCAGGTACAGCTGGGTGGTAAGTACAAGTCAAGGATTATTTCTAACAAACAATTTAATATGGGCTAACTGTTCCAGAGAGCAAAAGAATTTAACACAGCACATATTCATCATTTTGTACTGACTGTCTTCAGTGTCAGAGAGTAGTCATGGGCATGTTTAATTTACAGGATGTAGTCCCTATGGCTGTGGTCTCCATGCTTGCTTGATGCAAGTAACAACTTTAAACAAGTTATTCAGACAGAAATCATCTCTTACTCTCCATATTGGTCTCAGTCCAAGTATTTTAATTTCCTGTAGCCACAGTGCTAACAGACTAGTAGTTTGGGACACATATTCTATGGTTACCATTAAGAATATAAAAATGATTTTCCAGAGCTCCATTTAAATCTCCTTTAGATCAGTATCCATCTGTATCCAGTAACGTACACTTAAGGAAAAAAGTATAAAACATAGAAACATTTTTCACCTAGTATATCTTTCCTCTCTCCATCTCCTGGTGTTTTAGGGATTACTGCATTCTCAATGGTTTCGTTCAAATTTCTTGCAAATTTACAATGATAGTTAGGAAGTTTCCACAATCTTAACCTTAATCCAGACAAACTCTCCTTTACTTTGGGGATATTACTGTAATATCCCCAAAGTAAAGGAGAATTTGAATCATATAATTATAGAATGGTTTGGGTTGGAAGGGACCTTAAAGAGCATCTTCTTCCAATCTCCTGTGTCGTGGGCAGGGACATCTTTCACTAGATCTGGTTTCACAGAGTCGTCAGATCTTTCTTTTCATAGAAATACAGTGAGTGTACTAACACTACTGAACACTGATATAGGGAACAAGACAAATTAGTCCAACAAAGCACACTTGAAAAACTCTGACCAGAAATGTTGGACAATGAAACAGTCTCTGTGCTTTAGTGAACAAAAAGTAATGTCTGTAGTATGATATTTCAAATAAATGCAGGACACTGAAAACGTCACAGGATAAAGCATCTTTCTCATGACCCAGACTGCATGCTAGGCACTATTTTTCTATTTATAGGTATCCTGAATTTCAATCATATTATCAGCTACCTGCTGAGTCCGGCAACATATCTAATTTCATGTTGAACCACCTGACTGCCTTTTCTCTAAGAAACACTTTCCCAGTCTTATTGTCACTGACCTAGCAAAGGTTAGCCATAAATCTTTTTCTCAGCAAGGGTGCTGATAGTTTAAGAGCTTCTCTAATAAGCTATGCTATATTTCTGAGCTTATAACCAAAACAGCATGAACTGTCATATCTTTTTGAGAAGTATTTAGATAGGGTTGTGTAAATCTAAGACGTTAGGGAATAAATTTGAAGATATTTCTGTATCTGTGCCTGATAGATTATTTGTTTTATTTGTTCTTGTTCAATCATGTTTCACCGTTACTGAATAGTCATTCATATTACCTAGTCATAGTCTCTGCTTCACTGACTTTTCTCTAGTAAACTAGAACTGAATGCATCTTATACGCAGGCTACTCTTATTTGAAAGAATGAAAATCAAAGCTTTTGCAGTCCTAAATGTGATATGATTTGTTCCATTTATTAAAGAATCTACAAGGTATTATCTGGGATATAATGTAATGTCTTTAAACTGAAAACCTGGGATTCATTTTTGTAGATTTAGCTTAATTTTAATCTGAGTTGATTGTTTCACCATGTCACTGAAACTGATTGCATTAGACATAAGGACAATGTGTCCACTTTGTTTCCATTTAAATCAAATGGCTGTTAGGAATTGCTGCTTTTTAAGTTCACCAAATTAGTTACAGCCTAAGAATGATCTTTTGTTTGTCAGGAGCCCATACATAAATGGTGATCCTGATGAACAGTCTGATGACAAAATAACAGTGAAATTTCAAACCATCAAAGAAAAACCTGTGCTAATGTATTTTTAAAAATGCTGTGGGTTCTGAGCTCTTGTAGACTCATGTGGGAGGAAAAATGTTGGAAGTGTATTATATTTCGATAAATGTCCTTTCTGGCTGTCAAATACCTCAGCCTTTAATTGCATGAAAAGGCCATTTATGGTCTCCCATTTGCCAATAGACAAAATAGAATATCTCCAAGTTCATAACCAAAATAAAATAAATCCAAATATTAAGTCTATACCTTTTTTCAGAGCATGACATGTCTACATAATGTTTCAAACACAGATAAAAATGTGACCAAAAAAAAAAAAAAAGTGACAAAAATATAGATATTTACAGCTTTCAGCTATGTAAAAGTAAATTTGGAGTCCACTGAACCTCACATATTTTTCTTAGGGAAGATAGCCTAAGACTGATATAATTGTAAATGAGACAAGAACATGATCTGATCTTGATTTTATTTCTGTCACAAAACTCAGAGTAATATAATAATTTACACAAACCATTGTAAAGACTGTTTTCAAAAGCACTGCTCCTGAAGGAAGGTAAGTATAAAGCTACAAAGCCTGACCTTACCAAGCCTGTTATGGATAAACAAAAACATGCGATTTCAACATTATATTGGCTAAAGTTCATTAAATTAACAACTAAACATGTAGACTAAGTTAACGTACTCGATTTACTGGCTGCACAATGATATTAGCGAACATTAGATAGCATGCCATTAATGTGTAAAATACATGTGAGGTATACATTCTATGTTGCTCAAGAAGTGTAATCAGTACAATGAAATGCAGATAACATGAAAAGGCATATACTCTATTAGATGTAGATCTACAAGTTAGACTACACTTGTAGTACAAAGATAATTTCTGCTTAGACTTACAATAGTATAACTCCTTCTTGGCCATCAGCTATCATTATTCACATTTTCTGTTCAGAGATAATGATCAAATTCTACTTAATTATATGGATCCAAATAATTTCGAATATGCAAAAAATACAGTGCAGGGGCCAAATGGTGTATCTTGTATACTCTTTTTCCCACAACTTTTAAAAATTAACTATTTGAATGCAGTATAGGAGGCTGATTCACATGCACTAACTTTCTGTACTAAACTGAATAAGTTTGGCTGTCTTGCTCCTGGTTACTATTCATATTCCCACTTTCATGGAAACTGTTGTTGTACTGACTGAAAATGGGATAAGGTGCTTCAACATAATTGCTACTTTACACAAGCCTGTTTTCCTTTTATGTTCAAAATGGAGATTATTGTAAAGCACCGTTTTCCATATTCATCATGCTGACGTGTGTTTCTATGGAAACAGGAAAAAGTAATAGCTGAGTCCTAGGAACTCTTGTTCAACTCTGTGAGTAAATCTAACAGAATTCCACTTTAAGAGAAAGAGAAGACCAATCAGAATTCTATCTGCAACAGCGAAAAAGATTTTGCTCATGAATTATTTGAAGAGGATGAAGAAATATTTTCACTGTGGTGCACTGGAGAGTTCATTATCCATTACTTTTCACCTAGTACCATCCAAAATACATTAATCTGTGAACTGTTTGTGACTAGAATTTTATTTTTTTTTTAAACCCAAAAACCAAAAAAAATCTAGCTTGACCTTGCAAAGAAGCTTCTAATTTTCTTTTTTCAGGAAATCAATTGGTTACACAAGAGCTAGTGACTGAAACCCACCTTTATTAGCACAGTATACTAAAAATTTTTACATGTAAACCTAACATCTCACAAATTAGGCAGAAGTGTTTATCATTTCCAGCAATCACAAGAGAAAGCAAAAATCTGATTTCAATTATATATATATATATAAATAGATATGTAACAGAAATAGGTTAGCTTTCGTCTTTTTAGATCAAATAGTAAAGTTTAGTTATTTGAAGAGTGCATTTGTTTACTTTTCTAAATTGGTTGGTAATACAATATATTCAGTGGTTTAGAGATGCTTGAATCCAAACATATGGCTGCAGTTTTGCTTTACTTAAAGATTACTTTCAAATGTCACTGCCTTTCTGATCTCAAATTCACTGAGATCAGTAGAAAATTTTCCATGGATTTCAGAGAGCTGTGGATGAACTCCTAGGAAGCTCAGCTCCCTCAAGTGTTGAAACAAAACCACCCACAAGCATGTTTCATTGCTCTTCACCTTTATGTATGATTTAATGAAATAAGATCATCATGTTCACTTACCTTAAAGAAGAAATCATGCAGAAAGAGTGGTTTTAAAATACACTCCATTAAAATATTCAAAAATTTATTGGGTTTTTTTTTTTTTCCAATTATGTTGCCATTCAATCTTAGGAAAAACTATAATTTTCAAAATTTTATTTTGCACAAAAGTCTTCAATTTGTCAACCAGCTCTGTAATGGTATGTAATATACAGAAATGTATGTAGTTATGTTATATATGAAACAGTTTAATCCATACTGATTGGCAGATGAAATCTAAAGCAGATGTGTGTAATTGAGAGCCCATCTGTGTATCTTGTGAATGGATTAGACAAGAGTGCAATTTTTTTCTTATTTTTCTGTAATTGGTTAACGTTTTTAGCCAATTGTGGAAAGAAATAATATTTGCCTGAGTTAAGTAGATTAAATTTATAGTATTTAATATTTGTATATTGCACAGAAACATGGTAAAGGAAACATTATATGCAATGGTATAAACACTAATAAAAATAAAAGATGAATTTGTGGATAATAAAGTCAATGAAAGAACTTTCCTTGATTTCTCTAGGGATAGTATTTTACTCAAGGAATTTAAAGAATTTTTCTGTTTCAGAAATGGCTGTTACTATTTATAAGAAAACAGCAGCTCCATACCTTCTTTCTGAGAAGCTAAGCCTACTCCATAGATTGCTCTTCTAGTATATATTATATAAATGAGATTACTGAATAGTTCAAGGTAGTTACTAATGCTTCTTGTGATATTGTGTGTTTTTAAACTATTTGTACATATTTTTCGTCTATCTAATCCAGTAGATGTGTAAAATTTGCATCAGGAGAACAGTGTTTACAAAAAAGGGAATGACACCAACTCATTTAGGCTAGATTTTTTCTTTTGGGTTTAATGTCACTAGAGTGTCTGGAAGACATTTTGCCATAATGACACGGATTAAGTGAAACGTAGCTGGCAGTCCTCATCATCTTTCACAAGCAGTCTTTAATTAGCTCATTTGTTGCTATATAACTGTTCTTATTACACCTGTTTTAGGAACAGAGACCATTAAATCAATGATATGGGAAGCTAATATGACTCTGTTAACATCAAATAAAAAAATATCCTCTTTCAAAAAAAAGTTAATAAGTGAATAAATAAATAAAGCCCAGACTACTTTAAAACTGTTTGCTCTTGAGGCAGAAGTTTACTCTGTTACATTGGAAGGAAATGCTGGCACTATCAACCCAGCTGAAGAAATATTTCTTCTTGACAGGCCACACTAAGGGTGAAATAATGTGCAGGCTGAGTTTCAATGTCTCAGTAAGTCAATGACTTTCTTGATTGCAATTTACTTTTGCATTTGTAATTCAGGGCTGAGATCCAGAAAGATCAAATAATTTGTAAAATAGCTGTGACTACTTTTCACATGGGCTTTCTGACCTAGAACAGGAGAAAATGGACGTGTAAAACTTTGCTCAAAAATTTTATTCATTAGTTTAAGTATCGCATGTTACCTGAACACACTAAATGGAGCAATAATACATTGGAACTTCAGTGCAGAATTCAGTGTGAATTCCTAAGTTTCTGGTGTCCTATACTTAAACTTCCATTTCTGCTAGGCCTTAGGACTGTCCTATTCCATCTGGTTCATACTATGTGGGCATAATGGACATACTGCTTGCTTCAGTCAACCAAATATTTTGCAATTTTACATTCATAAGCACAAATCATAACTGGAAACATTTTCTATCGTTCTTGCAGATAGAGGCAGGTGAGTTTGTCTGACTGAGATGTTTAGTGTATACATCCGTATCTTAGTTAATTGGCATAGACATGGATAATAGTTAATGAAAGGAACGATTGGATGAGACCTAGTAGTATAGGTAGACAGACTCAGGGTGGACAGGGGTTGCAGCTGAGAGGGGTTGCTTCTTACCCTAATAAAGTGACCTTTGTTCTCGGACTCTTGCCATTGTGTAAGAGACACTAGAAAAAAAGAAAAAAAGAAAAGAAGAAAAAAATAGAAAAGGAGTGTCATGGACAGCTATAGATTCAATCAGTGTTGAATATATCCATAAAACAGTTTGACCCAAGACCAGTCTTCCTGGAAGCCTCTGATTCTATTCTGAGCCTTCAAGATAGCTTCTTTCAGTTTTGTAAATTTATGCCTAATTCCAGTTTCATTCATGCTCTGTCTTAGTTAAACCCCAGATTTTTTTCTTGAGAATAGCAGCTTTGTTTAAATAAAAATATGATCTTGCTTGTAATCTTTCCACAGCTGAACAAGGAGATCATTCTCATCTTACGTTTTCTCCACACTAAGTATAAAGATCAAATTTTATCATCAAATTGATTGATCAGTGACTTGGACCTCAAGAAAGGATTCACAAATTGGCTTAAAAGGCAGAATGGACAGAAGTGTACTTCTGACCATGTAGAAGTAAAAATTTTCAGGTTTGTAGCACTCAGACTGCAGTAAACTGTCACTACCATGCTTCCTCTGTGAAAGGCTCTCCAGACTTACAGTGTGGATTTTACAAAGAAAATATTTTCTTATTCTGCATAAATACAAGTTTGTCTTTCTCTTGTACACAAACTGAAAAGATTTCTGCTGCTATCAACTACTACTTCGATCTTAAATTTCCCACTCCTTTCCTCCCCCAGGTTTTTCTATTCTTTCTTTCTCTGCGTGTCTCTGCTTTGTATTAGGAAGACTGTATCAATAAAATCATTCCAGAAAAAAAAAAAAAAACAAAAAAACCCCAAAACAACCAAAACCTATTTATCCCAGAATTATTATTCTAAAATTTATGCACTAACTGAATCAGGTGTTGTACCTTTAATCTATTTTTATTTTAAAAACTACAAAAATACCCCAAAGCCTGTATTTTCCTTGAGAATAGTGTTTATTCTAGTATGATTTCAGATTGTTTTGGGAACAACACCTACTAAAAACTTTATATCGTAGCTCACACCCTTTTATTCTAGTTCTACTTTTTAAAATTTAATGGCCAACAAAAATAATAATTTAAAAATATATCTAGCATTCAAATTCCTAGTACTTTTAGAAACTTCAAAATCTTAAGAGCATAAGCTGCTTTAGCCTTTAAAAGCAGGAAGCTTAAACTCCAAATCAGTTTGAATTCTCTGAGCCAATCTTTGTCTGTTAGAAAAAAAATGAACAGAGGCACAAACTAGATAACAGCCTTTTATGGGGTACAGAAATTAAAGTAACAGAATTACCTTTCAAAGATATCTCCAGGGCTTTAATGTAAAAATAGCTATTATTTTATTAGACAAGGCTCTAATCCACAGTCTGTTCAGCTGTACTTCAGACTTCTATAAGATAATCAATGCCTTCACTGGAGAGTAGCTTGATTAAAAAAAAAAAAAAAAAAAAAAAAAAAAAGGAAAGGAAAAAAAAAGATATTTGGAGAAGCTGGGGAGCCATCTTGTGGTGATTGTATTTAATCCTCCAGAAATGGAGTCTAGTTTGCATGAAATTGTTTCATTTTCAGCTTACTTGCAGGTTCTCGCTGCAGATGTTTTTGGCTGGAAAAGTATTTTATCGTCTTCTTCTCATCTGCTCTGTTTAGACATCTATATCAAAGTATGTCTAGTAAAAAGATGAAAAAAAAAAACCCAGGTTGTGTTGCCCACAAAATTTGTTTGAAACCACTAATATAGTCACTTGTGCTCCCTATTACTGAATGATTTTTACCAGATGCTTTTTCCTCAGAAATATAATATCATTAAGTAGGAAAATGTCGTAAGGGAGGAAAACAAATGTTCTTTAGGCTGAGAAAATTACAGCTCCTGCTTTTTTATCACACAATTCAGTGATATTTTTTTTTTCTCATGAAAATTCCTGTAAATAATCTGAACTCTGTAACTTTTCTGCATGGGAAGACCTTAATAGGAAGTTAAATTTGTGTTTTATACACTTATGTTAAATTGCTGAAGACTACACAAAGACTTGGAGTTAGGAGAATTAGATTCTGCTACGGAATGGCCATTACCACTGTACAGAGAAACTGTTTTAGAATTTCTAGAAGCGACTAGGTAAAGGTGAAAAAGGTACATACCTACAGTATTTGAAGAACCAGCTCTGCCTCAGCTGAAATCAAATAATTCAATATTACTTCCTTGTAATATGCTCACCTTGCTCCTTGCTGGAGAAGACTTATTTAGTGGTATCTAGTTTTGTGCTTACTAGCCTAGATAAGCAGCAATAAACTTCATGAATCACCACTAATGTCAGCACTTTCAATGAAAGCAATACATTGTCAATTTTTTTATATTTGTAAGTTCCACAAGGGCAATACTTTTTCCTAGGTAGTATTTCTCTTTATCTCAAAAACAGTTAAAAGATCTTGAACAATATTACAGAAGACATAAAAGCTGTTTTTCAGCAACTGCATTGCTAAGAAGCAATAAGCCCCTGACAATGGTCACCAAAAGCTGTTTTGCATCCAAGGATAAACACAATTCTTTTTCTTGATGGTTTTCTCTTTCCTCCGTACTCTGTTAGTGCTTCCTGTTGTCCTTCTCTGTCCCTCCTTTTCTTCTGCTCCTTATACTTACTTGTAAGCAACTCTAAGTAAGGGCAGTATCACTGGGAGTTGCAAAGGGTCATATGAGACTGAAATGGTCTCAGAAGAGATTGTCCAGGAACCAGGACAATTAATATTGGCATCTTCATTCCCTTTCCTTTTCTCCCTTCAGCGCAATTTGTAACACTTCCTGATTTCACATATTTTCAATTTTTGTCCTAGTTGAAAGAACCATTCCAAAATTCCTGCCTACATAATAGAGTGGGCTTGTTATTTAAACCAGTATTCAAATCTGCTAAGCCATTCCTGCATTTCCATGGCTATACATTCTGCTCACCTTTTCTGCATGAATTTCATCCACACATTTTAAAACTGAATCATTTAAAACCCTATCTCACTTTCAGAATTGGCTTTGCATGAAGGCATCTACATGAACGTTGTCATTACCCTTCCTAACATACTAAGACACTCAGAAATACTATTCCTATGGTTAATACATACTGTGATGCATAATGTTAACTGCAGATAGGGGCAAATTAAGATTTCTTTCCCTGCTGTGACAAATGTGCTTGCCTTATTTGTTTATTTATTTATTTAAATCCTCTTGCAGAATCATTTCACCCATTCTCACACAGGCCTTTACAAATCTCATGCCAGATCTAGACTCATACTCAGTTTTCTCCACTGCCCTGTCCCTGTATAACATATTGGAACAAATGAATGTGCAAGAGATTGAATAAGCAAAGTGTGTATCATGGGAGCCAGAAGTGCTTTTCTGTTTCTAAATCCAGATACCCTTCCTCTCAGATGAACTACAGTGACTGAAGATGCTTCAAGAAGACACATAATGCAAAGGATCAGAACCTTCAGCTATGCTGTGGTGTACTTCAAAGATGTGGCGTATATAGATTTTAACCACCATAGTCAGAAGGCTCTGCTGAAAGTCCTTGGGAAGGATGTCTGGTTTGCCTGAATGACCATTAATCCTGTTGTTAGGCTTCTCTGTATACACAGAACTCTTGAACAGGCAATCCTCAGGTTTAACTCAGCCATCAGGTTCGATTTCATTATCACATTAACGCTCAAGTATCACTGCCCCTAAAATAAAAATGACTGAATGTGATTATGGCAGTTCACTCCCTTTCTCACAACAACAGTTGAATAGACTTTACATTAAGAATTTTGCTTCCTGGCCTGGCAAAGCTGAAATAGATCAGAAATATTTTAATGAGACACATTTTTTTTCTCTTTAACATCAAGATGTTTCTAATGTAGTTAACTGTTTTCCATGCAGAAAATATGAACAAATACAATCCACACTGAAAAAAGAATGTCATATTCTGAAGGGCTACATTGTAATAGAAAAAATTCAGAGAAGTTAAGAGGAAAAGGAAAGATGTCGGAAAAAAATGACTAGAAGTCAGCAGAAGAACAAAAAAGGAAAAGAAATAACTGTATGTGTGAAGACACAGAAATGGGCCAATAGAACATCAGGAGAGAAAGAGAAGAAGGTTAAAGCCAAAGAGGCTGATGGGTCAACTTTGAGATTAAGAAAGAGAGAAAGAAGCTTAAAGCTGTGGAAAGAAAAAGAGATACAGAGGAGAGAAAGAAACAAATATAAAAGAACAACCAAATAGCATGTAAAAAATTGAGATAACCTTTATTAAAGGACACCAAAAACAGTCGTCGGGAGAAAAGTTTGAAAATCAAGTACTAGAGAAGAAGCACGTACAAATTTAGGCACCAAGGTGAACACCTAACACACTGAGAAAACATTGTTAACATAGCTTTTCTAAGAGAGCAAAACTGTATTTTATTCCAAATAAACATTATGTAAAATTATTTAAAGTACTGATGTCTACAGATATACTGAGATATGTCTTAAAAACATTTCATATTTTTGAACTGTTGTTTTCTCTCAGATCCCAATTAAAATTGGTCGTTTCTCTGTATTAGTTTCTGATTCATTTATCTTATTTCTATTTTATGCTTGTAATTATATAGTCCCTTGGGGAAAAATGCCCATATTATGTACCAACAAAACAATCTGTCACAATTTGGCACAGTTGTCATTCTTTGCTTAAGGGAAGGCCAGGAATGGAATATCAGGGGGTTTGCAGGTCAAGACAGAGATGAATTGACAGAAGACTGTGGGGACACTTGTTCATTGTTTCTTGCAGTATACCTAATTCTGACTAATGCTAGTACAGTGTATCAATTGAGGTCATGATCCTGCAACTGTTATTCATTTTATGAACATTGAACTCACCTCAAATGCAGTTTAGAATTGACTTAATTAGTGAAGCTACAAAGAGACAATTGTGTATTTTGATTCTGGTCAGGCCAGGGTGGCAGGTTTCTCACACACAAGCACACACCTTCATATTAAAAGTGTGTCACATAAATTGGTTATCTATTTATAAAATTCTACAGATGCTACTGAATGTGTTAGGGTAAACACTACTTAGACAACTACAATGATGTTATATATAAACGTTTTTCATAACTACAACATATACATAAATAAATCAAACCATTTTATTTTTCTTTTAAAAAGTCTGGAACCAAAAGCCTTTCTGAGACTAAGCACACAAAATTTCAGATTATCTATGTCATGATTGGCCAAGAAGGACAACAACATCCTGCCTTGTATGAGAAATAGCATGGCCAGCAGGGCTAGGGAAGTGATTGTCCCCCTGTACTCAGCATTGGTGAGGCTGCACCTTGAATACTGTGTTCAGTTTTGGGCACTTCACTGCAAGAAAGACTCACTACAAGATGCTGGAGTATGTCTAAAGAAGGGCAACGAAGCTGGTGAAGCATTGTGGTTTGAACTCAGCCGGTAGCCAATTGCCACATAGACAGTTGTTTACTTCCCCCCCCAGCCCCCTCCCCCCCCCCTTCCCCCGGTGAAACAGGGGAGGGACAAAAGAAGAAATTTGTAGGTTGAATAAATAAAAGATTTAGTAATAGTAACAAAAACAACAGTAACAATACTAAGTCCAAAATAGGTAAAACGCAGCAGTGGCTCACTGAGCGGCAACTGGTACAGAGCCTGTCCCCAGCAGCGATCCTGACTGCACCAGAAAAATCCCACCACGCCGACCCATAAAACCGAAAATGGGGATCTGAGAGAGCACGCATTCGCCTATATACTGAGCATGACGTCATATGATAAAGAATACTCCAATGATCGATCTGGACACGGGCCTCTAGCTGTGCTCCCTCTCAGCCCTAGGAAAGTTAACTCTATCCTGGCCGAAACCAGGACAGTCTCCACCCCTTATTCCATACAATTGACGTTATGATCAGGTTCCAAATACATTCTAAGGAATCACCACCCCTTCTCCCGGGTCTCACAGATATCATTCCCTCAGTCTATGGGCCATCCTTCCAAAATGTCTACTGAGTTCATTTAGTCCATAACTTTGGGTTCCATCTGTCATGACAGTCTTTAAGACTGGAGGAATGAGGTGGAGTTGGCTCAGGCAGTGGAGCAGGAGGCTTTGGATGTGACAGGAGGATTATTTGAGAGTTCAATTCATCAGCTATTTTCACCTACAATCAAGCACATCTCAGACTTCTACATCCTCCTGCGTTACTCACCAGGTGCACCCAGGTCCTTGGGCAAAAGTGATCCCACACATGGGTTTACCTTTACGCAATGCAGAGGTAACCCAGACGGTCATCCCCAGCATATTTTTAATGTGCATTACAGGAGCTTTATCCCCATCTACAGTATGTCGGAGGGTTGATTGAGCAGGGCCAGCTTGCTTGGCAGATCCTCTGGTATTGACTAACCAGGTGGCTTTTGCTAAATGCACATCCCAGTGTTTGAAAGTTCCACCACCCATTGCTCTCAGTGTAGTTTTGAGCAACCCATTGTATATCACTCAATTTTCCCAGAAGCTGGTGCATGGTAGGGAATGTGATATATCCACTCAATGCCATGTTCTTTGGCCCAAACATCTATGAGGTTGTTTCAGATATGTGTCCCATTATCTGACTCAATACTTTCTGGCATGCCATGCCGCCATAAGACTTTCTTCTCAAGGCCTAAAATGGTGTTCCAGGCAGTGGCATGGGGCACGGCATAAGTCTCCAACCAGCCAGTGGTTACTTCTACCATTGTAAGCACATAGTGTTTGCCATGCTGAGTTTGTGGGAGTGTGATATAATCAATCTGCCAGGCCTCCCCATATTTATATTTTAACCATTGTCCTCCATACCAAATAGGCTTTAACCGTTTGGCTTGCTTGATCATAGCACATGTCTCACATTCATGGATTACCTGTGCAATAGCATCCATGGTTAAGTCCACCCCTCGGTCATGAGTCCATCTATATGTTGCATCTCTTCCCCGATGGCCTGAGGAGTCATGGGCCCAGCGAGACATAAATTGTTCACCCTTACGATGCCAGTCCAGATCTACTTGAGACACCTTAATCTTGGCAGCCTGATCTGCCTGTTGGTTGTTCTGATGTTCTTCAGTGTCCTGGCTCTTGGGTACATAAGCGTCTACATGGCGTACTTTCACAGCCAGATTCTCTACCCAAGCAGCAGTATCTTGCCATAATTCAGCAGCCCAGATGGGTTTGCCTCTGTGCTCCAGTTGCTCCATTTCCACTGCTGTAACCACCCCCACAGTGCATTTGCCACCATCCATGAGTCAGTATAGAGGTAGAGCACTGGCCACATTTCTCGCTCAGCGATATTCAAGGCCAGCTGGACGGCTTTCACCTCTGCAGACTGACTCAATCCACCTTCTCCTTCAGCAGCTTCAGCAACCTATCATGTGGGGCTCCACACAGCTGCTTTCCACCTTCGATGTTTCCCCACAATGTGACAGGACCTGCCGGTAAACAGGGCACATCGCTTCTCGTTATCCAGTAGTTTATTATATGGTGGGACCTCTTCAGCAAGCATTACCTCTTCCTCTGGTGCCATTCCAAAATCTTTGCCTTCTGGCCATTTTTAATCACTTCCAGTATTCCTGGACTGCTGGGGGTCTCTTTTGGAGCCTGTTGTGTGATTAATACAACCCATTTACTCCACGTGACATCGGCTGCATGGTGTGTAGATGGGACACTCCCTTTGAACATCCAGTCCAGCACTGGCAGTCGGGGTGCCAGGAGGAGCTGTGCTTCAGTCCAATCACCTCTGAAGCAGCTCAGACCCCTTCATATGCTGCCAGTATCTCCTTTTCAGTTGGAGTATAGCGGTCCTCGGATCCTCTGTATCCTCAACTCCAAAACCCCAGGGGTTGACCCCGAGTCTCCCCTGGTGCCAGAGACCCCAGGTAGGGCCATTCTTCCCGGCTGCAGTGTGGAGCACATTTTTAACATCTTGTCTTGTTCTAACCAGCACTCAGGCTACTGCATGAACTATTTCCTGCTTAATTTCTTCAAAAGCTTGTCGTTGCTCTGGGCCCCATATAAAATCATTCTTTTTTCAGGTCACTTGATAGAGAGGGCTGACAATCTGACTGTAATTTGGAATGTGCAGCCTCCAGAAACCCACAACACCTTAGAAAGCTTGTGTCTCCTTTCTGTTAGTCGGTGGGGACATAGCTGTTATTTTATTAATTGCCTCCATTGGAATCTGATGACATCAATCTTGCCTATTTAGCCTTAAAAAATTAATTTCTTGTGCAGGTCCCTTGACCTTACCACACTTTATGGCAAAACCAACTCTCAGAAGGATTTGTATTATTTTCTCCCCTTTCTCAAAAACTTCTTCTGCTGTATTACCCCATATAATGATGTCGTCAATGTACTGTAAGTGTTTTGGGGCTTCACCCAGTTCCAGTGCAGTCTGGATCAGTCCATGGCAAATGGTGGGGCTGTGTTTCCACCCCTGGGGCAGTCGATTCCAGGTGTACTGGACACCCCTCCAGGTAAAAGCAAATTGTGTCCTGCATTCTGCTGCCAGAGGGATGGAGAAAAATGCATTGGCAATATCAATCGTGATGTACCACTTGGCTGCCTTCGACTCTAGTTCATACTGAAATTCTAGCATGTCTGGCACGGCAGCACTCAGCGGTGGCATGACTTCATTCAGGCCACGATAGTCTACTGTCAATCTCCACTCTCTATTAGACTTTTGCACTGACCATACAGGGCTGTTAAAGGGGGAGAGTGTCTTGTTGATGACTCCTTGGGTCTCTAGTTGACAAATCAGTTTATGGATAGGGATTACAGAGTCTCGACTGTTGTGGTATTGCCGTCGGTGCACTGTTGTAGTGGCAGTTGGCATCCATTGTTCTTCAACCCTCAGCAATCCCACAACGGAAGGATCCTCTGATAGACCAGGTAACACAGGCAGCTGTTTAATTCCTTCTGTTTCCAAGGCAGCTATACCAAAAGCCCACCAATACCCTTTTGGGTCCTTGAAATACCCTCTCCTGAGATAATCTATACCAAGAATACATGGAGCGTCTGGGCCAGTCACAATGGGGTGTTTTTCCCACTCTTTTCCACTTAGGCTCACCTCGGCCTCCAATACAGTCAACTGTTGAGATGCCCCTGTCACTCCTGAAATACAGATGGGTTCTGCCCCTTTAAAATTTGATGGCATTAGAGTGCACTGAGCACCAGTGTCCACTAAAGCCTTATACTGCTGGGGGTCAGATGTGCCAGGCCATCGCATCCACACGGGCCAATAAACTCAGTTGTCCTTGTCCTCCACCTGGCTGGAGGCAGGGCCCCTCTAATGTTGGTCATAATACCCACTAACAGCAAATAGATTGGTGTGGTGTGCACAGGTTTCAGCCTCATCCTGATCACTCACTTCTTGTGAATACAAATCAGAAGTTCTTCTCATAGGATCACGAGCAAACTTGACCTTTCTGCTCTGTTTCAGCACTTGATTACTGGAAACTGGAGCAGCATTTCTCCTAAAAGAACTCCGTTTTGCACTTTTTCTTCCTTCTAACTCACATACCTGCTCTTCTAGGTCGTAGGTAGGTTTTCCATCCCATTTCTTCATGTCTTCTCCATAGTCACGCAGGCAATGCCACAGCTTCCCCCGTGGTGTGTACTGGTTTTCTCGAGTATAGAAATGACTCCTCCTAATAGCCGAGATTCTAGTCCATGCAGGTGGGGAGTAGGACCTGTCCTCTTTAAATTGCTGGAATTCTTGAGATAATTTCTCCACAGCCATGACGAGGGGGGGAAGAGAGACTTTCTTCATATTGTCATAGTTGGCGAGCCAGTTCATTCACTGTTGGTCCCTCTTTGTCTGCTCAGTTCATTAGTGCTAATGCACTGGCATATGACGATGGTGTGCTCCGTACAAACTTCCTCCACATGGGCTAGGTGCATCTCACTTCATCTGGATCTGTGCGTAGCCATGCATTATCTGGGTCATAGTAAACCATCTCCTGCACAGCTAGCTCCCTCAAGTATTTAATGCCTCTCTCCATAGTGGTCCACTTACTTGGATGACATACAAAATATTCCTTGAAAGGATACCTCTCCCTCACACTTCACAGAAGTTGCCTCCAGAGACTGAGATTTTGTGTCTTCTTTCCAATGATTTGTCAATTCCCCCTTCCCTAGACAGGGATCGAGCTGCCTGGCCTCCCTACCCTCTAGTTCCATGATACTGGACCCGCTATTCCAGCACCACAGCAGCCAGGTAACGAGTTGCTCACCTGGGTGGCAGCTGAAATCTTTTTGCATGTCTCACAACTCACTCAGGGATAAAGATCGGGTGACTATCACTGGCTCTGCCTCCTCCTCCTGTTCTCATGATGGCCGTGGTTCATCGTCACCCTGTATGCTTCGAGGGGATTTTCCTGTGTATTTCTTCTTATGTATGGGAGCAGCTGACATCGTCATGGGTTGGTTCTCTGGTTCAGCTGCAGCGCCTGTCCTCGCGGTTGTAGTGGCTGCGGTTTCTGTTACTTTGTTACCAGATACTGAGCCCTTCTCTTCATTTTGAGGGTGCTGAACTGTGTTTTAGTAGCACTTAGTAAGCGTGGGCTAGGCCCCAGCATGTTGCAGTGAGCTGTACTTTGATACAAGGAAATGATCACCTGCTTTGCGCCTTATTTACTTATAGCAACTTATAATGATTTTTGAATATTACTTAATAATCCTGCTTGCCCTGACTGTTCTGTGGAAGCTTACCAAGGACTACTGTGTTCATCAAAACAAAGCAGTTTTCTGTGGAAACTTACCAAGGATTACTGTTTGACAAAAATATGTTTCTTGTCCTTGGAAAGCAGATGTGCTTTAACTAGTTTAGTCTTTTAATGAATAGATAGCTATATTTGGATGGTAGAAATTGATACACTGGTACCTTTAGATAAGATAGAATGAGTAAACCGGCTGGAACCACTCTTGTTCAAAAAACTGGCTAAGAGAATCTGCACATGCCCTGAGGAAAAGTACAAGGGAAGAAAGACTACTAGCCTTCCTCCAAAAGACCCCCGAAGATGACCAACGGGAGGCAATGTGCAGGCACAAAGATAACATAAACTGTGGACACCAGCCTTTCGAACTAACCCAGCCTTACTTATGCATATGTATATTTGTATTGTGTAATCCAATGAATATGTATATCCACAGTCTGTAAGTTTTAGGTAAAATGTTCTGGGGGTGTGCAAGCTTTGTGGAGAAATCCCCTTGCATCCCGGCGCTGGAGTAAACATACCTGCTTTATAACTCTCACTGAGTTGTAGAGTCTGTTTCCACAAATCAACCTCTCTGGAATTACCTGGGTGACAACATACCTTTTCAAAATATTTTACTAGTTCTTTAAGATTCTGCACCTGTGCAGGAGTGAAGTTCCAATACACCGGAGGTGCCCACTCTTCTAGGTACTTGCCCATGCTACTCCACACCCCCAGCCACTCATAATTCTCCAACCTTGGGGTAGATTTCTGAGGGATATTGTTAAATAGTTGCTTAACCCTGAACGAAACCTGAACCACATGCAGGAACACACTGGCTCCTAGCAGTAAGATGACCATGTTAATGTCAACATTCCAAAGGTATCTGAAATTCCTGAATTCCTCAAACAAAATTGTAAATAGCCCCAGGGCCAATGACAGAACCCCATCATAGATAAGCATCACATAGTACAGCAGAAACAAAAACTTAACCCAACTCTCAGGGACAGTGAGCAACAGCATGGGAAATACATATTTTGCAAATGAGGTGATAAAATTTTAAGAAGCCAAGCGATCAACATTGTTACCCGTTCTGCCTCAGGCTTCACATTGGGTGCCAAAAAACCTGTTGTGGTTTGAACTCAGCTTGTAGCCAATCACCACGTGGCCAGTTGTATACTATTCCACCCCCCCCCCTCCCCACCCCACCCCCCCCACCCCCCCCCCCCCCCCCCCCCGTGAAACAGGGGAGGGACAAAAGAAGAAATTCATAGGTTGAATAAATTAGAAATTTAGCAATACTAACAAAAACAACAGTAACAATACTAAGTACAAAACAGGTAAATTGCAGCAGTGGCTCACCGAGCGGCGACCGGTACAGAGCCTGTCCCCAGCAGCGATCCCTGCACCAGAAAAATCCCACCACACTGACCCGTAAAACCGAAAACGGGGGTGTGAGAGAGCACGTGTCCGCCTATATACTGAGCATGACAGTGTTACTGATTGCCACTGATTTGTTATTAATTTGAGTTGATGAGTTTTGGTGATTTTGATAAGGAATGATTAGGACTAATCAATTAAATCGAATCTCACAGAAATACCAGTTTTTATAAAAGATAGTGGTGTAATGTTTTAAGTAGTCATAGAGATGTTGTGTTTAGTTTAAAGTAACCATACAACCAGTTACGCTGCAAGACGAGGTACCATTGTTAGACTGTTTGGTAAGGATGATTTATAGCCCTGTAGTTAAAAGCTGTACTGTGAAAGGGCCTCGAAGCATGATAAAATTGCAATGAGAGCCAAAGTCCTTGAATCAAGGACATTGGGGGGTCTTTCTTTTGAGTCAGTAGTCTGTGGTGGTCACAAAAGCAACCCCCCGACTCATTTCAGGACTCAAGTGCACATGACCAGAAAGAGGTGGGAATATGAAAATGAGTTATGGGAGTTAACATGTTTATGTATGAGAACTTGATTAATATGTATTACTGTTTCCAAAATAATCAGCATGTTACATGACTCAGGTGTGCGTTGTTGGTGAGATGACTCCCCTGCGCACCCGGACGTTAATAAAGGAGTGTCTGCTTATCTACATCAAATTGGTGTCAGTAAGTTCTTTTATCCCATTTTGGTGACAACGTCACATGATATGGAATACTCCAATGATGGATCCAGACCTGGGCCTCTAGCTGTGTTCCCTCTCAGTCCAAGGAAAGTTAACTCTATCCTGGCCAAAACCAGGACAAGGGTCTAGAGCACAAGCTTTATAAAGAGCAGCTCAGGGAAGCAGGGTTGTTTAATCTGGAGAAATGGAGGCTGAGGGGAGCCCTTATAAATCTCTACAACTACCTACAAGAAGGTTGTAGTGATGTGGGTGTCATTATATTCTCCCATGTAACAAGTTGCACTGGGGGAGGTTTAGATTGGATATTAGGAAAAATTTCTTCACTGAAAATGTTATCAAAGTTTGGAACAGGCTGCCCAGGGAAGTGGTTGAATCACCATACCTGGAGGTATTTAAAAGACGTGTAGATGTGGCGCTTAGGGACATGGTTTAGTGGTGGACTTGGCAGTGTTAGGTTAACTGTTGTACTCAATGATCTTAAAGAGCTTTTCCAACCTAAACGATTCTATGGTTCTATGATTTATCTCAGAAAATACAGATATTCATAATAACTGTGCCATTCCAAATATAGACCTTACACTTATTTCACCATATAAGATCTTCTATTAATCAAGATTGAAAGACAAATTAGAGATATTATGACTTCTATTTATTTTGTCATGAGATTATTATTCATTCTGAGAAAGCATTTTTAATGGAGTTTTTCCCATTACAGGTATTTTCCTTTTTTCTTTTTCACTTGATCTTTGATATAAAACAGTGCTAATGACTTCTAGATGTGGTTGAAAAAACAGTACTTTTTCTCATGAATTATAATAAAGTGTAATAAGAATCTTCAAAATTAATGTACTTTGAGTATTCCGGTAGTTGAATAAACATGGAGACTATCCATAAAAGCTTTCAACAATAAATGTTTACATCCAAATTATCAAAAACATAATTTTTCAGCGAAATATTTTAAAAAATGAAATTTGTAATTTTTGGTGAGCTATAATATTTTCTGTGATTCTTACTGAGTTGTTGTTAAAATCATGAACTGCCATGATCTTAAACGTGATGAGGCAAGCCTATAACAGTTACAACCAAGCACTAAACTGAATAACACAATTATGATCTTACTAGGAATATGTGTGCTTTAGTGCTTTGGAAGCACAAAATATCCAGCAGTTTTCACTACCTCATGGGGAAGTGATAGGTCCTATGTACATTTAAGAGGAAGGTGAAGCTGTTCTATGTTAAAGAGAAAAGGAAAAAACAACAACAAACAAAACAAAACAAAGAGCCAAAACCTTTTGTTAATATCAAACTTAAGACTGAGATAGAGTATATGGGACTGAGAAAAGAGTTTATGAAGATAGATCAGCATTAGATTTCATTGTTATGACTTCCCCTGAGAAGCATGTATCATTCATATATATGAAAATAGGATTTACTTTTTGGTATTCAGAATTGCATTTTAGAAATAGCTGTCTCTTAAGCTACTCCCATGTTCTTGCTTGTTATGACCATTTTCCATTTTTCAGTCATAATTACTGTACAAACAATAGAAGATAAGATTAAAAGTTATTATTTCTGAGATGTGAGAATTACAATAGATGTTGGTGTTTTTTTTTTTTTATTTTTATACTTTTCCATCATGTCAGAATGCAGGTTGCAAAGAACTTCAGCAGGGATGAAAGATGTAATTCAACTCTGAATTCAGGATGTCTCTCAGTTCAGCTTGTTTGAAAGTGACAAGCTAAATAAGTACATCCACTCCATTAGTACTGAGAACTAATGCATTGTTTTATTTAAATTAATTACTTCTGTGAGTATATGAGAATTATATAGGATAAAAATATTTATTCTTTTATTATTCATGTGTTTTAGAAATCAACAAACGGGACAGTTGAACTATGGTAAACTATGGATGTAGAGAGTTCACTGTTCAAGTGTTTCATATTCAAATTAAATTATTCTCTTCTCAAAGACAGTAACTTCTGTGCCTATGTAGGGGCCTGCAGTTTTCTGCATGTTGTTTTTTTCTGCTGCTTCATATATATTAAATAAAACCCACAATGTAATGTTTAATTATAGAGAAAGAGAAAGCCTATTTAAACAAAAAAGTAAAATCCATAACAGAATAGATTTCCAAACATTAGCCTTTGCTGCAGACAATGAAAAGGAGTAAGATACAAGTGGCTGCATTTGCACCAGGTTTTCACTAAGAATATCCATAGGGGAAAATTCTCTACCTAGAAAAACAATAATTATTTTATTGTTATGCCTCTGAAATTACAAGTGATATCACCAATACTTACATAGCTATCAGCAGGACAACAGAGATGGGAATTCAGACTCTTGGTTTTATTATTTCTGTACTTGATTGATGGTTTCTGTCTGAACTTCACCAAGCATTTTGATATAGATTTTCCAAAACATGAGGAAGTACAGTGGGTCATGACCAAGACCAGTGTGAACACCAGTCTTTTCAGAAGCATTCACTAACTTTGTAGGTATTGATTTTTGATGTTCAAATCAAAATGCATAGAATCCAGCTTATAGAAAGGACTGAAAACTCTAGAGTTTATACAAATGACTTCATATTACTTTAAAGTTCAGGAAGCACACTGATAAAGTTTGGAAGATTTTACATAAGTTCTCTATAGTAAAAGACATTAGCTTTAAGGTGGGTTTTATGGTGTGGGTTTTTGTTTGTTTGTTTGATTGATTGATTTGGGGTTTTGTTTGTTTTGGTTTTGTCATTTTATAAGGAAGGAATACCTATGATATTCAGCTAATGTCTGATGATCATCACAATTTTCCTTGACTCCATGATCCAGGTGTTAATGATCAAGCTACCAGAAACAAAATTTAATCTGAGGTTTTTGAGTACTTCAGGTTATGTCTCTGTAGGGTTATGATAAATGAGCTGTTGATAGACTAAGCAAAGGACTGTCCAGCAACATTTCGATCACCAGCTGCATGGGAAGGCAGAACTTAGAGATTTGCTGCTGCAATCATTGATGTATCACTGCTCCTATTATCTTCTGCATCAATCTGAAGCAAAAAATCTTTCAACTGATTATCCACATCTCACCCTTTTCTCTAAGAAACAAATTAGTATTGTAAGAAGCATGGAATGACAAAACAAGAGAATAAGGATTGTAACTCTCTTTTCCCTTCCCTTCCCTTCCCTTCCCTTCCCTTCCCTTCCCTTCCCTTCCCTTCCCTTCCCTTCCCTTCCCTTCCCTTCCCTTCCCTTCCCTTCCCTTCCCTTCCCTTCCCTTCCCTTCCCTTCCCTTCCCTTCCCTTCCCTTCCCTTCCCTTCCCTTCCCTTCCCTTCCCTTCCCTTCCCTTCCCTTCCCTTCCCTTCCCTTCCCTTCCCTTCCCTTCCCTTCCCTTCCCTTCCCTTCCCTTCCCTTCCCTTCCCTTCCCTTCCCTTCCCCTCCCCTCCCCTATGGGATCCTAGCATGAAGTTTATCTTTTTTGTTTAAATTGTAGTATTGCTAGTAGTCAGTGTGGTAGTCCTAAAGAGGATTCAGACTTTCTTAGCCACTCTTCAGGAGCTGCTCTTCATGCCAACCAACACTGTTCTTTTGATATGTCTCAAAAAAGGTATCTTCATGAGTTCTCACATAATATTAAGTCTACATAGGGCATATAAAGTTATCTGAAAACACAACAAAGGGGTCTTTTCAGGAAGAATTCAGTCCCTCCCTCCTCTTCATCTCCCACAATAATCTACCACAAAACTATTTTATGAAGTTGGCAGTTTTATCAACTTCCTTTGAAAGCACTCTGATGGTCTTTAAATACTCTCAGACACTACTACAGAATGTCAACCACTATATTTAGTGGAATGCAGTACTGAAAGTTGCCATGGGAAGTATTTAGTTTGTTAGACTGGTACCTGCTGAATGCTTATTCACCAAAATATTGAACTGAAGAAAGATCAGGAAAGAGTGTTTCTTGTTTTCAAGTAACTGGGCAAAGAAAGCAAAACCACAAGTCTAAATCTTGTGTATAAATTCAACACTGTAAATTTTAAAAATGAAATATCTAAATGGACAAATTGCTATATTTGGGATTTAGTCAAGGTGGTTTTTTCCTCAGTGAAAATCAAAGCTTATAGAGCAGAGAAGTAAGGATCTGAGAGTATTTTTAAACCAAAAATAAATTACATATCTGAGGGCTTACTGTGAGAAGAGCAACAGTGAGAGGTGATACATGGGGGAATAGAAGTGAGAGGTATATTAATGTAGCAGTTAAGTGCTCAGCAGATGAAATGGCTGGTGAGAATGAGAGTGAGACTGGATGGATCATAGCTAACCAAAGCAAGTTCAAAGGCTCTGGTTAACTGGTATCATGATTTAGTGTGAGACTTTTGTTAGTGTAAGCTCAAGAAATGTTTGACGTGCTACCATCGATCAGTTTATGCAGAGATGATAAAGCAAGGTAGCAAATATTACAGAATCTCAATCACCAAGGTTGGAAAAGACCTTGAAGATCACCTAGTCCAACCATTAACCTAACAGTGACAGTTCCCAACTACACCATATCCCTCAGCGCTATGTCGACCCGACTCTTAAACACCTCCAGGGATGGGGACTCCACCACTGCCCTGGGCAGCCCATTCCAACGCCTAACAACCCGTTCTGTAAAGAAATACTTCCTGATATCCAGTCTAAACCTTCCCTGGTGCAACTTGAAGCCATTCCCTCTTGCCTTATCGCTTGCTACTTGGTTAAAGAGACTCATCCCCAGCTCTCTGCAACCTCCTTTCAGGTAGTTGTAGAGGGCGGTGAGGTCTCCCCTCAGTCTCCTCTTCTCCAGACTAAACAACCCCAGTTCCCTCAGCTGTCCCTCGTAAGACCTGTGCTCCAGACCCTTCACCAGCTTTGTTGCCCTTCTCTGGACACACTCAAGTAATTCAATGTCCTTTTTGTAGTGAGTGGCCCAAAACTGAACACAGTAATCGAGGTGCAACCTCACCAGTGCCGAGTACAGGGGCAAGATCCCTTCCCTGTCCCTGCTGGCCACGCTATTTCTGATACAGGCCAGGATGCCATTGGCCTTCTTGGCCACCTGGGCACACTGCTGGCTCATGTTCAGCCACTTGTCAATCAATACCCCCAGGCCCCTCTCTGACTGACAGCTCTCCAGCCACTCCTCCCCAAGGCTGTAACGCTGCTGGGGGTTGTTGTGGCCGAAGTGCAGCACACTTAGCCCAGTGATCCAGCCTGTCCATATATATATTAATATATATATTAATAAGCATGTGTTGGAATTGTGGGAAAAGCAAAACAGTGAAAAAACTGCAAAACACACATTTCCTTAACACATGGTGCCCAGAACAAACACAGAATGGGATGGAGATCCAGTGATTTGTGTTTGCTGTGTCACCAAGGAGGAATGCGAAGTGAGGTGGAGGCCATGTGGTCACATTCTTCCACTTTTCTCAGGGAACTTTTGATATGACTATGCAGATTTATCTGTTGTTCTTCCCCTTCTCTCAAGGACTGTTTTGCAGTACTCTGCAAACCTTATCTCTCATTCTTTCACTTTTCCCACACAAACAGCGCACACCTTGCACCAAGGAAAGTGATGTGTCATTACTCAAGAAACAATGGCTTGACCACAGTCCCACCCACTCACACATACATACTTAGATAAATACTACCCTGAGTTTGTATCTAACTCAGAGGGACAATTATCCAATACCAAATCGGAGGGACAGATCGATGGGTTTGTGCTCCTCGTCCCCTCACAGAAGCGACACCTTTTGGTAAGATTTGGGCCCTTGGCTATGCCAAGTGATTACCTGGAAATTAAGTGTGTGTGATTGCAATCGTTTTTCTACATGTAGTGCTATATAGCCAACCTGCAGTTTGTGCCTTTATTGTAGGTGATCTCAAAGAATCTGTAGCTGTTGCATAAGAATAAACCATATTACTCGTGAACCTGATTGCTTCTCTTGAATGCATCCAGACCTACAGCACATGGGCTGTTCGTGCATCTGGTGTCAGGCCTATAGTTACGGCCATAATTGGCATACTGGTTAAGAGGTAAGTCTAGATGCCCCTAGCCCCTCTAATCTCTGAGAACTGGCTAGAACACAAGGGGATTCCTCTCACCAAATTAATTCATCACCTTAAATGTAACACCATGAAAAACACTTTAGTGAGAAAGAAATAATGAAATATTTCCAGGTTATATGCCTTAGTAGTAATCAGACAGAAAACAGGAAGAAAACCCCTTAGTCTTTACAGATGTGCTTCAAATTATTGAAACCTCCAATTAATAATTGTTAATATTTTATGACATACACCATAATTTTCTGCTCTGTTTCTTGTGTCAGCCAGTATATCCATAAACAATTCAAAATGCAATTGCTATAACACAGTAACATAGTGTGCAAGACAGTGGTAGTTTACATAAGAATCATACATAGGTCCTTGCTGTTACTTTTTTCTCAAACATGTATTACTAGTAATTTCAAATGAACAAAACATTTGTACGGCATTAAATAAATATACATGCAAACACTGTTGTTTCACTATATTAATTATAAAAATACATATACAATTCTTTCTTAACTATTTAATAGTGTTGTGTTCAAGGGCCAATGTACCTCCACAAACATTAAATTTTATAAGTGCTTACTTAAAAAGAGCCCATATACTTGCTACCTTTGACACCTAGTGGAGGTCTTAACAGAAGTTATTAGCAGCATATTTTATGTACCTATTGTCATCACTGATTACACAGAAGTTTAGGATACTTACACTCCTGACTTCCCCAACTATTTACATTAAGATAGGTAGAATGAACTGCAGCACCAGGGCAGTATTAGCACTCCTCAGCCGCTTACATATTTACTAAATTTCCTGCTTGATCTTGTGTATTAGCTTGCCTGTAACAATAAGCATGGCTAGAAAGTCTTCCTATATACCAATTTCAATGCAGCACTCAGAGTTTTGAAAATATCTATATTAGATCTGTCTAGATAAACATTTCTTTCTTTCTAGCACATTAATGGGAAGAAGGTGGTCATGGCTAAGAAAGCAAAGGGTCCACAGCAAATCTCATATCACTATTAACAGATGTTTCAGCCTGACATCTCCTCACCACTTCATGCAGCTCTCTCTTGCACAATTTGAATACAGGTAAAAATTTCCCAGGGGTTGTTGCCAGGTAAAAGGGGACAGTTGCATGTATATGTACCTTAACTATGATTTTCTTGGCTTGCAGACTCTGGATTTTGCTGAACAGGAGATTGTAAAGAAATCTGCTGTGTTTTTTCCTGCTAGTACAGACAGTTTGCTATTATCAGGCTTTTACATTTTCTTTTTAAAATTTTTCATTCATCTTATTGTCTGAACGAAAAAAAATATACTGGAATACTAGAATTGTCTTCACTTCATTATTTTGTGTAACTTGTTATTTCTTTTCCCTTTAAACTCCTTTACATCCCAGCCTTTTTAGTTTTGCTTACTGCAGATATAATTTGGTATTTCCAATCGCTTTTGTCATCCACGTTGAAATCTATGTGTTGTCCCACAACTTTCTGAAATATGCTTACCAGAAATAAATACCTAACTCCTGTGAGTGTGTAAGATTGAGTTGTATAATCCTTTGTTATATTTTCCACTTTTTTTCTTTTCCACCTGCTTTTTGATTAACAATATATGTCCAGCAAATGTTAAAGATTGGTGATGTTTTTAAAACACATGTTAAAGCATGTGAGGTTTTTTAAATATTCCCCATTATCTATATCTCGTTTAGACCTGGAATGAGGGATGAGGTGTTTGCTTGCTTGTTTTGTTATCATACGTATGATTTTTTCATTCTAAGCCATATTCTCTGGACCTTGGAATCTTTACAGAAGCCAATAAGCATGAGGGGATGGAACAGTTACCAAATATTCACATCCATACTGTAGTCATCTACATTTGAGCTAGACTGTCATATCATCAATGGATAGCTCATTTCATCACAAAACAGATGTATAAAAATATTGTTAGGTGTTGGAAGCGTGGGAAAGGCAAAAAAATGAAAAAACTGCAAAACACACATTTCCTTGACACATGGCGCCCAGAACAAACACAGGACGGGATGGAGATCCAGTGATTTGTGTTTGCTGTGTCACCAAGGAGGAATGCGGAGGTGGAGGTCACGTGGTCCCATTCTTTCACTTATCTCCTCTCAATGACTGTTTTGCAGTACTCTGCCACCTTGTCTCTTACTCTTCCTCTTCTCCCACAAAAAACAGCACACCCCTTGCACCAAGGAAAGTGCTGTGTCGTTACTGAAGAAACAGTGGCTTGACCACAGTCCCACCCACTCACACATACATAAATACTACCCCACATTTGTACCTAACTTGGGAGGACGATAATCCAACACCAAACTGGAGAGACAGATCGATGGGTTTGTGCTCCTTGCCCCCTCATACAAGGGACAACTTTTGGTAAGATTTGAGCCCTTGGCTACGTGGAATGATTACCCGGAAATTAAGTGTGTGTGATTGCAATCATTTTTCTTTTTGTGTGTAGTGCTATATAGCCAACCTGCAGTTTGTGCATTTATTGCAGGCAATCTTAAAGCATCTGTAAATGTTGAATAAAAAATAAACAATACTATTTGTGAACCTGACTGCTTCTCTTGAATCCAACCGGACCTACAGCACATGGGCTGTTCGTGCATCTGGTGCCAGGCCTATAGTTACAGACCTAATTGGCATACCTGTTAAGAGATAAGTCCAGCCACCCCCAGCCCCTCTAATCTCTGAGGATCAGCTAGAACACAAGCGGATACATCTCTTACCAAATTTATCCTCACCTTAAATGCAATAAATATACAGTGAATTATTTTGACTAACGGAAAATTACCCTCTATATTTATACAAACAGCAATACCAAAGCTACTGAAAATTGTATGAGCTACTGAACAAGGCCCTGAGTTCTTATTAACTCCTTCTGAATTATCTTTTATAACCTTCATTAAACTGCAGACGTGATGATCTGAAATAGGAACAGATTCAGAAACATTTATTTAGACGTACAGACAGAAACATTTATTTAGACTGGCTTCAAGTCCTTTGCTCATTAACTTCAGACATGGCTTAAAATGTTCCCTTAGATTGGATCTTCATCATGCAATTGAGCCCTATGTAGAAATACTTGAATTAACACCATCCGAACACAGTAGACTCACCAGTTGTCACCGAATTTCACATAAGAATACTAGTTCGGTCCTAAGTAACATGGCTGTAGAACGACTATGGTCTCTGCTTAAATGCCATCCTGTACAGGCTTTCTACCAGGTTTTGTTTGTTCAGGTAGCCTGCTACATTAGCAAGGTAATAATACGTTCAGTCCTGAAGCAAGATTGATTACTGCTGGCTCTTGTTTTCTGCTCTGTGTTCTACATATCTGTAAGAAAATTCACATTTTGACTAATGAGCAACCTTCTAAAAACTATGGTATTATCTGAGTACAATCACTTCCCCAGTGTGAATAATAAAGACTCAGACTATAAAGGATTCATATCACACCAAGTCTTCATCCTTCATCTATTCTAGACTATTATTACATTCTGAACAAAACACAGAATGAAACAACCACCACTAGAGGTACAAATTCATGTGTGAGATATAACTTTGTTTTTGTTTTTCAGCCACTCAGTGACTGATCCCTCAAGGAGTCCTTAATGGAATGCAGAGTATTTTGTGGAGTTTGGTTTTTGGTTTTTTTTTTTTTTTTTTTTTTTAAATTACACTTTTCCTTGCTTACCACTTAAAAAAAATCATTCATGAGAATCCAGGTGGTAATCAAGTTGGTATGAAATTGTTTTCATGGAATAATATCAATGGATGTTACATGGTAATTACCACTCTAACATTAGCATTAACAGCAGGGATAATTGACTGAAATCACTGGCCCTAGTCCAAGATGACCTTGTCTATTTCCTACCTGAACAAGCAGAATTATCTTTTTTTCGCTTGACATTCATGCACATTTATAGCAGTGAGCACTGTAAAAAAAAAAAAAAAAAAAAAGTAACCTCCTGTTTTTAAGATCCAGTCAGAGATAGCATGAATGGTTTAAAAGTGCTAACCTGCTTACAGAAACACAATGTTAGCAAATATTAATTTCCTAAGTTTCACACAACAGTTTAATTACCTTTGGAGACACAAATTAAAACATTTTAATGAAAATCTTAGTCTGGGCCTTGGCCTATATCTCAGAAAAGAAAGAACATGTAAAACATCTTTGTACTACTCTAGTTCTGCTGCAGGACTGATCTTCTACATACATAAAAATGGGGTTATTTTTGCAAGCTTCAGTGACCTTTCTGGCATACACCAACTGTGAGCTGCAACAGCACAAGGTCGTTTCCTTTCCCTGGCCACATACCTAACTCTCAGAAGGGGATTGCTTTAGCAAATATTTAGAGCACTGAGTAACCCCAGTATTTTGCCTTTTTTGTCAGGTTTCAATCTATAAGCACTTTTCATAAAGCATAAGGATGTATTTACACCCCTAGGGTTTTATGGAAGTTCTTTAAAATCAGAGGCTATTTATATAAGAGTTTGTGATGATACCTGAGGAGCACAGAAAATGTGCATTAGGTGGTTGAGGTCTTTTGTTTTAAGTTGAATTAGAAGAAAACTTGTGGTTGGTAAGGACAGAAGTTTGATGGGGTTTTTTTTTGATATTCCAAAAGAAGAATGCATTTTTTGACACTGTCCTGCATGATATCCTTGTCTCTAAATTGGAGAGACTTGGATTTGATGGATGGACCACTCAGTGGATAAGGAATTGGCTGGATGGTCACACTCAAAGAGTTGTGGTCAACAGCTCGATATCCAAGTGGAGAACAGTGATGAGTGGTGTTCCCAAGGGGTCAGTATTGGGACCGGTGTCACATCCATTTCATCCTCTTGCTCACATGGCATGCAACAGAGTCCTCTAAACAATCCTCAGTTTTACTGTTCCTTCAGATTTAGTCCTAGATGTTCAACAGATCCAGCCCAAATTCCATAGTGAAGCTCTGTGCAGTTAAGGATCTCCTTTACAGAAAGCTAAATCCTTTGCTCTTTTTCCTTGCCTATCCTTCCTAAATATCCCATACCAATCCATGACAATGTTCTGGTCATGCTGTCGCACCAGTGCCCTGTGATTAGAGTGATTCATAGCCCTCCAACTGTGCACAACTTTCCAGTTCTTCTTGTTTGTTACTCAAGTGCTATGCATTAGTTTAACAATAATTTTGCAGGCAGCTTGAGAAAAGCTCTAAAATCCCTCCCTTTCTGAGAGGTATTGTGAAAGTCTCCCTCTTACCTTTTTTTTGTCACATTTTAATCAGTTACTTCAGGGCTTTAGTCCTCACTCTCAGTGAAGAGTTAAAATGGGTTAGCATGTTTGTACACCAATATGTTCTTCCCACTCTTTATTAGGTGTATTCCATCTCTTTCCAGTTGTACCTCTTCATCATCAAATGAAGCACAATTACCAAAGAAGCCAAGTGACAGTGGATATGCAGTCAGGTGTTAGTCTGCCAGATGTGTCTGCTCCTACTCAGATCTCCTTGATTGGAGGGGTTTCCAGATAAAAGCACTCCAGAACCTGTGGCTCTCACCCTTGCCTCCAGAGACCTTTGATTTGCTCAGGCTTTTCACTGTGTACATCACTGGTTCCCACATGGATGAGCACAAAAAGGTAATAACTGGACCATCATGATGTGACTGAATGTCCTCAGAAGTTTCTGTCTGCAAGATCATGGATGAAGATTTTTAGAAAGTGGCAAACTTCCCTGGAATAACAGATCATGCTAGGAAGCAAGTGCCTCTGCACCACTCAGAACAATTCACCAACCACTAACATTTTTAAGTTCTTCACAGCACTGTTACCCATCCAAAGACCTGAATTACAGAGCCAGAAAACTTTTCCAAATGGAACTCATTCTTCCCACTCAATTCCAAGAGTCTTGATCTGCTCTCTAGGTTTCACTTCACTGAGGAAAGTAGTTAGAAATGGAGTTTAATAAAAAGAAAGGACAGACTGTAGTGATCAGAGGCAAGACATAGTCAGGTAAGTATATTGATGAGCTGAGATGAGCTTTTAATCACATAATCTAATTTAGGTAAACAAACAGTTCAAATGTGGAGACAGCCTTTCTTCTGCTACAAGAACTTATAATTATCCACATTCCAGAGAATTCTTTTTGTTAGCCATACCCTTCCTCTCACTTGTATAACATTTAGGCTGTTATTTATGCAATTTCTTTTTCATCTCCTGTTTGTCATCCCAGGTGCAATGAATTCTGCTCATTTTCTTATCTAATGCAATTCCAGGTGAAGAAGCTGCATCTGTATCAGAGGACATGTCCTGCAGGTGAGATCACCACCATTGTTTTCAGCATCAGGGAAGAGCACCAGGCATTTCCTACAGCATGAGACCTGGCTGGTAGCACCCAGCATCAGAAGACCTTTATTAGTAGTGGCTATCAAAGGACTTTATTTGGCTACACCAACTAGGGCTGGGAAACATCTTCTTTGGTGTACAGTCACTCCTGCAGGTTTTTTTCTGTGATCAACACCTGTCTCTGGATCCCTTTTTCTTTATCAGTGCACTGACTGCTGTGTTAACTGTGTTTCTCATGCTTATACATGAAGTTTGCATCAGTCCTGGTCATTGATACCCTCTGGTGCTAGATATGTAGGAAGCCAGCTGTGAGTTTGCTCTACAAGATTCTCTGCTTGGCAGGAAATTTCTCACACTGCCTGCTAGTTCCTGGCCTTGATTCATTTTTCTTCTAATCACTGCTACTGACACACACTGCTTCCTCCCACGCTGTTAGTCTGAAAACTTCTGATAGTACATGAGAGAAGTAAACATTGCTAAAAAAAAAATCCATAAACAAGGCATATTACAACTTATGATCTCTCCAACACAAGTGTTTTAGCTTTGTTTTTGCAGAGTAGGATTTTCCCATACTGTCTTTGCTATTAGATGTAAAAAACTTCATGTCAAAATTTTCTGTCAGCATACCTACATCAGTTAGGACCAGGAAAAAAAAAATCTTACATGTGTATTCATACACACAAATAACACTGCTTTGTTGGATAAATTCTTTGTAGTCTCACCACGCACCAAAGTTGTAACTGTACTAGTACAGTAAATCCTGCCCAGAACTGAAACATGATTAGGCGTGTTTCAACCCTTGCCTAAGATACATTTATCCTACTCCAGCTAACGCTCTCCTGAACAATTCCCAAGCACGGTCTGGTATTTAAAATGTACAGAGTCTATCTCCAACAGGGCTTTATATAAAGTCATCATAGAGTGGAGGCAGAGAAAGTTTATTACCTTAGATGTAGACTGTTCTGTGCCAACTAGCCTCTGCCCAGGAGCATCCCCAGGCATGTTTACTAGAATATCTGTATCCAAAAATTACAAAAAAAAAAGAGAGCATTCTTCCTGGTTTAACGTCTTTTGTTTGTTTGTTTGTTTTCTGTTGGCATAGATCATGTCATCATTAGGTGGGTTCTGCCAAAATAGCTAATCTGGCAAAAGATACTTTTGAGAGCTGTGAAAAATCCAAATAAGAAACACTTTAGGATATAGCAGTAACATTTGCAGACAGCCACTTTTACGTTTGAAAACATCATCCTTTCTTTGTGTGACAGCAGGGAAATAGTTTTTGATCTGACAGTCAAAACCACCAGTAGCTATAGAACAGGAATTAGAACAACAACAAATCAGAGTTTGTGTTGAATTGTTTGTTTATAGGAGTGTCTTAAGAGCACAATGAGCACCATGCACTATTATGAATAAATGTAGAATGAGACCCCAAAAAAATTCTTGGACATCTCTAAGGGGGGAATTGTTGAAAGGTAGTTACTAATTTAATCAGCAAGGATGGTTTACACCATTTCAGCAAAACAACCATATCTTGGAAGATACTTAAGAAAACTGGTCAGAACTAGATGAGTAATCAAGGACTGTAACAAACAAAACTAAGGACAAAGGCCATACCATATAAGGAAGAAGAATTCAAAGGTTCAAACAAAGCTCAAGAAAAGTTCCTCTTCTAAAACACCATTAACAACTGCTAACGACCACCAAAGACCCCATGGAAACCTATGTAGATAAGATAACTAGTTCTGGGAATTTTAACAGAGTGATATAAGGTTTGGCTGAGGCAACATACGGTGGTGGACATGTTAGGTAGAATGATTCCCTCATGTCCCTGGCCGAATAAAGTAATGCCTGCTCTCAAATGCAAAACCCAGTGTTAAGGAGTTTTATTCCTGATTTAGGTGACAAAACTACATACGGAGTCTTTGTTCCAGCTAATCTAAAATCAGCCTATTTAGTCTGGAAATACCATAATTTGGAATGGAATATTTCATTTATTCACAATAAATTTTAATACTACTTTCTTTCTGTTCAGTAGAGATAAAAACATCCGTGATCAGAAGACAACTTTTATTTTCCTTTCTTGTTTCACTGCAAAACTAATTATGTGGGGAGAAAGTCGTTACAAATACAAAGGGGTTACATAAAAACAGTAGAAGATATCAAATAATACATTAAGAACTGCAGTGGATATATCTTTGGAAATAAATAGAATGGAACAAAAGATATTATTGAAAAAACACTGGAAATCTCAAAAAGATGTGCAACAGGAGAGAAAGAAAATCCAAACAAAAATAGTTAAAAAATACTTAAAAATGCATTAC
Organism: Strix uralensis; assembly: GCF_047716275.1. Taxonomy (NCBI): domain Eukaryota; kingdom Metazoa; phylum Chordata; class Aves; order Strigiformes; family Strigidae; genus Strix; species Strix uralensis. The sequence continues at coordinate 95,198,929 of NC_133973.1, read as the reverse complement.
AATTTAATACGCATTTTGAGAAAAATAAATAAATACTGGGATAGTGGTAGTGAAAAAGAGTGTCTTGTAAGGAATTTTGGAGCCATAAATCCAGTCACTAATATAAGAACTTAAAAGTTATTGAAAGCAAAAATAACTCATGTGAAGGCTCTATTTTGGGCACCATTCAACTAGTAAAAAAACATTATGCTTAGCAAAAAATTGACAACATAATTCCTAGCATATATAAATAATGAATTACAGAATTCCATTCAAAACCAATTTATACTACACATATCACAAATTAGCTTTAAAATTGGAGAATTTATACTAAATATTGCTTAATGTGTTTTTTAAAATAAACATTACTGTTAATATGTTATCTGATATTGCTCCTTGCTGAAATACTGATTAAAAAGGATCTGAAAATAGGTCATAAGTTTCAGTTGGTATTTTTTATTGCAAAATGGACTGAATTTAAAATAATAGCTAATGACAAACAAGACATACATCTATACGAACTGTATTTTTCTTCCTTTACAAAATGCAAAAGAACTTACCTATTTTGATGGAATAGTTAGGTGAAAAATTTTGTCTGAACCAGAATATTTTTCCCACCTCCAGCCAGGAGCAGGGCAGCCAGGGCCAGTCCTGGGCATTGGGCATCTCCCTGGTGACATGGACCCACAGGTGGGCTCAGCTTGGTGGGACCCATGGCTGGTCAGGACAGGGCTGTGGGGAGCTGGAGACCGGCCCTGCTGCAGCATCGCTGGGGAAGGGGGTGATAGCCCGGGGGGGCTGACATGGGGTCCTGGGCTGTGGGCAAGGGTGGGAGAGATGCTCTGGGGCTGAGCAGGGACATTAAGGTCCTAAGAGTTTTCTCAGCCAACTTCTCAAATTACTTTATTTCTAGAAAGAGTTTGTTATCATTGATAAGTATGTCTGTTGTCCACTATGGCCCTCAGACGTTTTTTTCCATTCAAGTGTGCCGGTTCCTTGAGTTGTGTGGGTCTTGCTGACTGCAGCACTTTTCCCTTGCTTCCACTGAATCTTGTCATTCTCATTTCAGACCCTTGCTCCAACTGCTCAGGACTTGTCTGAATCCAGTCTTTGTACCCTGAAGAGCTTAAGACTGCCTCACCTGAATCTCTCTAAAATGAAAGCATGGTCCTCTGTTCCATGTTGTTAAGGAATTGGACTGGATCCACCAGTAGCCTGGCAAGCACTGGTGGTACTTTACTACAGCTGGGGAATGAACTACTGATAACTATTCTCTCAGTACATTTTTGTCAAAGATGAACTAATACAACTGTAATTTATTCCAGCCTTTCTTTTTACTGATGAGTGTTTTACTCAGTTTCTGGGAAAGAATGTTCCCATACTTTCACATTCCTAAAAATGCATCGAACATTCATGTGAAGGGGTGAGTGACAAAGCTGATGAAGAAATGGCAGTAAAAGATCTGTGTGTTATGTATCATTGTAATTTAAAATGGATCTTTATCTATTTTAATCCTTCTTAAATTTTCTTCATGGTGTTATTGATAGTATTATTTAGCTTTCTGTGGGTTTTTGGCATCCTAAGAGAATACCATCCTTGTGTGTACTTCCACTGCTGCATTTCAGATTTCAGTCCTTGTTGCAGTGTAGTCCCTAAAGCAGACTGGCATGACAATGACTATGTCTTTGCAAACTTTTGTGGACAGCCCAGTATGAAGGGTTCTAGTCAAGATCAGGACCTTAGAGAACAATGATTTATTCTGCTATAAACAAAACAAAGTTCCTGTTTCCTGAACAGTTTATGCTTCCTGAGTATTCAAATTTTTATTTCAGTTGTAATGGTTTCTAGTGTGCTTATAGAAAAGGATGAGGCACTACAGAAGTTGGTATTAAATCTTAAATTCAAAAGACTGGATCTTAGTAAGAAAAATATCAGACTTTACAACTATCTCACAAACACAAGTGCAATCTCTGCAAATGCATAGAGATGCACAAATATTTTGCACTTTTCATTTGGGGAGGAAGAAAGCAGTGTTAGTTTGAGATTAGCCACACAAATTTTGAAAATTTTGCTATTTATGAGACAAAAGTTATTTTTTAAACAACCTTTTTATCTCATTATAAGCAATTATAACACCTCACCCTGTAAGGTAAGATGGACTTCTTCCTGACTTGGATTTTTACACATTGACAAAAATAGACACATTTTTGCTGTCCATTCTTAACATTTTATAGCCATTTCTATGTACTCAAGTCCTGTAAAGGAAAAAGCAAAACTATTTGCTGACTCAGTTCTAATCAATTCTATTAGCTGACATCTTATCACTATAAAATGTTATCCAAAGTAATCATTTACTTTGCTGAATGTTCAAATAAAATTTGACTCAGTCTACAGAACTACTGTTCTCTTCTGTGGGAGGAAGAAATATGGAACATGCTGACACTTTAAGAAAAAATTAAAATCCTTTAACCCTTTTATCCCAGAATTTGATAGCTGTAGTCTGCAGTGAGGGAAGAAGCAGTGGGAGATTAATGTTATAAAGCTACATTTTCTTCTCTGCCATGAAATGAGAACTGAAAATTATATTTCTCTAAGTTCCTTTTGACCTTTCAGGTTGTTTAGATGTGATTTTCTTTCTTACATAAAGAAAATCATGTACCTCAGACAAAACCCCTTCAGGGTGAACTGCTTTCAGGCAAATACATTTGACCCTCTACTGGCCAACTGATAGTAAAGCCCCTACAGAAGTTATACTGCCAAAATACTGAGTGTGCAGTGTCTATGTAAACCATGCAGATTTTGGGATGTTACACAGTTTATAACTGACTAAATCAATAGTAGTTTATAAACTGTGTGTATCTGTGATTCAGAAGAACAGGCCAGGTGGTAAATAATGAGGAAGAGATGAGGTAGGTAACCCTGCTGAATACATCTCAAAATCTATTTGTTATCTTTTTCCATATTTAAGTGGCTATTTTTTTTCCTGGTATTTCTATCCCATATTGCAAATTATTTTTAGGATTTATTTTAAAGTGTTGTCCTGGTTATAAACTTTTATAACCAGTGAATTCCAATTTCCTTTGAATCTCACCATGGTCAAGTGGTGGTCAATGTTATCTTTGTGTAAAGACTCTCCATTATTCTTCTTTTCACCAATATTCCAAGAGACATTTTCCATATTAGAAACAAACAAACAAGAAAACGAACAACAACAAACCCATAAAATAAACTTTCAGAGTGTATTCTGTAGACTAATGCATATACAAGCACCAATGCTAGTAACAAGCTACACTTACTGTATTAACTTGGCAAAACTCTGAAGAAGAGATTTTTCAACCTTTGTCTGAACTTGTCTTAGTTTTTCTGGATCTTTGGCTTATTTAGCTGTAACAACAACAACAAAAACAACATATCAAACAGGTGGTTATTGCCTAATTTTCTATATATTTGCTAAGGTTTGTATAACTGGATAGTATAACTATAATTTTTAAATAGACTGTTGTAACACGTTGCTATCCCCAAGGCTATAAACAGGTCACCAATGGTCAGTTATTCCTGTCTAAAGAAATGTAGACTTGATATCTGGAAAAAAGCTAGATTAAGGGCAAAGAGAACAAGAAACAGTTGTCTAACTTATGCAAAGCTCACCATACACAACGAATTTAGATGTAGCAAGGACTAGCAGTTCAATGAAGTGTGTTAGAAAACGTAGAAAAATAGTCCCAGGTGGGTTCTAGAGTAAGGAAGAGAAAGTTACCAGTCTCTTCCCAGAAAACAGGAAGAGGAAACCCGGACAGCAACACAACACTCTCCAGCTCTTCGCTTGAGGTTGACTGTTGATTGTTTGATCATACAGTCCTCCTGTCTGTCCTCTCCCTGCTTTGTCTTTAGAAAGACCCTTGGAGGTGCAGAGGAAGGGTGAGAATAACACCATGGAAAATGTAGTAGATACTAGGAAGTTTTTTTATAATAATTTTAACTGTGTTATTAACAAAGTTTGTATTAAAAAGATAATATGGACTCTTAGTGGTAGTAGCTTTACATCTGGATTATTAGTAAATGCTTATTGTATCTTAGACCTCAGAATTAAAGTAGACCAATAGTAAACTGTTGGCTTCCTACATAAGGTGTGTTCCCCCTTTTGGCCATAATTACCTTCTGAGTATAAAACCACATAGAGAGTATATGATAAAAGTGAAAATTTCAGAAAAGATTTTGAGCCTGTACTAAATAGTGCATTACCTTACACTTAGTGAGTCTGTCAAGAAAGGACTGGGGGTCTTCATATCTTTAGAACTTTTCATTTAACATTCATCAATTCATTTTACTCTTAAAATGTCACTAAGAACTAATTGTGAAAGTTCTTTTTAAACATTTTTTCACTGAAGTGAATACTGGTCAAGAGAAAGATTTGTTTTCAACAAAATTTCATTACCTACAAATCTGGGTTTATAAATTTCAAATAATAACAACATAAGTTGCATTTATGTGTGTAAAACTAAAAAGGAAGGATGGAGGTGAAGGCTTAATGGTTTGTTACATTTACAAAGTCAAATACACAAGTTATTAGAAAATTCCACTATTAAGACTTCCTGCACAAACACAACTCTCTTATATATGCAATTATTAGTAATATAATGCAGAGACTTTTCCTTCCCCTACAAGATCTTGCCTTATGTTTTCCACAGAATGCTGAACAAAGCCAGAAGAATCTTGAAGAGGTAAATTAAGCAAGACAATTTCTACTAAAAGATTAAAAATATTCAACAACTTGTGACATGTGATTTATACACATCTAGGTACCTAATAAGATTTTAAGTCCTGAGCAGAATGCCTGGCTTCCTTATGTAGTCAGAATAGTTAATATTCAACAGCGGATCTAAAAAATCTAACATTCTGGGTAACAAGCACCAAAAATTAGCCTAACAGCAAATATGTTGGAGAAAAATATATGTTGAACTACATTTTCCCAGTCATCTTACTCTATATTACAGTTGGATTTCCATCTCTAACTGAGAATCACATCCTTGATATCTATTTTTGAGTTTTACATGTAGGTTAATTGTCTCTCCCTGTCCCAGCTGGAAACAGAACAGTAATAGTGATGTCTGCAGTCCTCTTTTTATATTGGTGTAAGGAACTGTGTTAGACATTGTCTGTCTCAACATTGCTGCTCCGGAACCACCACTTCCCACCCCCAGCATCCTGTTGTTCTAAAGGAGTACGCTACAGAGTCCCCGACAAAACCACGACATCCGCTCAAAGTGAGAACAACGACAGCCTTGGCAGTGCCTGTCAAGCTGTACCTGCGCACGAGCTGGGTGCGGGGCGAGGAAGACGTGCAAAGGCTGAAGGCACTGCAGGTCGACTCCCCCCGCCAGACCACTATGAACACCTGGGCATGTGCGTATGGAGGACCACGAGGTGGCACATATTACAATGAGCTCCGTGGAAATGGGCGGACTCTTCGGAGGAATCATGGGGACTAAAGGAATGCATACTCCTCTCTTGGGGCCACCGTGTGTGCACCCTTCTTCGACACCTGTTACTTGGAGCTGGGACCTCGGCGGAGCTTGGAGCACCACCACCTGCACTGAGGCCGAGTCTACGGAACATCGTTGGATCCCTGGTGGTGGCGGTAATTAGCTGCATCTCTACCGTTTTTCTGGCTTAGGGATTCTGACTTTCTCTTTCCTTTCTCTCTGTCCTATCGCTGTTATCAGTTGTTATTGAAAATAAAGTTCACAAGATTGTACGGCATCTGACCTCGTTTGTGTCTTAATCTCGCTCTTGGGATCGTTTAAGAACCCGCCCCGATATTGGATTGGGACAATTGGTGAGATCTTGCATTCAGTTATTTCAAAGATTATTGAACAATGAGAGAGCTAAGACACTTATGGCAAGGATTGTAGAAAAGGCTGAAGTGGTGACTTCATAAAACCATCCAGGACCAGCCACATACAGACTGACACAAGAAAAGACCATTAGACTAATAGTACTGGAGAAAACTATTGTCTTTAGACATTAATGCCTTCAGGATAAACAGTATATTTGATGGCTTAACTCTTAAAATGGATTGACTAGAGTAGGTAGGACATTTACATAAAACTCTGTACGTGTGAGCCCTAAGTGATTGATAGTGTTCACTCACCTATGTTCATCTCTCCACCACATGTGGTAGAGCAAAATAGAGCATCGTGTAGCTTTTTACAGTATTTGTAGCAGGTCATAATTTTTCACATGTAACAGGTATTTCTGACTGCTGTGTATAAAGCTGAAACAGGAAACACAGGAAAAATATTTTAGAACTTATGGCAACTACTGTTAAAAGCAAAGGTTGGATAAAGTGCATGTGTTGTATCATAACATATTTCTATTGTTACTTGATCTTAGACAAATTGAGTTATTGTGTAGCTGAATACCAATTTAATATTTTGTTTCCATTTTTTAAAATTGAGTTGATATACAATATTATTTTGTTTACTAAAAATAAACCTTAGATTTAGTATGGACTAGCAAAGAAATATTGCTGCCATATTAATATACTTACAGACATTTCTTTGGAGCATCAGAATTACCATTTTAAGATATCAGTGGAAAAAATCCTTCAGTTCTATAGATTGTCAACATGAATATTTAAGAAACATAAACATTAACTCATCAGAATCATAAAATCCTTGATTAAGAGATCAGATCATCTCATCAAACCCGTCATATGGAAGGTTAAATATAACTAAATGTTTCTTCTTATCTGTATTGAATCTGTCCTTTAAAAAAATCCAGAAAATAATTTTTTTAAATAATATTTTTGTATATATTATTAGAATTAAGTCGAGCAGAAATTAAAAATATTTAATAAGTCACTGGATCCTACACTGCATGGAGAACACTGATTAACCCAGACTGTTTGATCTGTGCATTTTTCTGGTATTAACATATTCTGTCAGAAAAGACATTAAAAGTTCTAATTTCCTGTATTTCATCAAAGGAAGCTTGCAGAAAAACTGTTAGGAATATTTACATTTATTCCTAAGTCTCTAATAGTCTTACTGTTCTATGACAAAGTCACATTAGATAAGATTAATCTGAGCAGCCATAGATTTATCCTAAAACAGATGTCTAACATAGGTCAGTTGAATCATATCTCTCAGTGATTAACTCTCTCCAGTATAAAGGAAGCTTAGGATAACTATTTCATATGTAGAAGTCTACATCATAAATGTCTAAAGTTAGGTGAAAGAAATCCTGTCTGGTGGCTTCGAAATATGTGGCTCAAACACTTGAGTACTGTTTTCATAATGACGTAGTGAAAACTCAATAACTGGAGTTATTAAGCAGGTATTCCTTTACTACATCACCGTGTGTGTGTGGGATCTCTCCTCCTAAGGCACACACACACACAAGAGTTAAAAAACCCTCGGGCTATATAGGCAGTATACATACATATGCATGAGTTATCAGAGAAAAGGCCAGAGTATTCAAATGGTTTCCCAGAAATCATTTACATAGTTCCCGCCCCAACCGCGCATGCTCTGTAAAATGTGGTGGTGGTCGTTGGGTGTTCTCTGGTGGTCATTTGATGAAGACTCAAAGTCTTCCTCACTGGTAAACTTCTAACCTTTTGCCAGATTCTACTGAGCTGTGTGTTTTGGGTGGTCAGAACCTGTCTCTGCATAGTCCCATTGTCTCTAGGCAGGTTGTATCCTCCTTATCTTCAAGGACCTGCTGTTTTTATCAGTTCTCTGCAGGTAGGTGGGCAAAAGGGCTCAGAGTCTTAAAGGTGCAGATCAGTTATTAACTTTTTCCCCTCATCAATAACTAGATTAAAAAGATAAGTGATTGTGTAGCCAGTAGTGGGGTGTATGGAAACAGGCAAAATTTACTGAACTCATCTGAAGTAGAGGTTACCGGCATTACATTATATAATTTTCTTCAGGGATCACTGATGACTCCTGTTAGTGCTGGCAGCCTTTTCAGAAATCAGTCAGCTAATTTTCAGTCTATAGAGACTACACATGGAGGGTGGTTCTGCCTGGCTAGCTAGCCATTTGACAGGTTGTGAAATGGGAGATAAGTATTGATGAAGTTGAGAATAGTTGTCCACAAGGAAACGTGTAAGTGGTTGTACGAATATGAGAAAATTGAAAATAAAATTATTATCACTGAGAAACAGAAGTACTTGAAATAAACTACTCTTTGCATTACTGTTACACATATATTACATGTAAACTTTGAGTAAAACTTAAAACGCTACACTGATCCTAGAGGTAGTAAAAGTTTTTCAGGTCTGAATGAGAAGTCTTGACATTCAAACTTAATGAACAAAAAATAGAATTTGGCTTTGAGCTAACATGCAGTGTAAATATAGCTCTTCTACGTAATAAAAATTAAAATGCTATTTGTGTTCACAACTACAACGATTTTCTTCCCTTTAACATAATCTTGGTCAGATATCTAATAAACAATATATAAGTTATTATTTTTCTTTAAGGCCAAGAGTGAAAACAGCTGTCTGTAAAGCCCTACTTTTTTTCCTTTTTTTCAAATATGGGAGTGATTCTGGTGAAAAAACTCTGTATGTGTAGAGAAATTAAACATATAACACATATGTTAGATCCTTCCCAGGTGAATTCAGTCCCTGTAGGAAAATTATATGTTGTATTCAAAGCTATTGAAACAATACTTACATAAATATTATAATAATAAAATAATTCACTTTTTTCCTCTCTCTGTGGCATTTTGGGAAACACAATAGGCATTCCTTGTTATGACAGACTGGTCTTAGAGGGAAAGTGACAGCAGGGAACTCAAGTGGGGGGCCTTCCAGACCAGGCAGCAATGTAAGGATCAGCAGCATCTAGCAAACTGCTAGTTCCTAGGTTCAGGTGTCAGGATTAGCCTCTAAATTACAGGAAAAGTTTCTGATGCATAGAAGTCTTTACATAGCCTCTGTCCTGAAAGGATTTACAACTTGAAATCAAAAAGCTAGTTTGGGTCTGAAATCTGAAAAGCTTCTGTTGGAGTTGTGGTGGATGTTGCTTTGGAAGTGAACTATTGAATTTGCTGGCCCTTAGGAAGAAGGTCATTCATTGGGATTACTGGTGAAGTACGATGCTGTTGACTCACTCTGCAGCTGTCAAAGTAAGGTTAAAACAGAAGACTAGTATTTCCTAGGGCTGAATCAGTGTGAAGGATGTGAGGCATCTTGTACTTTGCTGATCCTGGATCCTAGTGGGAGCATGAAAAGGAAAGCTGCCTGAGGGGAGATGCCAAGGAGAATAGGATCTCAGGCTACTTTGATGAGTAATGGAGATGCAAGTTCTATGCTGGTTGAAGTTTTTGGACTTTAAAATGGCATTGCTTTCAGTAGCAGTGATGTCTTCTTTGTACCAGGTGTTAAAGCATGAGAAAGATGAAGGTTGCTTTACATGTTTTTATCCTGCATGGTTATATTCAGCAGGGCATGGTGAGCACTGAAACAGGAAAGATTCCAAGACTGTTGAAATAAATTTTGAGGAAAAGTGAGTGAGCTGGGATTAAACAGCAACATTGTATCAACACTGAGCATGGCAACAGGATCTTCATGCACATCGCAGTTGCCTTTCTCCAGATCTCTCTTACCTTCTCACCTGGATTTCTTCACAAAGGGTGTGTTCATGACAGATGTCCCAGCACGTCAGTCTGCATGATGTGGCACAGCCCAATACATAGCACTTAAGGATATGGTGTAGTTGAGAACTGTCAATGTTTTGTTAAGGGTTGAACTAGGTGATCTTCAAGGTCTTTTCCAACCTAGATGATTCTGTGATTCTGTGAATACAGGTGAAGAACCTTCTACTGTTTAGAGCAAGCTCTCTGAATGACTAAAATATGCCTTAAATGCATCCAGCTGCAAGAATTAGAAAGGCATAGCATGAGAAGTTGTATCATTTATGTTTTCTTTGTATTTAAAAATGGGAGGCACAAAGAAAAAATTTGCCTTATCTATCTTCTGTCACTCTCCTCACACATGTTTACTTCCAAGTGAGATCTGCTTCAATAAAAGTAAATTACCAATATCTTTTTCCCTTGGGGAGCTTTTGAAGAGGAAGAAACTTTGCACAAAATACTGTTCATCAGATGTTGGGGACTATTTCTCTTTTGGTTAAGTGTACACTGCAGCTCCTAGTAAAGTAAAAGGAAGTTAGAGATTTTTCTGATTGTGATTTAATGATTTGAACTGGTTTCAGTACAGACTGGGAAATAACAAATACTTCTTTCATAAGCAGACAGAAAATAATCTCTGGTAACTTTAGAACATATTCTACTGGTTGTTCAGTATTGCTGTCCAGGAATAATAGCCTTCAACTGCTCATCTACATTTCTGATTATTAAATTTTAAAGAGTCTGACAGTCTGAGACATAAAGTATTAATATAATGCTATATCACAGCTGTAGAAGACTGAGATTTTTCTTCCTCTGTTGTATTCAGCCAATTTAGAAATACCAGGTTTTTTTCTAGTAGGGAACTATGCAGCCCACTCTAAGATTTTGCTTTATGTTATACAAGTACCTCTGAGTGTGAAGAAATGCTGTTTCTTTTTGCCATTGCACTACTTTTCAAAACCAGCATTCTTTCCAGCCATACATATAAAACCAGTTATGAATCTGTGCCATTATCTGAATAGATTAATGAAATAATTATTATCTTATTATTAAATGAGGTCGTTCACGCTTTCCACATCCTTTCAAACACAGCATAACCTGCACTGAGAAATCTCTGTTCAGAAACCATTATTTGACAGATAAATCTGGCTAGTTACCAAAAACACTCAAACTTCTCCTTTTCAGACAAGATCTTTGAAAAGAAGGTGCATGAGCCAACTCCAGTAACACAACATTACTACATAAATTATGGAGTCTTGTTGATTGAATGTATAAAGTCAAATTGTGATCTGTAGATGACAAAGACTGTTCATGCACATCTTTCACATTAATAATGAAACACCTATGCACAGTAATCAATCATACATAATTTTAAGATTGGCAATTCACCTCATAGCTTTTGCATGTGTGAACTGTCACTTACTCTTCAACCCAATTGCACAACCTTCCTCCATAAGGAATAGTATTTGTGCATACTGTATGGTGAACTATGTCAATACATCAATCCAACATCCATGTGCTATTGGTGATAAAAAATTAAACATCCAAACAGAAAAGGAGCTCACATGCCTATACAAAGCATTGGCAAAAGTCAATTACTTTTTATACAGATATGGAGGTGACATCATTTCGGGAGAGGCAACCAGATTTGAGAACACTCCTTTTCATTTCTTAGAAGGAACTTCAGAAATCTCTTCTATACTTTTCTATTTGTATCTACACAAAGGGACTGTAAAATGAACATAAAATGCTGTTACATTGGATTGATGTTTCACTCACATATTTTTCCCCATTTATTTCTCAGAAGATAATAGAAGCACAATTATTAAACCAGTGAGCTGGAGCAAATTTGAATTAATTTCCCACAAGACAAGTGATGTAATACCAAATTGGTAGAAACAATTGCACACAACTATGATCAGATTATTTATTGAGAAACAAATATACAAGAGCAATTTCAGCATGATTTAGTGGCCTGCTATGCTGCCAGACATAAATATATCTTCTTTCCACACATGTAGATTTGGTAAATTATTCGTAAGTGGCTTTGGGTGGAAGTTGAGCTGGTCCCTAACTACTTCTATCCTAATTTTACCTGTCAGCTATATAAAATATCCAGTGGATTAATGAGATGATATAGATATGATATAGAAGCCAAGAACATGTGGCTTACACCATCATTGTCCAGTTAATTGCCCTCATTCCCTAATACTTGTCTATCCTCTTGAATTATCTCTATTACTTTTTTTTTCTTTTCCCTATTGTGGGTTCTGGCTCCCCTGACTTCTTAGATCTTTAGGGTTTAGAGAAGCAGTTGTAGAAAGATCATACCATCAAACTTTTTGTAATGAATTACAGCTAGAATTAGTTCTCATTTGTAGGCCTGACAGACTAACTGTTAAAAACAGTGCTCACAAGAGTGATCAGAAGGAAAGTTCTGGAACTCAGGAAACTGATGTGTTATATTCTCTTCCAATGTCAAGCCCCATCGGTCTGTATTTTTAAGAGAGTTTGTTTCAGAGTACTATTGGTTGAGGTTTGCAATCTGAAACATTTTAAGGAGGTATCCATAATATCCGTCTTATGATATTCAGCTATCCAGCTTTGGTGATGGCAAATTTAAAAGCTTGTTTGAAGTGAAGGGGATCAGGTCAGTAAGGAAGTCAGATGCCTTAGAAGACCCTTCTAGATTCTTCCTTTTTTAAGGAAAGTACTTCTTTGGTCTGATTAGTGAATTAATATTTCCAGTTTTCACTGAGAAGTGCAGGGCATGTAAATACCCAGGCAAATAAGGATGAAGTGTGCTAAGCCAAACATCAAAATGTCAGAGTAAAAAGACCTGAGACCTGTTGCTTGAAATCTAGCATCTAGATACCCTGTGATTATCCAATCAGTATAAAGTAGACTGCACGTTTACGTCTGTCAATATTCCCATGTTAATTGCATTATATAAGTGCATTGTGTAATTGTAGCAGTAAGTGGAAGAGAGAAAAATAGAAAAAATAGCTAAATGTTAACCAATAATAGTGGGAAATATGTATACATTTCATTAAAAGGTAATTACATTTAAAAGAGAGAACTTCAGAATTATATTTAATTAGTTCTGCAACAGAAACAATTATAATGAAAAAACATGTGTAGGAACGATAAAAATGAATCTTTTCCAAAATGTATTTAATTACACATAAAACAAATGGAATACAGAATATAATTAATACAAATGATATAAAGCTGGCTGCCTTTTTTTTTCCTTTAGTTATTTACATTTAGAAGAAGTTAGCCATAATAATGGGAGTAGAAGTACTAATGCAATCTGCAGTCTGAATGGGACCTTAACTGAGAAGCCCTCTAAGAATATATATTAGTACTAAGACATTAAAGTGGTTTGAACTCTGCCAGGAGCCAATCATAAGGCAGCCAGTTGCTCACCTTTTCCCATGCCCGGAACAATAGGAGAGTAACGAAAAGGAAAAACTCATAGGTTGACATAAAAAAAAAAAAACCAACAATTTAGTGATGGTAACAAAACAATACTAGGAAGTACAAATGGGTAATGCACAATGTAATTGCTCACCACCCACCAACTGATACCCAGCCCATGCCTGGCAGCGATCCTGATAGACAGAAGGAAATGGAGAACGACCCCCCTGCAATCCAGGAGACAGTCAGTGACCTACTGCATCACATAGAAACACACAAGTCTATGGGACCTGATGGAATACACCCGATGGTGCTGAAGGAGCTGGCTGGGGTGCTCGACAAGCTGCTTTCCATCATTTACCAGCAGTCCTGGCTGACCGGGGAGGTCCCAACAGATTGGAAACTGGCCAATGTGACGCCTATCTATAAGAAGGGTCAGAGGGATGATCCAGGAAATTACAGGCCTGTCAGCTTGACTTCAGTGCCCGGGAAGCTGATGGAGCAGCTCATCCAGAGTACCATCACACAACACATGTGGGACAACCAGATGATCAGGCCCAGTCAGCATGGGTTTATGAAAGGCAGGTCCTGCCTGACAAACCTGATCTCCTTCTACGACAGGGCGACCTGCTTATTGGATGAGGGAAAGGCTGTGGATGTTGTCTACCTTGACTTTAGTAAGGCCTTTGACACCGTTTCCCACAGCATTCTCTTAGCAAAAGTGGCTGCTCGAGGCTTGGACGATCGCACGCTTTGCTGGGTAAAAAATTGTCTCGATGGCCGGGCCGAAAGAGTTGTGGTGAACAGAGTTAAATACAGTTGGCGGTCGGTCACGAGTGGTGTTCCCCAGGGCTCGATTTTGGGGCCACTCCTGTTTAACATCTTTATTGATGATCTAGACAAGGGGATCAAATGCACCGTCAGTAAGTTTGCAGATGACACCAAGTTGGGTGGGAGTGTTGATCTGCTCGAGGATAGGGAGGCTCTGCAGAGAGATCTGGACAGGCTGGAGAGATGGGCTAAGTCCAACTGTATGAGGTTCAATAAGGCCAAAAACTGGGTGTCACACTTTGGCCACAACAACCCCCAACAGCACTACAGGCTTGGGGAGGAGTGGCTGGAGAGATGCCATTCAGAGAGGAACCTGGGGGTGTTGATTGACAGCCGGCTGAAGATGAGGCAGCAGTGTGCCCAGGTGGCCAAGAAGGCCAACGGCATCCTGGCTTGCATCAGAAATAGCGTGGCCAGCAGGGACAGGGAAGGGATCTTGCCCCTGTACTCGGCACTGGTGAGGCCGCACCTCGATTACTGTGTTCAGTTTTGGGCCCCTCACTACAAAAAGGACATTGAACTACTTGAGCGTGTCCAGAGAAGGACAACGAAGCTGGTGAAGGGTCTGGAGCACATGTCGTACAAGGAGTGGCTGAGGGAACTGGGGTTGTTTAGTCTGGAGAAGAGGAGGCTGAGGGGAGACCTCATTGCCCTCTACAGCTACCTGAAAGGAGGTTGCAGGGAGCTGGGGATGAGCCTCTTTAACCAAGTAGCAAGTGATAGGACAAGAGGTAATGGCCTCAAGTTGCACCAGGGAAGGTTTAGACTGGATATTAGGAAGTATTTCTTTACAGAACGGGTTGTTAGGCGTTGGAATGGGCTGCCCAGGGCAGTGGTGGAGTCTCCATCCCTGGAGGTGTTTAAGAGTCGGGTCGACATAGCGCTTAGGGATATGGTGTAGTTGGAAACTGTCAATGCTAGGTTAACGGTTGGACTAGATGATCTTGAAGGTCCTTTCCAACCTAGATGATTCTATGATTCTGTGATTTTGTGAAGGAAGATCCTGCGGTCACAGAGCGGAAGCGAGAGAGAACCCTCCTCCTTAATATGGATCAATAGAAATTGGTTCTTATGGGTGACTTCAACTACCCAGACATTTTTTGGAAGAACAATACAGCAGCTCACACGTCATCCATCAAGTTCCTGGAATGCATAGAGAACTGCTTCCTCATACAAATGTTAGATATGCCAAATAGGAATGAGGCATTGCTGGACTTGTTACTCACAAACCAAGAAAAGCTGCTTTCTAATATCTCAGTGATAGCCTTAGCTTCAGGGATCACAATATTGTGGAGTTTTGGATCTTCCTGAGCACACTGAAGGTTAAAGATAAGACTAAGCTTTTAGATTTTAGAAGACAAAACTTCAGCTTGCTCAGAGCTCAGTTGGGAGGGATTCCGTGGGAAGTTTCCACGGAGGATAAAGGAGTCAGTGAGTGTTGGGATTTTTTCAAGAATGCTCTCCTGGAAGCACAGAAACTCTTTGTCCCCTTTAAAGGTAAGGGAAGTAGGTGGAGCAACTGACGCTCCTGGCTTAACTGTGAGCTCTGAGTCTGCTCAAAACCAAAAGAAAATTGTACGAGCGACAGAAAAGCAGATGAGCACCCGTTGATAACTACAAGGGCATTGCCAGGGTGTGAAGAGATGCAGTTAGGAAAGCAAAAGCTCAGCTCAAATTGAAATTGGCCAGAGATGTCAACAGCTAAAGAAAGGATTCTTCAGGTATGTAAACAACAAGCAGAAACAGAAAGAAAATACTGGCCAGCTGTTAAACAGGAGAGGCTAATTAGTCACCAACAACACTGAAAAGACAGAGGTTCTCAACACTTTTTTTCACCTCTGTCTTTACCAGCATTGTTGGAACCCAGGCCTTGGGAACAAAAATCCAGGTTGATACAGACACAGACCCACTGTCAGTGAAGGAAGAGTCGATATGCGAACTGTAACAGGAGCTTGACCCTCACAAATCAATGGGCCCTGACGTCATCCACCCAAGGGTGTTAAGAGAGCTGGCTGACGTCATTGTGAGGCTGCTCTCCGTAATCTTTGAGAAATTGTGGAGATTAGGGAACATCCCAGACGACTGGAAGAATGTCACCCCCACCTACAAGAAGGGCTTAACAGAGAATCCAGGAAATTATAGGCCCATCAGTTTTACCTCAATCCCTGAGTAAGTTATGGAACAAATCCTCGTGGAAGCTATTACAAGTCAAATGAAGCACATGTTTGGGAAAAGCCATCACAGATTCACCAAGGTCAAATTGTGCTTAACAAACCTGATTGCCATCTGCAACGAAGTAACTGGCTGGGTTGATGTGGGACAAATGGTGAACATTGGCTACCTGGATTTCTCCAAGGCTTTTATACGGTTTCTCATCCTAGAGAAACCAATGCATTACAGTCTAGACAAGTGGTCTGTGTGGTGGGTGGGGAGCTGACTGACAGGTTGCACCCAGAGGATGGTGGTGAATAGCATCTTTTCAAATTGGCAACTCCACTGTCACAAGTGGAGTTCCCCATGGATTGATATTGGGCCCAAAGCTGTTTAATATCTTCATAAGTGATTCAGATGATGGGATCAAGTGTACCCAGATGAAGTTTGCTGGTGGTACCACTCCAAGTGGGGAAGTGGACACTGTGGAAGGAAGACCCATTCTGCAGGAAGACCTGGATAGGCTGGAAGAGTGGGCCAACAAGAACCTTATGAAGTTCAACAAGAACCTTATGAAGTTCAACAAGGACAAGGGTAAGGTTTTACACCTGGGAAAACAATCCAGGAGTGCAGCACAGGCTGGGATCTACTCGGCTGGGGAGCAGCTCTGTGGAAAGGGACCTGGGACCAACAAGATCAATGTGAGTGAACAGTGTGATGCAGAGGCAAAGGAAGAAAATGGGATGCTGGGTTGCATCAACAAAGGCATCACCAGCAGAGATAAAGTCATTACCTCAGTCTATTCAGTGCTTGTCAGGCTACACCTGGAATACAGTGTTCAGTTTTGGTCCCTGCTATAAAAAAAAAGATGTAGGCAGACTGGAGAGGGTCCAGAGGAGGGCTACAAAGATGATCAAGGGACTAGGAAGCCTGCCATATGAAGAAAGACTGAGAGAATTGGGTTCATACAGCCTTGAGAAGAGAAGGCTTAGAGGATACCTTATCACCATGATCCAGTATTTAAAGATTGCCTACAAAGAAGATGGAGATGATTCCGTGATTAACTGGTGCAGAAAGTGGAAGGTTTGGACAGTCCCAGCCCATCCCCCAGGCTGTGTATAGGCCAGTTGTTAGGTGCTATTTTTGCACCTAATTGTATTGGTTCTCTTGGGTTTGGAATCTGGCTGTTTCAGAGACAATCCCTGTACAGTTGACCAAAAGATACATAATAATATAAAATAGTGTAAACTGTTCCTGCTTATGCAGGTTTGGTCACATAGCAGTCTTTTGTATATAGTGAAGACAGACAAGAGATATTTTGACACAGTTTAAGATAATACACATAGAAGGATCATGCATTTTCTGAGGTGGTCACATGGGACCACCAGCCATTTGGATTATAAGAATTCATTAGAACAGTTTGGAAAGTCTCAGCTGATTCAGGTGAAGACACTGTTAAAAGGGTCTTTCCAACAAGGTCCCATCATTATCCAGATAGTAACCAGCCATCCTGTTCAACATATTTGATTCCTCATATGAACATTACCCTATTGAAATATGCCAATAAATTAGAATTTTTTAAAATCTTGTCTGTGAATGTGTGTGGCGCCTTACACAGAATGTGCTATTCTTGCTGAATGTTATTTCTAACATTGAGACAATGGAAGCAAAACAAAACATTTGTATCTAACACTAGAGCAGACTAATACTCAAGGTAGCAAACTACATTTTCAGCTCTGCTAACTAAAGATAAGAGTGGAAATCAGCACAAGTACAGAGTAAAAATAATTTATGACTCTCCTGAAAAGATCAAGTTCAATCAAGGAAGATTTTTTCAAGCTTCACAGTTCTAGTTACAGACTTCTTTAATTCCCTGAGTCAAGTTCTGTCTTTGTACAAAACTTACAGAACAAGCTGTAGCATTGAGTTGAATAGATTGATGATAGGTAGACAGATAGACAGATGGATTAATTATTTATGTTGCTGAATGGAGGTCAGATCTCTACTTTCATCTTTTGGACCTGGCTGCATATTTAACACTCTTATTAGAAAAATGGCTGGAATGCCTGATGTTAATGTTCCCAATTGTTGATGGATTATGGTCTCTAGGAGGTCACCAATGTTTTTTCTACCTGAATTATTTATATATCTCTAATTATTTAGACCCTGCTTATTTTAAAGAACAGGAATTATCTACACACTAATTAAAACTGTCAAAAAAATTTAATATTGTTTAAGAGGCAAAGAATGTGAAATAGAATACACAATATGAATCTATCTTTTCTTGGTACTACAGTGTCCTAAGCTTCAAATGCACGTATAATTTTGGAAATCTGGGTGGGATTCCTTTGACCAAATATAAATGACTATGCTGTGGCCATCTGCCTTCTGGATAGCTGAAATTATGATGACTGTTGTCCACAGGTGTTGTGGTTTAAGCCTAGAGGGCAGCTGAACACCATGCAGCTGCTCACTCCCTTCTTCCTCCATAGCACTGGGAAAGTAAAGCAAAAGGCTTGGCAATCGACGTAAGGACGGGGAGGGACTCACCTATCACGATCAGGGGCAAAAGACAGACTCATCAGGGAAAGAAAAAAGAACATCAATTTAATGTAAACATTAACAACAACACTTAACAGACAAGAGTAAGACAGTGAGAGGCATTACTACATCTTAAAAACACCTTCCCTGCACCCCTTCCTTCTTCCCAGGCTCAGCTTTGCTCCCAATTTCTCTACCTCCTCTTTCCCTCAGCAGCACAGAGGGTCAGGGGATGGGGTTACAGTCAATCCCATCACTCCTTCCTTCTCAGGAGGAGGACTCCTCACACTCTTCCCCTGCTCCAGCATGGGGTCCCTCTCACAGGAGACCATCCTCCATTGACTTTCTCTGACGTGAGTCCTTCTCATGGGCTACAGGTCTTCAGGAACTGCTTTAGCGTGGGTCCCTCCCATCCATTGCAGTCCTCCCAGCACCGACCTACAACAGCAGGGACTTCCCACAGAGTCCTGGCCTTCTTTGGGCACAGCCACCTGCTCTGACGTGGTGTTCTCCACAGGTTGCAGGTGGGCATCTGCTCCACTGGTGACCTCCATGGGCTGCAGGGGCACAGCCTGCCCTCTCACCAGGGGCTGCAGGGGAGTCTCTGCTCCAGTGCACCTTCCCCCCCCCACCCCTTTCTTCCACTGATCTCGGTGTTTGAATAGGTATTTCCCTCAGAACTCCTCCTTACAACTCTAACTCCTCCTTCCAGATTCCCCTCTTAAATATGTTACCACAGATGTGCAGCCACCATTGT
Organism: Strix uralensis; assembly: GCF_047716275.1. NCBI lineage: Eukaryota > Metazoa > Chordata > Aves > Strigiformes > Strigidae > Strix > Strix uralensis. The sequence goes on along the minus strand of NC_133973.1, from coordinate 95,179,605 downwards.
TAATTGGTTCAGCCTTGGCCAGAAGTGGGTCTGACTTGGAGTGGGGAGAACTTTGAGAAACTTCTCACAGGGGCCACCTCCATAGCCCCCTCCCCCGCTACCAAAATTCCCTGCCATACACACAAACTCAACACAACAAGGTCATGTTCTAAGCCTTCAGCAGAAGGTATACATTTTTCTACACCCTCTGGTTGCAGGATGAGATCCAAATACTCATAAAAGCATACATACTTACAGCTTCTTTGTTTGAAGGTATTAAAGAAAAAGAGAAACATCATGTTACTGATGGTCCATATGGCTACATGTAATATTGAAGAAAATAAAGTAACTGAACGCAATTTTTCATATTTATCTACTACTATATCATTATCAATATCATTTCATTAGTATGTCTACTGCAAATGAACTAGAGGCAGGAATTTTGAAAGGTGTATTATAAATCTGAAAATGGTTCAACTGAAATTAACGGTATATTTCTCACTAAATACTGTAGGTTCAAAATCACAATACATGCTGAGGACCGTACAAATGTTTCACTGAATTGAAGACTGCGGTTAGATGTACAAGATCAAATTTGGTCTTACAAGGCTGAAAAAGCAATGTATACTTTTCAGGCAGTTTGAAGCTTAGAGTAAATCATAATACCAGCTAAAATGCTTGGACTGTGTAAGGGTTTTCAAGAATAGTATTCACCAGGCCTGGGCACTGGGTGGGAGGTCATACTTGCTCTGCTCAAAGGACAGGTAAGAGTGGAGGACAGCTTTCCAGAAACTTAGACACTTCCTCTAGACTGTGGAAATATTTGGGTTTATCTGCTTGAAACTCAGATCTGAGAAGCATCCTCTGAAATTAGGCACATATGACTTGTAGGTTTATGGTTAAAAAGGAGTGAATCATAAAATCATAGAATTGTTTAGGTTGGAAAAGACCTTTAAGATCATCGACTCAACCGTAAACTTAACACTGCCAGATCCACCACTAAACCATGTTCCTAATCGACACATCTACACATCTTTTAAATACCTCCAGGGATGGTGACTCAACCACTTCCTTGGACAGCCTGTTCCAATGCTTCACAACCCTTTTAGTGAAGAAATTTCTCCTAATACCCATCCAAAAACTCCCTGGCTCAACTTGAGACCATTTCCTCTTGTCCTATTGCTTGTTATGTGGGAGAAGAGACCAACACCCACCTTGCTACAACCTCTTTTCAGGTAGTTGTAGAGAACAAAAAGGTCTTCCCTGAGCCTCCTTTTTTTCCATGTTAAACAACTCCAGTTCCTCATAAAACTTGTGCTCTAGACCATTCACCAGCTTCACTGATATTTGAACATGCTCCAGCACCTCAATGTGTTTCTTGTAGTGAGAGGCCCAAAACTGAACACAGTATTCGAGGTGCATCCTCACCAGTGCCAAGTACAGGGGGACAATCACTTCTATAGTCCTGCTGGCCACACTATTTCTGACACAAGCCAGGATGCTATTGGCCTTTTGGGGCACCTGAGCATACTGCCGGCTCATATTCAGCCGGCTGTTGAACAACATCCCCAGATCCTTTTCTGCCAGGCAGTTTTCCAGCCACTCTTCCCCAAGCCTGTAGAGTTTCATGGGGTTGTTGTGACCCAAATACAGGACCCAGCACTTAACCTTGTTGAGTCTCATACAATTGGCCTCAGTCAATCAATCCAGCCTGTCTAGATTCTTTTATAGAACCTTTCTATCCTCAAGCAGATCAACACTCCCACCCAACTTGGTGTTGTCTGCAAACTTACTGAGCGTGCACTCAATCCCCTTGTCCAAATCATTGATAAAGCTATTAAACAGGACTGGCCCCAATACTGAACCCTGTGGAACAGCCACCAACTGGAGTGAGCTCCATTTACCAGAAGTCTTTGGGCTCAGCCATCCAGACAGTTTTTTACCCAGTGAAGAGTTCACCCGTCCAAGCCATGAGCAGCCAGTTTCTCCAGGAGAATACTGTGGAAATGGTGTCAAAGGTTATACTAATGTCTAGGTGGACAACATCCACAGACTTCTCCTCATCCACTAAGTGGGTCCTTGTCATAGAAGGAGATCGGGTTAGTCAAGCAGGACTTGCCTTTCATAAGCCCATGCTGACCGCGTCTTATCACCTGGTTGTCCTGTATGTGCCATGTGATGGCACTCAATAACCTTCTCTGACACCAAGGTCAGACTGTTCCCCAGATTCTCCTTCCAGCCCTTCTTGTAGACAGGTGTCACATATGTTAATCTCCAGTCAACTGGGACCTCCCCAGTTAGCCAGGACTGCTGATAAATGATTGAAAGTGTCTTGGTGAGCACTTTCACCAGCTCCCTCTGTACCCTTGGTTGGATCCCATCTGGTCCCATAGACATGTGTGTGTCTAAGTAGTGTAGCAGGCTGCTAACAATTTCTCCTTGAATTATGGGGCCTTCATTCTGCTCCCCACCCCTATCTTTCAGCTCAGGGGGCTGGGTACCCTGAGAACAACTGGTCTTATTATTGAAGGCTGAGGGAAAGACGGCATCAAGTACCTCAGCTTTCTTCTCAGCCTTTGTCACTAAGTTTCCCTCCACATCCAATAAAGGATGGAGAATCTCCTTAGTCATCCTTTTATTGTTAATGTATTTACAGAAATATTAATAGAAAGTTTTAATTATATAGAAACTTTTTGTTATATAGAAACATATTATCTGGCACCCACACCCAAAAATATTCTCATTAACATTTGATTTGCTAGTACAGACATGTAGCAGTTAGAGATTTCTCAACGTTTATATCGCAGTGGTATAATAAAGTAACTGATATTCTTGCTTATAAACAGAAGTGAGTCAGGGTGATGCCAGCAAAGTTGTTCAGATAATAAATCCTCCTCATCATCTTACACTGAACTTATTCATGATGCTAACAATTAGGTGAAAATGTTTGTATTAGGGGGGAAAAAAAGGCTCTTGACAAAAGAGGGTGGAATGGATAGCTAGTGAAATATACAATCTCTAGAAAAAAAAGTGTAGGGTATGGAAACTTAATATACTGCAATTCCTCAGCAATGGCATAGCAACAGACAGTTCTGAACACCTTTTCTTCTATGATGAATTTTCTAAATAAAAGTCTAAGAATGTTGAGGTGTATTGAACCATAGTATTTATAGTCATGGGTATTTATACAAATGATAGTAGCTTTGTACAAAACTTTAAAAAAGTTCTTTGGACTTCTCATTGCAGGACCCACATTGTCTTCTGTGCCATCTATCCTAAGAATATTTTATGAAATATCAGCCTAAGCAAGACATAACTACTGAAATCTACCACATTTCAAAGTAGAAGAAATAAGCACTGATTTATAGTGCTAATGTTAATTTTAAGGTTTTTATGGTAAAGACCTAGATAGTCAGAGTTCTAAGCTACCTGACACACACTCATCTCTAGAAAAAATTCAGCAGAGTTTTTATAAGAGGACACATCCTAACCACTATACATCAGTATACATTTTTAATAATAAGAAGGATCGAAGTTTACCTGGACAAAGTATGATAATATAGTATTTTCAGAACACATGTGAACTTGCACTGCCTAATCTTCAAACCCAGCTAAAACCTACCAGACCAATAATATGGAGCCAGGTCCGAATTAATAAACCCTGCTGAGAATTAGACTTCGTTTGTTTGGGGTCTGTGTTGTGCTAGGAAGGTCAGCAATTGTAGGCATCTTTTAAAAATATAGTAGGTAAACCTGCCCTCTACAACAAAATACAGCACAACACTTGGGAAACCCATAGTTACACCAAGATTTGACTTCAGTTTTCCCATGTACGGGGGTCATAATGACATTATTTACAAAAAATTGATCTTTTCTAACTGGTCCTCATATCTTAGTATAAGCTATTCATATATATAATTTAGCTGTCAATTAAAATGTGTCCCTTTGTTCTGTGCACATAAACCTATACTCTTCTCCATAGTTAGCTATGCAGAGAAGGAAATTCAAAACTAGCTTCTACTACTATGCCAGAGCAATATTAAAAACAACTTTTTTTTCAATAAAATGTGACACAGGGCATCATTCTACCAGTATCTTGTCAGCAAGATGGCTGCCACAAGCAAGAGACTCAGATATCCTAATTATAAAGTAAAATTTTATTTTCAAATACATTTTATTCACACTGACAAGCACTTTCTGAGTTTCAGACTGCTGGATGAGCAAAATAGATATAATTTTCTTTTAACTATTTATTTGTAAATCTCCTCTGAGTATTAAACACATAAAGATGCATCCATAAAGAGAACAAGTACAAACTTTATCCTGACATTTGACTTAAGCTGTGTTAGGAAACTTATTTGACAGATACAGTTTTTCCCCCAAGCATTGAAATAGAGCAGATTGGCACTAAGATTTCTGTTTAAAGAGAATACCTGATTTTACAGTGAAATGTGAATAAGAATAATATTCTTAATCTCTGCAGATTTTCCTACCTTTCAGTAATGTCATTAGCAAAACAAAAGGAAGACTGCCATCCTCACTTAAAAGGATACTATTAAGTTATTTTAGTTCAGAGTTTGACCTGTATTAGTATAAGCTCTTCGCAAATGTCCTCTGAGGGAAAAAAGAAAACCATTAATCTGTAACTTATTAAAATTACCACTCTGGCTCAGCAGAAGAAGTAAAAATAAAGTTAAAACATTCCAGGTGATATAATGGTTCTGAAAAAAAGTAGAAGTAAAAAAAATAAAAAGAAAAATCTTATCTTAATTAGTGAACTGCAGACTGTATACTGCTTTTCAATCATCATCTATAGTCTACTATAATTCAGAGGAAAAATCAGAAAAACCTTGTTTATTTATGATCCCAGTTAAACTTGGTGATAGTTTGAAAAGTTCGTGTTACATTTTTTTTAGGCTGTACTATACTCATCAATAATATTAAGTCTATAAAAAATTGAACATTTTACATGTATTTTTATACCAAGTTTCAATAAAAGTAAAATTATCAATTACTATAATTATTAATTATTTAATTACCAATTTCACCAATTTTTCCTAATAATTCTAATTTATTTTCTACGAATAGTTTATTGGAAAGAAAGATATGGAAAATCTTCCCAACAGGAGAAAAACAACCATGTATCTTTCCAAATAGAAATTAGCATGACATGCTCACTCTGACAAATGAGTAAGCTTTGACATCATAGACACTACAGGTGTTCCATAGCATGGTACTAGTGAGTTGCATTTGATCTGAGATGTTATTGAAACTTGTTTCAGTGATCCAAAAGAATGCTATGAATATTGCATAGAAATAAAATTATGAGCCTGATTAATAAGATTTTTTTTTCTGACACAGAAGTGATTCTATGACATCTTCAGCAGAATAGAGTCTACATGAATACGATTCAGTATATGTGCACTGTTGCTTGACCAAACCCATATTATGAGTTATTGTATACAACTGTATACCTTATAGTATATAGTGTTAGTATTACTGGTAAATACTGTTCTTATTACTGAATAAAACACACAAAACTCATCTGCAAGTAAAGAACTATTTTTTAGTAAATTAATGAAAAAAATGCATCATAATTTTCTCAAGTGATTAGGAAATAATCCTAAAACTGTTTTGAAACAGGTGAGGAGAGGAAACCAAAGGAAAGATACATGATTTTCAGAAAGAGTAAGAGAGGAAAAAAGCACAACCTCTGCTCAGAAGCTTGTGTAATTTCATACTTGCCATGAATAGCAAATAGCTCAACAGCTCAAAAGCATTACAGACGGGACCTAACTTCAAATCAACTGATTTTAACTACCAAGTCCATAACTGCTTTTAGGAACATTACAGCTTGTGGGCTGAATCACATATTGGTTGTATATATATTTATCTAATTGTGCTGAGAGCCTAAGGAGACAAAGCTTTTAAGAGGGACGTAACCTGGCCAGCATAGAACATTGGATCTCTCTTGAAGATCTTGAGGAATGGTTCACCGTTGACATGGTAATTTCAGGGGGACTGTTGAACAGAGTAAAGCAAACTTACCACACTTCCACTACAGTTCACTCAGAAATTGTTGTGCTAGCCTCTCACGCTAAACTGAAATTATTCATTCCAAACTGTTCAACCACAGATAATCAGAGCAAGTTATGACATACTTTTATGAATCAGAAAAAAAATTATCTAACATAATTTCCAGACATTTTCTCTTACTAGTCACGGGCTGTTCAGAGACCAACTACACACTTTTTAAAGTAAATAGAACACGATTGGGTACTCTTTTTCAGACAAATCACATGCCTGAAAGACCAAGTTTCTACATTTATGTTTTGGCAGGTTCAAAGCTGTGATCAATATTCTTTGACATTTTTTCATGGTACATAATCATGAAATGTTAGATGTTCTAATGACTAAAATTTCAAGCCATTACATTTGAAAGGGTCAGTGGTTGAAAAGTTGATATTTGTAGCAGCCCTATGTGCTCATTTGTGATTATTATTTCTGAAATGTTGGGCCTACCTTCCATCATAACAACCTTCGATAAATGCATTTTATTGCCAAGTAACTGTTAACTATTTTCTCTGTGGATATATTCCTATCTGTGCAGAATTTGGTTTTCTCTTTAGCTGACAGATTATTGTCTTGCTGAGAGAAGTGCACATTTCTTGTAAAATTTCCAAGATATTTGCTGGACTATGTTTCAGAGCAGATGTACATTCCCTGTTTCAGGGAATTATATTGATATAGCTTTGAATACGTCAGTGACATCAAGTTACATACAGTTGATAATAAGCTATATTAAAAGTTCATTCCTAATATCCAACCTTCACCTCTAAGCAGTATTTAAGAATAGAAATATTTCAAACTAAATATTACCTCTGCTGCCATAATGTTATATTTTGAAATCTTCAAATTGCTGAACCATCTCCTGTTCAGTTAGTCATTTGAATCCAATAAGATTACTTAAATTACTAATTACAAGATAAATACAAAGTAAATAGAATTCGACCAATTTCAAGGATAAATTATTAAATCTTGTTGTATGAGATGTACTTAAGCTGTCTTTATCAAAATGATATCTTATCATTTCATCATCTCATTGAGACAGCAATAGATCAGAGATTTTGGCTTGTAGTGTTCTGACAAAAGACTGTGCAAAAGCACATATCTTCTAGAGAAGTTAGTAAACAAAAAAGAGATTTTATGAATTTCTAACAAATAACTATCAATTTGAAAGACATAGAAGGAAATTTTTTCTCTATCTTCTGTGATGACTAATAAATGATTCCCCCCACACCCCCAAGCCAGAATTCCTGGTATTGTGGGAAGGAGGTGAGGGGCAGGATTACTAGAGTGGATGACTTTACTATTAAATGAAAAAAATATGTTGGGATAAGCAAGATAACAAACCAGGCCAACAAAGGTACCTTTATTTAGAAATACAGGTTTGCTATTGCAACTGCTACGTCTACTCAATCACAGAATGGCTGAGATTGGAAGGGACCTCTGGAGTCCATCTGGTCCAACCGATCTGCTCAAGCAGGGACACTAGAGCCAGTTGCCCAGGATCAGCTTTTGAATATTTCCAAGGAAAGAGACTCCACAACCTCTCTGGGCAACCTGTTCCAGTTCTTGGTCATGCTCACAGTAGAAAAATATTTTCTGATGTGCAGATGGAATCTCCTGAAGAACTTGTCTCCGTCCTCTTTGCACCATCCCTTCAGGTATTCATAGACATTAATAAAAAACCCTCCCGAGCCTTCTCTTCTCTATGCTAAACAGTTCAAACTCTCTGAGTCTTTCAGAGGCTCCAGTCCCATCATTCTCTTCATGGTCTTTCATTGGAGTCCCTCCAGGATGTCCATGTGTCTTTTGTACTGAGGAGCTCAGAACTAGACACAGTACTCCAGATGTGGCCTTACCAGTGCTCAGCAGAGGGGAAGGATCACCTCCTTCAACCTGGTGGCAATACTTTGCCTAATGCAGCTGAGTATGCCATTAGATCTCTTTGCTTCATGGTCACACTACTGCTTCATGTTCAACTTGGTGTCCACCAGGATCCCAGGCCTTTTCTGTCAAGCTGCTTTCCAGCTGGGTGTCCCTCAGCATATACTGGTGCCAGGGGTCATTCCTTCCCAGGTGCGGAACTTTGCACTTGCCTTTCTGGAACTTCATGAGGTTCCTGTCTGCCTATTTCTCCAGCCTGTTGAGATCCTTACAGGTGGCAGCACAACCCTCTGGCATATTAGTCATTCCTCCCAGTTTTGTATCATCTGCAAACTTGCAGAGGGTACACTCTGCCCCAGTTTGTTAGGACATATCTAGAAAAGGAACAGCAGAGTGGGGAAGGAAAAGAGAGGTCTGAATCTAACCTGCACTTTTTAATTCTAATGATAAAGTGATTCAGTGAGTGCAAAATAGCACTGAAGAGAGAAAATCCAGCTATCAGCAGAAAGCCAGCTGAACTGTTGGTGGGAAAGCATCACTTAATCAAATAAGTTATTTCAAAAAATTAAGCAGACCAGAACAGAAGCTTAAAAGCTAACACTGACAAAGCACCAATCAACGTTATCAGCAAACGTTAAATTGCTTTCCAAAACAAAATCCACTTAGAAGTTCACTACATAGGAAAGGGCTACTTCACCGTAACATAGCAAGACAGATGTATCCATCAATAAAAATGCTGAACCCCAGGACAGTGATTTCAAGAGTAAGACGTTTTATTTTGATAAAACTCCTGTCATCGTTTTTTGTGCTAAAGATAGTATTAAAAGTCAAACTATTCAGCACTAACATACTAATCTGTGAAACATTTTTGAAGAATATAAATGCAGTGTTAAGGAAAAAAACTTTCTTCAGTATTTGTGATTTACAGAAGCATAAAATAACTACTGTTTTACGATTTGATTTTCAATTTTCTGTTTATTTTGTAATTATTTTGATTGTTTACTTAGGAAGAGTTTACTTTATTAGTCACTCAGAATAACAGGAAAACATACAGATGGGAATAATTTAGCAACCAGCCTGAAGCATGCTCAACTTTGTTTATGTGTTGCCTGATGGATGCCTCTCTTACCTTTCTAATCTCCCCTCAGGTTTGCCTGGACAAATTATAGTTTAATATAAAGATTGCTTAATACAGTATTTGATTTAATTAACTTTATATCAAATTATAAAAGTAATTATTTTTTTAATTACTTCTACTTATATTTTTCTCTCTTTTGATTTTCTTTCAGCTAGTACATCACTAAAAGTAGAAAAATACTTTAGCTACATTTTCCTCAAGTATTTCAAATGAGAAAACTCAGAATAATTGATTATCAGGGTAAGAGGGAAAAAAAAATAACAACTTCTGACTGCTATCTCAATAAATTTGAAGCTACTGAGGAGTCAGTGATATGATGACACAGCATAATGAAGGTGTTGCCCCATCAAGCAATGGCTAGTTCAACAGTGACAAAATGTAGTGAGAAATAAAAAACATTATCTATAAGGATCATATAAACCCTCCTTTGTTCTTTCATCACAGTGACTTCATTTGCAGTTAGGGAGCTTGATTCCTTTTTTTTAAGATTAATTTTTGCTTTCAAGTAATTTAAACTCCTTATGTTCCTTACATCATTAAATCAGCTATGAAAGAAACAGCTGCAATGACAGGTTTAGATCTTTGCTGAGGGTCTCCTTGCTCTTTTTTTTTGTTTGCTTTTTAAAAAATTTTCTGAGACTCTGAGTAACAAAGACTATAAGGGAATTTCCCAATTAAGAAATAAATTTTCTTCTTACATTCTGTATTTTACTTTTATACTGAATAGGAGCTTATATAGAATAAAGGGAGCCATTTTGATCTAGGTCAAAACAGAACTAGGATGGAAATTATGGTTTCATTTAGATTTTTGTGTAAGTAAAGCATTCAAGAGTTCGTACAAAATGGATATGGCATGAAGTTGTCAATACAATTTGTCCTGTGAAAAAAAGAGTCAGTGTTCATGTAGCATATCTTGATTTAACTTTAAAATATTTATTTCATGATTCTTCCATAAAATCTAGGAAAATATATTCAGAGTAAATGCCTAAGGCAAAATCACAGCTGATGATTAAAAAACGAACCCAAAATCAAAAACTCCACCAACTTTCAAAGTGTCATTGCTTGCAATTCCCCATTAAACTGAAATGGTACTTTAAACAAAATCTTAAAGGAGTCATTTAATTTCTGATCCATACTGTCACCAAAAAACTGGATGATCTGTACAATTATAAAATTTTGTCAAGTTCCAAGGTGGAAGTCAAAAGATTAAAGACATTAACAAGAATAAAGAATATTTTAAATAAGCTGTGTAAGTTGGAAAACTAATCTGAAATCAAGGAGGAGAAATTCAGTACAAAAAAAATTGTTGACACATATCATAAGTTATAAATGAATTTTACATAAACTATGGTAGGCATTGTTATTCAGAGAGGATTGTAGACCCCAAAACTACCCAGCCAGATAAACTAGGAAGAAAATGAGAAAAGATGACCTTGTAACAGAAAACGATACTACTGGCATTTAACCTAACTCATAAACTAGATTGAGGCAGTTTGAAGGCATGTTGAAGGGAATGCAAAGCAAAGGTCAGCCGTCTGCGCCAAATGTAATAAAGACTGTGACTGGATGGAAGAAATTCAGTTCACATAACACTTGAAAGCCTATAAAGAGTGACTGATGGGTGTAGTGGGGGAAAGAATAGCCTGACAGAAAGAAGGTCCTGATCTAATAACATCAAGGAACAGCACAAAGATCTGAGAAACAACATGAGAACCTGTATCTGATAAAATCTTATTTAACTATGTGTTTGCTTACTTGTATCTGTAGAGTAAATTTGGCATATTCTAAGAGGCAACACCTCTTACATGACTGGCTAATCCATTTGTTTGTGCTTGTAAGTGTTAAAGTGCATTAGAATAAATACTTCCCCTCACTGCACACATTCCCTTTTCTTATTCTTTTCTGGAGTCAGCTGGTGGATGGAAGCTGGAAGTATTCCTTCAATCAGCCAGCCTGACTGGGGAGTGGCTGCAGCCTTCAGCTGGCATGCCACATGAGAAGTAGAAATCAAGTATGTGTGCATGCACACACACAGTGGAGACTATGGATAAGTATAAAAGGATCTGGAGATTGTTTCTAACTGATTTCAAGATTAATAGCAGACTAAAGTATGATTTGGATGCTAAAAAGGCAACTCTAACTTAGTTAAAAGATAGAGGAGTTCAGTCTGCTTAAATTGTGTACTGTCTCACCAGAATTTTAGGTACGGAACTTTGAGGACAATGCAGCACACCTAGAATAAAAAAAAAAACCAACCAAAATGAGCAATATGTTTAAGTAATGGAAAACTACTGGGGCAATTCAATTTCCTTAGATAACATGTCTCTAAGACTACAGAAAACCAGTGGAAATGATGAGTGCTTCCATTTACTTTCCTTAGTTCCTCACTGATGATATCATTATAATAAATTAAAATTATTTGAATAGTATCAAGGAAAAGAAGTATCTGGGCAATCTAAACTTCACTTAGAAGCAAACTCAATCCATATTGTCTACATATCTGGAGTGTTTCCTGACTATTATTGATATTAAATGATCAAAGCAGTGGGCCAACTCTAGCGATCACAACTTGTGCATAGATTTTTAGCACTAATTCTGAGATGTAAAAACATTTTACATTAAAACATCACTAGACTACCTTCCCATCACATCCCTTTCACATGGAGAAAAATAAAACAAAAAGAAAACCTAAATCCCAATTCTTGCTGGCCCAGAACCAGAAAGAAGAATCTACCCCCAAAGTTGAGACCTTGTGACAAGATGCAGCCAAGGGCTTCATCAAACAGAAAACCTTGATTGCTACTCAACTCCCATAGATTATAATGGAGCACAGTCCAACTTCTCTACAGGCTAGTGGTTTTGACCCTCACTAAGGGTACAGCATTTATGAAACTGCTTCATCTTGGATTAAAAGGGTTCCCAGTGTTCTCCCTTCCTGAATGACTGCTTTAACTGTAAAACTATTATGTAGAAATTGAGATATTTATCACTAATTTTAGCTTGTCACAGGTCACTTTTTCAGGGACTTAGAACTATGTTAGCGCATATCTGCCCATTTATCCCAAAACTGCACTTTTGTCCACATTAAGAAGGAACACTGGCAACTGTTCTAATATTGCTCAAGTTCACTAAGGCAATACCTTCTGAATTTACAAATTCATGAATAGGCAGATGTGGTAACCACATCAAAGAATCTAGAAAACCAAATACTAAGGGAAGATGTGGTCACAGTCTCACAGTTCACAAGTTATATCAGGCAGTGAACAATTCATTCACTTTTTCTATCAGTAGAATAATAATAAAAAAGTCAGCTTAATTTGCAGCAAAGACAACATGCAAAGCAGTTGCTTAGAGCAGCTGGGAAACTAAGCTAACAACTGGTATGAGTGCTACTGAAGGAACAGCTCTGGTATGTGGAACAGCAGTTTGTGCTGTAGTAAGCAAACCAATCTTCTAACAACAGCAGTAATAACTAACCTCAAAATCCCAACAGAAACAACAAAATCCATTCTTCCAGACACAACTTGCATTCCTGTCCCCTGACTCAAGTATACTCCATCTTTTTCTCCTTTAGTTACAGTAGCAGACTGAACCTAACACCTCATACTCAGGATAGAAAAATTCAGTTTTGTCTACTTAGCTGCAAAGCCCTAAGTCAGCTCTGATTAATGGCTTAATCAAGTTAAATAACATACCAGAGGCCTACTTACAAATGAAAGAAAATTTATGTCTTCTAAAAGAAAAGAAATTTTATTTTAGTTCTTTATTTCCTGCTAGGATCATAACTGTAGACACTCCTACCCCCAAGACAGAAGAGAAAATTCTGTTTCTAATTCCGTCTACAAGACAGAAGTAGAGTCACACTAAGACTGTTAGCTACTTCCTGACAATTTTTTTCTATTATACCAGATCCAGCCCAGCTGTGATGAACTTAAGGAGTCACAGGTGCAGTAATCACCAGTTGGCAGAAGGAGAGGCCTTAGGAGTATTCTGCTCTACTAACGTCCTGTAGCAGAAGTCTCAGATTCACTTCAGCCAAGAGTGTTAAAGCGGTAGGAATAAAAATGAGAATTAATAGAAATATTTGTGAAATTTGTAGGCATGGTGTAAATATGTTGATGTTTAAAGATATAGATAGTCTTTAGGTTTTCCTGTCTTGCAGGTAACAACTGTTTCTCTTGGTTTTTTGAAAGCTTAGTGCCTAGATGGATGGGAAAACAATGCAGCTCAGGAGATGTGGTATTATAAGAAGATTTTGATAAATTAACGGGGGTGTACTTTATGTATTTTCTTTCATCTTCAGGTTTCTTGCTTTTTTTTATTCAACATATATTTTATAGGAATGTTTTCAGCAGACAAAGGTGATAATATACTTTTATTACTTAAACTGTATTTTAATGTTTGAATGTAAAGTATATAGAATATAGGTTTATTAGTTTATTATGATAACTGTTTGGCTGTACAGTTATTTTAATTTTGAATCTTCAGTACAACTTGTAGGAGGAGCAGCTGCAAAAAAAGGGTATTTTCTTCTTCCCTCTGTTAATTGTAAATCAGTATCTGTAATAGGGTATTATACCTTCATTTAATATAGTTATTTAGTTAAACTCTTGTAGAGGATGATTAGTGTTTTGTTGTTTGTGGCAGCTGTATGATGAGAAGTAGTCCTTCATCAGACAAATCTCTTATGTTATAAAGCTTCTCTTGGAATGTCTTACGGTTCTTATCTTTAGAAAGGCTATCTCTGTGTAAACACTTCAGTTAAGAGTTACAGGCTGTACTGTCCTTGTTTTCTGTAGCATTAGAGGTAGCATTAAGAAGGTTCAGAATGTTAGTATATATATAAATTTTTATATAAATATTATATATATGCATATGTATAGATTTTTGCAATTTCCTATAAATGAGAAGTAGATGCAAGAGACAGGATGTTCCTATTGTATTATGAAGCTGAAGTAGCTGGGACTCCAAAGTCTTTATTGTGTCTCTTAAAAACAAAGGATCTGCCTCCCTACTGTTCTCTATTAAAAGAACTTCTAAATGTAGTGAATTAATGAATGACTTATTTAAAATGAAATGCGGTTTAGGAATGGGATTAGCTTTCTGATCCATAAGCACTACTGTACAGTTTCCTATGCGATACACTGAATGTTCTTACCTAAAGGGTGGAACATTCTGGGTTTGGCTCTCTTGTTCCTTGTTTGTCCACACTGATGAGGATTTTAGATGCTTGTCACACTGTTCTTATGTATTTTGATGAAATAAAGTATACTTTTGTGGTTTCAAATTGTAAGGAACTGAAGGAAGAAATGCCTCAAACATTCATCAACACAGAAAACCTCAAGGACAAGCTGTGGCCTTTGTGATTAGTCTAATGAACGTCACCCAAGGATGCACCCCCTACTCCCTTTGTAGGGATATTTGTTGATATTACTTTTCTTGTTTTGCACACCTATTTTCTTCTTGAAAACTTTTTGTTTGTTTGTTTTGAGGGGGTGTGTGTGTGTGTGTGTGTGTGTGTGACTTCCTGTCCAGTGCTATAAACAGCTTGAAATTTCCTACAAGTCAAGCCCAGCATCTGAGCTCAGATATGATTAAGTTCCAGCTCTATGCCTGATGGAATTCATTATGAAGTAGCCTGTGGAGAAGATAGGCTATTGCTTATCGTGGGGTGTGAGTGTATATATTGCAGGGGATTTGCATGAGAAGGCATTGGTTCTTGTCCATAGGCAAAGAGCTGCAAGCTTCTTGTTTTATGTCAAAAGTCTGAAGGCCTTCTACTGTATTACTGAGATGGAAAGACTTAGAGGCTGATGAAAAAATTAGTAAGAGAGTGTCACATTGTAGCTAGCTATTGGGCCAGTCCTCTGGAAAGGAGATGAAGAGACTATTTCTGCATTCTGCATTGGAGCTGTCAAATAAAACATAGACGTACTCTCAATGTAACCAAAGACTTATGACTGGCACTTGCAGGGAAATCCATGCCTCACTAGGCTCTGGAAGGAGATTCCTTTATTCTTGTATTTTCTTTCATTTCAATAAGTCTCTTTACCTATTACTGAGCGGGGGAAGAACCCTAGAATTTAAATGTTGGGATTTATCTGAAGACAGAATATTTGCCTATAACCAGATTTAATTTTGGTCTATAGATGAATGAAAAAGTCACGCTAGGGACATCTTTTTTCCCATTTTTGATTTGAAGAATGAGAAATTAAAACAAACCAATCAACCAAAAAAACCCAAAAAACAACAGACATGAAAACATCCACAACAAACCAGTATTCTTCTATTTAGTTGGGGAAAAAAAAAGTTTCCCATCAGAAAGTCCTGTCATAGTAACAGTCTATTACTTAAGGGGAAAAATACCTTCATATAAACACTAGGGATTTTCAGCTTTTAGTGATGCAAACAAAATCTGAGGAGATTATGCAGAGATCATAATCAAACCCCAAAGTGATAAATGTTATGAGAGATGCATGTGACAAACTTTAGTTTATATATGTAAATTATACATAGAGAGATAGCTTTATATTTATCTTATTTATGTAAAAATTATATGGATATAAACTATATGTAATTCTATATATGTCTTATCTTTATATAAACTATACATATTTTTTTGTTTCTGCACAATCTTGTTTCATGAATAAATAATATGCAATTTTTTCCTCTGTGCAAATTTGGTTTGCTCCCTTTTTGTTATTGGATGAGTAAAATAGAGCGAAGCAATATGCTTCACTGTTTTTGGCAGAAAGCGCTTTCCCTCTCTTCCTTCTAGTAACTAGTAATAATTTATGTTTTGCAACTCATTCTTACCATGACATCAAGTGACACTGTCTTCTATGTTCATTCACTCTAACCATTCATGCCTGTAGGCTAATTTCTATAAAGATCTGGGTTTTGTTTAGTATATTCGAACTCCTGCAAAGTGCTCTGAAATCTTTCACTAATAATTAAAATGTGTGAACACAAGTTTCTAAATGAATACTGTTAACTTTTTAATGTATGTCTATTTTTTTTTCTTACATGATGTAATGTTTTTATCTCTTTTCAATATTTGCTTCCTATACTGGAAACAGGACATAGTGGTGATGTCCAGTACTTTAGTGACAGTTCTACCAAGAAAGTGTGGAAGTTTTTTTTTTTAAAAAAAAAAAAAAGTGTGTTTAATCTTGGTTTAAGGTCCTCCAGCAGAGATGGTCAAAGTATATGGATAAAAATTATTTTCAATGGGATTTTCAAAGTAAAGCCAGTGTTGGGGAGGGGGGTGGAAGGGTGGAAATCACACAGACCTTTGGAAAAAGGACAATAGCAAAAAGATAAAAACGAAACCTGCTTTCTCATGTATAAACATCTACTTCATGAAAAAGTTGGTAAATTAATAGAGAAGGCTAGTTATAATGATTATGTCACTGTTAAATCTGTGCCTCAATGGGATTAGGAAAAAATATAGTAGCTATTGAAGTTTCTAGAACCTGCTAGTTACTGTGACAATAAATGACTTATTAACACTAATAAGCATTAATACAAATACAGGTATCTTACAAGGTGTATTCCTACTAAATGTTAATCTAACACATTTTTTAAAAATTAAAATGTAATGACACATCCATGCTGTTATTAAAACTTCTCATTAATGATCACCAGAAAACATAACATAGCCTCAGGAGAAAGATACAGAAACTGAAGGCTTAATCTAAAACTGAAATGGAAGTAAAAGCATCTAGTAAGAAAATATAGCAAGTCCTCTGGAAAACATGCAGTGTTTTGAAAGAAGCAGAAACAGAAGTTGTTCAAACAGGAATTCTATTCCCATAAGAAGTAAGGAGAACTACTAAAATGCAAAAATTGAAGGTAGTTATTCTTCTGAATACTGAAGTCGGAGATAAAGATTAATGTGAAATAGTTATATGAGGAAGATGGAAAAAAAACCCATCAGGTTTCAGTTAGGAAAAAAAATAGAATACTAAACTCATTTCAACTACCTCAGTTTTAAATGGAGACCCTGTAACAAGAGAAACTTCAATAGAAGGTGAAATTGGGGTGCAGGGGAATTATTAATTCTTGCTGATATGGACTATATATATAAAGTGCTTATTGCATCTTAAAACAGGAAGAAACCCTCTAGCATTCCTTAATATGAGGTGGGAGGGGTTAGGGGGAGAAGGAATGACAAAGGGAAAAAAAAGAATGGAGGAACAAAATAACCTCACCAAAACTCTTGTTTACATCATCTGAGAAATTTTAGATTAACTTTTTTATTAATATAGATTTGTTTACCCCCTTAAAAAAATGCATGGATTATTTTTAGATTCTCACTTTTCAGAAATACAATTATGAGAAGTATTAAGAAAACTGTGAAGTATTCATGCATATATTTTGAAAACCTGTGGTAATGACACATAATGGTTATAGTAATGGTTAAGTGTTTCAATCCTATAGACTTTTTTGAAATGCTTTTCAAATCTTGTAAAAAATAGTAGAGTCATAGAAGGGTGTGAGTCAGAAGGGACCTTAAATATCATCTGGTTCCACCCCTCCTGCAATAGGTAGGGACACCTTTCACTAGGTCAGGTTGCTCAAAACCCCATCCAACCTGGCCTTGAACACTTTCAGGGAGGGGGCTGTCATGTCCCACTCAGACTCAGAGGAGACAAGTGACTTAGATTCATAAATCCCCAGCAGAGTGGACAACAGTGAGTCAAGTCTCAAAGTCCAGAAATTTATTAACTTCCCACAATGTACTAGTTAGATACACGATAACTGGCTAAGTATATAACAAGTTATGGCAAACAATATACTATGCCTTGCATTGCTTAATGGTAGTGAGGGAAAAGGGGAAAAAGAAAAGGAGGGACATAGAGAGTGAGAATAGAGAAACAGAGACCACCGGTCCTGGTTCCTGCATTCTTCAGGGATGCATTAATCTTCTTTTCTTCTTCATGTCTTCTTTTTCTGTCCTCCCTTTCACTCCTCATCCCCCCCAGTTTATAGACACTTTCCTTAGATCCCTCCTCAAGGTCGACCCACTATCTATATATCCTATGTATGAGGAGGGGTAAGATGTTTCATGGGATGATGTAATTAGTGTGATCTTGTTAATCTTTATTATCATATTCAGGGGTGTCAACTGTAATATGCATTTTGTGGATAATGAAGTAAAGGTCATTCACTGGACAGATGGCCCTTGAAACTTTATAAGATGCACCAAAGCAGAACCGTCCTGCCTTCACAGGGCTTCATCTTCCAATTACATCCTGTGCTGTCCAGGCAGCCTTATCAGCTCCAAACCCTACACTACCCACCCTGTGACTACAGCTTCATTACGTGCGAGTGTTTGAGACATTCCTTGTCTCGGAGGGCCTCTTCTCCCCCCCCCATCTGTTATCTCTGTCAGGCTGTCTTTTCTCGCAGGCCTGTTTCTCTCAGGCACTGTTTCGGGGAGTTACAAGTTTGGGAGAGACAACCTGTTCCAGTGCCTCACCACCCTCATAGTGAACTTCTTTCTTATATCTGATCTAAATCAACCCTCTTTCAGTTTAAAACTGTTACTCCTTGTCCTCTCAATACACTCCCTGATAAAGAATCCCTCCTCACCTTTTCTGTAGGCCTCCTTTAAGTACTGGAAGGCCATTATAAGGTCTCCCCAGAGCCTTCTCTTCTCCAGGTTGAACAACCTCAATTCTCTCAGCCTGTCCTCCTAGGGGAGGTGCTCCAGCCCTCTGATTATCTTCGTGGCATTCCTCTGGACTTGCTTCAACACCAAAAACATGCTATTAAACTGTTAAAAAGATGCTCAAAAAAGCTCCAAAGTCTAGTTTAAGTCCTCATAATTGCAGGCAGCTACTTTTGCATTGTGAATTTGACTTATTACAATATTATTCATTAAGAAGTTTAAACTATTTATCCCTAGAGTTTAGAAATAGGATCATTTTAAATTATAAACTGGCAAAAAAAATGTATTATGATTGAGACACAAAAGTTATATTTGCTGTAGACCTGTGATAATGAATGTGTTTTTATGTATATACTTGTGTGCTGAACATAGATGCCATATATTTATGGCAAAACATAGGTATAAAATGTAAGTGCTGAATTTGTTCCTCTTGGATTCAGAGTGCTAAATTATTCTCCAGAGTAGAACTACAGAACAATAGGAAACATCTACTTTTTTATTTCTCCTTTTTTTGTGGAAGAAGGTAAAGACCAAGATACTTAATGTCTAAGATCCAGAACAGGCTGAAGAAGATTTAGTGTCTCAGACAGCATCTGTTGACACAAATGTTTCAATAAAAATCACTAGAGAAGGCATGGATGGCTCCCCTAACAATATGAAACTCCTGCAGTACAGTGAAAGTTTGCTCATTGGCTCAGGTAGGTAGATAAACTATACAGTTTTTATAAAGTATTTCCAAGAATCTTAAACATTTGTTGTTCTTCCCTGTACTGGTAGTTCAGACCCATCTCTACTAATATATGACAGTGTGATTGCCAGTATTTTGCAAGTGCTTTATAGAGTGGAAATTTTATTCATCTTACTAAATATTTTGCACATTAAAATAACACATAGAGTAGTACTGTTCTGTATTAGTCAAGGAAAAATTATGAGAAACTTCTTGTGCAGTAAATTACAAGCAAGGACAAATTTAAAACAGTTGTCCTTGACTGCCTTATATCTACTGGGCAAAAATAAGCCTTAGTGATTTATGATAAGAGAAATAATGACTTTATTAAAGACTTGTTCAAGCTCATTTTTCAAAATATGTATTACATGTGAACATTTATTACTGATTTTTCAATGCTTCAGTTATACAATGCAACACACATCATTTGTTTATCTCATTAAATTTTTTTTTATAGAAAGTAAGTATTAGGTCATCAGCCTAATAGTACAACTTCTTTAAACTAGATTAGAAGAGTGAGATTGAAAATACAGTGTCTTATTTGATGAGGACTACTGCAAATCTATAAAATACTTTTTAGTGCTTAACTGTTTAAAAGCTGTTTTCAGTGCCACCTTATTTATGTAATGATGCACATTGATGAGTGAACAGCTGTAGCTCACTGAAAAATAATTTCATTCTTTTTCCCCCAATAATCCCACTAACATTTTGGTTTCCATTGTTGTAAGAACATAAGTTAATATTAGATAGACTGTCTGTGAGTCCTGATTTTACAAATAATCTTTCATTTGCTTAATTTACTCTTGTGATAAGTCTCCATCATTTCAAATAACTTACCAATGTCATTTGTTATTTATGATTAATATTCTGACATCTCCCTTTGAAAGTAATTTCTGTTCTCATATGATTGCAGTCTGCCACCCTTAGCACTTATTACTTTCTGATGTGCCCTTGGCTTCATCTTTCCATCCATGGTTTGTCCAATTCTTTGCAGTATTAAAGGCATTCATCTACGTGGAGATAGGAATGCCAAAGGACATATATTCAGGCCTTGGTTGTACCTGCAGAAATAAATACTCTATAGTCCTATGCAGCATCTCTGATGTCAGTGAAATTTATCAAGTCCAGCTGTTACTGCAAGATATGACTCAGACTCATCCGGTATTATTCTGAACATCTATTCACAACACCTCATTTAAGACTAGCCATCCTGGGCTTCCTCAGATGGCCATGTGTATTAGGTAATCTGCATCTAATTCATATTTGTTTTTACAAATAGTACAAATGGTGAAGGGCATTCTTAAATGTGTGCTTAAAGTTAGTAGGATGAATCCTTGTGTAAGTCTGCTTTGCAGCATGGAATTTGCAGGTAGGTAAAATGACTTAAAAAGGCAGGTGAAATTCACCAATAACTGGTTTTATAGAGTTCATACCGGTAATAAAAGTTAAAGTAAACATCTTACTGTATTTGTGAGTGGTCTAAATGTAAACTATCTGTACACAGTGGAGAAATATTTTTTTGTTGTTGTTTTAGAGAAAATGTATATAACTGTAGAAATAATTTGACATTATCATGTATTCCAACAGTAACCCTTTTATTTCTGACAAAGAAATATTTTGAATGAGGTTTAAAGTAAATCATGTTCCATTTCCCTTCCCTGTGAGAGTGTCAAAGATGCTCATGAATCTTAATTGCAAAAAAAAAAAAAAGTAAGAAAATATCAAGAATGGTTTAGATTTCTTGCTTTGAAGATAAATTTGTCACAATAAATCTTGCTTGGGACACTGCTGTCTTTACATACACAAATAGAAACTGTTTCTATTCTAAATGTTTGAACATACAGAGAAACGGGCTTTACTATTCATGTCAACCTGAACAAAGTAGCGCATGGAAACATTTCTTTTTTAGAGATCTCTTGCATGCATTTTCAGAATTCCCAGTCCCATGAAGTTCAACTTTCAGCCAACCACCTTCTTAAGCCATGCATTGCTCTTGATCTGTCAAATAGCCTCTTGAAAAATCTCCAAAAGTAAAAAGGACAGTGAAGTTTGCCAGACATAACTCTGTCTAGATACTCAAATTTGACTGATCTGGAAGGAGTTAGAGCAGGAAAGTTGGTTTCCCTCAACATTAAAACATTAACCATCTATACAGATAATAATCCTGTGAAGTCAGAATTATGTACTATGTTCCAAAGTAATGAAGCAGCAAGCCTTATGGAAATAATGTCTTCACAGTTTTAAGCAAGCTTTTGTTGCCAAAGCTATTTCTATTCAATTTTCAAGCCTAGAAACACAGATAGAATGCTCTTGGTATCACAGTACTTATGTAGCTACTAGTGAAAAGGATAATGTACAGTAGTTGTTTCTATTTATCCCAACAGCATACTAGAGCCAGTGTAAATTGTATATCTCATTAGTTTTGCATTAAAAATAACATATTTTAGAGCTCTACATGAATAAGATGGCCTGAAATCCTTTGAAAAAAGTCTGTTACACAAAAACATGATTAAATATTTTCCATTCAATTATATAGCTTGTAAATAAAGGGTGAAAAATGTTTTCTAAATGTGTGTTTAACTTAAGAAATATGAAATATGTTACAACATTGTAAAGAACGGAGTCTAGTAACTTTCTGTAGAAATGGAAGAACTGGAAAGGGAAGGAAAGTTCTCAAGTATGATTAGCTTATTCAAGGAAATACAAATTTCTTTCTTACACTGTTATCAAAAAAAAAAAAAAAAAGAGTTCTCTTATGTGAGAGAATGCAGAAACGGTAGGAATTGGACCAACCAGTGCAGATGCTCTGTTCTGAGAGATTGAAGAGAGATGTTATTATATGGTGACATATTCTAAAGTTTCAACTTTTCTTCAGCCCTGGAAATGTCTTTGCCCTGTGTTAACAGAGGAAAGTGAAAAGGAAATGGAATAAAAAGTACTCATAGACCTCATTGTCAAGTAATATCCTACAGAATGTTAAATAACTCCTAATGTGTGTATTTCTTGTATAACACAAGTATAAACATTTCACTGTTTTCCTTCTCTTCAGGTCTTTATAATCTGCTTATCATTCACTGTGATCATTGGTGCTTATCTACAAATATAGATGGAAAAGGTATATTAATACTGTCATAATAACTGTCCAAGAATGTGAAGATTTAAATCAAGTAGATCGATCTCTCTCTCTCTGTTTTGGTAAGAAAGCCCTCTCTTGACTTTGATATCTGGCACGTGATGTGTGCCTATAGAATAGAATTCTCCTATTATTACATCTACAGTGTTAGATATGTTAACAACATGTTAAATATGTTATTGTTAAAGATATGTTGGATATGTTATTGTCTCTCTACACAGACATGTGTTTGTGACCACAATGAATGTCACTTTATAGTGCAAACTTCATTTTGCATGAATTCTGAAATAAAGAACTATTGCTGAAAAGGATGTTTGAAGATCAAATATATAAGGGACTAAACAGAAAGGACAAGTTGAAGTTACAATGTAAGTGTCTATTTCCCTCTTTAAATGAAAAGTGGAAATGGGTGCTAGATAGCTGAAGCCAGCATGTACATCACAGATAGGTTAATATAATTTTTGAAATTTGTCTTCATAACTAATAAGTTTTGAGTGATTATAGCCATAATATAACCGTTATAAAAGCAATGACATGTATACTGTTTTCTAGCCTAAAACCTCCATATGTTTTATTACTAACTAGGATAGATCCCCATCCCCATCAGAACTGTATATAGCTCTGTCCTAAAATGGAATTTGGTATTTTTCAATATTGGATTGTAAATCTCCATTCTAGGTATGTTCTTAATAACACAAGAGGTGTTTTTTATAGATTTTATCCTTCATTGATTGAAACTGGTATATCCCTGGTAAGTCTGACAAATACTGAATAAAGCTAACATTTTGGTTTCGATGAAGGGTCATATATACTGAGTCTTTTCCCCTCTTGATTGGTATGAAAGTGGATTGTTTTCATAGCTACATCTTGTGCTCATTTGTGTGTACATCATGTTTTGCAGGAAGCATACTTTCAAACTTCAGACCCAGTGTTTATCCATTAACAGAGACATTTCAAATGCTTTCAGTCTTAGTGAATATTGTACATCAAGAAAGACTTCACGGTGTCTGGGCTTCCATAGCAGTGTTCTATAATTGTAAATATGCGTTTGAAAAGAATCTGCAGTTCTCCACTTGGATCAGAATGCAGATGTGAACATTGAAAACACATAAAAGTGTATCAGATTTTGACAACATTCCAAAATTCACTAGTGTTCTTTTAACCCTATGAAAAACACCATTTTTGATCAAACGCAAAGATAGCACTATGACAACCTGCTTTCGATTCCTATTGATGAAATATGTTTTTTTACATTAGAATTTAAATTAAAAATAATGTAATACTATTCTCTAATGTAATACTGAATACTTGATAAGATATCTTTGGTCAGGCACTACAAATATAGAAATGAGTTTAAATCCTGCTTATTAAAAGTCAGTGGTTTGAAGTAAAGAAATAAATTCAGCTGAGAGAGAAGATATAAGATTATTTTTCACACAATTGTTCCAATATGCTTCAATTTTGTCTTCTGAAAGCCTTGTATCAAATAGCTGGAATCCTATATTATTTCAGTTGTTAGCCTTTCTACTAGAACTGCCAGTAGCTGTGAAAATTAAAGCTGGTGGTGATGGTGTTTTTGTAGTACAAATGTCTGTCTTCCACCAACTGATTCATGATGAAAAGTTCATTATACAGTCTCCTTTTTCAAACATAATGCAATTTCACAGATTCTGTGCTACTAAATGTTGGTGTGTCATAGCAATGCCAATATTTTTCTGTTAATGGGCAAATTACTGGTAGATTTACTTCAACAGGGTATGGAAAAAATAAAAAAAGCAAGTTTCAAACACAGTGTCATGATTTAGACATCACTTGTTTGAGATCATATGAGTTCATGGCCAGATGGTTGCAGGAACCACCTTCATTCAGATCAGGATGAGTCTCCCTGATTTGGTGAAGTTCTTCTGTTTAGGCTATTGTTATTAATATAACTGTAAAGAATAGAGAAATGCCTAGAGCAAGAAGAAAGTGAAACAGAGCTAACCACAATAAAGAATCAAAACAAATCAAATTATATAAAGGAACAACTTAGAACATTTAACATCCATACTTGTCTTCTGAAGATCTCTGTTAAGGCATAAGTAGCCAAAATGATGTCTCTGAAGTGTTGATCGACAACATGGTACAAATGGCAAATCACATTTTATACTGCTGCTTGTATAACAAATAGAACTAAAGAAAGAGTTGTCAGGAAAGATTGGGCTAAGGCTTTCAAAAGTTTGGGGGTTTTGGGGGGTTGTTTTTGTTTTTTTTTGGTTTTTTTTTTTTTTTTAATGGAAGAACAATGTGGCTTAAAGTTTAACATATATATTTGTGAAGGCTATCTCATGAGGACAGAATGGAGGATTGTTTGAAGTGAATGACTGTAAGTTCTGTCATTGTTAAAGACTTTCAGTAAATTAATTTAATGAAACTTTGTCTTACTTGATGTAAACAGTGTTTTGTCAGGCATAGCAGCTCCATAAAAATTATCTTCAATGTCTTAATTTTTGCTCTCAGATCTTTCCTAAGAGGGTGAATAAATGCAAAAGTTAGAACATTTTTACTATTAGGTCACATAGATTTGCAATAGAAATACTGAACTACTAATTACTTTAGAATAAGAATGTATAAGCGAACAAGTCACAAGACTGTAGCTTGTGTCCCCAGGAACGCAAGATAGTAGGAGCCTTGAAAGTACAGGAACAAGGTAATACTAGAGAACACAGAGCTAGACTGACCAACAAATACTTGCTGTGATAGTTGTGTAAAAAGCCTAATGAAGTTACCTTAACTAATAGCATGATGTAGCTGTCTTTTAAAGCATGTATAACACTATCACAGAAACAACTAGTTGCACAGTAGCCACTGCTTCAGAACCAGGTGTGCAGTACTCATTGCTCCGATATCCTACACTGTACTGCCACATAACTAAGTATTATCTTACTATCATTAAAGAGAATTGTTTCTTTGCATTTGATCTAAGGTTTCATTGGTTGTGTTTTGTTATCTGCCTTTGAGAAATGGCTGTTAATTCTGAATGTATCTGTGATGGCAGCACTGTACTTTCTACCACTAAACTGTCCCCTTTTCCCCTTTAACTAGGGGTGGATATTCCATGCTCTGTGGATAAGAGAAAGGAGATGTGATAGCTTCTAATATGTCAATTATTACAGTCTGTCTTCAGGTGGATCAACTCAGTCTCAGGAGAGCTGCGACTCAAGGTCCTGAGCTTTGAACAGCTTATATATTTCTTTAAGTTCTAATGGGTTCTTGAAATCTTTGAAACACCTGGAAATACCAAACTTAGAAACAGGACTTATATATTCAGACGGCCAAACTTATGGCCTTTTTCTATGGGAGAACAATCCTAATTCAGAAATTCTTTAGATGATCTCTTTGTAAGTCTTCTCTGCTACTAACTGGAAGAGATCAGAAAAGATATCACTCATGAATATCACTGATTGAAACTGGAAAAACCCCCAGTATCAATACAGGTGGGGGAAGAAAGGATTGTGGGCAGACCTGCAGAGAAGGACTTGGGGATACTGGTGGATGAAAATCTGTGCGTGAGCTGGCAATGTGCGCTTGCAGCCCAGAAAGCCAACCATATCCTGGGCTGCATCAAAAGAAGTGTGGCCAGCAGGTCGAGGGAGATGATTCTGCCCCTCTACTCTGCTCTGGTGAGACCCCACCTGGAGTACTGTGTCCAGCTCTGGAACCCTTAACACAGAAGAGACACGGATCTGTTGGAGCAGGATCTGTTGTTCAGCCTGGAGAAGAGAAGGCTCCAGGGAGACCTTGTTGCAGCCTTTCAGTACTTAAAGGGGGCTTGTAAGAGAGATGAGGACAAACCTTTTAGCAGGGCCTGTTATGATAGGACAAGGAGTAATGGTTTTAAACTAGAAGAGGGTAGATTTAGACTAGATACAAGGAAGAAATTTTTTACGATGAGGGTGGTGAAACAACTGGAACAGGTTGACCAGAGAGGTGGTGGATGCCCCATCCCTGGAAATATTCAAGGCCAGGTTGGATGGGGCTTTGAGCAACCTGATCTAGTTGAAGATGTCCCTGCTCATTGCGGGGGGGTTGGACTAAATGACCTTTAAACATCCCTTCCAACCCAAACTATTCTATGATTCTATGAAGAAAGGATTATAGACCCCTATTATGTTTGCTCCATATAGGATGTTTTTGTAATAGAGAAATAGATATAGAAATTGGGATCAAAATATTATCAGATAATGTATTCTCAAATTTGTGCTCTGCATTTAGATTATGTCGGTTTGCACCAAGACAAAAAGATGAATCGGGTTTTGCCTCTGAATGTTGTTTTCATGCAATTATTTCCTGAAGGACAATAGGGAAGGAGCTTTTCAAGTCTCTTAGCATGCATCAGGAACATGTTAATGTAAAAAGATTAAGAAATGGAAATTCCTGTTTTGGCATGGGTTCCTCCATGGGCTGCAGGTGGATATCTGCTCCACCATAGACCTCCATGGGTTACAGAGAGACAGCCTGCCTCATCATGGTCTTCACTAAGGGTTGCAGGGGAATCTCTGCTCTAGCACCTGGAGCACCTTCTCCTCCTCCTTCTTCACTGACCTTGGTGTCTTTAGAGTTGTTTCTCTCACATATTCTCACTCTTCTCTTCCAGCTGCTCTCATGCAGCAGTTTTTTCCCCTTCTTAAATACATTATCGCAGAAGCACTACCATTGTTGCTGGTTGGCTTGACCTTGGCCAGAGGCAGGTCCATCTTGGACCTCTCTGGCATTGGGTCTATCAGATATAGGAGAAGCTTCTAGCAGCTTCTCACAGAAGACACCCCAGCAGCCCTGCCAGTACCAAAACCTTGCTGCACAAACCCAATACAGAAGGGAATAAGGAAGAAAGAATAACTGAATCTTGATGTTAGATATCAGTTTCTTTAAGCTTTCTGACAGGTCTAGAAAGATGTTACTTGAAATAAAAAATACACTTGACCCACATATTGGTTAGTAAAATGAAAAAAAAAAAAAAGAAAACAAAATCATACTCAGAAATTTAATTTTCTTAGCATAAAATCTTACTCCTCTTTTTTCACCCCACTGAGATGAAAAATCAGACACCAAAGGAAAAACTTTGAAGAAATACTCTAGATGTTTCACAGTGCACTTCTGTGTTATATGAGGTTTTCTGCCAGGTATATATGATTAAAAGATATTAGCCTTGTGCCTAGCATATTTTTACTTTGGTGAATTTCACTAAACAGAGAGATAATAATGCTGCCCACAGTCTGTACAAGCTTATGTTTACTTTAGAAAAAATTACATTCAAATTTTTAGCTTCACAACTATATGGTCATGTACCTGAACCGGATTAGTAATGATTGTAGTGGTTCAGAAGAGAAAAGGAAATCAAAACTATAAACTAAGAAGAGGGTTTCTGCTTGACAATTTAAAAATTCACCACCATGAAATACTTAAATGAGAATTTACTCAATGGACTGTTATGACTCCTGAAGACATGCTATCGTCTAGTGGTTAAGTAATACGCATTTTCAAAAACTATAGAT
This sequence comes from Strix uralensis, assembly GCF_047716275.1. Taxonomy (NCBI): domain Eukaryota; kingdom Metazoa; phylum Chordata; class Aves; order Strigiformes; family Strigidae; genus Strix; species Strix uralensis. The sequence goes on along the minus strand of NC_133973.1, from coordinate 95,151,468 downwards.
CTTTTTGCCCTTCAGATCAGAAGAGATTTATGTGCATAACTACTATTAGCAATAACAGGAATTATACAAGTCACTGCTGGCAGAATTATATGCTTTAACAGATGTCATAATAACATCTTTTTTAAATCATAAAGAAATAGTAAACTTTTAAAAATAATTTTTCTCTAAAAACTTGATATCAGTTCAATCAATTTCCCTAAACAATGTATTTCTTTTTTTTTTTTTTTTTTTTTTTTGTCTGACAGTCTTTGGCACTTTCTTTATTTTTATTTATACATTTGGAAGAGAAACATATTGAAAGCATATTTTTGAACTTGTACTTTACTTTCATCACTGTTTCCCCTGTCATAAATTAAAAAGAAAAATGTTATATATATTTTAAAACTTGGATTGTATCACAATTTTATATTTTCACATAAATAATTTCTTCCACCCTTAGAAACTATTGTGCTAAGACTTATGCTTATACTACAGATAATAGAGATAGAAATAAATAGAGTTTATAAACTTTAACACATTGTGGGCATATTTATGTACTGCCTAAAAGAAAAGTGGATGTTATTCATATCTTGCCAAATGGGAGAAAAAATAAAAAAGAAATTAGAAAACGGTATGGGTAGAAGCAAAAAAGTAGTGAGTATAGGAAAAAATTTTGTCTTAGACAAGATGTGTCACCTGTCATGGATTATCATTGAACTGTAAACTTCTTCATAGAGTTAAGGTTATCATCAGTTCAAAAAGTCTGATCATCACACTTAAGAAACAGGAGACCTTTTTTTTTTTAATTATTTGCAGTCAGTAGTTATTGGTCATTGACACTTTAAGTCATCTTAAGATGACTTAAAGTGTCAATGACCCAGAGCTCATGCCTGTTCAGTTATAGTTCAACTAAATCTTATTATAATAATTTTTGTTTAATTTTACTTTTCTACAACTATCTGTAGTTCCTTTATAATATTTTTTTTGTATTTTTCCCCTCATTGATAAAAAAAGCTGCAAAACAGCAATTATGTCAGTGGGGACAGATTCCTGCTAGCAAATAATCAATACAGATATGACTTTGTACGAAAAGAGATCATCCTGTCATACCTGATTACCTTCTATTTCTTTTTCCTATTGTATTTTGAGATGTCACAGGAGGATAAGCATGGAAACAAATTTATATTTTTTAACATGGCAATAAAAGAATGAGGAAGACACAAATGCTGTTTGAGATGAGGTATTTTTAATCTTTTCTTCCAGATGTCAGGGAGAGGGTGGGATGTGTCTGATGGATATGTCCTTTGGTCCTCTATTAAGCTGATCTACAGGGATATATTTTAAGGGAAAAAAATAATCATAAACAAACAAAACCTACCACCAAAGCTAAAAGTCACTCAAAAATTATTGCATTTGAGAGTATGAAATGTGAAATTAATCTGAAAAGTGTTTTCAGTATTTACACAAACCAAGGGTGCCTGATATGCTGGCTGCCCTTCCGTCTTTATTAGACCATCTAATATATTGAGAACTTCAACACCTAACTCAAGACGGTGCTTTATTTCCCTTGAACTGACTGTGTATGTAGGAATATGTGGAATGTAAAGAATATGTGGATACCTGGAATGTAAAACATACCCGATTTGTGAGGAAATCTAATTAAAGGTTGTTAAACATAACAAATAATTAGAAGGTAATAAAAGTAATAAACACCTAAATACACAAAGTCTAATGAACAGGAGGTGATAGGGACAATAACAAGGGCCACAAGTCTCAGGCCACTGACTGATGAGCCACTGAAGGAACTCCTTTGTAACTGGTAAGAAGAGGGCAGACCACATTATCATGGATCTCATGAGCGGGAGCAGACTTCTTATGAGATATTTGAGAAAACTTGTGAGATTGTGTAAAATGTATAATGGGATGTTTTAAGGGGTGATTGACATGTGGAAAACCTACTATAGAATGTTTAGGAGAAGCGCAGAAGGTGGGTAAATGAGAGATCAAAGTGGATTGGGGCATAACAAGTGGGGAAGTGAAGAAGAAAGGAGATAAGGGGCTGGTCGTGTACAAACAAGCTGATGGTCAGGACGCTAGTCTGGCAAATCTCATGTCTTATTACCACAGCCTGTCATATCTTATTACATTCTGTTCTTGCCTATTTTCTGTGTCACCTTACTGTATTAAGGAGGTGGAGGGAAGGCAGAGGGAGGAATATGATTCACAGTAAACTCAAGTCCAGCTCTGGGCTCCCCCATACAAGAGATGGACACATTGGAGAGAGTCCTGTGAAGGGCCATGATCAAGGGACTGGAGAATCTCACATATGAGTGAGCTGGGACTGTTCAGCCTGAGGAAGAGAGTGCTCAGGTATATAATCATGCCTGATCAGAGGCAGGCTCTTGTCAGTGGTGCTCAGTGAAAAAAGCAATGGGCACAAACTGAAAAACAAGAGATTTCATTTAAACACATGTGGTGGTTTGACCTTGGCCAGCTACCAGGTGCCCACTCAACCACTCCCATTCCTCATCTTCAAAAGGACAGGAGTAAATGAGATGAAAAAAATCTTGTGGGTGATGATGAAGACAGGGACATCACTTACCAATTATCATCAAAGACAAAACAGACTTTGCCTGGGGAAAATTAATTGCAGATATTCTAGAAAATCTCAAATAGTGCTAGATACCATATGTTTAGGAAATGAATCAAGCCTGTTTCTGATATAGGCACTTCCATGCAGACACCTAAATTTAAATGTCTTAAATTAGAGCCTCTTACAATGAAAGCATCTACATGTGAATTAGTACTGTATTTGAATTAGTCTCTATATCTGATTGTCCTGGTTCAGCTAGGATAGGGTTAAGTTTCCCCAGCAGTGGGGAGGGAGCTCTAGCCGGGTTATTCGATACCATGCTGACGTCAGGTCCAGACGCCCAAGTGTGGGAAGACCAGAGATGGCCTTTGTTCGGTCCGTCCCCTCACTGCTGTATCCATACGGTGTATCTCTTGTTCTGTTCATTGTTATTACTGTTATTGTTATTGTTGTTGTTCAGTTTGTTGTTGTTACACTGTTGTATTAGAACTCTCCTTATCTCAACTCCGGGGTTTGTATTTTACTCCCTGTCCTGTCCAGTATGAGGGTGGGGGAGGGGCAGTGGCAGCGTGGTCTCGAGTCCCGGCAGAGCCTAAACCATCACACTGATTAGTCACTGTAACTGACTAATTCACTTAGGTTTAACTTTGCTGGAGGCTAAAAGGAATTTATGATGAGATGAACTGTATCATGTAAGTGATTCAGTCAAATATATCTACTTTTCTGCCTATTCATATACTGCAGGTCACCACCAGATTCCTAGAATTTTATCTCTTTTCAGAGTTTTTCTTGTGCTCATAACTCCTTCAGCAAATATACTGGTTTGTTGTAATTTGTCATTCTCTTCTGTTGCATCTCCAGGTGAAAAAGGTATATTTTTAATATGATTACTGAATTCACCTTTTTAATCAAGATGTTATTTTCTAGCTCCCTCAGCCCCCATCGTGAAGAAACACTCTCAAAAATAGCCAAAAGATGTTCAGAGCAGCTCTCCTTTCACTTCTCGACAGCTGATGTCTTCTGCCTTTCAGTTAAATAGATTATGACTCTTCAGCTGGAAAGAGATAATTGAGGAATGACTTTATGAAAGCCTATAAACAGTGAGAAACACGTGAAACAAGTTTCCATTAGAAGGACTGGAGGCCAAAAGAAGCAAGTCAGTAATAAGAGATTTAAAACAATCACCAATGGATGTATAGTTAAGCTATGAAACACCAAATTATACTGTGGATGTTAAAAGTGTAAACGAGTTCAGTAAGAATTTGAACAAACTTAGGGGAAAAAAATATCTTAGAGAACTTTTAAATATAAATATGCCAACACCAGTTAAGAAAGTTCCTGAGTCACATGGGCCACTGAAGTTCACTAAATCTCAGAGAATAATTTTATCTGTCACTGTGTACTACGCCTGTTCTTATGCTTTCCCTGGCCAGAAATATGTTATTTGGTCACAATTCATTGAATGCTTGGATTAGATAGATTTTTGATAAGAGTTAGCTTTTCCTAGTAATGTCTCTAGAGGCTCTATATTAATAGTATGCATAAAAGTTTAAGTATGGCTATACTGAGTAGATCTAAAACCTGCTGGTTTTACAAACCTGCTGGTTTTACTTCCCCTCTGGTATGTTTCCAAGTAGACAGCTGCTTTAAGATTTCAGAAGTATAACATGTTAGTTATCTATTTTCTGTTTCAAGATTCATAATGAACTTCTGCTTTCTTAAAACTACTTTTTGTAGGTGACAGGTAATTTTTAGGTGGATTAGACACAGCCAACATGGCTTCCTCAAGGGCAAAACATACCTAACTACTCTAGTGGCCTTCTAAAATGGAGTGACTATGTCAGTGGGTAAGGGAAGAACAAGTGATGTCATGTATCTTGAATTCTGTAAGGCCTTTGACATGGTCCCACACAACATACTTGTTACTAAATTGGAGAGGTATGGGATTGATAAATGGACTGTTGGAGGGATAAGAAATTAGCTGGATGGCTGCACCCAAAGAGTTACAGTCAACAGCTCAGTGTCCAAATGAAGAACTGTAAAGAGTGGTATCCTTCAGGGGTCCGTATTAGGAACAGTCCTGTTTAATATCTTTCTTAATGGTATATATACTGGGATTCAGTGTACCCTCAGCAGCTTTGCCATTGACATTAAGCTGAGTGGAGAAGTTGATTCTCTAGAGGGAAGGGATGCCATCCAGAAGGACCTTGACAGGCTTGAGGATTAGGCCCATGTTAACCTCATTAAATTCAACAAGGCCAAGTGCAAGGTCCTGCACATGGGTCAGGGCAATCCCCAGTATCAATACAGGCTGGGGGATGAATGGATTGAGATTAGCCCTGCAGAGAAGGATTTGGGGGTACTGATGGACATGAGTTAGCAATGTGTGCTTGCAGCCCAGAAAGCCAACTGTATCCTTGGATACATAAAAAATGAGGGAGCAGATAGAGGGAAGTGATTCTTCCCCTCTCTTCCACTGTTGTGAGACTGCACCTGGAGTATTGCATCCAGCTCTGAGGTCCCCAGTACAAGAAAGATATGAACATCTTAGAGGGTCATAAAAATGATCAGAGTGCTGGAACACTTCTCCTATGAAGAAATACTGAGGGAGTTTTGGTTGTTCAACCTGGAGAAGAGAATACTCTAGGGAGACCTTATTGCTGCCTTTTGCACTGGTTATGGTGGGGATAGAGTTAATTTTCTTCATAGTAACTTGTATGGGGCTATGTTTTCGATTTGTGAAAACAGTGTTGATAACACAAGGATATTTATTGTTGAGCAGTGCTAATACAGAGTCAAAGCCTTTTCTTTCTCACCCTGCCTTACCTGAGAGTAGACTGGGGGTGCAGAAAAAGCTGGGAGGGGACACAGCGAGGATAGCTGACTCCAACTGACCAAAGGGATATCCAATGCCATATTGTGAGAGACAAAAAACCAGGCCTGTGAGAAATGTGGACTGAGAAAAATAGCCTGAGAAAGAGATAAAAGTTGATGCCCTCCGCGCTAAGGAATGCCTCAAACACTCTCAAGACAAAACTATAGTCACAGGGTGGATAGTGCGGAGGTCGAAGCTATTAAGGCTGCCTGAATAACACAGGATGCAGTTGGAGGAGGGAGCCCTGTGGAGACAGGACAGCTCTGCTCTGGTGCACCTGGTCAGATTTCAAGGGCCATCTGTCTGGTGAATGACCTTTGCTTCATTATCCACAAAATGCATATTAAAGTTAACACCCCTCAATATATTAATGAAGACTAACACGATCATGCTAATTACATCATCCTCTGAAACACCTCACCCCTCCCCGTACATGGGATACGTAAGTATGTGGGTCGACCTAGGGAACAGAACCAAGGAAAGTGTGTATAAATCAAGTGGGAGGAAAGAGGTGGGGAGGGCCTGGAGAGTGCAGTGAAGTGAAGAAGATGGATGCCTTCTTGAACTCTCATTAGCAGGATCAATGCAGAAACCCAGACTGGTGATCTCTTTTCCTCTATTCTCTCTATCTCCCTCCTTTCATTTTCCCCCTTTTTCCTTCACTACCATCAAGAAATGCAAAGCATACCGTGTTGCTTGCCACAACTCATTGTATACTTAGCCAATTATCATGTGTTCAATTAGTACATTGTGGGTAGTTAATTAATGTTTGGACTTTGAGACTTGTCTCACCATTGTCTGCTCCACTGGGGATTTGCAAATCTGAGTCACTTGTCTCCCTCATCTGAGCAGGCCGTGACGCATATGCTGTCATGTTCAGCAATAAAAGCTGGGGGAAGAAGAAGGAAGAGGGGGATGTTCGGAGTGATGGCGTTTGTCTTCTCAAGTAACCGTTATGCATGATGGAACTCTGCTTTCCTGGAGATGGCTGAACACTAACCTGGGTATGGGAAGTAGTGAACGAATGCCTTATTTTGCTTTGCTTGTGTGTATGGTTTTTGCTTTATCTATTAAACTGTCTTTATCTGAACCCATGAGTTTTCTCTCTTTTACCCTTTTGATTCTTTCTCCTTTTCAACCAGGGAGAGGGAGTGAGCAAGTGGCTGTGTGGTGCTTTGTTACCAGCTGGGTTTGAACCATGACACCATTCAGTATTTAAAGGGGGCTTTTAAGAAAGATGGAGAAAGACTTTTCAATAAGGCCTGTAGTGACAGGACAAGAGATGGAGGTTTTAAACTGAAAAAGAATAAATTTATATTGGACATAAGGAAGAAAGTTTTTTACAATGAGTGTGGTGAGACATTGGACCAGATTGCTCAGAGAAGTTGTGAATGCCCCATCTTTGGAAGTGTTCAAAGTCTGGCTGGATGGAGCTTTGAGCAACCTGATCTATTGCAATATTTCCCTGACCATGTCAGGGGAGGTAGACTAGATGAACTTTAGAATTTCATTCCAACCCAAATAATTTCATGATTCTATGATGAAACTCTATGATGCTATATGAAACTCTATGATTCTACAATTGTATGGTTCTATAATTCTCTAATTATGGTCCCTGTTAAGTACAACACCTTGAGTAATATGTAAGAATATTTCTTATTGACTTCAGTCAAGTTTCCCTGGCCAGATTTTTCACTTAGTATCAAGCCTGGATTCAGTTCAGGGTTGGGAGTTCAATCAAAAAATATTCAGACATTTTTATTCTGGATGTCTTTGAATCACTGAATTCTTTATCCAGATATGTATTATCTACTCCTTTTTAAGACATCTTTCTGAATGTTCACAAAGCCTCTCATAAGTAAGTGAGTTTTGGCTGAGCAAGGATCATAGAAACTTTTATGTTTCATAGTTCATGGAATACAAGTAGTATTACTTATTTTATTTCAATATAATGAATACAATCAGAAAGTATGCAATTTGCAGTCCTTTGTTTCTAAACCAGAGAGAAAAGCAAATTGAATTCTGCACAGATTGAAATATGTTGATTACATAGAGTGGCAAGGATAAGATGAACATTAAGTTTTTAAAGTACCTCATAACACCACAATATTTTTAGTCCTCTTTTTTGATTGCAGCACAGTAACTATCCAATTTAAGTAAAAGAAGTCAACAATTACTATTGCTCATTTGGTTTTCATTTAATATCTGATCTGTTCCTGCATATGCATAAAAGGAAAAGCAATCTGGCCTTGTAAAGCAAATAAATATCTAAGTGTTCTGAGCTAAAGATAAACACCAAAATGACAACTCTTCAGTATCGTTCAATGTCATTTATGCCTTAGCAACCGCATCACATCAAAAGTCAGAGAAATTACTAGCCAGTTTTAGTCCAATAGTTGGAAATAAATTACAAGTACATCTCCTGTGAATTAAGTTATCCCTGTGCATGTGTATAAATCAAACAGAAAGTAAGGAAATTATGCCTGTAATGCTCACATACCCATATTCTTTATTCATAATAACAAGTTTTGTCAATGGAAATTTAAGTGTAGTACAGTTAATGTTTCAGAGATGACCTTAGAATGCTCAGGTTTACTAACTACACAAAGTCTGAGCTGCAATTCAAAAATTTTTTTCTGAAATATTCTCAAGTATCATGATAGATCTATTGAATAAAGAAACAGAAATGTTTTACGTATCTGATAATATCTGGAAACTACATTTTTTTTTTCACAGCTATTCTTCTTTTTTATTTTTTTCTATTGGTAAAAAACTCATAAATGAGCCACAGTCAAGTTACTTCTTGTCATGTACAGTATTTCCAGAATGATTCAGTTCAGTAAATGTACAATTTAAATTTAAAATTTCCCTTAAATGATAAGGTGAACAAGTGCTAAGATCACTTAGAGAGGAGTCTGTAAACTTTCACTTTCACTTTGGAAGAGAGTTATATGTTTTTAAATCAAGATGTCTTGTAAATTGTCTGTTCTCTATAGGAGTTAAGTGTTTTAACTTCCCCCCCCTCCCAATTTAATACAAAACATACATTTATAATAACAAGCTTGAAAATATGCTGAGGTTTCATGACCTCAACATTTTTAAAGGCAGCACTTCTAAGAAGAGCATAAGGCAGAGGTAGAGTTGCCTATAAAAATGTTTCAGCCTTAGATTTTTCAGGGGAAAATATTTTTTAAAATACATCCACAAAAGTATTTTGGTGATTTTTATTTAAATTAAGTTTATTAATTTACCAGTGAGAATAATATACAAAACACAGGAATGACACAATCCAGAAAGAAAGTTGTTCTTGATTAAGAAGACTTACATTGACTTAATTTGGTCTTTATTTTCTGGATTATTGTAAGAACAAAAAAGGTAAAACATACAAGGTGGGGACTTCATTATCCATGGGATACAGTTATTTGTAAAAAAGTATAATTCATTTTTATAATGTAAGTTGATATAAACTTAAATTCTATAAGTAACACTTTTATATTTCCTTCTGGAATTGATTAAGTCAATTAAATTACTGTTCAGGTGATTGTTCCAGCAGTTGCCGATTTCTATCACATTAAGGCAAGTCTAGACTGTAACATGCACTTACACAGATTTAGCAGAAATCATACCTTATCTGGCTTTAACTTCTAGTATTCTTTTCCTGCAAAGATAAAGTTCAGAGAATAAATAGGAGATTTTCTAACTGTCTTTAAGAATTTCTGTTTACATTGTAGAAAACATCTAACAGAAGTCTTTAGCTGTAAGTTGTAAATCTACTGCAAATGACAGTTTGCAAAGTTAGGACCATTAGACAATGAAGACATGTCTCCTCAAAGAACAGGGTACATTGTGCCTGACACTGACTTATTTCAAGAATACAAACTTCGAAGATACTTCTCTTACAAGAACACATCTGTAACAGATAAAGATATTTTGATAATGTAAATGAAATACTGAAATGCATTATTGATGGTAATATGAGTCAGGAATCACAACTGGTGAGAATAGTAAGGCAGTTCATACTTTTCAAAATTAAATCCATTCTCATAATTACAGTCTTTCAAGATCTGTCCACAGGGAAGTATTCAAAAATTGAAACAAATAATTCTTTGTTAATGTCTATAGCTTCCTTTTTTGAACATCTCTCTCCCCTACTTATTTAGCTGTAAAATAGTCCTGGTTTAACAATATTAATTGTTTTTCTTGTTTCCACATTCCCAGATACCTTTTTTAAAAAATTATTTCAAAAGAGAAGTCACTTCTCCAGATTAGCATTAAAAGATTTATCTAGACCATTTCTTATTTCTCTGGACTGCCATATGCAAAACTTAAATTTGAAGTTGCTTGGAATGTGATGCCTTGAATACTTTCCCTCTCATACCTCAAAGTTGGTAACCAATAAGGCCAAAATATTAATAGAAAATAAACACTGAAGAAGATTTTATGAACAGAGGAACACTCATTAGCTAATTCACAGACAGAATTTACAAGTTCTGTACTTTGAAGTACACAGTCAAATAATACACAAAATAAATAATGCTGTAAAAATCCACCCACGACAGTGAAAACAATCAACCAGTAGAACCTTCCACCAAGAGATATACTGGATTCTGTGCTAAAACTTTTAAGACCAGGAATTGTATCTATATTGAAACAACTCATAAATTTCCTACACAAATTTATAGCCATTTGTTGAAACTAGAGTTATTGTTTTTCCCCAAAAATTTTCACCGAATCTTGTGAAGATTCTCCATGAAGTCTTCCATGAACTAATGCTGACCTGGCTTAGACTTTAGGAATAACATTTCTCACCTGTTGCGGATGAAAGTATTGACACGGTAATGATTTAGTAAGAAATCTAAATTTATTCATAACTAACAGCAATTTATTATTACAAAATAATTCAGAAATACCGAAAGAAAGAAAAGCGACTTATTCACAGATTCTAAAATGACAAGATTCACACTAACTTACTTAACGGTACCTTTATATATACATGCACATACACAAAACGGACAAACACACAGAAACAAAGGTATTTGGATTCAGAAGAATGAACACAGAATGGACATACACACACAGAAACAAGGGTACATACCCCCCCCCACACACACACACCAATAAACAGAGAAAGGATGGGTGAAAGAGAAGCTAGCTCAAAGAAAATTTCCCTCTTGAGTTTAGAGCAAATACTCACAATGCCTTGGCATTCCTCAACGGGCAATAATTGAGACTTGAGCAGGTGGACTTCGCCCTGGCCTTCTGTCTGGAGCAGACGACACCTTAAGGGTTTGGTACCTGAGAGGCATCCCAGCTCAGGGGAGGTTCTGATCACAGGCCCGCTGCGATCCAGGAGAGCTCAAAGGGTCTCCCTGGTGGTTGCAGTTTATAGGGTCCAAGATAATTGACTTTTGTCAGATACCATCTGGTGCCTTCCAGCAGTTGCACAAGAACTTCATGAATGTGCAACTCTGTTATTGTTCCCATTTGACCACATCCCAGGCACAGGTGTGCCAGGCCCTTAGGAGATGAGGGGCTGTTATAACCGTTTCCCAGCAATCTGGAGGGCAGGAGCCAGGTTCGTTAACGTTATCAGTCCTTATCTCCACAGACTGGTGTATAGCTCAGGGGATGTGGGTGGAATCGCACATAGCACCAAGCAGCCCAACAAAGAGAGGCGTGTGTGTGTGTGTGTGTGTGTAAGAATTGCACCACCACATCACCTGAACCTGGAAGTTCATAACTGGACTGTCCAGATTTTCCAGATATATCTCAGCAGATTACCTCAGACTCTATGGCCACTAAAAAGATGATTTTGGAGCCAACAACCCTGGGATGTCTATAGAGCTAAATATTTTAAAGTTCTGTGTCTAGCAAGGCTTGGACTCATGTGACCAAGGGTCTAATAAGAACCAGCAGATACGGATGCAAGAAGCTGTTGAATAAAACTGGCATACTTTTTAGTTTCACAGTTGTTATAAATTATTTGCTGAAAAAAAGTGTTAATGGCATCAGTATCACGGCGTGGATGAAGGTCCATAGGATCACTTTCATATTGGAAAAAACACCACAAGCTTGGTTTTTGTAAAATAAAATGTATTCAGTTTTTTAAGTTTGTTTTTATCTGATCCAGAATTAAAACCAAAGTTATAAAAAATGTTTAAAATTGAGCCTTTAAAGAGCTTGACTTCTTATCCTGCCTTGATCACATCTTTTCGGAGAAGAAATGGTTGGAATTAAATAATCACCCCATTCCTTGCTGTACAAAGATCCATTCTGCTTATAAGATACCTTCTCAGACATTCCATAAGAAATATGCTTAGGATGGGAGAACATGTGATGAGCAGATGTGAGGAGCAAATGTGTAGCACAGAGATGGCACAATTTAAAACAGTGAAGATACTATTCCTTAAGAAGCTGTTGTGGCCAAATTAAGGAATTTGTTTTTATATTATCCAGAATGCATCTAGCCTGCTGAAAATATTGAACTATCTGTATTGGGTCTGCCTGTGATGAAGTTAACTTTCCCCATAGCAGCCCTTATAGTGCTGTGCTTTTTATTTGTATCTAGAACAATGTTGATAACACACCATTGTTCTGGCTATTGATGAGCAGTGCCTGCACAGCAACAAGGCTGTTTCTCCAATCCACCTCCTCCTTGCCATCCACCAAAACAAGTAGGCTGGGAGTAGGCAAGAGGCTGGGAGGGGACATAGGTGGGAAAGCTGACTTAAACTGACCAAAGGGATTTTCCATATCATAGAATCATAGAATCATTTGGGTTGGAAAAGACCCTTAAGATCACTGACTCCAGCCATAAACCTGACACTACCAAGTCCACCACTACATATTACATTGTGCTCAGCAATAAAAAAAAAGAGAAAGGAGGAGGAGGGGCAACATTCACTATTAAGGTGATTCTCTTCCAAAGCAACTGCTACATGTACTGAGGCTCTACTACTTCCCAGGAAGCATCTGGACATTGCCTGTTGATGGGAAGTAGAGAATAAATCTTTTTGCTTTGTTTTACTTCCACATGGCCTTTGCTTCTCTTCATTAAACTGCCTTTACACTGACCCACAAGTTTTTACCCTTCTTTCCCTCATCATGCTGAGGAGGAGGAGTGATAGAGAGTCTTGGCGGACACCTCACAGCCATCCAAGGTCAACCCACCACATTATCTTTCCTCATTCTTCTGTGTGGCTTGTCTCTCAAGGAATGCTCTCACCCCACAGAATTTGTGGGCTTGCTATGTGGTATACTATGTAAATCCTTTCTGACTTTAACATTTATGGCTCTACTCCTTCAGAATTATGTCAATTAAACTTTTTTTTCACCAATTATCAGGCACAGGATCTGACCCAGCCTGACATGATTAAAGTTAAATGATTATGCCTTTGGTAAACTTTTCCTTTCCTCTTTTCTCCTCACATCCTTTGTGTTTTGTCTATTTCCATTCTTTATTCTCTCTCTTACTTCAACTCCTTCCATCTAAGAAGCTGAGCAGTTACTCTTATCAGAATTACTCCATGTATCCTTTCTCATTAGAAGTGCTAGCAATGTAATGAAAATATTCATGTCTAAATGATTTAACAGAGGAAAGAGATTTGGACAAAGAGAAGGAATGAGGAGAAAGGATTTTCCATGAGGGTTAGATTGGGGTTTTTTTTCATGATTTTACAGTTTTATTTTCTCTGTGCAATGTTTTTCTCATTCTCTTTAGGGCTTCATAATTTTTCTTTTTGAGCTTGAGAGACTGAAAAACAAATCTGGTATCTTTTTTTTGCTAACAAACAGCTTGGAAATTTTCAGTAGAAGAACTTAGAAGAGAAGGTGTTATTATAGCTATTCAGAATAAGGAGTTTCAAATACTTACAATACAATTATTTTTAAAAGAACCAGTCAGTGATTATTTTCATAGATATAATACACTTTCTTATTGTTCCTAATTCTTATGTAAGTCTGTGATTGGTTAGCAAAGACTGTCCATATTAAATGGTTACAAATAAATAACTATTTTCTGATTGTGCTGATCAGGCCCCATAATCAAATTGAAGGAAAGAGAGCTCTTGATTCTTGTTTCATCCTTGTTACATATTTTTGGTGAGACAGCATCTTTGCATTTTGATTGCTTAAAAAAAAAAGTAATGTCAGTATGAGGTACAATAATTTGAAGAAAAATAGAGGAACAACTAAATGGTTATTTGTCTGGATAGCTAATGAAAGCATATTTATTATTTCACTGTATGTGTGCATGGACATTTATATATATATCTATACATATATGCACTCAAAAATTAGGGAAACTCCTGTTACAATGGAGATTATCCTTGCAACAGTGATTTTATTAGAATCTCACCACAGCTGAAATATTAATTTCTCTAATACTGAATTAAATTCAGTCCTTCAGTATCTGAAGGATTGGTTTCTGTAATGCACTATAACTTATAAATGAGATATGTTCTCTCCATGTTCCTGTGCAGATAACCAAACTGCAAACAATTAAAATATTAATTAAAATGTTTAAATTAGACTTGTGAAGATAAAACCTTAGGCTAAAGTCCAGGAACAAATTTGGGTTTTGGCTGTGTTAGAACAATTGAAATTTTATGCAAGTCACAAAAGACTAAAAGTGAAAATGCTTAATTATCAGGCATTTAAAAATTAACTAATTTTTTTGGGGGGGATGCCTATCATCCCAAGAGGAATTCAAAAAGTGGTCTTAGATCCTAGGCTTCCAACTCTATACCCAGAATAAGACATTTAGATGAAGATTTAACTTCACATTCAAAGTTAAGAGCTCAGGTCTTTCCTTCTCAACATTAAATGCAAATCACCTCAAGTTGTAAATTAGAATTAATCTGACTCTTGACTTAATTTAATATACTCAAAATCATGCTGATCATGGAAATCTATCAGACAGTATATCTGTTCCTACCTTTGCCATTACAACTAGCTAGTTAGCATACATTTCTGTTTAGTATAAAGAAACTGTATGCCATTTTGAGAATTTTGTACATCTAGCTTCAGCATTGCCAATTGACATTATTTCTTTGTGGTAAGTTTTAATGGGAATCCAGTGGAAACCTGAATAAGTAAGTAGGAACTGAAACTCAAACCAGGTCTACTTTTCAAGAAAGAGGGCAAATACCACCAATATAAAAAAAAAAAAAGTTAAATAAAATAAATAAAGCAAAAGGATGTCACTTGTTGAGGTACATTATTTTATTGTCAATTATTGAGAAGAATTAAGGTGGAGAAGATTTAAAATCTTTACAAGCAGAGAAAACAAACAGGGTTTGAGGAAAACATGCCTTAGCCCATGACCGATGTTCAAATATCTGTCAGAATATTTTGAATGAAACCTTTATAAAGTTTGATAAATTTGTACATTGCAAATATGAAAACAAACAAAAAGCTTGCAACTAAAAGAAGAGATAGAAGGAAAGAATAAAAACAAGAAGAAAGTTGGAAAGAGGGAGAATAACCTATCTGCAGTGGTAGCTAGATGTTTGTCTCTCATTGAACAGAAAGTATTTAAGATATTCTAATTGCTGCATGTATTCCCTCATACCCAGCAAATGGTTTCTCCCATACCCAATCAGTAATTTTTCATTTATAAGATGGTTGTGAACTACACTGAGAATTAATTGAATGATGAAATGACACTAATGCCATGATTTAGAGTCACATATTGGCTCCTGAATCACACTTAACTGGAGGAGAAGAGGGAAATAAAAAAAGCATTTGTATTTTCATACAAGATGACAGTCATCATATTTTTCCAGTTTTTCCCCTCATTTTGCCATCATCCTTCCTTAAAACTGTCTAGGCTATTCTTTCACTTTTCTCCAAATAAGTATACTGCATTGCAATTATTCCCAAATGAGTATTTTTTATTTCTGAAAAGGATGTATAGTTTTTAGGTTTACAGCTGAGAGTGCACATATTGGAGAAACATGTCTAGTTACAGTGGGATCTTTTTGTGTGCATTACATGGATCTTTCACAAAGAAAGGAGTCTTCTTAGAGCTGCAAAGACTTTTCTTTATTAATAAAGAACTGTTGGGAAATGCTGGCAACTTTACATGCTTCAGTGATCAAATTATTGTTTTTCCAATGCATTACAAAATCTATATTTTTTAGATAAAACTGACATTCTCTGCTTCTCAAAATTGCAAAAGGCTTTTGAAGTGGTATTTGTGATTCCAGCAGATGCTATTCAAAGCATATGTAAATGTTTTGATTTCTGAATAATTTTGGTTCACATTTCTTTCAGACAGTAGAGTAATAGCAATTTGATTATATGAAATAAAAATAAAATACCATGTATACAATTAAAATAGATTGTTTTTCTTGTTACTTAAAGAACTAAAGTCAAATAAACTCATTTTAGTTTTAATTTTAACATGCAGGTTACTAGGAGAGATTTCAAAGTGTCTGGTAAGAGTTTTCAAAAGAATTTAATATAATTTTAATATAATTTTCAGGGTCTTGTCAAGTCAAAAGAGAGTTTTTTGATTTTCTTGACTCAGTGTATATCATTTCAATACATGAGAAAAAGAGTAGAAAAAAATGAAGATAAAGTCCTGAGTCTGAGTGTCTTTGACCATGTCTTCAGATACAGAGTGTGCCTGGTGTTCCTCCCTGGGGTGGGGCCAGGAACAGCAATGGTGATGTCCTATCTATGATGTGTACTCTGATACAGATGCTGCAGTTCCAGATGGAAAAGAAGTAAAAAGAAGTGAGCAAGCTTTGTTGCGTCCAGGATGAGAACAGAAGATAAACAGCATCTCCAAAAAGAGTTAACAGAGGCAATGCCCTGAGCCCTATAATAGTGGGAAGGAAGGTATGGCTAAGGTGACACATAAACCAGAAGATAACGAAAGGTTTCATGTGCATAGTAACTGGAAAACTGTTACTTTTGAGAGCAAGAGAAAGGTCCACTCTCCACTTGTAACTAATGAGAAAATAGATTCAGGGCTCTTGAAACCAAGGAAGAACACTCAAGGGACTGATTGTTTGGGTTTTTTTCTACAGTATTTTCAGTCAAGGGAGAATCACAGAATCATCTAGGTTGGAAAAGACCTTGAAGATCACCTAGTCCAACCCTTAACCTAACATTGACAGTTCTTAACTACATTATATCTCTAAGTGCTATGTCAACCTGACAAGAACATTCATATGCAGTAAACCAAGACCTGGCTGCATATCTGGTGTCAATGAACACAGTTTGGCCTATTTAATGATGGTGTATAATTTGATGAAGAAAGAAGACTACTGGCAAGAAATTAAAATACACCTCATAATGACAAGGAATAGCAATCTTATTAATCTAGTAAGAACAACTTTAACATGAATTTATAGGGTCATGGGGATCTAGGTCCAGAAGTAATTAAGGAAGAGCCACAGGAGAGGAGGTTCTCACGGAAAAAGGGAGACTCAGATTCTCCCTCAGAAGAGAAGACATTCAGAAGCTTTTATCAAGTGTCTGTACATTAACACAAAGTACTTAGCAAAATAAACAGGATGAATTTTAAATTCTTTTACTGAGGCAAGGTTATGCAATGATGGGAATCACAGAGACTTAGTGTGATAGCACAACAGGAACACATGAATGAGTGTAGACTGTTAAAGAAGGCTAAGAAGAGGAGTTACATTATGTGTAAAACAGCTCCCTGTCTGTGTAGAACTCCATCATGAAGCCAGAAACATATTTTCTTTATCTCTAGATGAAGATCAGAGGATTCTGGGGTCAGAAGACTGGTTTTGATCACCTGATAAAGAGGATGGACTTGAGAAGTCTGGAAATTTTGGCAGAAAGCCTATTTGATTATGCAAGAAATGTTTTGGTGAACTGAAATATAGACAGGAAGCATACAGGAAATGAACAGACAGAAGAGGTAGAATTTAAAAGGGCTGTACATCATCTCTAAACATTTTAATTTTATGAGTGTTTGATCATTTAATTCCCCTGAGGGTGTTGAAAGAACTGACTGATGAAACTGGACTACTGCTGTCATTCATTTATGAAAAATTACACCATTCAGGAGTTGTCGCCAACAACTCGGAAAATTAATCATGCTGTATCTATTTTAAAGAAGGAGGACCAAAGAACTTAAAAGCCATTCAGTCTCATTTCAGTCCTTAGAAAGATCATGAAGCATGTCCTTTCAGAATCCATTCCCAAATGCATGATAGACAGGTAGGTAATAAAATTTACCAAGGCCAATCTTGCTTGACCAAACTGAGTGATTTCTACTGTTAAATGATGGGCTACAAGGAGAAAGAGACAGCAGAAGGCCTATCTCAACTTCAAGAAGGCTTTTGAGGCCCTTTCCTACATCAGTTTCATGTGGAAGCAAAGGAAATATGGGTTGCATAAACAGATTTGGCTCAACTGTGATATCTTCATAAGACTATGAGTTACAAAACACAGGTATTTCTGAATAGGCAACTGGGGAATGAGTGGGATTCTCCAGGGTATCTTAGTGACACTTAGATGCCTATGTATGCACAACTGAATCAATCTGTAGTTAATTAGCTTAGACTTACAAATGGCCAAAGTGAGACGAATCCCACTCTTCCACTCAGTTTCAGACATTCTTTAATAAGAAATAATATAAACAAAATGAGACAGAAATTGTAAAGTTTTGGAGGCTAAAACAAGGAGTGAAATAACACGTATCTCATAATTTTGCATTGTGGAAATAATCGCATTTTTTTAATTCTATTTGTTACAATTTCTGTGGCAAAGCTCTCAGAAATGTCATTTTCCATTGCATTGAAAAGGCAGAATATCTTCTTATTTTATATTAGGAAAGAATAAGAAATAAAGCATAATACTGGAGGGATGTTAATGAGGCAGTTTCAGTGAGTCAGACTCAAATGAATTTGATAGGAATTGTTTCTCCGGAGTTCACATTTCCTTATTGGTATTCATTCTCATGTTACTGGGGCTCTCTTTGTCTTCTTACTCATAAACAGTACAGATTTATGTTTCCACCTGGAAGTTGTTAGACAACACTCATATTTGTAAAATTGCACCTTCATGGTGTGAAAATCCTTGAAACCTATATAAAGGTCAGGGAACTACCATTCTTCCAGGAATACAAGAATAATGGAATGAGTACGGGCTAAATGATTGTCCTAATCTCTCTTAGCTTTAAAGTCCATCTGTTTAATCATGATCTGACCACTTTTAAGCCAGAGAACTGAGAAAAAGGAGTTTTCCAGAATACTCACACAAGACACACTCAGTTTTAATAGCACTGAATTTTTAAGGTTTCTTGAAAGCACTTACATATCTCGTTATATGCTCCAATATCCTGTTTAATATAATTTTATACTTCTCTAATTTGTTAACTGACAATGTTAAATGATAGTTCAATGTCTTCCTCCCATGTGTTTCATGTGATGTTAGCTGAACACTGTCAGTTTTATACTTTAGAGCTCAGCAGGACATTATGGTGCTGGTTCATCAGAGGATTAAGCCAGCTATATTCACTCAGCTGATGTTTGCCTATTGATTCTGCTTAATAGTTACAACTTCCTATGTGTTAACTGAAAAATATATAAATATATATATATAGTTTAACCACGATTCAAAGTGCCTCATGCATTAAAAGGGATATAGAGGTAGAAAATATTATCTTCTATCATCTTTTTATCATATTTTCTATCATCCTTTTAATTATCACTGGGAAAAATCTCAAATGATAAGATTATAATAAAAAAAAAGGTAAAAGAAACAGCAAGGTATAACCTATTATATCTCTCTGTCTCAAGGTAGCATCAGTTATTCTGAATCACTGGATGATGAGAAGGAAACAACTTGCTAACTACCATAACGTCACACTGCCTGTATATCTTTTTCTCTTATAACTGTCAGAAAACAAAAGCCTTTATTTAGGTGCTCTCAGCTCTCTTGTACTGTTTTAAGACCCAACATTACTCATACCTCTGCATTAATAGCCAACAGGATGCCATTTTTGTTTACCTCCAACTGCTAGTCTGGTAGCATCCTGTCACTTTATATGCTAGATTCTAAGAATGTTTTAATTATTCATCACCTCAGCAGAGAGCACTCTCCTGCTGTCTATATCTACAGGCAAGCACAAACACCAGTCTTAGCATCCTTTGCTACTGCACCTCTTCTAAAAAAGATGTTGAATTTTCCGCTTTTTGAATCAATTGATGCTGTGCTCCAGCTTTATCTTCTATTGAAAAGCCAGTTCCTTGATTTTATTGGTCTGTAACAGACTTCATTTTTGCTTGTTGTAGATACTTATGGCAGAGAAATTGCTACTCATTTCAAATCTCAAAATTTTTATTTGATGAAACTTCTGTAACTAAAGTAACATGTTAACTGAAAATGGAAAACATATTTTTGTTTAAATAAAAACATTTTTCATTTTTTTATAACATCTTTTGAAATTTCCCCATGTAAAATAACCATTACTTTTCAAGATCCATTTCTATTTATTTGAATATGCTAACTTGACCTCTAAAAAACTAACATTTTCATAATATATGAGTATCAAGCATTGTTGATATAAGAGGTCTTTGCATCTTTCTATGACGGTCAGTTTTAAATAAGAGGTACAAAACTGATATAACATGAAATTAAAATAGTACCTGAAATCACAATAGTACCTGAAATCATGCACTCCTCTGTCTTTAGTAAGGTATAAGTCATACTGAGAATTGAGAAGACCCAAAATCTGCTGATCAGCTTCAGTATAATTTCTCCATTTCCATGATAATCATCTAAGCCTTGTTTCAGTTTGAATTCCTCTTTCTTTAATGTGGTTGATCAAAATCCTATGCAATATTTGAATGCCTTTTGTAATGTCATTAACATTTTCTCATTTCTATTGAAAATGCTGACTGACACACCATGAACTATATGTATTTTTTTTTTTGATCACATGAAATGGATGATTTATAGCTATTCCTTAAAGGACTCAAAACCCACAGTCTTTTGAAGGCAGATATAAAAAAACCCACTGTATATCATTGTGCCCTACTAGCTAGTTCTAAACAACAACAGCAACAACAGGATGTCTATGTCTAGTGGGGCGTACTCCCCAGTACAAGGTAGGATTTCCAATGAAGAACTATGCAGATGATGGAGGGACTGAAGCATCTCTCCTATGAAGAAAGGCTGAAAAAGCTGTGAGTGCTTATCCTAGAGAAAAGACTCATGGGGGATCTTATCAATGAGTAGAAATACCTGAAGGGAGAGTATAAAAAAGACAGAGACAGGATCTTTTCAATAGTGTACAGTGACAGGACAAGAGGCAATGGGCACAAAGTAAAACAGAAGATTTCATCTGAACATCAGAAAACACGTTTTTACTGAGGGTGATGGAGCCTGACACAGGTTGCCCAGAGAGGTTGTGGAGTCTCCCACCTCAGAGCTGTTCAAAAGTCATCTGGACATGGTCCTGGGCAACCAGATCTAGGTAGCCCTTTTTGAGTAGAGGTGTTGGACCAGATGACTTCCAGAGGTCCCTTCCAACTTCAACCATGCTGTGATTCTGTGAAACAACATTAATAGCAAAGAGAGCACCGTATGCTGCTAAGATACATCAGTCAGGGGAGTACACCAGATATTAAATATATTTCCAGTTTCAATGATTCTCACTTTTCCTAACAGCCTAAGACTCCTCATCAGATTAGTAAACACTTGTTCTTATTTTGATTTTGAGTTTAAAAAAATTAGGAAAAGATAAAATAATTGGACTAATTAAAGCATTTCAAGTTGTTTCATAATTATCTTTTATTTTCTATGTATCACTTATGCTGTCTCCCTCATTGTTACTTTTAAAATGAACTAAATGCCAGAGAAACTCAGAATATTTTTAGAACATAATTTCCTGTAGTTGATATTTTAATGATATAAAACTTCACACTTTGCATAAAATATTGATGATAATATGTATCTTACACTTTCAAAACTTGTGTTTCATCATGTATTTTGTTATCCTGTGATTTGAAGAAAAATGTAAAAACTTTGACTTACTAACAAGAATGTATTCAACTGAGTCAATAAAATAATTGACTATTTCACATTAAGAATTTTACAAAAGAAAATATTTAGCTCCATATAAGAAAAACAAATTTTCCAGAATGATATTAATTAGGAAATTAATCTCCTAAAATGGTGTTCTGATCACCTAAGATTAGATGTGGTATAATATAAATATATTTACATCCATACTTATAAGCATATATATATATGTATATATACTTATATAACTGAGCCATTCACTGTAATCTTCTACTATATGGACAGAAATAAACATCTCGAGAAATCATTTTATCATGAGACAGATATGTAAAACAACTTGGAGTAAATTTCTTATCCAAAGGAAGCCTATAATAGAGTTCAAAATTCAACTTCCGTAAGTAAGGACTGATGGAGAAAACATTAGAAAATTAGGAGAAAAGTTAGTCATAGAAACAAAGATTTTATCTACTCAGTGTTTTATCAGAGGGAAGGATGATATATGTCAGAAAAAGTAGCTGCTGTTTCTGCACAACGAAAAATGTTTTGGTTTTGTAGCAGTCAAAAAGCAAACCACATTTTTTTTAAGCCAATAAAGCTGAGAATTTATAAACTAACCTCTTCCTTCTTACACACTTTTTCAGAAACTCCCCTTAATCAAAAAACTCCACCTTTTACTCCATTATTTTATCAGAGATTGTTGACAGGTTTATTTAACTTTTATAACTTCTACTTTGCCTCTAAACTTATTCCAGTGATGATAAAGCTGGTTTTCTTATGGAAGCCTGGCTTTGCAAAACTTTTCAATGGCTGCTTACTCCTCCAAGTAAAATGCAATATTGAAAGGAATTAGTAAAATTTAGTAAATCTCTTCCTAGGCCAGGTTCCTTAACATCCAGAATCTGTTCTTATTAATTTGCTGTTGTTTCTTTTTTCTTGTCCTGTATATTACTGACCTATGTGTCACTGCTATTGATGACACTGTTGCTTCTTCTGTCATGTGTGCATAGAATTACTAAAGCTTATTAAATATACAGAATAGGTCTCTCATCTTTCTCTGGGAATTTTCTTCTAATTATAAATTGATGTATTAAATGCAAAGAAGTAATGAGAATGGCAAAATCCTGCTGTCCCTTGGTTATGTAGTCAAGAGGGACTAAACAAGTAAATTTCCTACATTTATGGTTGCTGTTTCTTTTTTTCCTTCTCGTCAGCTTTCATTGTACAACAATTACTCTAAGCAGAAATTAATAGCACAAGCACAATGAACAAAATCCCAGGAGATCTATGATTTGTGTCTATGCATAGGACATGGTACGTGATAATGTGAATAAAATGTGAAATATTATTATAAAAACATTAGGTTTCAGCTTTCTTCTATTTTACTACTATAACTTTATTTTTCTCTTTAATAAGCATTTCCAGTGTGGAAGCAGCAAAGAAGCTGTCCTGTACTGTGAGAACTCTTGGGTTTCTCTTGTTTGCCATTAAAATCCCATACTTTCCCACTTCTTTCTATTTCCTACTCTTGTACAAAGCACATGATCTGCAGAGGAACATCCACCCAATCCATGGAAAACTGTTATGTAGATGATATTTCTTTGCATACTCTCTTTTACATATAATGAACAGATTAGGCTGTGCCAGACAAGAATGACCAGAACTGGTATTATTTTTCTTACCAGGATATTAAGGGAGTTACATAGTGATTAAGTTTTTTTGTTATTTAAGCACAGAACCATCACAGTGGTGTTAATTGTCCATAAATTAACTTTTTGTCATGGTTTAAAACCAGAGGGCAACTAAGCACAACACAGCTCCTCCCTCACTCCTTCCCCTTCAGGGATGGGGAGGAGAAGATAAAACAAAAGGCTCCGGGTTGAGAGAAGGACAGGGAAGGATGACTCACCAACTATGGTCATGGGCAAAAGACAGACTCCATGGGGGAAGAGAAAGAACATCAATTTAGTTTGAACACCACCAACAACATTAATTTTCCAATCAAACAGAGTAGGAGAGAGAGAAAGACAACCACATCTTAAAAACACCTTTTCCCACCCCTCCCTTTTCTCAGGCTCAGCTTTGCTCCTGGTTTCTCTACCTCCACCCTCCTAGCAGTGCAAGGGAGTAAGGAATGGGGGTTGCAGTCAGTTCATCATCCGTTGTTCCTGCCACTCCTTCCTCCTCATGGGGAGGACTCCTCACACTCTTCCCCTCCTCCAGCATGGGGTCCCTCTCACGGGAGACAGTCCTGCACAAACTTGTCTGATGAGAGTCCTTCCCACAGAGCTGTAACCCTTCATGAACTGCTCTAACGTGGGTCCTTCCCATCAGCTGCAGCTCTTCACGAAATACTTGAGCGTGGGTCCCGTCTACAGGCTACAGTCCTCCTAGTGACAGACTGCTCCAGCACTGGCTTCCCTCAGAGTCCCAGCCTTCTTCGGGTGCAGCCACCTGCTCTGGTGTGGGGTCCTCCACGGGCTGCAGGTGGGCATCTGCTCCACCATGGACCTCCATGGGCTGCAGGGGCACAGCCTGCCCTCTCACCAGGGGCTGCAGGGGAGTCTCTGCTCCGGTGCAGCTCCCTCCCTTCCTCCTCCTTTCTCCCACTGACCTCGGTGTTTGCATTGGTATTTCCCTCACTCCTCCTCCTTCTCTTCCTCTCAGATTGACCTTCTTAAATATGTATCACAGAGGCGCAGCTACTGTCGCTAATTGTCTTGACTTGGAGCCAGGGGAGCTTCTAGGAGCTTCTCACAGAAGCCACCTCTGTAGCCCCTCCCCTGCTATCAAAACCCCGCCACACACAAATCCAACACACTTTTGTATGCCCACTAAATTTAGAATTAAGTGTATAGTAAACCAAAATAATAATAAAAAAATCTCTTTATTATGGTGAGAAATAGGCAATTAGGATATTTAATATTTTAAAATATTTCTCTTCTAAAGAAGTCTCAGATATCTATCTCTGACATTTGATCCTTTGAATCTCCCCAATATGTCTAGATGGAACTAATTACTTCTCTTAGTCTGTGTTTCCTGTTGTCACCAAAACGGAATAAAAGAACTTATCGACACCAATTTGATGTAGATAAGCAGACACTCCTTTATTAACGTCCGGGTGCGCAGGGGAGTCATCTCACCAACAGTGCACACCTGAGTCATGTAACATGCTGATTATTTTGGAAACAGTAATACATATTAATCAAGTTCTCATACATAAACATGTTAACTCCCATAACTCATTTTCATATTCCCA
The DNA here is from genome assembly GCF_047716275.1 of Strix uralensis. NCBI lineage: Eukaryota > Metazoa > Chordata > Aves > Strigiformes > Strigidae > Strix > Strix uralensis. Next base: position 95,126,754 of record NC_133973.1, on the reverse strand, counting down.
CCTCTTTCTGGTCATGTGCACTTGAGTTCTGAAATGAGTCGGGGGGCTGCTTTTGTGACCACCACAGACTACTGACTCAAAAGAAAGACCCCCCAATGTCCTTGATTCAAGGACTTTGGCTCTCATTGCAATTTTATCATGCTTCGAGGCCCTTTCACAGTACAGCTTTTAAAACACCTAGTCTACAGGGCTATAAATCATCCTTACCAAACAGTCTAACAATGGTACCAGGTCCAGCAGCGTAACTGGTTGTATGGTTGCTTTAAACTAAACACAACATCTCTATGACTACTTAAAACATTACACCACTACCTTCTATAAAAAATGATATTTTTGTGAGATTCCATTTAATTGATTAGTCCTAATCATTCTTTATCAAAATCTCCAAAAATCATCAACTCAAATTAATAACAAATCAGTGACAATCAGTAACACTGTCATAGTTCACAAAATCACAGAATCATCAAGGTTGGAAAAGACCTTGAATATCATCTAGTCCAACCGTTAACCTAGCGCTGACAGTTCCCAACTACACCATATCCCTAAGCGCTATGTCGACCCTACTCTTAAACACCTCCAGGGATGGGGACTCCACCACTTCCCTGGGCAGCCGATTCTAACCCCCAACAACCTGTTCTGTAAAGAAATACTTCCTAATTGCATTGTAATGAATTACAAATACTCCCTAACAGGTGTTTCAAAACTGATGTCTAGATAGTGTTCAGTCATTGAGCTTTAAAAAGACAGAAACACTCAATCCAGTGGGTATCCCTCCCCCTAGAACATTTCACTTCAGAGAATAAAACTATTTCTGTTAAATAGCTTTGCAGATTTTAGATAATTTGTTGCTTAAAATGTCACATGGACTATTTGGGCAGTAACCTTACTATTGCTTTAACCTTTTCACTAGCCAACATAATCAGTAACATTAGAAAAAAGATATGAATAATTCAAAGATATGTGAACATAATGTCTCACTTGTTTTATTAGTGATGTAAACTGAGGCAAAAGATTGATGTACTCTTCTCACTTATCTCTGAAAACCTACAATGAAACTATCTCTATAGGAAGCAGAAATAAGCTTCTTCTAGCTGAAAATGTAAACATTGGAATCAGGAGAGAGAAAGGGGTATATCTAGACTTTAAGTCTTAACTATAGATCTCCTTACTGAAGCTATGTAAAGTTTGGAAAGAATCCCACCACAAATGAAAATGTAGTTATCTGTCTTAAACAATCAACACATTTGCATGAAAATTATCAGATATTTTATGTTGAACTCTGGGAGTAAATATTGTTGAACCAGAAAATATAACTCATTTTCTAAGTAGAAAAAAGCTATGCATACTTCTTTATGTGCAAAAAGGAAATAAATTATAACCCTATGTTATGTCTCCTGTTGTTACATTTCCTTAAAAACTTTGGTAACAAAAAGCATATTATCTTATGAGTTTAACAGTCATGAGTTTCATGATATCAGTTACTAAATGAAGATAACTACTAAAAATTATTTATAATATTCAGAGAATACCCAAATACTTAACAGTGACCAACTTGAATGAGCCAAATTGACATGGCTTTATTAGTACTATTTTGAATATTTATATTTATGAGATGTAATTTTTAAGATGCTTTTTCTGCATAGAAAAAGATGTAAATGCTTAACTTTCTCATATGTGTCTGCTTGCAATAAACAGACATATGTCGGAAAAAATGCAGTATACACATCAGTGTAAAATAGAGGTGATTGAGGATACTGTAAACTCAGTAAAGGTTATTGGCAGTTCATAAAGACATTTGGTTTTATGAAAATTTAGCAACATAATCTAACTGTTGTAGTCAGTATAAAGCTTTTTATATTAGCTGGTTTAAAGGGTCAAGAAGTTGGTAGTGAGAACTTCAAACTATATGTCCTGGTTTAACCAGGATAGGGTTAAGTTTCCCCAGCAGTGGGGGGGGAAGCTCTAGCCGGGTTATTCAGATACCATGCGGACGTCACATCCTGGCAGGTCACATTTTTCCTGGCGCGGAGCGCGGTGCACTCGTGGTTTTGTACATCGTGCTTCAAACTGCTGTATTTGGTAGCTACTTTGCTCTGTTCACTGCTATCACTATTACTGTTATTGTTATTGTTGTTGTTGGTTGTGTTGCTATTGCATTGTTGTATTAAACCTTTCCTTATTTCAGTCTTGGGGCTTTGTATTTCACTCCCTTTGTGGGGGAGGGGCAGCGGCCGCGTGGTCTCAGACCCCGGCAGGGGCTAAACCACTACAACTTTGGCGCCCAACGTGGGGCTCGAACCCACGACCCTGAGATTAAGAGTCTCATGCTCTACCGACTGAGCTAGCCGGGCCCTATCCTGGTTAAACCAGGACACTATGTTATTCTACTTTTTCCATAAATAGGAAAAGATTTCCTATAAGTTTTTATTATTTTCTTGGCTATTTCAGTATAAATTTGAATTATACAAATCATTTAAGCAGAGAATGTAGAAATGGAAAGACTCAGCATATCTTCCTCACATAAAAAAATCTGTTAAACTCCAAAGAATTTTCATATCACTAAGGATGACAGTCTACATTCCATGTATTTGATCTATATAAAGTGAACACATGCAGTGGAGTAAGAAAAGGATGTTATTTTAATGAGAAATTATCATTAGAAAGACTGAATAGCAGATTTTTCTAAGAGTGTTGTACAAGAATTAGAATAATTATAATTTTTAAGGAAAAAATACAATACAATGTAGTAATAAAATCCTATTTCTGCAGGAATTTCTACATATACCTTAAATTTCTACATAAATTTATCCATATTTTCATATGTCAGAAATAGAACTCCTTGTATTTCTCATAGACAACTTCATAAAATTGTTTTTGTATATCAAGAAGAGAAATGTAGAATTTTTTTTTCTCAGGAAAATGTTACAAAATAATGCAGTGGATTACAAAAAATTTGTCCAAATTGGATCTGTTGCTAAACTATGCAAAGGGAAGGATGCTCTTTCTTCACTTTCACTTAAAAACTCATAGAACATTACTGTGTAGTTAATAGCTATTGCCATGTTGTGGGGTGTTTTTTGGCTGATAGGTCACCTATTTGATTAATTTTTACTTTCTCTCTGTTACATCTCAATTGGCAGTTTATCTTCTCATGAGTTCCTTACATGCCATAGCTATCAGCCTTTTGTGAGTGGTGAGTGCTGGTAAGCACTGAGCTAAAGTAAAGAAAGTTATACTTATTTCCTACTGATGATCAGTTTGAATTTGCTGAGATGAAAGGAATTTTGAGTAAAATAAAGATAGCTATAATTAATAAATGAAGAAAAATGTATTAGAAAATGACTCAAATAATTATTTTAATTCAGTCTGTTCTTTCTTTCATAGCATTCATTAACTTCATTATGTTATTTATGTTAATAACATTGCAAATACTTAGAGTGAAATAGTGATTCCCGATTACACCAGAACAATCTAAACTAACTCTGTAGACTGAACTTGATTAAGTTCAAAGTGTGCTGCTTGTATGAGATCAGGATTTCTAGATTTGAAGATTCACCCATAGATACACAGGAAAGACTGCAAATTATGATGAATAAAAGAAATGCCAAGAGACATTGGATAAACTGTACATGACAGATAAGTGTATCCAGAATACAATTATTACAGTTATGCTATATTTACACAACTATTTTCAAACAATAGAAAAGATACTATAGCTGTAATATCTATCAACTCTTAATTATTTTATTAAATAATACTTTTCTATTTTGCTCTAGAGTACACAGATATCAACATCTAAAATTGTTTACATTTATATCTGTAATATTTTCTGAAGGGATCAAACTCAGGCTTTTTTATAAATCTTTTTTTTTTAAAAAAAAAATAGGGTTTTGATCAAAATTGGTTTTACTTGTTGGTTTTGGTTTTTTTAAAAAAATGTCTCCTTTGCTTTTAAAGGTATTAGTGATATTTCTTTCTAGATTATGTATTTTTAAATAGCACATGACCATAAGTAATGAGATCTATCTAAATTAAGGAAAACAAGTGTGCATTTTTTAACTCTTTTTGTTCTACACTCCTTAAACAAAGTGATCAAAGAGTCTTGTGAAAAATAAGTTCCTAATCTAGGTATAGGCAGGTTGTTACTGATTTTTAAAGATGCCAAGGAACAGAAAATTTAGTTTCATGCAACTTTCAGCAAAACAGTCACAACAGCCTAGGTCACTGAAGGAATTTTATGTGTTTATTTTTCATGTATATATCTAATTCATGTGTTGTTTTTTTTTTTTTTTTTTTTTTTCCAGCAGAGGCTTTTAAGAATCTCAACCAATGTGAATATGAAATCCATTGAGATGCATTTATGAAATTTCTCAATGGTTTTTTACTTAGATATTTTAGTATAAAATCTAAAACATTGTTAAATTAAATACAAATAAACAAGGTCACAAATACTGAGGAAATTGACTCAGACACAGAATCACAGAATCATAGTATCATTTAGGTTAGAAAAGACCTTTAAGAACATCAAGTTCAACCATTAACCCAACACTGCCAAGTCCACCACTAAACCGTGTCCCTAAGCACCACATCTACACGCCTTTTAAATACCTCCAGGGATGGTGACTCAACCACTTCCCTGGGCAGCCTGTTACAATGTTTCACAATCCTTTCAGTGAAGAAATTTTTCCTAATATCCAATCTAAACCTCCCCTGGTGCAACTTGAGATCATTTCCTCTTGCCTTATTGCTTGTTATGTGGGAGAAGAGACAAACACCTACCTTGCTACAACCTCCCTTCAGGTAGTTGTAGAGAGTGACAAGGTCTCCTCTCAGCCTGCTTTTCTCCAGGCTAAACAACCCGAGTTCCCTCAGCTGCTCCTCATGAGACTTCTGCTCTAAACCCTTCACCAGCTTCACTGATCTTTGGACACGCTCTAGCACCTACATGTCTTTCTTGTAGGGAGGGGCCCAAAACTGAACACAGCATTCAAGGTGTGGCCTCACTAGTGTCGAGTACAGGGGGACAATCACTTCTCTAGTCCTGCTGGCCACACTATTTCTAATAAAAGCCAGGATGCTATTGGCATCCTTGGCCACCTGTACGCACTGTCGGCTCATGTTCAGCTGGCTGTTGACCAGCACTCCCAGGTCCTTTTCTGTCAGGTTACTTTCCAGCCACTCTTCCCCAAGACTGTAGCATTACATAGAGTTGTTCTGACACAAGTGCAGGACCCAGAACTTAACCTTGTTGAGTCTCATACAGTTGGCCTCGGTCAATCAATCCAGCCTGTCCAGATTCCTCTATAGAACCTTTCTATCCTCAAGCAGATCAACACTCCTGTCCAACTTGGTGTTGTCTGCAAATGTACTGAGGGTGCACTCAATGCCCCTGTCCACATCATTGATAAAGCTATTAAACAGAACTGGCCCCATACTGATCCCTGGAGAACACCACTTGTGACCAGTCACCAACTGGAACTCTATTCACCATCAGTCTTTGGGCCTGGACATCCAGACAGTTTTTTACCCATCAGAGAGTACACCTATCCAAGCTATGAGCAGCCAGTTTCACCAGGAGAAAGCTGTGGGAAAAGGTGTCAAGGGCTTTACTAAAATCTAGGTAGACAACATCCACAGTCTTTCCCTCATCCACTAAGCAGATCACCTTGTCATAGAAGAGGATCAAGCTAGTGAAACCAGGACCTGCTTTTCATATGCTGGTGCTGACTGAGCCTGATCACCTGGTTGTCCTATACATGCCATGTGATGACCTGCTCCATAACATTCCCCAGCACTGAGGTCAGGCTGACAGGCCTGTAGTTCCCCGGATTCTCCTTCCGGCCCTTCTTGTAGATGGGCATCACATTTGTTAATTTCCAGTCAACTGGGACCTCCCCAGTTAGCCAGGACTGCTGATAAATGATTGAAAGTGGCTTGGTGATCACTTTCACCAGCTGCCTCAGTACCCTTGAGTGCATCCCATCCATCCTCATAGACGTATGTGTCTAAGTGGTGTAACAGGTCACTAACCATTTCCTCTTGGATTATGGGGGCTTCATTCTGCTCCCCATCTGTGTCTTCCAGCTCAAGGGGCTGGGTACCCAGAGAACAACTGGTCTTACTATGAAAGGCTGAAGCAAAGAAGACATTAAGTACCTCAGCCTTTTCCTTATGCTTTGTTACTATGTTTCCCTCCACATCCAATAAAGGATGGAGATTCTCCTTAACCCTCCTTTTGCTGTTGATGTATATATGGAAACATTTTTTATTGTGTTTTATGGCAGTAGCCAGATTAAGTCCTAGTTGGGCTTTGGCACTTTTAATTTTCTCACTGCATAACCTCACAACATCCTTGTAATTCTCCTGAGCTGCCTGTCCCTTACTTCCAAAGGTCATAAACTCTGCTTTTTTTTTTCTGAGTTCCAGTCAAAGCTCTCTGTTCAGCCAGGTTTGTCTTCCCCACCAACTTGTCTTTAGACACATAAGAATGGCCTGCTCCTGTGCCTTTAAGATTTCCTTCTTGAAGAATGTCCAGCCTTCCTGGATTCCTTTGCCCTTCAGGACTGCCTCCCAAAGGACTCTGTCAACCAGGCTCCTAAACAGGCCAAAGTCTGCCCTGCAGAAATCCAAGGTGGCAGTTCTGTTGACTTCACCCCTTACTTCTCCAAGAATCAAAAACTCTATCATTTCATGATCATTATGCCCAAGATGCCAAGAAGTCCTCCAACGATCACATCACCCACAAGTCCTTCTCTGTTTGCAAACAGGTCCAGTAGGACTCCTTCCCTAGTTTGCTCCTTCACTATCTGTGTCAGGAAGTTATTTTCCACACACTCCAGGAACCTCCTAGACTGTTTCCTCTCCTCTGTATTGTATTTCCAGCAGACATCTGGTAAGTTGAAGTCCCCCATGAGAACAAGGGCTAGTGATTGTGAGACTTCTCACAGCTGCTTATAGAGTATTTCTTCTGCCTTTTCATCCTGATTAGGTGGTCTATAACAGACTCCCAACTTGATATCTGTCTTGTTGGCCTTCCCCCTGATTCTTACCCATAAACACAACCCTATCATCACCACTATCAAGCTCTAGACAATCAAAACAGTCCCTGACATACAGGGCTACCCCACCGCCTCTCCTTCCTTGCCTATCCCTTCTGAAGAGTTTATAGCCATCCATTTCAGCACTCCAGTTGTGTGAGTCATCTCACCATGTTTCTGTGAGGTCAACTATGTCATAATTTTCCTGCTGAACAATGGCTTTCAGCTCCTTCTGTTTGTTGCCCATGCTGCGTGCATGGGTGTAAATGCACCTCAGTTGGGCTATTGATCCTGCCACCTTTTTGGGGGGAGAAGCCCTAATTCCTGCTTGACCTTTCTCAGGAAACCTGACAGAGAACAACAAATTATGCTTTAAAAGTTAAAGACTGGAAATTTCTTCAATAACTTGAACAATAGTGATTATTTGAGCAGTACAAAGAAAGACTTTTAAACATAATCAATTGCAAACAAAAGTTGCAGTTCTAGCAGAAATTTTAGATGTTGAAACTAAATATCTTGAAATTGTTGTAGAAAGTAAATCTTTGCAGTACTTCCCACTGTTATCTTCTTTGTGCTTTTTCTAACCTAATAATGGTGGGGTTTATTTTCCTCTCAACACCTCTCTTGACAATGGATTACCTTCTCTGACTTTAGTTCCTGACAGAGAAATCAGTTCTTATATTTTTATAGTTGAGTTTCCTTTGGTTTCTCCCCTCATGGTTCAGTACCTTTGTTTTCCTTTTTTTGATCTATATTCCTTTAAAAATCATGTGGAAATGAAATGTTCCTGCATTTTTAATAGGACTTGTTTTTCAGAGTTGGAACTGTGGTCATTTTTGTGCACTAAAGAATGACCTTAACCAATGGTGCTCTCCTGCTGACTTTCAACCACTGTACATTGATATAGAAATTCCTGGTTTCTTTGCCTGAATAAATTTAATTACACGCTCAGATTCACTCAGTCAATCTCAGTTGAGAATATCCAAGTAAGAGATACTTACTGACATTCTGTCCTTATTAAGCATTGCACATTGTTATTGAGGATTAACCACAGTCATATTCTAAGTGCTTCAGAGGGAGAGTTCATCTGTCGTGCCATGAACATCTTGTTTATGTTTGATCTTCAGATGAATCCTTATTAAGTTTCTGTACTAGGACTTAGAGAATGCCCTACAACAATTATAAAATTTGTTTATTTCTTCTCAGATACATTTTCCTAGTGCTTTTATAAAAGATTAGTCCATTTCAACAGAATAAAATAAAATAATTTTGCAATATACTAAGCAAACTATATTTTTTTACTCAGAATTTACTTCACAACTTAAAACTTGCTTAAATTTATAGTTCATGATGAATATTTAAAAAATACATCAAATTACCACAAAAAACCACACACAAAATATTACAAAATTTCCATGTAAAATCTACAACACCCTTGTTTCTCATAATGTAGAAAAGAGATTTATATAACAATTTATTTGAAACTACTAAACAAATATAATTAGTTTAGCCAAGTCAGGCCTCTAAAAATCAGAATTATGATGTTCCAGTGTTCCAAATAATTACCCTGTAAAAAATACATGGAAAGGCATTCAGTGGTAGTGTGGTTTGTGTGTATTTAACAGAATAAAGGACAATAAAATATCAGAAATCCACCAAATGATTGCTTGAGCTGTGAATATCTGTAGTGGTACTCATCTTCAACATACTATACATACTTTCTAATTAACTAGCAAGAATTAATTAGTTAAATATTAAGGAAAATTAACCTGACTGTAAAAAAACACTCTTGGTGAAACTCCCTTGATTTCTTTAAGCTTAGAGAAGCATAAAATTTGTTCCATCATTTACATTCTGTCATACTACTCCTTAGCAAGCAAAGCTAACTTTTTACCCCAAGGGACATTTCCTTAATGACATAGCAACAATTTTGTTTTACTTTCTAACTCAGGACACAAAGTAAGATTAAGTGAGAGGGGTATTTTTAGTTTAGCTCTATTTTCCCCTAGCTTCACACCAATAATGCATACAGGAAAAATCAGGGGAAAAAAAATAGTTTTAAGTAGCAAGAGACAGAAAAGGCAAGAAGAAGAGAGTGTATAAGTGCTTAATACACAAGAAAACAGATCTACTTCAAATTGGAAAAGTTACAAGGGTGTTGCATTGCATTCTTAAATTAGGTGTATATGAAAAGGTAATCTGTGACGTACATAACTTGATCAAGTTTAGGAAGTAGATAGGGATTCAAGCTGACATTCAGGGAGAAAAAAGATGCGTACATCAAAATCAGATTAAAGGAGGTCTTGGTATGACATCTGTGTGCTGTTTCTCAGGGCCTGATGAAATAACTTACCAAAGTATGTCAAAGGACTTAAAAGAATTTATTTAGAATCACTCCAGTATCTCTAAGACTGGAGAGAATAGCTGGTGTCACAGAGGGCTGGGTGTCCTGGTTTTGGCTGGGATAGAGTTAATTTTCTTGAGCTGGGAGGGAGCACAGCTGGAGTACCAGGCCCGGATTGGTCACTGGAGTATTCCACATCATGTAACAATATGCTCAGTATATAAAGGAAGCAAGTTCTCTCTCACTTCTGGTTGATGATGGCAGGATCTTCCTTCTGTTGGGATCACTGGCCAGGGGCGGGCAGGGTATCGGTTGGTGGGTGTTTTCCTTGTGTTCCTACAGTCTCCTGGAGGATGGTGTTTACTACCAGCCAAGTTCAAACCACAACACTGGGAAATCAAGTATATTTGTCTGTGAAGTTTGGTGGGGAGATGGAGATTTGTTTTGTTTTGTTTTGTTTTGTTTTTTGTGTGGACTGTAGGAGTAGATATGACATATCAAAACTACAGCAGAATGATTATCCCACAAAACATCTCATAAAGAAACTAAAGTCTAGTTGTTACAGCCATTTAATGTGGCTGGAAATGATTCTCCAATAATAGTTATCAATGATTTGATGTGTAACTGTGAAGAATCTTAAACTCAAAAAGCGTCTCTCTTAATGTCAGATTGTCATTAATGTTACGATAGAAAACAGAGTGTAACTACTAAAATTTGTAGATGACATCCCACAGAAAGGAGGTGCAGTTTGACAAAGAAGTTCAGACTTCAAAATGGTCTTGACAAATTAGTGAAGATTTGAAATCAGAAAGATGAAATTCAACTGTGACAAAAGCAAAATGCTGTATTTCTGAAGGAGGACAGATGATAACATGGGGAATTATCTGAGTAGGCATCAGTATAGCAGAAGGGAGTTCTAAGAGTAATCACATATCACACACAAAATAAGTGCCAACAGTGTGACACTGCTGCAAAATAAGCAAGTCTTATCTAGGAATATAGAACAAGCTTTTTTATTTTTGAGACATTGTAGGTCTGGTAAACACATAGAGAATAAAATATCTCCTAGTTAGCTGTGAAAATTATTTATCTCTCAATCCAACTCAATTTAGATAGTGAAAGAGTGAGAAAAAGAGTTTTAGGACTAAGTTACCTGACCTTGAACTTCCTCCTTGATTTTCATTGAAGTCACATAAAAACCTAAAGAATAAATCCAAAATAGGATGTAACCATTTACCTATTGGGAGCAAACCAACTACTTTTTAAATGTCTTGTCTGTCTGGAGATAAAGTTCACAGTTAAATGACAATGTGTCTGTGGAGAAAACTTTAAGTTTTAGTCACAACTGTGGACAACTGGCAACAAGAAGACTGGATATTAGGAAGTATTCTTTACAGAATGGGTTGTTGTACATTAGAATGGGCTGCCCAGGGCAGTGGTGGAGTCCCCATCCCTGGAGGTGTTTAGAGTTGGCTTGACATAGCGTTTAGGGATATGGTGTAGTTGGGATCTGTCAGTGTTAGGTTAATGGCTAGACTAGATGATCTTCAAGGTATTTTCCAACCTTGATGATTCTGTGATTCTGTGAAGAATGCTCCTAAAGATAGCCTGTAAGAAATGTTCAACACCTAAATAGAGAAAGTTGTCTGGACTCCTCTTTGTAACAGTGTTTTAAGAGTGGAACTCAAGATTAAAGGAAAGTATTTACACACACAGATCCAGAGACCTAATATATCTTATGAAGAGCAGGACTCATTATTTCTGTTTAAAATATACCAAGGGAAAAGCTGATGGCAAATATATATTATAACTACTGTTTAGAACTCTTGCTCAGAATGAGTAAAGTTTTGAAACCTCCTCCATTAAGTATCATGAATAAAACAGCAGGAGGTTTGATTCATTTCACTCTGTGCAGTCTTTCAAAGTTACCACAAACCCAGTCAGCTTCTGATACTGAAGCACCTCCACCAACCTTCATGAGACATCCCAGAGCATAGAACATTTTATGATTTCAGATTATTTCAAACGCTGAACTGAAAAAACAAATGCTCAAAAGATAGTAACTATGTCTTAATGTTACATGAATCTCACAATTCCTAAGAAGATAAAGGGTGAGTACTGCACAAGATAGACTTGACGGACTTTCACCAAATCACAGAATCATCTAGGTTGGAAAAGACCTTGAAAAACATCTAGTCCAACCACTAACCTCACATTGACAGTTCCCAACTACACCATATCCCTCAGTGCTATGTCGACCCGACTCTTAAACACCTCCAGGGATGGGGACTCCACCACTGCCCTGGGCAGCCCATTCCAACGCCTAACAACCAGTTCTGTAAAGAAATACTTTCTAATATCTAGTCTAAACCTTCCCTGGCACAACTTGAGGCCATTACCTCTTGTCCTATCACTTGCTACTTGGTTAAAGAGACTCATCCCCAGCTCTCTGCAACCTCCTTTCAGGTAGTTGTAGAGGGCGATGAGGTCTCCCCTCAACCTCCTCTTCTCCAGACTAAACAACCCCAGTTCCCTCAGCTGCTCCTTGTACGACATGTGCTCCAGACCCTTCACCAGCTTTGATGCCCTTCTCTGGACATGCTCAAGTGATTCAATGTCTTTTTGTAGTGAGGGGCCCAAAACTGAACACAGTAATCGAGGTGCATCCTCACCAGTGCCGAGTACAGGGGCAGGATCTCTTCCCTGTCCCTGCTGGCCACACTATTTCTGATGCAAGCCAGGATGCCATTGGCCTTCTTGGCCACTTGGGCACACTGCTGGCTCATGTTCAGCCGGCTGTCAATCAACACCCCCAGGTCCCTCTCTGACTGGCAGCTCTCCAGCCACTCCTCCCCAAGCCTGTAGTGTTGCTGGGGGTTGTTGTGACCCAAGTGCAGCACCCGGCATTTGGCCTTATTGAACCTCATACAGTTGACTTTACCCCATCTCTCCAGCCTGTCCAGATCTCTCTGCAGAGCCTCCCTACCCTCGAGCAGATCAACACTCCCACACAACTTGGTGTCGTCTGCAAACTTACTGACGGTGCACTCAATCCCCTCGTCTAGATCATCAAGAAAGATGTTAAACAGGAGTGGCCCCAAAACCAAGCCCTGGGGGACACCACTCGTGACCGGCTGCCAACCGGATTTAACTCCATTCACCAAAACTCTTTGGACTCAACCATCCAGCCAGTTTTTTACCCAGCAAAGCGTGCACCCATCCAAGCCATGACCAGCCAGTTTTGCCAGGAGAATGCTGTGGGAAACGGTGTCAAAGGCCTTGCTAAATTCAAGGTAAACAACATCCACAGCTTTCCCTCATCGAATAAACAGGTCGCCCTGTTGTAGAAGGAGATCAGGTTTGTCAGGCAGGACCTGCCTTTCATAAACCCATGCTGACTGGGCCTGATCATCTGGTTGTCCCACATGTGTTGTATGATGGTACTCAGGATGAGCTGCTCCATCAGCTTCCTGGGCACTGACGTCAAGCTGACAGGCCTGTAATTTCCCAGATCATCCTCCTAACCCTTCTTCTATATGGGCCTCACATTGGCCAATTTCCAATCTGTTGGGACCTCCCCAGTCAGCCAGGACTGCTGGTAAATGATGGAAATCGGCTTGGTGATCACCCCAGCCAGTTCCTTCAGCACCCTCGTGTGTATCCCATTTGGTCCCATAGACTTTTGTATGTCTATGTGATGCAGTAGGTCACTGACTAGTTCCTCCTGGAATGCGGGGGGGTTGTTCTCCCAGTCTCTGTCTTCTGGCTGAGGAGGCTGGATTCCCTCAATACAACTAGTCTTGCTATTAAAGACTGAGGCAAAGAAGGCATTAAGCTCCTCAGCCTTTTCCTCATCACTTGTTACCATGTTTCCTCCCGCATCTAGCAGGTGATGGAGGCTCTCTCTGGTCTTTCTTTTGCTGCTCACATACTTATAGAAACATTTCTTGTTGTCCTTGATTGCTGAAGCCAGATTAATTTCCAGCTGGGCTTTAGACCTCCTGATTTCCACCCTGCATAGCCTCACAGCATCTTTGTAATCACAGTGAGTCACTAGCCCCTTCTTCCAAAAGCGGTAAACTCCTTTTCTCCCTGAGTTGTAGCCAAAGCTCCCTGTTTAGCCAGGGTGGTCTTCTCTGTTGCCGGCTTCTCTTACAGCATCTGGGTACTGCCTGCTCCTGAGCCATTAAGACTTCCTTCTTAAACAGTGTCCAGCCTTCCTGGACCCCATTACCCTTCAGGACCGTCTCCCAAGGGATCTTGTCAGGCAGGTGCCCAAACAAGACAAAGTCAGCCCTTTGGAAGTCCAGGATGGCAGTTCTGATGTCCCCTCTCCTGGCCTCCCTAAGAATAGAGAACTCTATTATTTCATGATCACTGTGCCCTAGTCGTCCTCCAACGACCACATCATCCACCAGTCCTTCTCTGTTCACAAAGAGGAGATCCAGCAGGGCACCTTCTCTGGTTGGTTCTCTCACCAGCTGCGTCAGGAAGTTGTCTCCCACACATTCCAGGAATCTCTGGGACTGGTCCCGCTCTGCTGTGTTGTATTTCCAGCAGATGTCTGGGAAGTTAGAGTCTCCCACAACAACAAGGGCAAGCGATTGTGAGATTTCTCCTAAATGCCTATAGAATATTTCATCTACCTCTGTCCTGGGTGGGTGGCCTATAGTAGACTCCTACTACAACATCTGCACTGTTGGCCTTCCCCCTGATTCTAACACAAAGACACTCCACCCTGTCTTCACTATACTTGTACTCAAAGCAATCATAACAGTCCCTAACATACAGCACCACCCCACCACCTCTCCTTCCTTGTCTATCCCTCCTAAAGAGCTTGTAGCCATCAACTGGCACACTCCAGTCATGGGAGACACCCCACCATGATTCTGTAATAGCCACTACATCATAATTTTCCTTTTTCTAGTAAAAGGATGTTTTCTGTAGTGTCATGCCAAGAAGTGCACAATGACCTCTGTGATCACTTGGTAATGTGATTCTGTAAGCTAGATGAATTTACTGATTCCAGTTATTGACTATTTTGGAACCTTTTCAAAGCATCTGGTATATACAGGAAGCTATATAATCCACGATTTAGTGTTCCATTCTTAAATGACTTGACTTGAAGTTCCTTTTTTATGCTTAAGTCTACTGTTTTTTGGCTGGGATAGAGTCAAATTGCTTCATAATGTCTTGGATAGTGTTATGTTTTGGATATGTGCTGAAAGTAGTGTTGATAACAGACCCATGTTTTAGTTATTGTTGAATCCCTCTTTTGGAGGGATAGACAAGGAAGGAGAGGTGGTGTGGTGGCGCTGTATGTTAGGGACCGTTATGATTGCTTTGAGTACAAGTGTAGTGAAGACGTAGTGGAGTGTCCTTGCGTTAGAATCAGGGGGTAGGTGGGAGCACACAAGAAGTTGGGAAGGGATGCAGCTGGGACTCTAAAGGGATGTTCCATACTGTATCACATCATGCTCAGCGATAAATGTTACAGGCAAGAAGGAGAAAGGAAGGAATGGCATTTGTCTTTCCAAGTATCCATTACACATGATGGAGCCCTGCTTTCCTGGAGATGGCTAAACATCTGCCTGCTGATGGGGAGTGGTGAATGAATTCCTTATTTTGCTTTGCTTGCATGTACAGCTTTTCCTGTACCTATTAAACTATCTTTATATCAACCCACGAGTTTTTGCGCTTTTACCTTTCCAATTCTCTCCCCTACTCCACTGTCAGGGAGTAAGTAAGTAGCTGTGTGGGGCTGTGCTGCCTACCGAGATTAAACTACATCACTAAGTCCTTTATTAATAGAGTATGGGCTTTACATATTTAAGTATTTAAGTTGAAAAATACATATCATAATTAAAATGTTGGCAGCTGTACAAAAAAGGAAAAAAAGAATCGACTATAACTAGGGAAAAAAAAACCAAAAACAACCAGAAAGGAGCCATTTGATACTTGTTGCAACCCTGTCACAGTGGGAGGGTTCTTGTGATGAAGCGCCGATTACTTTTGAGGTCCCAATATTATAATGTCAACATCTACATCATATATTTTAGTTTCCTATACTTTTCAAGAGTTCACAAATCTACTGTTAATATTGTCAGCATCCAAGAAATATGTTTCAGTGCAAAAACTGATATATGGAGTGTAATGTAATAAATTGACTGATTAAAAAAGCAGTGGTCATTCGATACCTATCTGAGTCTTTTATCAATGTTCCAAAAGAACTGACTCAACAGACTAGTCTCTTTCTACTGTGCCCCTCTCTCCCAGTTTAATGACTTATCACTGTAAAAAGACATAGTCATATTGCAGTGATTTCATTATAGGTATCCAGTGTTTTCCTGATGAACTAAATCATGCATTACACATCAGGGTCTACTTTGAAATTACAGACAATTGGACATATTTCTCAATAGATGCAATTCATATACGAAGACTAGGATGCCATTGCAGAGAATGCCATGGAATATTTTTAGACCATTTTCTAGGAAGAAGGTAGTGCTCCCTAAAATAACAGAAAGATACAAAAGATACAGAAAAGACCTAAGGCAAACCAGCTTTCTCCTGTTCTCAGAATCTGACTTGTTAATATGGATAGAACAGAGATTTGATGTCATATGGGAGAACATATCTGCTGTTAAGGTCTAATTCTGTATGACCACTGATAATTTCTTTATGAAAAAAATATATCTATTTGCATTAATAAAATCATGCATACAAAAAAAAATTGATACAGAATAATTATCTGATCTGTTAAATCATTTTGTTACACAAATCTGTTGTGGATCAATTTATACCAAGGGTATAGAATATAATCAACACATTACACCTGAAGACATATCATATATGTTAAATGTGTAAATACCTACACTAATAAGGTACCTCAAAGTTAGTAATTTAAGAAATCCACATTGTTAACTTGTTTTAGGTAAAAGTTTGTGTTATCACTGTTTATGGTGGAAAATGCAATTGCTTGTTCTATAAAATGAAAGATCAAAGATGTTAACATTTTCTTGAGCTACAAGTGATGTTTCATTCATTTTCTATTTGAATTGAAAAGACATATTCAAAACAGCCATTGTTGACATTCACAGTCCTGTTCAAAACATCCAGTACTGCACAGTTGGTTATCTTTTTGCACAGAATTTACAATTGATCTTGGCTAAGAACTAACACAAAGGATGTGCTATTAATTTGTATAAGGTGTTAAAGATTCATTAGAAAAGTTAGGCTTTGGCACTTCCTGGATCTCAACTGGACAGAATCGAAATAGAGTAGATTAAGTCATATTTTTTAAATTTGTTTTAATTAATTTTATATCTGCTACGTTCATATGCGTATTGGAAAGAAAGATCAAATAATTTGGCCAGTTCCAACTGTGATGTGCTGCAGAAAAATGACTGACAATAAAAAGGGAATATTGGAAACTTCTATTTCTCTTGTTTTGGAATAAGACTAAGGCAAAATTCCACCAAATGAAAGGTGTAATACTTAGAAGTGCCAAACCACCTAATTAAACAACAGAATATATTGTGCCAGAAGGTGAGATTCAACTCATCTTATTCCAGACATCTGCAATGTAGATAGCTACAGCAGTCTGCATTGTAGTTTAGACGCTTTCTGTATTCAAGAAATAGACATTTTCAGGGACAAATTCATGTCAGTTGAGAATGAGATGAATCATTCTTTGGGCCCTATTGACAATATTAAGTAGATCTTACTAGGAAACTTGAATTATTCTCTCAAATGTGAACATCTTATGTTAGGTGAATCATACCCACAATGTTACTGAAGTTACAGTTTCTCTTCTGGGTGTGTCAAGCAATCACAGATGATGATAAACCATGAGAGAAACATAAGGGAAACCACCAGAGGGAAATATAAGTTTAGGATTACATTAAATGGTCTATTTTGGTAGGGCTAGAGAAATATTAGTGCCAGCATATAAAGATGAGATTTCATTTGAAATTCCGTGCATCCACATCCAAGAGGTATGTGGAGTATGTGAAGGGAAGGACAACAAAAGTAATCATAGACATGGAATTTCAAATTGACTAAGAGAGTTTGGTTTATAATTTGTTCATCTGTAATCCCAGTAGGATCATGGCTCGCAAAACGTACTTCTAAACTGGGACTGACCACTTGATGAGAAAAAGATTATCTGACATGTTTGCTGATGTTGATTTTTTTTTTTTTTTTAAATAACAGCAATAGTAATTTCTGAGTACAGGTGTTTTTAGAGAATTTAACATTTAATATTTAACATAAATTCTAGTGGCACTATTTTTTATTCTGAAAATGAGTAACTGCCTAGACAAAGACCATGTTGTCTTTGGTAGAATTTTTGTTTAACATCTGCTGTTTCTATTTTACCACTGTTTGTTAGTTTGAGGCGGTTTTTCTATGTATCATTATTCATATTACAAAAAATGTTTGCTTTAGTATGAATATTAATATTTATTTCTTCTTGCTTACTATTCAGCTGTTTAGAAATTAATATCTTAACTATAAAATTTTAACAACACTCTATAGTTTTCTTTTTTGGAAGTAAACTTATTCCAAAATCATTTGCTGCACAAACATATCTATCATTTGTCTTGTCTTTGTCATTCTAAACCTATTAAGAAGCTAAGTAGCAAACAGTAAGCTGTAGATGTTTTTTATAGATATGTCTTATCAGACCTTGTAATCTTGTTCACTTATATGTGCCTTTTATTTATTACCTGAAATTACTTTATTTTCTCCAACTCCATCTTAATACCCTTTTCATTTGTTTTCTCCTCTCTCAGTTGATCATGGCTAATAAGTTTTTCTAACAAACTTTTCTTCACTAATCTAACTCTTCTTTAAACTCATGCATTATTTGGATAGTTAATCTTTCTTCAAATCTTTTCCTTACAACTTCAGGTCTTCTCTCTCTCCTGTCTCTTCTGCCACTGTGATTGATTATGTTTTATCAAGGGAGTCTTTTCCTTTTTCCTCTCCTTTGTGTTCATAAGGAAGTCCAACTTTCAAAAACTTCGCATACTCTTGGGTGCCTTTATCAGTTTAATAACTACTCTGATTTTTCAAAAATTCAGATGAGGCTCTAGATCTGAATATGATATTGATTTCTTCAATGATTTCACATCTCAGCCTGCCCCTGACACTTCTGTCTCTATTACTTATATCTGAATATGACCCAAAATATTTCCTCAGAGCAGAATATATTAATGACAATCAATGGACATCGTAAAATTAAAAAAAAAAAAAAAAAGCATAAATCAAGACCAAAAAAAGTACAGAAATCAATTAAAATACCTGTGTTTATCATACTAGTATACATAATTTTATTACAATACTTAAAATAAGAAATACTGCAAATATTGTTGTCAATGATTTAATGTTCACTTCTGAGTGATTTAACACATACATTTCACACTGGCTAATTAACCTTCAGGGTGTTGGACAAAAAGTTGCGTTTAGTTAATCACAGAATCATAGAATTCCCCATCAATGGAAGTGTTCAAGTTCAGGTTGGATGGGTCTTTGAGCAACCTTATCTAGTGAAACATGTCCCTGCTCATTGCAGGGAAGGGGAACTAGATAATCTTTAAAGGTCCGTTCCAACCCAAACCATTGTATGATTCTAGAATTCTAAGATTCTAAAATATTAAATAATATTGGTTCCAGTACAGACCCCTGAGGGACACCACTCGTTACTGGTTTCCCCTTGGACATTGAGCACTGACTGTAACTTTTTGGATACAGCCATTCAGCCAATTCCTTATCCATCTAACAGTCCACTGAAACCATAGTTAATGTCTCAACTATCTAGTAAAGAACTTTGTCAAAGGAAGTGGTATCTATGGAAACACTGGGACTGTGTAGGTAATGGCAGGGAGGCGTGGCAAGAGGAGGAGGTCCTGTGGAAGTGGGACCACACTTTTCAGAGGCTGAACCTCTCTATCACAAATGACTCTGTGAAGAGCCAATAGAGAAGCTGTTTTCACGACACATGTGTTTGAGAGTCGGTCAGAAGATCAGCATTGTCTCAACATTGTCATCAGGGACATGGACAGTAAGGTACCCGATAACAGCCTCTTTGGAACAGTTGCCAATCCCAAGAGTGGAATGTGGTGCAAAGGCTCCTGAATACAGAACTGTGTGGCACAACGAGTGCTGTGTTATTCTCCTGAGTACTGAACTGTGTGGTGCAGGGAGTGCAGTGCTGTTCTTCGGTACCTGAGCCGTGTGGTACAAAGAGTGCTGTGCTATTTTGCAGTACCTGAGCCTAACCAGAGCCGTTAGAGATGACCACACAGCTACTGTCAAAAAGATAGATCACTACTGTTGCCATAACATCAATGAAGAAATCATGAACTTTAGATGATCTTTGCTTCATTATAATACCAAAACACACCTCCTGGTTGAAGGCTACACACCTCTAAGACCGACCACGCCTCGGATAGTCCTCCTCGTGCATGCACGGTAGCCTCGCTCGAGAAGGGTGGAGATCCCTGAGACAGAGGAAGAGAAAGGCGTGTCACTAAGCATAAAAGATGACTTCTGGACAACAAAAATTCAAAGATTCCGCACCAAGGATCTCAACGACCGATGACTGAGTGCTGGCTGGACCCAGGATCATTAGGATGTCTTGAGATCAGCAGCGGTAGCTACAACCTCTCTTTCTCTTCTTTCTAAACTTAACTTTACTTTTCCCCTTTCTTTCACCCATCTCTAACTATCGTGTGCCGCTTCATGGGCAATACAATAAAGTTTCACTGTTTGATTGATGCTATCCCTTTTGGTGTTGCTCGCCTTAATTTTGCGCTTTCGAGATCACAGTAAACGAACCATCATGAGTCTACCGAGTGGACCATGACAATGTGCCAAAAGCACAAATTGCACATATACCAAAAGCAAGAAGAATTTTAGAAGCATAAACTGCACATGATGCCTAATTAGCCTAACGAGTCCAAGTGCCCACCTGGAGGAGGGGAAAGGAATTATAAAAGGACAGAAGTCAAAGCCCCAAGTGTCTGTGCCCCTCCAGAACTGGACCCCCAGGCTGACTGGACCAACAATGGAACCAGGACTGGTGAAATCTTCCTTTTTTGTCTTTCTCTCTTGCTCTTCCTCCCCTTTTATCTCCCATTCTTACTCCGTATGTCTGCATATAAAGCAAAGATTGTTTGGACATGTTTAAGGCTTATCAGGGTGTATTATAAGATCTGTCACAAGCTCTTGTAAGTTTAATGCCTGTGTACTGGGTCTGGCTAAGCCGGAATTGGTTTTCCCCTATAGCAGCCCTCATGGTGCTGTGCTTTATGTTGGGAGCTGGAAGGGTGTTGATAGCACACTGGTGTTGTGGCTACTGCTGAGTAGTGCTTACACAGCACCAAGGCTCTTTCCAACATTTCCCCCCCCACAGTGGGACGGGGTGGGCAAGATCTTGGGAGGGGACATAACCAGGACAGCTGACCCAAACTGACCAAAGGGATATTCCATACCATATGACGTCTGCTCAAGTATAAAGCTGGGAGAAAGGAGGAAGGGGGTGGGGTCACCCTTGGTCCTCCGAGGCAACCACTACGCGTATTGGACCCCTGTTTCCTGAGAAGGCCCAACATTGCCTGTTAATGGGAAGTAGGGAATAAATCTGTTTTCTTTTTTTGCTTCCGCACGCGGACCTTTGCTTCATTTTGATTATATTAAAACTGCTTTTGTTTTACCCACAAGGGTTGTTTTTTTTTCCTATCTTATTTTCTTTCCCCTCTTTGCCCTGGTGAGAAAAAGAACGGGAAGGAGGGGGAAGTGATAGAGCGACTTGGTGGGTACCTGGCATTTAGCCAAGTTCAAACCACCACAGCCTGTTGCAGAGTTTGCAAAGGTTACCAACAAATTTTCATGTTAATTATCTCTTGTGAGTGAATAAAAATTGAGTTTTGTGAATTGAAGAATCCTTGGTGTCATTTCACCTTAATGCTGACCTGGGAATCGGTGAATCTGAGTCATCGTCACAAGAAATTGGGACATGACATCCACCCATCACCCATATCTTTCCAATTTAGAGGGAAGAATATTGTGGAAGACCGTATCAAGGGGCCTACAAAAGTCCAGGTAGATTATATCAGTAGCTCTTCCCTTGTCCATTGATACAGTCACTCCATCATAGAAGACCACTAGATTAGTCAGTCATGATTTGGCCCTGGTGAAGCCATTTTGGCTGTCTCTAATCACCTCCCTGTCTTGCATATGTTTCAATATATCTTCCAGGACAATCTGTTCCATAATATTTCTGTGCATAAGATGAGTCTGCCTGGTTGATAGTACCCTTTTTAAAAATGGATGTGATGTTTCCCTTTTTCCACTTACTGGGGACTTCGTCTCACTGCTGTGACTTTTCAAATATGATAGAGTCATTTAATGAGGGTTATAGCATCAACAAGATTAAAAGGAATCACTTCTTGTGAGAGATGACTTGTAATTCTCTGAAATGGGCCCTGAGAGAAACAGGCTTGTGAGAAACAAAGACTGAGAAAAACAGCCTAAGAAAGAGATGGGGTGAGCAGAGGCCCTCTGAGACAAGGAATGTCTCAAACATTCACAAGTAATGAAGCCATAGTCACAGGGTGGATAATGTGGAGTATTGAGATGATAAGGCTGCCTGGAAAGCACTGGATGCAGCTGGAGGAGGGAGCCCTGTGAAGACAGAATGGTTCTGGTCTGGTGCGTCTTGTAAAGTTTCAAGGACCATCTGTCCAGTGAATGACCTTTGCTTCATTATCCAGAAAATGCATATTAAAATTGACACTCCTGTATATGCTAATGAATCCTGGCTTGTATTAGAAATAGTGTGACCAGCAGAAGTAGGGAGGTGATAGTCCCCCTGTACTCTGCACTGGTGAGGCCACACCTGGAGTATTGTGTCCAGTTTTGGGCACCTCAATATGAGAGAGATATTGAGGTGCTGGAGAGAGTGCAGAGGAGGGCAATGAAGCTGGTGAAGGGCTTGGAGAACAAATCCTATGAGGAGAGATTGAGGGAGCTGGGACTGTTCAGTTTGAGGAAGAGAAGGCTGAGGGGAGACCTCATCACTCTCTACAACTACCTGAAAGGACATTGTAGAGAAGTTGGTGCTGGTCTCTTCTCACAGGTAATTAGCAATAGATCAAGAGTGAATGGCTTTAAACTACAACAGGGGAGGTTCAGACTGGACATTAGGAAAAAATTTTTCACAGAAAGAGTGATCAGACAGTGGAATAGGCTGCCCAGGGAGGTGGTGGAGTCACCATCCCTGGATGTGTTTAAGGGTCGTTTAGATGAGATGTTGAGGGATATGGTGTAGGGGAGACCTTTGTAGAGTAGGGCTGATGGTTGGACTCGATGATCCCAAGGGTCTTTTCCAACCTGAATGATTCTGTTATTCTGTGATCCTGTGAATATTAACAAGATCATGTTAGTTACATCATCCCACGAAAATATTTACCCCTCCCCATACATGTGATATACAGATAGGTAGGTCAACCTAAGGGAGAGACGTAAGGAAAGTGTGTATAAATTGAGGGGGAGAAAGGAGTGAAAAAAAAAAGTGAAGTTAAAGAAGGCAGATGCATCCCTGAACCCTCACTAGTGGGACCAGTGCAGGAATCCAGACTGGTGATCTCCATTTCTACCTCTCTCTCTCTCTTTTTTCCCCTTTTTCCTTATTATCATTAGGTAACGTAAAGCATACTGTGTTGCTTGCCATAATTCATGATATACTTAGTCAATTTTCATGTATCCAATTAGTACATTGTGGGCTATTAGTAAATGTCTGGATTTTGAGACTTGTCTCACCGTTGTCCACTCCATTAAGGATTTACAAATCTAAGTCACTTGTCTCTCTCATTTGAGCAGGACATGACACTTCTTGAACAGATTTTAAAAAAAAAAAAAAGTCTCTTAAAAGAAAATTGAGAAAAAGAGATGCAGGCTATTGAGATCAAAATAAGATCTTGTTAGCTTGCTGCTGATATAAAAGAAAGTTGAGAGAAGGAAGTGATTTTAAACACACAAAAAAAAAAGTCCAAATGGAGTTTAAGTGCAATTAACTAATATATCCACTAGCCCCCTGGAAATTTGAGGGAAAATCTAGGATTAACCAAGAAAATATAGTGTGGAAGAGTGATGGGTAGTTACATGTCATAAAAACAAAAAGAAGCCTGACAGTTACCCTCCAACTTCAGTTTACTGCTGAAATAGTAAAAGCTCTATCAGAATAACTAGATGGTTTCCTTTGAACCTCTGAAAACTGCAAGGAAAAGTAACTCAGATTGAAAATAATTGTAGCCACTGTAGTCAAAATACAAAATGGTATTTCCACAAGAGTCAATTTCCCTTTAGAAGAATGGGATTGATTCTGATTCTCCATTTGAAGACTCTGGGGTTAACTACTCCTGTGTGAAGGAGAGGATAAACTCACCACTAGTCATTTAACAAAGATCAAACAGATCCCTCCATGTGGATATTCCTGTTCAGCCTTTACGGGTTTTGGTTCCTGTAGTTTACATCACTTTGCCTATTCTACCTAACAAATAGTTTTTAGTTTCCTGTAATGGTATGGCTGTCTTTAAATAGTCAAATTATCATTCTAATCTTCAGTGTCTAATGCAAGTAGTTGAGGCTGGAAGCTGATTAATACATTTACATATAAATCAAGAAACTTTAAAAATAAGTAGCTATTAAATTTACATTTTTGTAAGAACAAGCCTAATAAAACATAGATCCAGTGGCTCATTAAGTATTTATATATTATATATATTTGATAACACTCAAACTCAACATCACAACAGTCATCTGGCGGACACTGTAATTGACAGGTAAGTGACAGCAAACTTGTAGAAAACCAGACAGAGGAACCCCCATGAATGTAAGAGCTGAGCTATGCAGAAAGAGACCTTCAATAAGCTGACTTTCCAGTAATACTGCATAAGGCTTCTGCAGGACTTCCATATTCATAATGCTCATTTCTCTTATCTGTCAATGGATTTGGATTATACAGCAGAAGAGCTGTTATTCCAGCATTCGGTATAATATAATGATTTTTTTTACAAAGGAAATGTAAGGCAAATTTTATTTGTTTGTTTCATTTTAGCTGAATACACTGAAAAGTGTTTAAATTTTAGAGTTGTCTATTTCTGTTTATACCATTAATTTATCATGTCTTTCTATTGTTTTTGTCCCTTTAAGTTTGTGGTCATTTTTAGACACTAATCTCTAATTAGTAATTATAAAATAATACTATGCAAATAACAGTTTTAATTGCTTTAAACCATCAAATACTCATTACCACAATGAGTATGTATACCAGTTCTGCATCGTCAGAAGATAACAAAGTTGCTTGATAGTTCAGCTTTTAGTTCAGGTTTCTATTGTTACTACTAGAAAAAGTTCTGCAGGCTGGTACTACATGCCATGGAGCAAAAAGGGCACC
Organism: Strix uralensis; assembly: GCF_047716275.1. Lineage (NCBI taxonomy): Eukaryota > Metazoa > Chordata > Aves > Strigiformes > Strigidae > Strix > Strix uralensis. The sequence goes on along the minus strand of NC_133973.1, from coordinate 95,101,910 downwards.
ATGTTGCAGTGGCTGAACAGATAACATGTCAACAGTGAGAAGTACAGTGATTTACTTTAATAGAAACTTTTGAAGTTGCTCTGAGTCACTTACGAGAGCCCAGCAGCTTATTTCATTAACATTTTCATATTTCCTTATGTTTTTAAAATCAGTCTGAACAAATAGTAAAAAGTTCATGTGTAATTTAGTCTTGTGCCTTTAGAGAGAAAAAACAGAATTGATACTCTAGTCTGTTGTGCTATAGTTGACTCACATGAAAATATAATAGAAGTCTAATATCAATGGTTTAGCTATATTGTGGGATGCATATTTGAAATCATAGCTTTCAAAATCTGTAAGAGATTTCAGAAAAATGCATTTTGGTGAACTTGGCGCAAAACCGGAGGATGCTGATGCCTGCTAGCTGATGCCTGTGAGCAGTTGGTGCCTGCAAGTTGAGGCCAGTAACAATCAGTGATAAGAGAAGTGTTTCATTATATCTTAAATATTAAGAAATTCTTTTATCAAACAATGTTTAACTTTGTATTTAACAAGACCTGAGTAATTAAAATGTACAGAGAAAATATCCTAACTTTGATAATAGATACATCCTGGCAGAAATGATCAAAAAAGGCAGATAAGAAAGAACAGCTTGGCTGGACAACAGAGTTTGGAAACATCCAAGGAGAAGAAATAGTCCTCAAAAGACTCATGACCATAAAAGGGAGAAAGGAGTAGGGGACTAATTCCCCAAACGACCACTGATAAGCACCCAAGACCCCTGCACATGCGTAGTGTAGTTTTGCAATGCCAGCATTATGTAAATGTAATAGATAAGCAGAAAGGTGGAGACTTCTTGGAAATTGTATGAATATTCATGTCTTTAAGGCATATAAAGGATGAACTTTTGTTTTAGTGTATGCACGTTAGGTGGAATGAACCCCCATGCATCTAGCGCTGCAATAAAGAACGCCTGCCTTCTAAAACTCCAAAATGAGTCTTAGAGAGTTCCTCTGCTGGCTTTTACAGTAACAATACTGCAAAATCAGGACAGTGGCAGTATAACAAAATACTTAAGGCTTGATAAGAATAGTGGAGGCATACTGCTTGTTCATCCAACAGCTAATGTTCTCTTTGAAGCAATAGAAGTTTCAAGGATAGAACTTACATTATACAAAAATAAAAGCATTGCAGAGCAGAAAGTAATGCAAAAAAACCCAGCTTTTAAACAAAGACATCTTCACATTTTATTGTTAATGAAGAAACTGCCACCTTAGACTTCCGGAGGGCTAACTTCGACCTGTTCAAGAGACTGGTTTACCAAATCCCTTGGGAGGCTGCCTTGAAGGATATGGGAGTCCAGGAAGGCTGGACATACTTCAAGAGCGAAGTCATAAAGGCACAGGAGCAGGCTGTTCCCATGTGCTGAAACACAAGCAGGTGGGGAAGGAGACCGGCCTGGCTAAACAGGGACCTTTGGCTGGATCACAAGAACAAAAGGAGAATCTATGACCTTTGGAAGAGGGGCCAGGTCTCTCATGAAGACTATAAAGATGTAGTGAAGCTATGCAGGGAGAACATTAGGAGAGCCAAAGCTCAGCTAGAGCTCAACTTGGCTACAACTGTTAAGGATAACAAAAAATGTTTCTATAAATTCGTCAACAGCAAGAGGAGGATTAGAGAAAATCTCCCTCCCCTATTGGATGCAGAGGGAAACATGGTAACTAAGGATGAGGAAAAGGCTGAGGTGCTCAATGCCTACTTTGCCTCAGTCTTTAGCAGTGGAACTGGCTGTTTCCTGGACACCCAGCCTCATGAGCTGGGAGACAGGGAGGGGAAGCAGAATGAGGTCAGCACAGTTGAAGAGGAAGTGGTCAGAGACCTGCTACACCACTTGGATGCACACAAGTCTGTGGGACCGGATGGGTTACACCCAAGGGTGCTGAGGGAGTTGGCAGATGTGCTCGCCAAGCCGCTGTCCATGATTTACCTGAAGTCATGGCTAACCGGGGAGGTCCCACTGGACTGGAGGGTGGCAAATGTGACACCCATCTACAAGAAAGGCAGGAAGGAGGATCCAGGTAAATATAGACTTGTCAGTCTGACCTCGGTGCCAGGGAAGGTCATGGAGCAGGTCATCTCGAGTGCCATTAAAAGTCATATAATGGACAACCAGGGGATCAGGCCCAGTCAGCATGGATTTATGAAAGGCAGGTCCTGCCTGACAAAGCTGATCTCCTTCTACAACAGGGCGATCCGCTTATTGGATGACGGAAAGGCTGTGGATGTTGTCTACCTTGACTTTAGTGAGGCCTTTGACACCATTTCTCACAGCATTCTCCTGGCGAAACTGACTACTCGCGGCTTGGATGGGCACACACTTCGCTGGGTAAAAAACTGGCTGGATGGTCGGGCCCAAAGAGTTGTGGTGAACAGAGTTAAATCCGGTTGGTGGCCGGTCACGAGTGGTGTCCCCCAGGGCTCGGTTTTGGGGCCACTCCTGTTTAACATCTTTATTGACGATCTAGACAAGGGGATCAAATGCACCGTCAGTAAGTTTGCAGACGACACCAAGTTGGGTGGGAGTGTTGATCTGCTCGAGGGTAGGGAGGCTCTGCAGAGGGATTTGGACAGGCTGGGAGCAATGGGCTAAGGCCAACTGTAGGAGTTTCAATAAGGCCAAATGCCGGGTGCTGCACTTCAGCCACAACAACCCCCAGCAGCGCTACAGGCTTGGGAAGGAGTGGCTGGAGAGCTGCCAGTCAGAGAGGAACCTCGGGGTGTTGATTGACAGCCGGCTGAAGATGAGCCAGCAGTGTGCCCAAGTGGCCAAGAAGGCCAATGGCATCCTGGCTTGCATCAGAAATAGTGTGGCCAGCAGGGACAGGGAAGAGATCCTGCCCCTGTACTTGGCACTGGTGAGGCCGCACCTCGATTCCTGTGTTCAGTTTTGGGCCCCTCACTACAAAAAGGACATGGAATTACTTGAGCGTGTCCAGAGAAGGGCATCAAAGCTGGTGAAGGGTCTGGAGCACATGTTGTACAAGGAACGGCTGAGGGAACTGGGGTTGTTTATTCTGGAGAAGAGGAGGCTGAGGGGAGACCTCATCGCCCTCTACAGCTACCTGAAAGGAGGTTGCAGAGAGCTGGGGATGAGTCTCTTTAACCAAGTAGCAAGTGATATGACAAGAGGTAATGGCCTCAAGTTGTGCCAGGGAAGGTTTAGACTAGATATTAGGAAGTATTTCTTTCCAGAAGGGGTTGTTGGGCATTGGAATGGGCTGCCCAGGGCAGTGGTGGAGTCCCCATCCCTGGAGGTGTTTAAGAGTCGGGTCGACATAGCACTGAGGGATATGGTGTAGTTGGGAACTGTCAGTGTTAGGTCAATGGTTGGACTGGATGATCTTCAAGGTCTTTTCCAGCCTAGACAATTCTGTGATACTGTGATTCTGTGATTCTGTGAAGAATGTACATTTATTTGTATAATAAGTTACAGTTTAAAATGAAATTATCCTGAATTTTACCAGTTTCACTTTGACAGACTTTACTTTTAGCCATTTTTGTTGTTATTATCATCATTACTATTATTCAGGATGGTATGTGTTCTGTGCACATAGTGCCATTCCTTATGTCAAATATGTTTTTGTACACACATAAAAAAAACCCCAAGCAATCCCTTTTCTGTAGAAAATAAAAATCAAGCAATCAAAAGGAAATTTAATTAATTGTACAAAGTTTTAAAATTTGTAGGGAAAGCCACACCCACCTTGAAACATCTAACTCCGAAGTATAAAAGAATTGAGAACAAGGCCTAGTTCAGTTACAAACATCTAAACTGATTGTGAATTTCAGTGAGAAGAATCCCATCTAATATGATTTTCAGGAAAAATAACAAGCAAGCAGACAAACAAACAAAAAAATGCAGATGAAGACAATTTGTCTTTTATGTGTGATGAATAGCTATTAAAACAGTATTTCACAACATGAAGGATAGGCATTCACTGCTGCTGAAGGGTTAGAAAAATTCATGCACACACCCCCCAGACACTAATTTGTTTTTTGTCACTTAACAAGTGTTGAATTCTGTGACACATGACTTGGCCTCTTTCTCTAAATATTTGGCAAGTATATCATGGTGTCTTTTCTTAATTTTGCTTTCTGAATGAGTCACTGAGTAATTTTTGTATAGAACAAGTGACTTTTTATAATATGAAGAATATTTTGTTCTACACTGAGCATTCATGCAGAGCTTTAAGATACATGTGAGTCCTGGAAACCTGTTTACTAAGAAGTACAGTACTTATACAGGGATTCGTCTTCAGAAGTACTCCAGAAGTACTTAGCAGAATTGTCATCCTTCCAAAAGTGTACCTGGCAACTGTAACTTTACCATCCTGTAGGCTTGGGGACAGGTAATAGAATATAGTTTGTTGCTTCTAGTCCAGTGACTGAAAACTAGATGCTACACATTATGCCTGAAATTCATTATTGTTAATTGTTTCCAAGTGATGTATTGGAACCGAGTCACACTCACTGTCTACTCAATAACTGATTATTGATTAGCTCAAGAGACAATTTAGTATTTATGTGTGTGAAATAAATGGGAGTTTTATGGCTCCATTGAAGTACAAAAAATAAATTTGAATTAATGAATTTTACAAATTCTTATTTTTTTCTCATAAAAAACAGTAAAATTAAGTATATATGTAAGGAAAGCATATGAAATTAACTACTGGCTTTCATGGAGGAGGACTTTCCTCTTTGTTGAAAAACAATGGGGATATAAATCAGTTTAAAGTTCTTAAGTGATAAATCATCGTAGAGCAAGTTGGAGCTGTGATGACTGTTTCCTTAACCAAAAAGACATAACAAAAATTAGACCAAAGAGCTTCAGCTAGACTATCTCAACTGGACTCAAACCTTACTCTAAGTGGCTTGCCCTATGAAGACTGAGATATAGTTTATTCTCTTAGACAGTAATCAAAGTCTAACTTCCCTGTTCCCAAAAATTAAACAAAAGTTTGATAAAACAATATATGCATAGGTCTCTGAATTTGCTTGGCCTTGTAATTTTGTGAAGTAACACATGATCTTTAGAATCTGTATTGTTCTACTCAGTCTCTCCATATTTCCACAAAACACCTTGATGTCTGACCTACTGAATACTCCATGACCTGTTCTGTTTTGGATCTTAATGATGTAAAATTATTCACTTGACAAAATTTACATACCATCTACTAGTTTTAAAGATACATCCTTGCCCATACTGTGTAGTTCACATGATCTCTGACCTCTGTTTAATTATCAGCTGTGCCTCAAAGTTACCTGGGAGTGTAGTGGCTGCCATGGGAACATTCTAACAGTGTGAGAGTATAAACAAATGTGTCCCCAAACAATGTCTGAGAATTTCACCTGGAGCTGCTTAATTCACATATACTGATAAACAGTTGATAAACACTTATTTCCTCCGTACTCAAGTAAAACTATGACAGCTGTGATCTCTGGAACCTTGAGGGTCTTGGAGCATATTTAAACACACATCTGATTCTGGCAGATAAAGGAGAAGAAGGAAAAGCTTGTGAAAGAAGAGAAGCATAGCTTTTTCAGTCAGACCTGAACATACTCTAGCAAGCAACATCTGATATATATAAAAATATTCCAGAAATGTAATTTTGTAGCCTATCCTTCTTAAAGTGACAATTTCCCTTACAGTAAACATGCAACAGATGGCTGTGAATCCTTTCTGTGAATCCAGTCTAGATTGTATTGATTTTTGTGTCCCATAGCTCTTCTTACAAAGGATCATTTAATATTTAGAAATAGTAGAATAGTTAACAGGAAATACCAAGCACAAGATATTCTGGAACCTTGTGTACAGGATATTCCTGTTGTGTGTATGGATTTAGATCCCTTCAAGTAACAGATTAGTTAGAACTTGATATCCTGAATGAAAGGACTAGTGCTCCCATGAAACACAGAAAAAAAGGGAACTGTAAACTCAACATACTGCCTTATCCAATCTTTTTTTTTCAGCTGAAAGTTTTGGCAAATGCAAGACAGAATCTTTTGGATTGGATGAAACAGAATTTTTTAATTAATTTTCTAGTCCCTAAAAATAATGGAAACCACATCTATTAGTTCTATCACTGGCATAAACATAATCTTTTACTGGAATATTCTATAGAAAGTGAAGTAAAGTTAACAGTTACTGATCCTGGAAAAACTTAGTTATTCTGAGAAAAAATAATCTTTTTCTATTCTTCTGGACTCTAGTTCTACTTCTACTTCTATTTATTGTTTCAGTCCAGTTTCAGTATAATCTGTGTTACTCATACTGACCTGATTAGACCTGTGTTGTGGTTTTATATTAAAAGGACACAAAAATACAATATAAGAGAGCCTGAAGTAACCAGTGAAGTTACTACTTGGAACCTCCAGGTCAGAAATCTTACTTTTCTTATTATTAACCAAGCCAAATGTCCACTGCCAAACACATTTTACTTAAACTAACTGTTATACAGTACAAAATAAGGTATATCTTGCACTTATTTTTTCTTTATTGGGGGGGGGGGCGGGGGGAGGGCGCATTTTGGTGAGATATAACATCTAACAAAATATGTTAAAATCAATATTTTTCTGGTTTTTTAGTGTACCGAAAACAGTGTTGATAACACATAAGGATGTTTTAGCTATCGCTGAACAGTGCTTACACTGTCAAGACCTTTTCTGTCTCTCCCACCGCCCTGACAGCAAGTAGGTTGAGGGTGCACAACAACCTGGGAGAGGACACACCAACAGACCAAAAGAATATTCCATACTGTATGACACTGTGCTCAGCAATAAAATTTACAAACAAGAAGGAGGAAGGTAGGACATACAGAGTTATGGCATTTGTCTTCCCAAATAACTGTTACATGCAATGGAGCTCTGCTTTCCTGGAAATGACTGAACATCTGCCTGCTGATGGGAAGTGGTGAATGAGTTCCTTATTTTGTTTTGCCTGCACAAGCAGCTTTTTCTGTACCTATTAAATTGTCTTTATATCAACCCACAATTTTTTGCACTTTTACCCTTCCAATTCTCTCCCCCATCCCACTGGGTGGGAGTGAGCATGTGGCTGTGTGAGGCTGTGCTCCCTACTAGAGTTAAACTATGACATCTAGTCATGGTATTTAGCCAACCTTTAATACAACAAGCCTGAAAATAAAATGCACATAAACTAATAAATTGTCCATGAAAATGTAGGAGAGTAATTTATTTTTGATTCTGAAGAAATATCAACATAGATTATTTTTTCATAACAATCTAGTATTAAAGTTATAAGTCTTCAAATATAAAGAGCATATTCTTGAAAAAGAAGCAGTGATATTTCTAAACTTTCCCTACTTATGAAAGAGTTTTTTATATGAGCATTAGTGTAGCATACTAGTTTTACTAAATTGAGATCCTGAGTAACAAAAGGATAACCTCTACTCATGTTTGAATTCACAGTTCTAGCTTTTGAAGTATCTTAACAGATGCACCTTATCATGTAATTTTCTTTTTAGTTGCCACTGCCTGTAGATGTGTTTGCTGTGACCAAGTGACCAGTTGCAATTTTGTCTTTATAAATGCTGGAATTGATTTTTGTCACCTTGAAGATCTTGTTGTGAAAATCCAGAACATATCCTTGACCCTAAAGAGCAGCTGCAGCAACAGCAGACAATATAGGATACAAATTTGTTTGTGATCAAGCATGTCAAGGTGAGCAAAATCTGATTAACTGATTCTCCCACAACCACACATACAATGTTTTTCCTGACAAGTATGTAATGGAAAGGCATAACTATGTTTCCTGAAGAGGAGAAAACTCAATGTATTACCTACACAATACAGAGTACACAGCATATCAAACTTACTTGGTTAAATAAAACATTACCATTTGTTGCTTTCTAAAAACTCAGCTATAATTAGATTTCAGAAAACAGTATTGTCTTTTTGTTTAATCTGCATTACAAATACTTTCAATATTCATACCTTGTACAAATCCCCTAAAAGTATGTATGCATTTTTCCTTAAATAATCTAATAATATATCCATAAATCCAATAAAGTTCTAACTGCAAATAACACTAGAGCATGAAAAAAATATATATCTGAAGTACAGAATCTATGCCCTTTCTTCCAGTAAATATGTAAGTAAAATACTTCTAATGAAGCAATAAAATAGACTGTGAAATTCATCTGTTATCTTGCTTGATTCATTTATTACCACCAGTTGGAATTTAATACAGTGTAAAATCTGTCCAACCATTTTCCTTAAACACATTTCCTGGTGATGAAAAATATTTTCTTTCCTGCTGTTATTTTGTATCAGGGAAGTATTATATTAATTTAAGAACAAATCCTTGCATTTTCTCTACTACACTGATCACATAGAAAATCCAAATCTGTGGATAGAAGCAATTTTGCCTACCTCAAAATGAGTTCACTGATACTATGAGAAATAAAATGAAGAGCAAGTAGAAAAGCTCCAGCTGTTCAAGAAGAATTCTGTGTTGCAGCTCACAATGCACATGTCATTTGCTCATGAAGATTAAGGCAATTAATTTTTTGTTGTTTTCCACACCTGACAAATCAATCAGACAATGATATAATCAGTAACAACAAAGGTTTAATGGAACCCACAGTAAACAAGACTTAATTATTGCACTCTCCCTATAGGGGGTGCACTCTAGGCAACTAGACTATAAAGCAGATTAATTTTGCCTCTTTATTTTTTGTGTCCCTGTAGAGATCTCTATAGCAACTGAATTAAATTATATGTGGTGTTAATAGCTACAGACTTTTATAAATTAATAATGCTGCAAAATTGGACTATGGTTTGTCTGGAGATCGAACAGCCTTCCTCAACACACAAAGAATGCTGAAGTAAGACTAGTAAAGATATATAGACAGTATAAATTTAAAACACATGAAACTTGGTTACTGCATTTTTTTTCCAAACTAATTCTGAATAGAAAACTACATGAGCACTTTTACCATTGTCCTGATCTTCTCTGTGAAGGATTGCACTGTTCTTTTAAAATACAGCACATTGAATTCTGCAAATAGAATTAAGCCTGAGCTTGGTTTTGATGGTGTTGTTTCTGCTATGAAAATTCTATTGTACATATACATTAATGAAAGCTGTCTATGGAGCAAAAAAACTACTCATTGCAGTCTGACCTGTGTCCTGTGAGAGTTTAAATGTATCATGTAAATCTCAGTAGAATGATAAAAATCAAAGGTGCTGTGCCTACTCTAACTCTCTTAAAACCATGTCTCCCATTCAACCTGTAGGCATGGGTATCATGATGTGCTCATGATATGACTGTCCTAAGAGATGGTATTGCAAAGGGACTTGTGAAGTAACTTCTATTTTTAGTTTCTTAAGAATAAATCTTCAAACCTCAAGGTTCTCATTGAAGTACCTCATCATAAGAAGATGACAGCTAAAGTACCTTCCTTTTCATCTTGAAGTTGCTTGTAGATCTAAAATTTTGTGTATGAGAAAGCTAAAAACAGTTTGATATTAACAAGTGTGTGGAAACAATTGGGATTCTTCCCTGTTCACAATCAGAACAAAATCAGTTTCCTATAGGGAAACTTTAGAGAGGACTTTAATAATAATAATCATTTAAAATATGAAATCAGGATGACTTGAAAGAATGACAGCTCAGATGGGTGTATGGAAAATAGATTTATCTATTATCTTTTAAAATGAGATATTATGAGAATTTAATATAAATAATAGTGAAGATGTAGTCTAAGTAGATACTGTAAGGCATGTACATGATTTAGTATTTTGGAACGCTTAGATAAAGAGACTAGACTATGAGTGTGGTAAATATTAAATGGAGTGAAAACCGACTCACTATTGGTGTCAAAATTGGGATCATGTGCATAACAGGGACTCATTCTGGTCCTGATTCTGTTCTTGTGTTAGTGTCAGTGATATGCAAGAAAGCATAAAATTTTCAACAATCAAAACTGAAAAGAACTATGAAAGAGTGGCAAATAAGGAATAGAACTGTTTGCTAATATAAGGTGACCAATTGTTAAACCAATAATCAATACCGTTTAATGAGGCCAAATACATTCAGACTGAGACTATAGTCTGATGAGTACTGTGGCAAATGGTCTAATATACTTCTAAAATTCAGAAACAGAGAATAGCATGCAAAAGTAAAGAAGTTGTGATGATAATTGATTGCACTATCATTTTTAAACCTGAAACTCTGCTTGGCCCACACTGATCTGGAATAAAACATTCTGTAATAAGTATACTGTCATTTCAGACTAACAGACAGAGGTATAATAAGGTCCAGTTCCTGGAAGCTGACAACAGACTGATTTAGATTAGAAAAAAGTAATATAATTTTAATTGTGGTAGTAATAATCTGCTGTACTTGCAAGTTGTGGTGGAGAAACCATCACTAAAAATGTGTACTTTCCTGAAAATCTGCTCTAATTCAGAATCAGATTAATTCAAAGAATTTCTGTGCTTGTGTTATGCTGAAGTCAGGGCAGATAATTACAATAGGAGGCCAAACTACAGACTAGAATAACACTGGTGGAGAATGGATATGATAGAATCCTGATTACAAACCGTAAAGTTGAATTTCTTGCCACTCCCATAGTTTTCAAGAAAGAAACAATTACTCAAGCTTTATGTGATAGATGAATATCATCCAGGTTGACAGCTGTTCTGTGCTAACCCCAATGGAGGGCTAGGCACCACACAGCTGCTCACTCACTTTCCCCATTACCCCCAGTAGGATGGGAGAAGAGGAAAGGAAGTATATAAGCAAGAAAATTTGCTGATCAAAATTTATTTAAAAAAAAAGATTAGTAAGAGAGGGATAAGTGGAAGAAGATAGAAGAAAACAAAACATACGTGATGCAAATGCAATCACTCACCACCTCCCATAGGTAGACCAATTCATTACCAGTTCCTAACCAAAGATGACAAACCCTCCTAAAACTCATTCTTTTCCCTTTTTTTTTCTTTTTTGCTAAGCATGACATTATATGCATGGACTCTTTCTTTGGTTAGTTCGGGTTATCTGCCTAGTTGTGTCCCCACCCAACCTATTGTGCCCATCCCCCACACCCCCTCCCAGTTTATTCACCGAGAGAGCAGAGTGAGAAACAGAGAAGTCCTTGTTGTTGTGCAAACACCATTCAGGAAAAGCTAGAACGCTAGTGTCTTATCAGTATTGTTTTGGTCAAAAATTTAGACCACAGAACTATATGAACTGCTATGAAGAAAATTATCTCTATCCTAGATAGTACAACAGATAAGAGATCTGTATTTTTTATCCACTTCCCTTCCACAGACAGTTTGTAGTCCTGTAAATCAATTTGTGTAGATAAATTTTGCAATTTCAAAACCAAATTACTTTTTTGAAGTTTCAGGTAGAATGTCCTACCATGACTATTTTGCATTAACTCATGTACACACCTTATCTCTACCACTGCTACTGTGTTTTTTCAGTGACTTCATTTAGACTTTAGGTTTCCTTAAAGGAAGTTACTAAACATTCAGTATTTTCACAGAAGGTGTAGAAAGACAAGCTGAAATAATAATTTAGATATGTATACTTCGTTATCTGAATAGCTTTCTAGAATTTTGACTAGATTTCTTCTGACAATTAGCTGACATTCTTTTAGATGCTACACTCAGATAACTAAAAGTAGGTATCTGTCTTTTGAAACTCAATTCACTTCCCCAATCTGTATTAATAAAATAATTATTGAAATATCTTCAGTGTTGACAATATCAGCATTTATTCCACCTCTTGCCAAATTTCAACTTAGCATAAAACTCTTCTGAAAATGTTAATTTTATATAACCTGTCTTGTACAGTTTCCAGTTCATTAGATTTATTGTTTTTCATTCCATTGCTTGAGTTGCATTACTGCACAGTTAAAGTCTCATTGTTTCTTCTGATGCTGCTTCATTCTTCTGCTCCCTACCTGTTGTTATTAAGACTCAACGTAATCCTTCACCAGGTAACACCGCTAATCTACTATCTAGCACTTTATGAGATATATGGAGAGGAAGCACAAAAATTGAAGTGGCAAGATTCTTATCAATTTATAAGCTTTAACGGCAATTCACTATGTACGTTCCTTAAGAAGTTTGGATGTTGCTTACAATACTGTAGGAACATTTAATGGGAAAATATGCTGTACCATTTGGACTTCTTGTTTTTTAATCAATTTTGGATAATGCTGAATTAAACATGTCAGTCAAAATGGACGTAATCCAGAAACCTGTAATCTTCATAGTAGAATTTGGATTTAAAACTTCAGAAAGTATTCAGAAACCTGTTACAACCACATAAACACTTTCCTTAAGACCAGACTTCAGTGTCATTAAGATAATTAAATAACTGGAGCATCTGATATAGGGGAAGAGACTGAAACAGATGTGAGTATTCAGACTGGAGAAGAGAAGGATCCAGGGGATCTTACCAATGTGTGCAAAAATCTGATGGGGGACAATTAAAAAAGACCCAAGGAGGCCCTTCTCAGCAGTGCCCACAGGACAAGAAGCAATTGGTGTACACTCAAAAAACATAAATTCCACTGAAACAATAAAAAACTTTCACTGCGAGGGTGGTTAAACACTGGAACAGATTGTCCAGAGTAGTTGTAAAGTCTCCATACTCGGAGATATTCAAAACTTGTCTGGATATGGTCCTGAGCAACTTCTTATACCTGTCCCTTCTCTGAGTTGGGGCATTTGACCAGATATTCCCCAGCCCAGGGCATCAGGCACGTATATGGGAATGTGACCAGGCCAAGGCCAAGCCAAGACATCAGCCCATGGGTGGGGATCAGGGTCAGGCCTAGTGAGGGGAAGCAGGGTCAGACACATCCTTGGGATGGCCAGGCAGAGCTATGGGAATGAGCAGAGGCCAGGCTGGGACATGGGCACATGAGTTGACCCGGCTTGACAAAGCCCATGGCTGGACAAGGCTGTGTGGAGCTGGACACTGGCCCTGCTGTGGTGTCTCTAGTGTAGGTCTTGATGGCCCTGGGGCACTAAAATGCTCTGGGCCATGGGCAGGATGGGGAGAGGCCCCCCCGGTTTTTAAAGCCCATTAGTGCGCGCAGGTCCCTTTCAGCTGCTTGTGAGATATTCTCCCATGATGTGAAGGACACAGATTGACCTCCTTGGTACCTCCTCTGAAAAGCAAGCACCTAAATCTCAAGTAAATCATAAGGAAACTGAATGGAGCATTACTTCTCCACTGGTTTTCTAATAATTATAATGGGATCTTAGAAATCCACTTTGAATAATGATACATTTATTTTTAGACAAATTTGTCTAAATGTCTGTAATGTTTAGCTTACTCTCACCTAAATTTAACCTGGACTTTCAGCTCAGAAAGACAGTTCTAATCTCAAAGCTGTAGGGTAAACAAATATTCTTTCCATTGGGCTGCTTCCACTGCATATAAATACATGTAAACTTCTAGTTGGTATTAAAGGCTTGTCTGTAACAATTAGAATTCAATACTACAATAAGATACCTGGACTAACAAGGTTTAGCTTAACCTTTTAATCTTAATATTCTGCCTGTACTCCTAATTTATTTTAAAGGTTTCAATAAGCAGACAAATTGCCTTGGCTGTAGCATTCCACTACTATGTATTTCTGATACAAAAGGTAGTTTGTTAAAAGCTAGTTTAGACATTTTTAACTAGGGCTCTATTATTACAGTTAGACATACAGCCACTGTGTAATAAGGCCAGAATAATGTGTAGTCACAAGGTTCAAGCCTGACTCTTGGAAAAAAAGAATGTAGGTTCAAGCCCTGAAGCTAGCTGGTCTGCCCCATAGTCTGTTGAATAAATTATGATCTCTATTCCTCCACTGGCAACTTTCATTTTGAAGACCTTCTTTCATGTGTTGTTTCAGAGATGTCCCAAAGAAACATTTTCTTTATGTTTCAAATAGTGTTTCAATTAAGCAAAATAACCCCCCCAGGATTTCATTTCCACAAAGAGGGGGAAAAGCCTCTTTCCTTCATGGTGCTCTTCTTTTCTGCTGCTGAAGTGAGCAATCCCTAAATTATCCCAGGATTTTTGTAAATATATTAATCAAATATTAAACTAAATCCATAGCTGGGTATTTTTTGAGGTTAAATTTAAATAAAATGACTCTATGATGAAGGACATTTTTTACATACTGAAAAGATACCAGAATGCCAGAATTCATTTCTTCTCTCATTGTGTTTTACTCAGAGGCAACGCTAGTATTGATCTTGGAATTAGTTAATTAAAGCTTAGGGCTTTGAAAACAGAAAATAAACAGTGCTATTCCTTATTCTAATACTATTTTTGATTTATTATTTTAGATGTTATTGTTTTTATTAGTGCTGTTTGTGTTGTTTTTATGATTACGATTATTGCCATGCATAGACCTTATTTAATTTCTTTGTAAAATATTAGCATAAATTAAATATTCCTACAGAAACCTCTTACTTTGATATTTTCCAGTATCAAAGTTTAACAAAGTTTTAGGATTATGTAGCTGAATGGTGGATATTCTCTCATGTGGTTATTTAAAACTTGAAATTTAATAGCATAAAAATATTCTCTCTTGAGGTATTTCAACTAGATGATTGCAGGTAGTCCTTGACTGAAAAATGTAAGTAATGCAACAGGGGTATTTTTGTCATAATATAATCATATCCCTAAGGCTGTAAAAGATACGAGATTTAGCAGAGTATCTATAATTCCCAAGGGGGGTGATTATCTCCTGACAACTACCCACTAGATTTGCCTTGCTTCTTTTATAAGAAGTCTGCAGTGTGTGAGATAATGCAGCTTAATTTCCTAGAAGATAAAGTCAGTTTGACAGCAGTTTCACCATGTTTCACATGAAATAATCTGACATTATGAAATAATGTAACATTTAGAATGTTCTCTAACCATTGAGAATGCTCCCCCAATTCAGTGATCTAGTATAGTAATAAAGATGAGCAAAGCGATATGACCAACAACCTAAGGATATTGGGATCTCAGGAAAGTCAGGAAACATTATGGAAATTTTACTGTCTGTAGAAAATTATAATACTTTTATGGTTGGGTTTTTTTCATAATACTGTAATTACGTAGATTTCTACATTGTGTTTACAGGAGTACAGATGGAACTCAGCTACCTTTAATCTATCTTTTTGGATAAAAGCAGTAAGCTTTTAACACCTCTTAGCTAAACAGTGAGTTTTTAACAACTCTTAGCTTAACAATGCCAAATGTATGTTGTTTCCTGGCCTCATTTTGGAGTCCTTTCTAAGAAGTTATTACTAGAAAGCTGGTGATATCCAGGCTATCCATTTTAAGTTTAATTTATTTTGTCCCTCTGACTGCATTATTGCAGATTCAGCTGATAAAGAACAGGGCAGAACAAAGGATAACATTCGCCTAGACTAAGTAACATATTAAAAGTGAGACATTAATTATCTAAGCTCATACCTTCACCATTAATAGAGAAAAATATGTCTTTAGACAGTAAATCTTATTATCCCCTTATCTCAAATCTGGTAGATTCTTTATTACAAGATTTTTTTCCCCCCAACATACAGCATTCACCTTTTAAGAAACACATTTTTGTTACAAACAACCTTCTCTAGACTCTAAATTGTGCAAATCTTCATTGAAGTTATCTTTTGCTGTTAGAATAAATATTCTCAAAAACTAAACAATGATAAAACATGTTATCATCAGCTCTTCCTACATGCTGATTAAGAGATCATTGTAATACCTAGTATCAGAGTTCCAAACTTAATTGAACACTGTCTGTGTTAGAAAAACCAAAAGAAGAAAGCAACCCCACCCAGCTGTTTAATTCACACCCAGAAGACAAGGTAACAAAAATAACAAAAAAAAAATTATCTCAAAATCCACAGAATTCTAAAGACTGTTAAATTTAAATGACAAAGAATCTACTAATTCTTTTCCAAATTGGCACTTTCAAAAGAAATATTCAAAAGAATGATGGTGCCAAAAATAACAAAGGATTTGCTGACAGATGTGAGTTTGTGTCTTTTTGAGTCTTTTTGCTGAAAATAATCATAAACAGAAAATGGGAAAATGGCTTTGTTCTTATTCATACTAGCACATTATTTCTATTGGCTCAATAGACTGAACTGGTTTGGATATCAAAGTTAGAAATTACTTTGAACAATGTTATCTGGAATCCGTGGAGGGATTAGTATGACATCAGATTCTTGGAAAGCTACAGTGAGAAAATAACACTAAAAGAATGTGAATACTTGTTGACTCTTTTTAAAATGCATTTGCCTTGGCTAGCTTCATGCCTCTCCTGTCTTGTTTTTCCATAGATGTTCATAGCAATTGAGTTTTACATATCTGAATTATCAGATAACTAAATTTGGTCCCATGAGCAAGTAATATTGGTGGAAATACTTGTATTTTTGTTCACTCAGAGAATACAAACTATAGTGTACAACTTATTTGAACAACCAGATCTAAAAAAAACATAGCTAGAAAAATGAGTATAAAAATAATCATGACAAAGAATGACTAGTGGGGAATGAAGCAATGATCACTTTAGAGTAATTTTGAGCAAATGAAACTGAGGAAAAACACCATGATGTCCTTGTCTTAAAAAAGGACAAAATCAAAAGGTAGAAGACTAACTTCTAAAAAGTATTGTTACAAATGGTCCATTTAATTATGAACAATAAATTAACCTTTTTTCTTGGAAAAGGTCAGAATTATTCATCCCTAACATTTAGTCCTATAGGCTGATAACAAGAGATAATTTTAGATAACTGAGCTTATTAAGTCAGTTTATCAGCCTTGAGAAACAATGGGTTGAAAAAAAAAAAAAAGACAAGGTGATTTTAAGATCAACGAAAGTATTGGAAACTTCACAGGCTCATGGACCGGGCACTTTATATTGCATGCAATGCGTAGTCCTTCATGTGCTCTAAGTCCAACCCACCAGACTTTCTTCCAAACATAAGATCAGCCATGTAAGACATATGCATTTTAATTAATACAAACATTTTAAACACAGTTAATTCACTTTCAGGCCCTGTTTCAAACCAAATCCTCATGTATGTACCTCAGGCTAACACAAGACTTATAATTGGAAGACATAATAGTAGAAATGCTAGGAAAAATTCATGGGACTCAAGAGTTTGAAGACAGAAACTGAAAATGTGCTTCAGGAACTTTGTATCAAGAAACTACCAGTAGTTCTGAGAATCCTAAAAGTCCCTGAAGTAAACCAAAGTCGACTGTAGTTTGATTCCAGCAGTTAAAAATGGTAGATCTCAAAGGGGCTGAAGTCCTGACATGCTTTCTGCAAAATCAAAACCAGTTGCAAGATTGATAAAGAATATTTTTCAATGAATTTGTTATTTTATGAAAGTTAAGCTTTTCCAAAGGCGTAACCCCAACTGTGAAGAACTAAAGCAATTTTAAGCAATTTTTAGTTCAGATGGAGATAAAATAGGAACTGTCTTCAATCCCTACAGTGTCCTGGCTAATTAATGAAGTATTTATTTCTCATCCTTCTCTTCTAAGCCTTTGGCATTGTTTCACAATATTCTTTATATGAACTTATTTCCCCAAACAATATTTCTTCTCATAAGAGTAATTATACCTTCTTTACACAGCACTATACATGCACAGACAGAAACAACAGTTCACAGTTCAAATATCTTGTGATTTACCTCTTGTAGTCCTGAAACATGGTTTTGCATTTTGGCAATGTTATAATGTGGAGATGCAAAAAAGTGGCAAAAAGAACTAAAAAAAAAATTAGAAAGTTTGGTAAAATAAATGATATTTAAAGCCTGGAGTGGGGTGGAGTAGGAGAGGAGATGTTCACCTCTCTTCAACACCTGTCATTTATTTTTCAAATTCAGAGATGGCATTCCTGAGGCAGGATGAAGGATTGTAATCAATGTATACTGTTATAGATTTGAGGAAACCACTTCTCACATTTTGGAAAAATTTACTTTAAAATTACACTTCCTTAAAGACACCCCTAGTATTTAAAGTTGTTTCTAAAAAGATATATTTGAAGGTTTAAAAGTATGAAAGGAAGATTAATTTGGGCTTTAAAATTATTAGGACAACTAACAACACTAAATAGGACTTTAGTTATTGGAGAGTATAACATGAGTGTTAAAAATTTTGTAAATATTTTCAGTAATAGAATTTTGACATAAAAACTTTCTACATTTTAATACAATTGAGAAATTGATATATTCTGTTTGCTGGAGAGATACTAAGCTTGGCATTTGTGATGATGAGAAATGTGGAAGAAATTCTAATATACATACTCATAAAATGCAATTCAGAAGGAAAATTTGTCTCATTATATGACTAAGCATTTTAAACTAAAACCAAAACCACTGTTTTCTGATAAATTTAGAATCAAAGAGAAACTACAGCAAAGCATAATGGATTAATCATTAAAAAATTTGAATTACCCAGATGTCAGCTCTATATGAGTCTATAGATCTTGGCAGGAAGAGATATTGTTTGAAAACAAGACACTGATAATGTTGACAGGAAACAGATTGGAAAAAACTGTAGGACAATGAAGGAGAAATTGGTATCAGACTTCTTTACAGAGTACTCACACTATATCCTGTGAAAACATGGTTTGCAAGTTCTATAATATTTTGAAGGTGGTTTAGTCTACATAATATATATATTCTTGAACTTCAAGGCATGTTTTACTGTATTTCTAGCTCTTTTGCACTGAAATTAATAACGATAATAATAACAGTACTAAAGATAAAAATGTTTCCTTGGAACCATGTCACTATAATACACCTTGGTCAAAGAGAGGGCAAAATTTAGTCCTGATATAGAAAGTTTGCACCTGGTCTATCCTTGAACCTTCTATACACTTAATTTCTTAAGTAATATAGATACACACTATTACCTCCACACTTTTAAAGGAAAGTGAAAGATGTACAATATTTTCGGTATGGGTGATGTATTAGGGTGATGCACTTCAAGAACTAAAAAATAAAAAAGGTAGAAAAAGTTTGTTGTGTATCCTTCTGCTAAGTTCAAGGACAACAGTACTTTGAAAAAAAGTTGAAAAAGTTATGAAAATGGGGTCCTAACCTATTCTACTGGAGTATTTTTGTCTGGTTTTGTATTTTAAGAGTGATTTAATTTTACAGTGAATACCAGTCTTCAAAATGGGACTAAAATTAGTTACTTGCTTGTCTAGGAAAATCAAAGAGTATCTAGAACAAATGTATGTATTGTAGGTAAATATAAAAATATAATTAACACAAATTTATATTAAAATACCAAAAAAAATCGTATATAAGACCATTGTCTCTAAACCAGTAATTAATTATTATGTGTTATATAGCCTCAAAACGGCCTTAATAGGGAAAAGTTCTGAAGATTGTTCTCATATTTCGGGAAAAAAACATGGATTATTTGGGTAAAATACAGAGGAAGTATACAAAAAAGGATTTATCTTCAGAAAATATGACTTCCAAAGTAAGGTGAAAGAAGTAAAAGTATACTGTTGAAAGACAAGAAAATTGGAGATTTACAGAATCACAGAATGACTCATTCAGGTTGGAAAAGAGCCTTGGGATCATCGAGTCAAACCATCAGCCCTACTCTACAAAGTTCTCCCCTACACCATATCCCCCAACATCTCATCTAAACGACCCTTAAACACATCCAGGGATGGTGACTCCACCACCTCCCTGGGCAGCCTATTCCACTGTCTGATCACTCTTTCTGTGAAAAATTTTTTCCTAATGTCCAGTCTAAACCTCCCCTGTTGCAGTTTAAAGCCATTCCCTCTTGTTCTATCACTAATTACCTGTGAGAAGAGACCAGCACCAACCTCTCTACAATGTCCTTTCAGGTAGTTGTAGAGAGTGATGAGGTCTCCCCTCAGCCTTCTCTTCCTCAAACTGAACAGTCCCAGCTCCTTCAATTGCTCCTCATAGGATTTGTTCTCCAGGCCCTTCACCAGCTTCACTGCCCTCCTCTGCACTCACTCCAGCACCTCGATATCTCTCTTGTATTGAGAGAGATAACCCATCCGGTCCCACAGACTTGTGTGCATCCAAGTGGTGTAGCAGGTCTCTGACCACTTCCTCTTTAATTGTGCTGACCTCAATCTGCTTCCCCTCCCTGTCTCCCAGCTCATGAGGCTGGGTGTCCAGGAAACAGCCAGTTCCACTGCTAAAGACTGAGGCAAAGTAGGTGTTGAGCATCTCATCCTTTTCCTCATCCTTAGTTACCATGTTTCCCTCTGCATCCAATAGAGGAGGGAGATTTCCTCTAATCCTCCTCTTGCTGTTGACGAATTTATAGAAACATTTTTTATTATCCTTAACAGCTGTAGCCAAGTTGAGCTCTAGCTGAGCTTTGGCTCTCCTAATGTTCTCCCTGCATAGCTTCACTACATCTTTATAGTCTTCATGAGAGACCTGGCCCCTCTTCCAAAGGTGATAGATTCTCCTTTTGTTCTTGTGATCCAGCCAAAGGTCCCTGTTTAGCCAGGCCGGTCTCCTTCCCCACCTGCTTGTTTTTTGGCATGTGGGAACAGCCTGTTCCTGTGCCTTTAAGGCTTCTCTCTTGAAGTATGTCCAGCCTTCCTGGACTCCCATATCCTTCAAGGCAGCCTCCCAAGGGATTTGGTTAACCAGTCTCTTGAACAGGTTGAAGTTAGCCCTCCAGAAGTCTAAGGTGGCAGTTTTACTAACCCCTCTCTTTGTTTCTCCAAGGATCAAAAAGTCAATCATCTCGTGATCACTGCACCGTAGACAGCCTCCAACCTTTACTTCCCCCACAGGCTCTTCCCTGTTCACAAGAAGCAGGTCCAGGAGGGCAGCTTCCCTGGTCAGCTCCCTCACCAGCTGTGTGAGGAAGTTATCCTCCACACATTCCAGGAACCTCCTGGATTGTTCCCTCTCTGCTGTGCTGTGATCCCAGCAGATACCTGGGAGGTTAAAGTCCCCCACAAGAACAACGACAAGTGACTGCGAGATTTAAATATTTAAATACATAAAATACAACATCAGAGAGGAAGACAGTATGTTTTTCATGTCCATTATTATAACAGAGAAGATTTAGATTAACCATCAGAAAAGTTTCAAATTAAGTTAATTTGCCAAAGTAGTGCATTAAGTCTTCACCTTTGGAGAACTTCAAGAAAAGTTTAAAGTCATTTGCTAGGAAGGGTTATATATAAATGTTCCAACCTGGGTCAATGGAGTGAATTACATCTGGATACCATTTCTGTTTCCATTTTTATTATTACAACCTTTTTATTGCAAATATATTATAAAAGTACAAACAATTCGATATAATTAATTTCTGTGCTTTGTCAGTGAGAAGTAGTAACACCAAGAACAAAATAAAATAATTACTAACCTGAAAAAAAATCTTGCAAAGAATCAGAAATGTAATGTGATAAATAAAGCAACTTGTTATGCCTCTAGCTTTGAGTCAGAGACTCATATTAACCTTCATACTCACTCAGACCTGTATTGCACAAGATTCATATAGCTCTTGAATATTTAGAAGACATGGACTGTAATTATTGACAATGTAGGAAATTTGATGTATAAAATGAAAAATCACTGTATTAACTATGATTCCACAAAGTCCACAGGTGTAATTTAAGAATCTAAATCCAAACTAATATTCTGAAAAGTCTTATACAGTTGCTACTTAACCTGCTGGTTATTTTGGCAACCAAATTTTGGATAGCAGCTGTATTGGTTTATCAATTCAGTATATTCAGTTACCCTGACACCTGAAGTTCATGGCCCAGTATATCTTAATTTTAATTCTGTTGGATTTATCTCACAGTCAATCAGACAAGATCCAATGGTCAGGCATTTTGAAATCATTGTTACATCATCTGCAAAGTATATGCTAGTAGAGATAGGGCCTTTATTATTATGCAGTTTTAGACACAGCAAGAACAAGAGATCATCTGAACACATCAGTGATCAAAGCATTCTTTCAGGATGCATGAAACATATCTCCCTTCCCCTTCTGCCTTCTGCCTCAGGTAATTTAATTTTTTTGGGGCAATCAAAGAATCACAGAATCAGAAAATCAGAGAATTACAGAATGCTTGACCTTGGAAGTTTAAGCAGGGTCAAGTAGACCAGGTTTCTCAGGACCATGTCCTGTTGCATTTTGAATATCTTTACAGATGGAGACCCCACAGCCTCTCTGAGCCACCTATTACAGTTGACCACCTTCACAGTAAAAAAATACTTTTCTTATGTTCAGATGGAAGCTCATGCTTTCTAATTTGTGCCCATTGCCTCTTGTCCTGTCAGTGAATACTACTGAGGTGAGTCTAGCTGTCACTTCTTCATTCCCTCCCATCAGGTATTTGCACACATTGATGAGATCCCCCTTGAGCCTCCTCTTCTTCAGGCTGAACAGTCCCAGCTCTCTCAGCCTCCCCTCATATGTCAGACACCCCATCGCCTTAATCATTGTAGTGGCCTTGTGTTGGATTAGCTACAGTAAGTCTATACCTTTCTTGTGCTGGGGAGCCCAGAACTGGACACAGTAGTCTAGATGTGGCTTTATCAGTTCTAAGTAGGGAGGATAGGTCACCTTCTTTGACCTTCTGGTAACAGTCCTCCTAGTGCAGCTCTGAATAGCATTATACTTTGCGGCAAGTGCCCATTGCTGGTTTCAGTTTAACTTGATGTCCACCAGAACCCCAACTCCTTTACTGTAAACCTGCTTTCTAGATAGTTATAGGAGTTACATAGCTACGGCAAAATAGGTGTTTTATATATATACACACTTACATAGGTATATATGTATATTTACACAGTTATATATACAGCTATATTTGCATAGTTATGTAGTTATTCTATAAAGCATATTCTGTACATAGATATCAAACTTTCTTCAGTGTCATTTTGCACATTTTTTATTAAGGATGACTCCTGCCCATCTTAATGTAGTCACCTAATTCTTATTCTATTCTAAAGATGCTTAGTAAGTCAATCATCTTAAAAGAAAGACTTAATTTCACCACACAGGCAATAAAAACCAAAGAGGAGTGCCTCTATAGACAGAGACATTGCAGTTTTCACCTTAGAAGCCATGATACTTGACAAGCATCCTACAATAAATTATTACTTCAGTATAATATTAAGATCTTTACAAATGCTTTAAAATCTATAGATACATTAAGTACATTAACCACATCTGTCAACATACAAACTAAAGTTGACATTCTACACAGGGAAGTGGTCTCTCATGTTGTAATGAGCGTGTTTTATTGATTGACTCTTTTGCTCAAGAGCTGATGTGAGCAAAAATGCTTCTAATTTCTCTATCCAGTGATGTAGAAGAGAGTATATGTTAAACATGGTCAAGTCAGTGAGGAGAGCATCATACTGCAGTTGAACTGACTGCTAGTTATACAGTATACAAAGCACCAATTTTGATAAAAGAGTCAGACTTCTCTAAAAATAGTCAGTGTATCACATGAACTGTTGTGCTATGTTTTGTAGAAATTTGTCTTTTTTTACAAACATTCACAAAATTCTCAGGTCTGAGAATTCTAGCATTTGTAGACAAAGCTCTTTTTAATGTTAGCTTACAAGTGGTTTTTTCTCCTTTTTATTTTACGTGGCAGATGTACAGGCAAAAATGAAATCTACAGAAATGGTTCTGTTTCAAAAACTTTTGTGTCATTAAGAAATTTCCAAATATGAAAAAACCCCAACCCAAGAAACAAACCCCAAGCATTTAGACACCTCCTTTAGAAGATCTAAATCTTCCCTGAGTCTTGTATAAATTAATCTATATCACTAACACCTAGATTTTATTAGTCTTTTTAGCATGGTTGCTGCTAAAATTCATTTGGCTTAATGGTAACCCAGAAGCATGTTTCAGTAGTCTTTTTTTTCCCCTTTAGTCCTTTTCTGTATGTTCATTTTTTCTCTGCCCTCTTCCTTAGCACTAGTATAATTCCTCTTCCTGTTTTTGTCATTCTCCTGTTACAATATTTGTTTATCCTGCTTTGACTCGTATGGCTCTGTTTAAGGCATTATCTTTATAATTAGAGAATTAGTGCATTACAATACCAATGTTGTTATACCAACATTACAATACATAGCTTGTTCTTATAGTTTCTAGCTGTCAAAAGTATGTACAAAATAATGTGGTTATGAGAGGAAAGTGGTAAGAATAATAATAAACTGTGACTGCTTGTTATCCTGACCTGATTTCTTGTTGTGGTGTTTTAGATATTTTAAATCTGTTTTGTAGTATCATGTACAGATTTAAGAATGAATTGTGCATTTCATTCCTACCTTTCTGAGTGTTGCATTGTGTGTAATGATGCAACAAAATCAAGGATGACATATTAGCAGATAAAACGCTTGACATCCATCACTGATGAAACACATTCAGCCAATGCATATACTTAACCTTTATGCATATAGGTTAAGGACAAAAGCTGTCCTTTATTAGTTCACAAAATCTGCAAATGTCATGTGTAGGACCATAAATATTTCTCATAATGGTTAGAATAAGTGATTTTATATGTATTTGAAGAGTAGTACCTCACTGAAATTGTAGAAACAAAATGTGTATGTTTGTATTATGTGTGTATTTGTGTTGATATAGAGTCATAGAATCATAGAATGGTTTGGGTTGGAAGAGACTGTAAAGATCATCTAGTTATACCCCCCTACACCAGCTTGCTCAAAGCCCCATCCAACGTGGCCTTGAATACTTCCAGGGAGGGGGCATCCACAACTTCTCTGAGCAACCTGTTCCAGTGCCTCATCATCCTCACAATGAAGAATTTCTTCCTTATATCTAAACTAAATCTACTGTCTTTCAATTAAAAGCCATTACCCCTTGTCCTATTACTACACTTCCTGAGAAATTGTCCCTCCCCATTCTTCCTCTAGGTCCCCTTTAAGTACTGGAAAGCTGCTATAAGGTCTCCCCAGAGCCTTCTCTTCTCTTGTTGAACTTCATGAGGTTTGTATGGGCCCATGTCTCAAGCCTGTCAGGGTCCCTCTGGATGGTATCCCTTCCCTCCAACGTGTGGACCACACCACACAGCTTGGTGTCTGCAAACTTGCTGAGGGTGCAGCAATTATCTGCCTATGTATGCTTTAAAAAGAGGGAGGCTAAGGAGTGTGACTGGTCTGCAAGTATTTCAAACAGCCCAAAGGCAGCATATGCTTTTTAATGCACTGTTTAAAATGTACCAGTTAACATATATCTAGGTATGTGGTTCAGGCCTGATTCTACACCCCATCAAGTCAATGAGAATTTAGCCACTATTTTCAAAGAGATTTGGACTAGGCTCAGCTTCAGATTAAGAAAATAAATAATGAAAAAATATTCCTGATTTTTTTTCTAAAAGTATCCAAATGCAGTTCACTTCGTGTGACCCTGAAAACTCACAGCAGTATCAAAAACAGTTGTGTAATTAGATGCCAAATTAATCCACCTGGACCAATTAACCCAGAAAAGCCTCCCAGTCTCAGTAATGCAATGTCAACAGAAATAAAATCAGAAAAGAGAAAAAGGTTGAGTGAAGAAAGCTTCTTCAGAAAATCGGAAAAGAATTAGGGATAATTATAAAGAAGTCTGGGATCAAAGAGATCTTGCAGACAAGTTTGCATCAGAGTGCAAGATAATAATACAAATCATCATATGATACTTGTAATTCACTGATGCACTGAAAAAAGTTGTCAAATCATGCTATTGAAATCTTTGCTACTTATAAGTTTCTTGTTCTCTTTTTGTATGTTTTGTGGGGTGGGGGTTTTTTTGAAGGGAGGAGGAAGAATGATTTCTGTTAAATTTCCTGACATTTCACTTGTCTAAAATTAGCTGGAACATATATCTGTGAAGAACTACAAAGCTGCTCTACTAAAGCAGAGTAGAGAATATGTTTGATTACTAGAACAAGAACTGTACATTCATGCAACTGTGGGCTTTTGTTGCTTACTGGGATCCCATCTATTCCTTTCACTTTTTAGTTATTGATGACAAAATATAAACATACACAATTATAAACTCTCATATTTTCTTTGAAGAAATTTTAAACTTGGTTAAATTCTCTTATTTGTAAAAACACCATCTAAAGTAGTTTATAAATTAACCACCAGAGCTCAAGTTCTGTGAAGGGAAGCAGAACAAGCACAGGCCAGATTATCCATACCAGTTACGGACTAGTACATGCTAGCATGTGCAGAAATTGGAGGTAATAGGTCTAGGTTAATGCTGCATGATTGTTAATGCATAAACTGATTGGAGGATACATTCAGTTATCTTCCTTCTTTTTTTCCTGTTACTCTTTTCCTTTCTCACTCCCCCCCCCGCCCCTTTTTTTTCTTTTTTCTCTTTCCAAAAGGATCTCTAGTATTACACTTTCCATTTTTAGTATCAGCAACTTCACACTTCATGTTGTTTGCACTGTTTGCTGGTGAATGATGAATAATATAAATACTTTAAAATACATTCCATATTTAGCGTAAACTATTGATTTTTTTCCCATTATGAGCTAGGATGGAATTTGAAACTCAAAGAGTAGATTCTTAACATACGTAAATCAGAATAGCATTACTAATATAAGTAGTGATTTTATGAATATAAGGTGCAAATATAGGCATGAGTGTCTTGCTCTTCTTACAGAAGTAACATGACAAAATAAAACATATTACACATACATCTCCAGAAAATACCTTTAGAGCCAGATATACTTTAAAAAGTTGTTAAGGTTTTCAGGAATTCATGCTTGTGCATTTTTTAACTTCATTAATAGATTTAGCGATTTGTATTTGGACTAGTTTCAGAATGTTTGAACTGCTTTTTGATGGAAAAGATTGATTTTATTCTCTACATTGATTTTATTCTCTACATTGAGTGTACATTATATGTACTTGTTTTTTTTTAATTGAAATAACACTTAATATGAAAGAAAGCGGAATTTAGTACTGTCTTTGCCAGGGCTCATTATAACCCTAGTCATAGTGGTATAATTTACACACAGAATTAATGTGGCTAAATCTTCATTTCATCAAGATTTTCAACTTCATTAATTTGCATGATACAAGAATAGTAACTGTAATCTCCTTTTCTCAGGCAGATCCATCAATATTTGGGACTTTGTAAGTGAAACCAAAGAAGAACAAGACAGAGTAAAGGAGACAAACAGATTTGCTGTAATTTAATCTTAATAAGAAATTGTCAATTCCTAATAATGTCTTTTCCGGTCTACCCTTTATGTCTGTAGAGCGTACTAGGAGTTAAAAATGCATTTTCAATTATTTGTCCCAGGCTGTTTTCTTTAATAGAAATTAAATAATAATTTAGAATCCAATGTTCATAGCAAATATTCAGTGGCAGATAACTGATAGCTGGATGTTGAAGAATGGAAAGACCTAGAACTAGATGGCTGAATGTGTAACACATGATGGGAATCATGATGTTTTTTGTAGTACACTTAGCTCAACAATAATTCATAGTTCACAGATGTAATTATACATAAGGAAATTCACATTTAATAGCTTTTTATTAGGATTTGAAGCTGTCCATCCCATTGCAGTTTTGTAATTATGGTTTAATTTGGTCTGGCTCTGCTGAAATTTTATTCAGGGCAAGTAGACACCAAAATGGAGTTTGATGCAATTCAGCAGAGTCATGGTTTGAATCTAGAGGGCAACTGAGTACCACAGAGCCACTCACTCACTCCTTCCCCCTCAGGGATCAGGAGCAGAAATACAGCCAAAGGCTCAGGAATCGAGACAAGGACAGGGAGGGATGACTCACCAACTGTGGTCATGAGCAAAAGACAAACTCCATGGGGGAGGAGAAAGAACATCAATTTAATTTGAACACCACCAACAACATTAATTTTCCAATTAAACAGAGTAACACAATGAGAAAAACAACCACATTTTAAAATCGCCTTTCCCCCACCCCTGCCTTCTTCCTGGGTTCAGCTTTGATCCCAATTTCTCTCCTGCCTCCCCACCAGTGATGCAAGGGGGAAGGGAATGGGGGTTGCACTCCGTTCATCATCCGTTGTTTCTGCTGCTTCTTCCTCCTCAGGGGGAGGACTCACACTCTTCCTCTGCTCCAGCATGGGGTCTCTCTTATAGGAGACAGTCCTCCATGAACTGCTCCAATATGAGTCCTTCCCACAGAGCTGCAGCTCTTCACAAACAGCTCATGTGTCCCTGTCATAGACTGCAGTCCTCCCAGCAACAGACTGCCCCAATGCGGGCTTCCCTCAGAGCTCCAGCCTTCTTCGAGTGCAGCCACCTGCTCTGGTGTGGGGTCCTCCACGGGCTGCAGGTGGGCATCTGCTCCACCATGGATCTCCATGTGCTGCAGGGGCACAGCCTGCCCTCTAATTACGGGCTGCAGGGGAATCTCTGCTCTGGCGCACCTCCCCCTTCCTCCTCCTTTCTTCTACTGACCTTGGTGTTTACAGAGGTATTTCCCTCACAACCCCCCTCCTCTCAGATTCCCCTTCTTAAATACGTTATCACAGAGGCACAGTCACTGTTGCTCATTGGCTCATCCTTGGCCAGAGATGTGTCCGACCTGTAGCCAGGGGAGCTTCTAGGACTTTCTTAGAGAAGCCACCTCTGTAGCCCCTCCCACACTGCCGAAACCCCTCCACACACAAACCCGACACAAGCAGTTATGGTTTGATTTGGTTTGGTTTGGTTTGGTTTTGGTTTGGTTTGAAGTCTGAAGCATCTTTGGCACAAATCTCATAAATAAACTAAACATAGTTTGGGTTTGTATATTTGCCTAGTATCACTGCAGTTGGTAGAGGAATGCAATAGTTTAAAATCTTATTTGTTTCAACCTAGGACATTTTATGGTATTTTTAATGTAACCAATAATTGTAATCCATTGCAGAGAACACTACAGAGGAACTGAGGAAATTTGGTTTTCTGACACTAAAAAAACCTCATGATATTTATGAGTGTGTTGGCTGGTCATTTAGCCAGTACTGTATGACTTTTAATCCCTGATGACCTACATTAAATACTAAAAGGAAAAAAAACCTCAACACATGAAGGAAATTATAAAGTTTTCATTATTCTTTTCTTCAGGACTTCTAGATGCTTACCTATAGATAATGGTGCCCCATTAATCACAGTAGATTTTAAAAATAATTTTTATATATTAAAATGCACTCACATCAAATTAGAAGTATTCAATCAACTCCAAAATAGAGAGCTGTAGGTAAAACATAAATAACAATTGTTAGGAAAGCTTTATATGTCTAACAACTCTGTTTCTTTTTAAAATACTACAACTATTTAAAACTTCTATCGTATTTCACACACTCTAACTAGATTTCTCTGTATTGATATAAATGGGATTTTTTTGATCTAAAAATAACCATTTGATTTGTATATTTTTAAAGGAACTTCTTGTCTTAGGTTTAAGACAAAACTCTATTTTTATTGACACATCTCTGTAGAAGGTTAAGAATAATATCACTTCTGTATAAAAAATTCAGTCTGTTGAAGTTTGCATGTTTTTCTTTGATGTTTCTATGTTTTTCAGTTTCTCTTACTATATTATGTTTTCTAGGGGTTATGAAAACTCTAATTAGATTTTGTTTCAAAGTCTATTCATTTTCTGCTTTTCGGAATGAACTGGTTACATCACTGAAGAATTGTCACCCACTCTGTTTTTCCCAATCTTGTGATGTTATTTCTATAAAATTCATATTTCCAGACTGAAAGTTTGACAATGTAAATCCCAGTTGGTCTTTCTGGCTATCTTTTCCAGATGAATAAAATGTAGTTTAAACATTCTTCAGTGTACACAACAGTTAATTGCCAAACAAGCCATTCCATCAACTACTTGAGATTCACAAATAATTCGTTGACTTTAAGCACAATGAATGCAGAACTACATTCAAAAGTGCTTTGTGAAAATGTTTTTAAAAGCCATTACTTCCCTCTGGAGGGAAAGTGGAGAAAAATAGTATCTCAGGAGAAGGAAAGAAGTCATTGATCTTACATTAGATGATAACACAAAAGGAACTTGGCCTTATGACTAAGACAGCCATCTAGCTAGGGGTAAGTCTGGGCTGTGATCTTACTCTAGTAACTGTTTTGAAATGTACAGTTTTAATAGTTATCAGATAAGATACAGGAAGGTTCAGAAGAAGGATCTTAAATGAGGAGTAGCCCAAAAAGCCTGAAGACCTATTCATCTCAGCCTCAAATAGATATAAAAGGCAAGATTCAATTGCCTAATTATTTGTGCTTAGTATCATTAGTCCCTGTGAAGCCTCTAACACCTGTTCTAGGACGATTTGGTCCTTAGATCTCTAAGTCCAGAATCATGTGTATCAACCTTTCACATATGTCCTGATTACACTGTGGCACTTGAAATTACAGTAGATAACTATTAGTGTATAACCAAATCAAGTCCTAGAGCTCATTTGAATATAATGGAGGCTTAGAAATCTACCTCACATATATACACCTCTTTATAAATATTACCTCAAGGTTCTTAATCTAAAATTACAACCCAATCTTTTTTGCTGAGTTACTACAGCAAGATTCAGTTCTTAAGCACAGGCATCTTATATAATTTTAGGGTTCATGGGATATCCTGTTTTCCTTCCAGTTAACATTCCAGAAAAAAACGTACTACATATATGACCTACAATATAGTCCACTCCCATAAGGGCATCAGAGGTAGCACTACCACTAGTCTCTCTCTGAGATCTTATCATGCTGCATGTACTTTTCCTTTTCCTAAAAAAAGGTTGACTTCTCTGCACAAACTTTCTATGCAATCTTAGACTCTCACTGGGGTTGGTGGGCTGACTTCATACTCTGTGACATGGATGATTTTTGAAGTGAGACTCTATCTGTTTACTTTACTGGTCCCCCTCTGGGACCATTTCTGGAGTCGGTTTGGTTTGTCCTCCCACCTTTGGGATAGTTGAGTCCCCATCTGGGATTGGTTTGTACTTCCCACTGGGATGGTTTAGTGCCTTCTGAAATCTGTCTAATTCCCTTGATGCTGATATGATATACCCATATAAGTGATCATTCATAAATATATCTGCTATTATATAGTTTAATTTGTTTCACTAATGATAAGTTTTTAGTAGTTTGTAAAAGTATATACCTACTTGGTTGTTGTTGTTATTGGTTGTTGCTAGAATAATGATTGATGCTATATTATTGATTGCTGATAGTAATTTGGAATAGCTTCAGATATTTATATATTTGCTTCATTAGTCATAGGTATGTGGTGATTTTTGTGACATATTTGCTAATGGTGTTTTGTGTTCTGTTTGTGGTAATCTGTAATAAAATAGAGAAATTTAGAGGATAAAGCCTCCATCTCCTTGTGTATTACAGAATCTTTAGAGCCTACAGTTACAACCTATACACCCACAGGCCAGGTAACCCTTCAGGTCGTGACAGTCTCCCTGAATAAATATTCTTTACTGGAACATATAGCCTACTTCTATACTTTTGAATAAAATATTACCTTGGACCAAACCCTGGCCACTTTATACCAACTGGCTTGCATTCACATTGATTACATTTAGTCTTTTTAGAACACATTTCTCTTCAAGACAGCCAGTTGGATTGGTCCAAAACAGAGGGAGATAATTAAGACATCAGTTAAGCTGTACAGATCATCAACATTACAATGCTTGAGCTTGCTCCATATACCCACAAATATCAAGTAAGCAGGGATATGTGGCAAAAAGAAAAAGATGAATCAAATCTGTCTGTCTGTCCAATCTTACCTGGCCTGGAGATATTCAAGTCCTTCTGAATGCTAAGCAGATAGCTTTTGAGTTTGTCAGAAGTGAACTGAATGCATAACTGTGAGATAAATGTATAAAAGGAATGTCTCCAAAGTTCTTAACACAAGATTTCACCTGTGGGAATGAAACACTGCAGTTTAATGAACATTTCTGCTCAGAATATCAGAATGGCACCTCTAGTATACTCTGTACAATAAGATTACTCTTATTTAGTAATCACACATGAAAGAGATCTAACCTTGCTTTTCAGTACATTTTTTATTCAAGGACAATAATTATATTTGCATCAATTTCAGAGCATGAGAATTTGCAATCTGATCATTTCCAAGCACTGGCTCCAACATCGCCAAATTTGAAAGATTAATATGCTAGAGAATCTTTCAGATCTCAGAGACTATCCTGCAAGAGATACTGCAGGAAGCAATATCCGTGCTGGATTTATTCGTGCAATATTCATCAGCCTGTCTCTCCCTCTACTCACAATATTTTATACCTACTTTTAAAAACTGTGTATGATATGTAGAGGAACTATTTGGTAGTGTCTAATAGTACAAGCAGGCTAGTTTTCTTTGGACACAATTAAAAGTCATTGTACCACAAGCTAGAGCATAACTTAACCATGTGTTCCTTCACAGGAAAAAGTGAGCTGTTAACTCATCATTGCTGCACAGTATTAATAATTTATTACAGACTTTCCACATTGTTGATTCTAAACGTAGTAATTTGACTCAGTTACAAGAAGCTTGTAATGAACCTATAAAGATGTCATATGTATTTAAAAAAGCCTACTGTGATGTGACTGGGCAAAAAGCTGAAATAATCAGCATAGGTAAGATGTACAGAGTTGACTGAGTCACTGAGTCAGAATACGTTTACCAGGAAATTATAAACAAATTCTAAAAAATATCTGTACTCATTATGGCCTCACTTTTACTGCTTTACAGTCTGATTTCACCAGGAGTCTTCTGTATTACAGGCTGAAGAGGCAGAACTTTCCTTCATCTTCACTCTGCTTTTTAGTTCCCTTTTAGCACTATCACAGCCTGTTCTAAATCATATATTGCTATCTGTAACAGCTGGCTATCAGTAGCCCGTGGATTCTCACACAGAACTCTAGCCTGGGGATCATGAATCTGTTACTGATCTAAAATAGCTGGATGATTATATTTCAGGGCACAGTGCAAACATTTTTTATACTCATCATTCCTCAAGACTATCATTGTGACTAATAGAAATGATGGTTTGGATGGATGATGAACATACTCTTTAAAAAAATGTCCTGTACTTTTTAACTGGAGTGTATAAAGAGCCATGATGACTCAAGAAAGTGCTTCAAGGGCACCCTAAGGGCATGCATGATTGAGTATAATTTACCAACCAACTCTTTTGAGCTCTTAGCTGCAAACAGGCAGCAATGGAATGCCAAGGTGATAAAAAGTCCTAGGACCTTTTGAGCAGAAACAGAATGCCCCCCAGCTTTTATTGAAAAATGTGCAGGATGATACACCAGAAACAATAGGACCAGACCAGGTCATTTCCTGCATAGGATTACATAGTGTTTCAGAAAAAATTGCTGAAAGTACTTAGACTTTTGATGTCCTTTTCACACGTTCTTTGTTTTATCACTGAGTGTCACTATGGCACAACCATGTTCTGTCATGAGGACCTCATAATGGTGACAAAAATTTCTGTCATATATATAAAAAATGTCTGCCACTTCTATAAAGAAGTAAAGTTTTCCCTTAACAAAACATTGAATCCTAACAGATTTATCCAATACGTAATATCGACTATGAATAAATTAATGTAATCTCAATACTCTTTTCTACTTTCCTCTATTTGTGGTCTTTCTCATCAATTAATTTCTTTTTTCTTTGTGCCAGTACACTATGAATTAGTGGCTAAAGGAAATATGCAAATTCAGTATCATACCTCAAGTTTAACAGTGAATTTATGTTCAGTTTAGTTGGCATGTCTCTGTTTCATAAATGTCTTCTACATGTTTCACTCTTTCGAGACACATTGTTTACAGTGTTCGGCTGATAGTGTGGGGTGGGGGTTTCTAGTTTCATTTTTCCAATAGTAATGTGTCAGAAGCTTTTTCTCATCCTTAAATTTGTACCATAATTTCAAACAATGAGATTGTTAAAACTGGAAAAAGTAAAAGTAGTAAGTATCTCAATTATCTTTTAATTAAGCAAGAAAAGGGAGAATGAGTACAGAGACTCATTTTCACACAGTATTAAAACACTGGTTCTAGACACAACTTGGCTAAATGAAAAACCTCAAACCACATCATTATTTTTTATTGCTGGTGCAAAGCAATGTTTATCTAATATTCCTCTTTATGACTATCCCTTATGTAATTCGCATACTTACTTCCAAAATGAAAAATAATTCATCTGATGGTAATTACACCTGGCTAACATTCAGAATATAATTCAGTAAATTTATGATCTTTCAAGTTATTATATATTACATATTTACATGTAAACACATGAAAATATTAACAGAGTTACACCAATAGATAGAAAAATAATTCCTGAAGGACAAGGTCAAACAATAACTGCTTTGAATTCAAGGAATTTATTTCAATCAGTCATAACCATTATCATTCTTATTGTAAGTAACTAGACTGGTTGACTGCTGTATTGTTTGACCTGTTTCTGGAGAAGGAGCAGCAAAAAAACCCACAGTGGAAATTTCATGATTCATTGCACACGGACATATCTGCTGAAACATACAATGGCTGACTTGTACTCAAGATGAGCACCAACATCCCACCTGGGACCCTTTTTAAATTATCCATTTTCAGTGTTTAGGGAGAAGCTGTAATCTCCTGGTGATGATCTTTTAAAATAGATGTGACATCAGGAGAAAATAGTAAGGCAATAATGTAGGAAAAAAAAAATATTTATTTCAACCTCAATATTACTGGTAAATAAGCAAGCAATATGCTTTGTTTCTAAACTTCATTATACTAGTGATTATATTAGTAAAGGATAAATTATATATACTTGCTTGTATGAAAAGAAATCACTCTCAAAGTTTTGCAGTTCAGATCTTTAATGACCTAGATTGAGTAAATTCAGATGTGAATATATTGATTCTATGTCTCTTGTTAATTATGTTCCATTGTGAATATTGGTATCAATAATGGTTTTATTTATTTTATCACATATTTTATGGCACTGATGTTCTGTAGTGACAAAAGTGTTCATGTCTGTAGTTCCTTTTGGGTTTAGCTTCAAACATAGAAGGTCACATCTTACTGCTAAATTTAAATAATACCCGGAGATGTAAAACCAGAATACCCTCCTATAGCTGTAACCGTATGTGTAAAACATTTTAATCTCATCTGTGCCATACAACCCTGCATGATATTGACTGTATCTGTGTCATATAACTGTAAGAAACTCTACTAACACTGCTCGACAAATCTAAATCAGAAAAGACAGATAAATAAAAATTTTATAATTAATTTTTTATCATGGTCCAATCTAAATATTCCACAAGAAAAGTATCATGTCTTATGTTATTAAAACCTTACAATTAAAGAGCCCCAATTAATATATATAATTATGTATAAAATACTTATAAGTTATGTATGAAATTACAAATACGCATATAAACAAATTCATAAAAATTTTTAAAAATATACATAGTTATGTACTTCGTTATGCACAGATATAAATTAAAAACATTAAATCATGTAAACCTGAACATATTTTGACGTGTGCTGAACATTTTTTCCCTGAAATTTCCATTTTATATGAAAATTAATGTTTTATTTTAACTCAAAATGGAAAGAATTGTGTATATAACTGAAAACTGTGATACAACCTTTTTTTCTTCTTCTTTTTTTTCCATAATATCTGATAAATATCAACATTTTAAGTTTCAATTAGTTAGATTAAAAAAAGAGTATTGGGTTCCCACTCTTTTTTTTTTTTTTTTCTTCCTTTTTTTTTTTTTTTTGATGGTGGTGAGTGAATTCTCCTTTAGTAGGGCTGCAGGTTCCTTTTGATTTATAGGTATGCAGCCTTAAGGAGCATGGTCTAACAAGTTAGTCATACTTACATAAATATTAAAACTTCTTCTTATCAAGAAACATACTGTATATTTTTTTCCTGGTTATTTTTGAACTTATTTTAATATGTTGATGCATGTCAATCCCTGTTCTTTATTTTTAATACACTGTAAACCTACTGTCTCCAGGTGCCCTGAATGCACATTTTTTTGCCCACATCATTTTCAGTCATATCACTTCATCTGGCACTGCCTATCTCCCAAGCAACCTTTGAAACCTGAGTCTTCTGTAGTTGAGATGATACTGTCTTCAGGAATTTGGAAAGTAAAAATTAGCACAAGATTTCACTTGGAGTTGTACAGTTACTTATTCTTGCACAAGACTATTAATCTAAAGCATTTCATATAATACTATATCAGGTTTATTTTTTATCAAATAAAATTAAGAAAATGTTGAATGTAACTGAAATTATACAACAAAGAGTTGAGTGGTATTTATATTCTCCATAGATTCATATTACTGTGGAACAATTTGCAGAAAATCACATGGAAATGTGAATAGTATTAATCTGTATTTTTGTAATTTAAGCTTATTTTCCTTATGAATCAAATAAAATATAAAATATTTCAATCTCATTAAAGTACTAAATATGCAAGAACATAAAGGAATTCAGGTAGAACAAGATTTGAAATTTTGTTTTTTGTATAGTAGAATTGGCAAATGTACAAATGACTGATGCAAACATGCATAATTTTCTTCTATCAAATGTAGAAAAAAACCCAAACCTTCTTTCAATATGGCTAGCACAGTGTTTCCGTACAAGATAAAAAATATTCTTCTGATCTATGATTATGCTATAGGGAAACATTAAAAGTTCTGAAGCAAAAAGAAATATGCACTTTAAAACTTAATGCTGTTAAAACACATCAATACATTCAAACCACCCAGATCCACAGTAATTTTTTGCCTATAATCATAAGAATCCTACTACCTTGAGTTACCTTGGTCTTCATTAGTGCCACCAAAAACCTTAAAAGACTTTTGGATAGGACTATTACAGAAATTGAACCTTAATTGGAACTTAATCTCTATAATTATGTATAATTACCCATGTTTATTACTCCTACGATGAGCACACATTTTTCTTTAACTGTAAAGCAAAATGAGTTAAAGCTTCTAGAAGCATTGGATAATGTGATTTGTATGCACTTCACTGACTTTATGAGGCTGTATAGTTTTAAAATTCAATTAAAAATATATTTTCACTCTCTGGCCTTTGACTTTGGTAAGGAACATGAATGGAGAAAAGTACAGGTCTTGATGGCAAGTGACACCCTTTCATTTCTTTTATTCCTTGAAACATGGGCCAAAAATGCTGTAGTACTGTCCTTTGCATGACTTCTTTCCGTTCTGAAATATTCAGATGAACCGATGTACAAACACAAGGCAAAAGAAGGCACATTTAATCTATTATTTTTCAAAGATAAGTATGATTAAATCAGACTCACTTAGCCTCAGTTTTTACTTGGGACTATTTAAATGAAAGTCATGTTGGTTGTCACCCCAGGGATTAGATTTATGATAATACAGCACAGTAATTTGTAAAACTACTCTTCATAACTAATGCAACTTTCTTGAATGAGTTTCACCATTTGTAAAAAAACTGTCACATGCTGTGACTTCTGTTTGTGCATTGTGACCTCAATCTTTTAAAATTCAATAGTTGTGACAGTAGGATTTTTATTCAGTGGCCACCACTGTCATCAATTCTGTGAAATCAGTTACGAGGTTAGATCCATTTACTTTAATAATCAGGACTACCACTGCACCTGTCTCAGTGAAGTGTTAAGGCTCGGACAACAGGCCCAAGCCAGAGTTGACCTATAGATGAATCCTGTATATTTTATAACTGATAACCATTGTGCTAGTAGGTATTGTACTAGGTTATAACAACCCACTTATGCTGATGTAAAAAGTGCTAAAGCATGGAAATACTGAAGCCTGAATAACAGGCCCCAAGCCAAAGCTGCTAATTTAGAATGAAATCATTAACAAAGTATGTAAGCTCACTAGTGAAAGCTGCAGCTTAGAATATAATCAGTAGTGAGGACAAAATGCTGAGAGAATGTATCCAGCTTCCCTTGTTTAGCCTTGTTCAAGGCTGAGAACCCACGTATTTGGCCTTGTTAGAAACTCCCTTGGTCTCCCACCCCGAGCCCTGGCCAGGCTTTGGGTGGAATCCAACAGGAGAATGAAAGCAGAATTTTTCCACTCAAAACAAAGGTGTCAGATTTTCTGGCTTGTCGATCTCTGGTGTATAAGGCTGGGCGTGTTTGCAGCGACTTTGGATGCCTCACCTATGGATGGACACACCGCGTAGGATTTCCCACTTGCCGGGACTGGCTCTCCAAATCCTCGCTGTAACTGGGGTTGCCCAGCGACTGCAGATCTGGATGATGGTAACGTATGCAAGTGGTGATGTATCTTTCTTAATCACTGTTCTCTCACGTAGTAATGATTTGATGCATTACCCTGTATTTTCCTGTTTGTTGCTTTAGGTGCACTATTCTGCTTCTTCTTACTGCATGTTTTCTGTATTACACTGTTACATTATTTGGTTATCACCAGTAAAATACACCTACTGTTTTCATTCTGGTGTCCGAGTTTAATTGGTATCCTTAATCAGCAAAACACTCAGTTACTTACAGATGTCATACTTGTGGTGCTCCAGGGATAAGGAAGTACTACTGCTGTACAAAGTGTTTAAAATACATCACTATTCTGATTTGATAGTAATAATTTTATATAAGGAAAAACAAAGATAAAATCCCAAACTTTTTTACTCAAGTTCAGTTTAACAAGAAAGTACTGTGTCACTTCTAAAAATTAAGTGGATGGTAATGTTAATAAGGGGTACAAAGTCAGTGTTGTTTTCTTTTGTATGTTTCTATGAAATCAGCTACTGATTACCATTAGAAATTCAAGCATGATTTAACATATGTTATATGTTGTGATGAAAGGTGACAGAAATCAAACTCTATATACATTATTTAATTTTTAATGTATTTTTTCTTTATCTTGTGGAAATGATCGCCTGCATTTTCAATATCATATATTATTATTGGATAAGGGAAAATACAGATGTATAACAAATTTAAGTAAAGAAGTTTGATAGTTGCTATCAATTATGTCAAAGTTAGATAGATGTTAAGATGTCACTAACCAGAAGTTGGAGGATAATTATATGTATCTAAATCTATGTCTGGGTGTGGCTGTGGGTATGTGTGCACTTTTGATTTTGTTATCTAACCTGAATTTCTGAAATCTGGGACAATGAAATAAGAATGCATGCATGATCAAGACCATCACAAGGAAAACTTGAGAATCATACTTTATCACTCAGAAAGAACCATATCCTAAAAGTGTTAATTGCATCTAAAGAAATAAAAACCCTGATTAATGGTTCACTGATGACTAGACCATCTAAAAAATATACATTGATGGACCAAATTGAAGACAATCCCCCTATAGGAAAATCAATTATCTTTATACAGAGATCACAACTTCAAGTGACCTATAAATAATAACATAGATCGAGTCCTGCCTAGATTGGATTTACAAGACTGAAGCAAACACCACTGAGTTGTACAAGTCCCCTTTTTCTTCAGAACTGTTATGCATAATTGGCAAATCTGATACCCTGCATCATTCTGTTACTAATGTTGGTATTGTCATATGGACAGGTAAGGGAATTGTTTGTATGTGGTCAAAGGATTTGTTGATGGTTCTCGGTTTGGTTACCTCCTCAGACTTGCCAGCCACACTGGATGTCACAACTAGTGGAGACTGT
This sequence comes from Strix uralensis, assembly GCF_047716275.1. Classification (NCBI taxonomy): domain Eukaryota; kingdom Metazoa; phylum Chordata; class Aves; order Strigiformes; family Strigidae; genus Strix; species Strix uralensis. Next base: position 95,062,195 of record NC_133973.1, on the reverse strand, counting down.
GAGCAACGTTGGCTGTAATTTAGATGCAGGTCTGTACCAAGATAAATTTAAACCACGTAATGCAAATGTAAAGAAAAAAAAATAGTTCTGCACTTTTCCCTAAAACAGCCTACCGTGATTATATTATAATACTTCTGGTGTTTGCCTTCAATTAATATTCAAGGTAATGGTAATATAAGTTTATTCAAACATATATTGGTAGAAACGGTTAAGGAAAACACACGTAAAATAGAACAGGTGGATTCAGGCCCAACCTGGTGAAGGAGCAAAGACAATGAAGGTGTATTCTATCACATGAAGTAAGTGGGCATTTACTTTATTAGGTGAGGTTAAGTAGGAGCTGCCTTCCTCTTTGCCTGTCTGGAAAATCTGATTCAATACCATTGAATATTGTTTCCCAGTATGGAGCATGTTGTATACGATGGGACACAGATTGGCCAAATAAGATTAAACAGTCCCCAAACATTTGCCTAAGAATTTATGTCAGAATGTGAAGATGCAGATTTTGAAACAAAAAATATTTCCTGCTCTTTGTGCCAGTTTCTCCTGCTCTTCTCATTCTCCTGGATAACGTAGGGAAAATACTGTTGAATTAGGATTAAAAAATCCATTGATCATCATGAAAGTAATGTTTCACACTGAGCATCATATACTCTGAAAAGTATAATACAGTTTATTACTGTTTCTTGCCTTGCCTTGCCTTGCCTTGCCTTGCCTTGCCTTGCCTTGCCTTGCCTTGCCTATATAGAAATAGATAAAGAAATAAATGAATAATCTCAGGATTCACTCTAACATTAGACCCCCCTGTATGTATGAACAAGATAGAGGCATATCAGCAAAATAGAGGCGTAGTCATGCTTGGATACAATGGATACAGGCAATACTAGAAAGCCATTCAAATTGTAGATGGCTGTGTCTTTTTCCATATTAGGTATCTGAAAAGCTGAAGGTGACTAATCTTTTTTAAACTTAATAGTCTCAGATATGTTTAGATAGTTGAATTCAAATGACTCCTGCATTTTTTTTTTTTTGTTTTAGGAGCTTGGTTCATGAAAAGGAATTAAAAGAGAAGAGTTAGGCATCAACATTCTCCTTAGAGTGAACAAAGGGAATCCTGTCCTTGTACTAAAGCACCTGAAGACATTAAATCATGGAAAAAACTCCAAACTGAATACAGAACTGATGTAAACAAGACAGAAAACCAAACTCCAGTAAATTCTATAAAACACTGCACCCTTCTTGCACTAGTTTTTTTTAGTGATAGAGTCAAGACAGCCAACATGGCTTCACCAAGGGCAAGTCTTCACTGACCAACCTACTGGTCCTCTATGATGGTGTGACTACATCATTGGACAAGGGAAGAGCCACAGATGTTGTCTACCTGGACTTCTGTAAAGCCTTTGACATGGTTCCCCACAACATCCTTATCTCTAAATTGGGGAGATATGGATTTGATGGATGGACTGTTTGGTGGATGGGGAACTGGTTGTATGGTTGCATCCAGAGGGTAGTTATCAATGGCCTAATGTCCAGATGGAGATCAGTGATGAGTGGTGTTCCTCAGGGTTCTGTATTGGGACCAGTACAGTTTAATATCTTCCCCAATGAGATAGACAGTGGGATCAAGTGCACCCTCAGCAAATTTACAAATGACACCAAGCTGAGTGTTGGAACTGACATGCCTAAGGAACAGAATTCCATTCAAAGGAATCTGGATAAGCTGGGGAAGTAGGTCAATGTGAAACTCATGAGGTCTGACAAAGCCAAGTTCAATGTTCTGCGCATGGGCTGGGGCAAGTCCCGGTATCAATACAGGCTGGGGGATGAAGGGATTGAGAGCAGCCCTGCAGAGAAGGACATAGGGATACTGGTGGATGAAAAGCTGGACATGAGCTGACAATGTGCGCTTGCAGCCCAGAAAGAGAACTGTATCCTGGGCTGCATCAAGAGTGGCCAGTAGGTGAAGGGAAGTGATTCTCCCTCTCTTTTCTGCTCTTATGAGGTCCCACCAGGAGTACTTGTGGCAGTTCAATGAAATCAGAGTTAATGTCTCAAACATCCGATAAAGAACTTTGCTAAAGGAAGTGGTTTCTATGGAAACATGGGGGCTGTACAGGTAATAGGAAGATGTGGCGAGAGGAGAGGGTCCCACAGAGATGGGATAGCAGTTCTCTGGGGCTGAACTTCCCTATCTTAAGCAACTCCATAAAGAGATGATATAAAAGCCATTTTCAGGATGCATGCACCAAGAAAAAAGGTCAGACAATGGTCATACCTGAAGGAAGGAGGGAGTAACTCCCCAACAGTCCCCTAAGCCCCTGACCCATTTCCAGAAGACTCTGAAGATACAAACTACGCATGCAACGAAGCAAGGAGATACAAGAAACATAAACTGTGCATGATGCCTAATTAGCCTAATGAGTCCAAGTGCCTGCCTGGAGGAGGAGCAAGGAATTATAAAAGGATATGAGTCAAAGCCCTGAGTGGCTGCACCCCTATGGAACTGGACCCCTAAATTGGCTGGAACAATGCTGCAACCAGGACTGGTGAAATATTTCTTTGTGCCTGTCTCATTCACTTTTTCTCTCTTTGTCTCCTTTAATCTCTCATTCTCTATCCCTGTATCCCTGCCTATAGGGCAAGACTTAAGGCTTGTCAGAGCATGTTATAAGATCTGCTGCTAGTCAGTGTATGTTATAAGGTTTGTTGGTGTATGTTATGAAGTTTATCACTTGTTGAAGAGGTTGCAAGTCTTACTGACAAAGATTCATGCCAATATCTGTTGAGAGCAAATAAAAATTAAGTTTTGTGAATTGAAGAATCCTTGGTGTCATTTCACCTTAATCCTGACCTAAGAATTGGCAAATCTGAGTCATCGTCCCAAGAAACTGGGATGTGACAGTACTGCATCCAGTTCTGGAGTCCTCAGCACAGGAAAGATATGGACCTGTTGGAGTGGGTCAGAGGAGGGCCATGAAAATTATCAGAGAGATGGAACACTTCTCCTATGAGGACAGGCTGAGAGTTGGGATTGTTTAGCCTAGAGAAGAGAATGCTCCAGGAACACCTTACTGTGGTATTTCAATACTTAAAAGGGGCTTAAAAGAAAGATGGGGACAGACTTTTTAGTAGTACCTGTTGCAACAGGACAAGAGGTAATGGTTTTAAACTGAAAGAGGGTAGATACAGATCAGATATAAGGCAGAAATTTTTTTATAATGAGAGTGGTAAAACACTGGAACAGGTTGTTCAGAGAGGTGGTAGATACCCCATCCCACAAAACATTCAAGGTCAGGTTGGATGGGATTCTGAGCAACCTGATTTAGTTGAAGATGTCCCTACTCATTGAAGGGGGAGTTGGACTAGGTGACCTTTAAAGGTCCCTTCCAACCCAAACATTCTATGTTTGTATGATTCCATCATCTGTAGTAGAATTCCATGTCCAAAGTCTGTCAGATCTCCTAGGTGAATACTGTTTAACCTCGATGACTTACTAGCTCCTAACTTCTATATTTAATTTATTATTCCCTATGGTTATTCTTTTTTCTTTTTTTAAAATATAATTTAATTTTTCTAGTTCCTCTGTCCTGTCTTCTGGAAAGCATCCAAAAGCTGTCAGAATATCCCCAACATATTATACAGTGAGAGCATAGAATTCAGTAAGAATTCATATGCTGTAGTCTTCTAACCCACAAATACCCCTTTTAGATCTTTGTTATTGGTTTAACTTATGTGATGTCATCTGTTGAACTTATCTGATATGTTTCTTTAATTTTTTATTATTGATTTGATCAATCTTTCATAAATTCTGTTTTAAATTTTCTTTTTCATTTTGACCTGTCAATTCACAAGATTCCCTTTCGCTAATGAAAAAAAAAAAAGAAAAAGAAAAAGAAAAAAGAAGTTGTAAAACTGAGTACTCTTGTGCTCATGTCATTCACCAGGAAAGTATCAGGCGTGCTTTTTGTTACCTATTCCTATTTTTGTGTTTTACATCATACAGTAGTTAAATACAAGAAAATAGCAACATTAGAAACAAAGACCAGAACACTGAATGTTCTTTTTCCACTTGACCTTAAACAGTAAGTTACATTTTTCTATCTCTAGTTCAGTGAATCTTTAATGATACAGTGTTTGAGAAGGGTTGGGAATTTTCAAGTTTTTCTTGTGATTAGTAAGTTTTTAAGGTAGAGATGTGTATGCAAACTCTTCAGTCTAAAGAGCTCTGGAATTTGATTTTGCACTTATTGGCCACTTCTGTAGCTCCTTGAGCTGTTATACAATATAATAGCAACCACCATTAAACTAATAGTTACTAACAGAGGCTGCTAACAGTAACTAACAGTAGCTAAATCCACCTAAGGGTATTTGTTAGAGAGTTGCTTAATTCCTATATCTCTACTGGGCTTTGCAAGAAAGTGAACAATGATTTGCAAAGACCCCTAGAAGATCTAGAAATCACTAGAACTCTGAAATTGAAGAAGATCTTTTGAATTATGACCCAACAGATTCAGGCACCTTCTAAAAATTTTCAGTTTTTCATATAGGAAATCTTTGAATTACAGTTTCGGACATCTCAGCTTTGTTTTATTCCTTCTCTTGGGACCTTTGCACTTTACTAGATATAACCTTAGAACTGTAATTAGGTCTGAGCAAATTATTTCAGAGTCCATCATTTATTAAATAATTTTGTCTTTTTCAGTGTATGAAAGTATCATTAATATTTTTGTTTTAACAAAATGAGCTATTATAAATTATTCAGCAAGAACACTGTGCATATAAATAACCATTAGGGCAAAAGAATCACTTGTTCAGTTAATTATCAACACTCACTGCAACCACTGTCTCAAATAAAAGTGTTTTGTATCATACATAGTTACAAGTTCAGGTTGATTCATTAATATGCAGGGTATGGCAATGGTTGTGAGAAGGTCTGAAGAGTCTGACCTGACATTTATTTGGAAAAAAGAAAAAACAAAGCTAATAATAATAAAAAAAAACTCAAAAAGAAAACACACAAACACAAAAACCTCTGTTTCTTTTTTTTTCTTTTTTTGAAACACTAGTTTCACTTTTGCTGACTTCGATAACAAATTATTTTGCTGATTAAGGATACCAATTAAACTTGGACACCAGAGTGAAAAGAGTAGGCGTACTTTACTAGTGATAACCAAGTAATGTAACAGCGTAATACAGAAAACATGTAGTAAGAAGAAGCAGAACAGTGCACTTAAAGCAACAAACAGGAAAATACAGGGTAATGCATCAAATCATTACTACACGAGAGAGAGAGAGAACAGTAATTAAGAGAAATATATCACCACTTGCATATATTATCATCATCATCCAGATCCGCAGACGCTGGGGAGCCCCGGTTACAGCGAGGATTTGGAGAGCCTGTCCTGGCAAGTGGGAAATCCTACGTGGTGCGTCCACCCATAGGTGAGGCATCCAAAGTCGCTGCAAATGGGCCCAGCCTTATATACCAGAGATCGACAAGCCAGAATAGCTGGCACCTTTGTTTTGAGTGGAAAATATCTGCTTTCATTCTCCTGTTGGATTCCACCCAAAGCTTGGCCAGGGCTGGGGGGGGGAACCAAGGGAGTTTCTAACAAGGCCAAACACTTGGGTTCTCAGCCTTGAACAAGGCTGCGAAAGGAAAGTTGCATACATTCTGTCCTCACTACTGATTATATTTTCTCTTTCACTAGCGAGTTTACATATTTTATTAACGACTACATGCTAAGTTAGCAGCTTCAGCTTGGGGCCTGTTGTTCAGGAGGCAGTATTTCAATGCTTTAGCACTTTTTAACACCAGCGTAAGTGGGTTGTTATAACTTAGTACAATACCTACTAGCACAATGGTTATCAGTTATAAAATATACAGGATTCATCTATACGTCAACTCTGGCTTGGGCCTGTTCTCCAAGCCTTAGCACTTCACAGATACAAAAGGCTAACTACACTGACAGATATAGTATAAGGAAAGGGAGTATGAGCAAGATAGATAAAAAGCAAAAAAAAAAGGGTTAGCCAAAAATAACTCCCAAACCCTTCATGAGAGGACAGTGCTCAGTTGCAAGTTTGTCTTGTTTTACCTTCACAATGTGCACTAACCTTGTATTCAAATTTTCAGTCTGTAGGTACAGATAAAAAGTGTGATATTTATACTAGAAGCAATAATGACTTATATGCAGCTCTGACTATATGCACATAATAATGACTTTTCACCTTAGGAAAAAAAATCCTCAGAGAACAAGGATCTTAAACACACAGAACTAATGAATACATTAAAAATTCTTCCTATATAGTGGAATAACAAACAATTAAATTGACACAGCATTTAAGGGTCAAATCCAACTAAGGAATTAGGCAAAGTGAGATTTAAATAGATTTTCAATTAAATTCCTTTTATTCCATGTTATAAGAACCATTTCTCATTATTTCTTACTCAGATTTATGAGGTTTATAACTTATCCAGCCTTCCATAGTTGTCAATTCTGTCAAATGCAATTTCAAATGATTTCATAATAACTTTCTTAAACATTTTTAGTGGGATTCATTTGACAGTTCTCCTTCAAAGTTCTTTTTTGTACAACGATAGATTTATTTTAAAAATTAATTATCTTTTAAATAGTGGAGTAATACATTGGTCAGTTGCACAAATGAGAATCCTTATTTCATTATTTCTACATGTCTAAGGGAAATTAGTCTCAGAATTAGAGTAAACCTAATGGTAATCCATAGAATCCATGTAAAATGTTGAACCATCTTTTAGCTGTAGCTAATTTAAAAAGAACTGTGCACTATTAGTATTTTTCAAATGTTTCATGTAGAAGGAGTGGTGGATGGAATATCCTTCAGTAATACTTTTTGAGAAAAAATGTAATATATCTTTTGTTTAAGATACCTTAGCAATTAACTCATAGTTTTTCTTAAGTTTGGTATATAATATAGCTACATAAGAGCTAATATAAATAACCAGGAAGCTGTCATACCTCAACTCCTCACAAAGCTACTGTTAATCATTGATATTATTGAAACAAACAAATCAGCCAGGTTTCACAATATCCAGTTTCCCAGTCTTCATTATTTTCTTTCACAAGCTTTAAACAAGTTCACATACTAAAACTATTGAAGCTGTATAAATTTACATGCAAATTTATTTTAGCTGCCTGATAGCAGTTCAAAGTTGTAAGGAAAGAGAAATAGTTTATCTAATTACATGATATTTAATGTTAATGTCTTCACGATGCTGATTGGTTGGGTTTCTGTCATTAGAATCAAAAGATATGCATGAAATGTTTTTATTACCCTCATTAATGATGTTAAGCTCAAGAAGTTCAGATATTACACTGCTATGGTGTGGTTTGCATATGAGGATTGGCAAAACCACATTTCTGCAGTGCTAACACTTTAAAATTTTAACATATACTAACAAAAGCAGTAAAATCTAAGTATGGCTCTTATGACTTAATTATTATAATGTGAATATAAATAGTGAAACTGGAGACAAAAAATATTTTCAGCTTTTTAATTTTTATTTGACATATCTGATATATTTAATGTACTAAGTAGACTAATGGTTTACAAGACTTTCGTTTAGAAAAAAAGATGTTCCAAATTTAGAGTGTGAGACTGAAAGATGCACTCATGTACTCACATTTAGAAAGTGCATAGACTTTGTAAATTTGTGCTACTGTTGACTTCTTGTTTCTTAATTTTCATTAGATACCAGTTTAATATTAGTAAAAAATGTTAAAATTTTCCTTATTCTAACTTTGTAAGCTTAGAAACTATTTTAATTGTGTATTTTATTGAAACAGCAACAACAAAACAGCTTGCAGAATATCTACAATAAAGTGTCAATAAATGATTATTCTAATTATTAGTAGTAGCTAAATACGTTATAAGACACGTGCCACAAACAGGACAAACTCTGAATCAGAGCATCATTGTACACATTATGGGAAACAATTATGGGAAACAATTGTCCTCGCTTAGTTTTAATTTCATAGAATAGAATCATAGAATCATTCAGGTTGGAAAAGACCCTTGGGATCATCAAGTCCAACCATCAGCCCTACTCTACAAAGTTCTCCCCTACACCATATCCCCCAACATCTCATCTAAACGACCCTTAAACACATCCAGGGATGGTGACTCCACCACCTCCCTGGGCAGCCTATTCCACTGTCTGATCACTCTTTCTGTGAAAAATTTTTTCCTAATGTCCAGTCTAAACCTCTCCTGTTGCAGTTTAAAGCCATTCCCTCTTGTTCTCTCGCTAATTACCTGTGAGAAGAGACCAGCACCAACTTCTCTACAATGTCCTTTCAGGTAGTTGTAGAGAGTGATGAGGTCTCCCCTCAGCCTTCTCTTCCTCAAACTGAACAGTCCCAGCTCCCTCAATCTCTCCTCATAGGATTTGTTCTCCAGGCCCTTCACCAGCTTCGTTGCCCTCCTCTGCACTCGCTCCAGCACCTCGATATCTCTCTCATATTGAGGTGCCCAAAACTGGACACAATACTCCAGGTGTGGCCTCACCAGTGCAGAGTACAGGGGGACTATCACCTCCCTACTTCTGCTGGTCACACTATTTCTAATACAAGCCAGGATGCCGTTGGCTTTCTTGGCCACCTGGGCACACTGCCGGCTCATGTTCAGCTGCTTGTCAATTAGAACCCCCAGATCCATCTCTTCCACACAGCTCTCCAGCCACACCTCCCCAAGCCTGTAGTGATGCATGGGGTTGTTGTGGCCCAAGTGCAGGACCTGGCACTTGGCCTTGTTGAAGCTCATCCCGTTAAGGTTGGCCCGCTGATCCAATCTATCCAAATCTCTCTGTAGCGCCTCCCTATCCTCATGCAGATCGACACTCCCGCTTAACTTGGTGTCATCTGCGAATTTGCTGATAATACACTCTATGTCCTTTTCAAGATCATCAATATTCAATTTCAAGAGTGCTGCAAATGACATAAATTCTCATGAGGAAAATTAGAAGATAATTTGTGACAGAGGGGATTCTTGTTTAAAGGTAGTCTTTTAGGTTATATTTTTCAAATGTTTTTACCTACAGTGCTTTGTTTTCAAACCACTCAATTCCCCTCTCTCCCAAGATCAGATCATAACTAAAAATATGCCACCTTTTAATTGAACTAGAAACCCTTTGAAATTCATCCTAAATCCTTTCTAATTTTTACCACTGAGACATGTGCTCTCCAATGCTACTAAAATTTCAAGAACAGAAGAGTATTCAGATTGGAGTCATCTCAGCTGATTTTAGGCATCTGCAAAATATATTCTTGTAACTAGAATACTCTTATAACTACCCATACGGGGTTGGTAAATTTTAAGGTGAGTTACCTCAAACATAGGTACTAATTAATCATCTACTTTACATTGAAAAGAGTTGAATCCTCAACCTTACGTCTATTATTCCCAAAATTATTGCACAATGACTCAAAACAGCACTGAAATTTACAAAAAAGTAATGGTGTAAAACCATAGTCTGGGAAAGTTATGACTTAATTGGTAGTTTTGCTTGGTTTTGGACTACTATAAGTTAAAATATACAAACACTTCATCAAATATTGTTAAAAAACCTCATGTTCTCAAGGGTAACCTATTTAGCAAGTAATTCAGTTGAAGAGGAATAATGATATTCACTGTAATAACTTTTACTCAATAGAAAGATATAACAGCTCTGTCTCTCAATAATATTTTACAGTCTTTCTCTCTAAGGAGAAGTAGAAAATTACTAGTAATTATGCACATATAAACATTTCCTCTGGATGATATTAAAAATCTCCAGAGAAACTCTATTAAGAGCTGTGCCTAAAGAAGCAAATAAAAGTATTTCATAGGTTAATAACATAATTTGAGTTGGGAGAGATCTAGACTAACCTGTTGAAAGCAGGTTCATCTATGAGGTCAAACTGACTTAGTCAGGGCTTTATCCTGTCAGGACTAGAAAACCTCTCAAGTTGGAGACTGCATAGTCTCTGTGGGCTACATGATCAGGCCCGACTGTCCTCTTAGGAAAAAAGGTTCTTCTTATACCCGGTCTAACCATGTCTTGCTTCAACTTAAGCGTGTTGCCTCTAATCCTCCCACTATGCATGGCTATCACCCGCGCCCCCCCCCCCCCCCCCCCCCCCCACCTTGTAGTTACTGCAAGCTGTTGTTAGGTCCCCTTGAAGCTGTCTCTTCTCCAGGCTGAATGAGGTCCTGTCTGTCAATCTCTGCTCCAGCCCTGATCATCCTGGTAGCCCTCTGCTGTACTTGCTCTGGTTTATTTATGACTTTTCTGCACTCAGCAGGCCAGAACTTGGGTGATTTATTACAGATGTGGTCTAATGAGTGCTGAGTAGAGGATGATCATCACTTCCCTTGTTCTGATGGTTATAATCTATTTAATACAGTCCCAGATGTTGTTGTCCATCTCTGCTGACAGGACACACTGCTTGCTCATTTTCAGCTTGCCGACCCACAAGGCTCCAGCAATTTTCCTCAGAGTTGTGCCTCAGTTTCTCATTCCCCCAGCCTGTAACAGTGCCACAGTCTCTCTTCCCAGGGGCAGTACTTGGCATTTATCCTTGTTGAGTTTCACTAGTTTAATATCAGCTCATTCCTCCAGCCTATCAATATAGACCTGTGTGCACAGACCCAGTACTCCTCTGTTGACTTGGTTGACTCCAGGTATGGAGAACAATCCATTAACCACAACTTTCTGAGCCTGATCATCCAACTCATTTATTGTTTATCTGGTTGCTCACCCACCCAGTCCATAATGTACTAATTTTGATACCAGGATGTTGTGGGACACAGTGTCAAAAGCCTTGCTAAAACTGAAGAAAAAGACATTGCCTACTCTCCTCTCATCTATGAATCTGGTCATTTAATCACATAGGACAGTCAGGATGATAGACGTAATTTATACTTTGCAAGGATTTACACACATACATGCCCTGATAGAACTCTTCTGGACTGCTGTTTTATCATATTTATGCAGATTATGTAGATTTTTACAAGTCAGAGGCAAAATTCCCATTGATCTGATGTGGTCAAAGTTTCATCTCCATATCTGTTCCTAAAAAAGGTTGAAAAATACCTTCTATAGAAATCAACACTGATTTTCTATAGGGAAGCTTACTATGACAGGAAGATTTTGCAGAAATACATGCACGTGTTTTAGTAGTTTATGGATAATCCCTTACACTTAAACAGGGTCTTCAGCTACTGCAGAGTCAAGTCATATTTCAAACATAGTGGTAATGAACTGTGATTTTTATTCCATTAATTCACTAGTTATTTAGACTAGGTTAGCAAGTTATTATTCTGAACAAGCAGGAGCACTGGGGCTTGGTAACTATCTGAAATTTGTATATAGTCTATAGTAATTACCTAGAGTGGGAATAATTTCTTCTAATTTCAAACATATACAAATTAATTGTGTAAATCTAGATTCTCATAGTCAAATTTTATATAGCAGTTAAATGAATTCTTCCAGGATGTGATCCATTTCTGCTTAAAATGGTATCTAAGATAAATAGGATTCTCACTCTGTGGCAGTGATTTATTCTTTCCACTGACTTTAAAGAAAGCATAAGGAGCTTAGTTGTCTATGTTAGATGAAATGAATTCTTCCATTATACTACCTGTATAATGAATAAAAATAACCAATTTCAGAGGTCAAACCACCACAGTTATATGTAGGCTACGATGATTTTTCTCTTGTTGTTGCCTCTCTCTAGATTAAAAAGAGACTATAAAGGTACCTTAGCCTAAACATGCAACTAAAACTATATGAGACGAGTTCCACTCTTGTAATAGCCAACTGTCTTCAGCTCTGTCCTCTGCGATTCATGCTTATTATTTCCTCTCATTTTAATTCAACATGAGTGTACTGGGTGTGGCTGGAATGGAGTTAACTTTCTTCAGAGCAACACATATAGTGCTAGTTTGGATTTGTGGCTAAAACCGTGTTCATAACACACCAGTGTCTTGGCCATTGCTGGACAGGCTTTCTCTTTATCCCACTCTGCCCCCTCAGCGAGTAGGCTGGGGGGAGCAAGAAGTGGGGAAAATATACAGCTGGGAGAGCTGTCCCCAACTGGCTAATGGGACATTCCATGTCTTACAATGTCTGGGATGCTTCTGATCTGGTTTCTTTCAGTGTATTAGTCTGATATACCAATCAGTTAAAACCCGGCTAAAGACCATCTAGAACTTCTTGGAAATTTATTGCATAAATTATGAGGTAATTGCATGTAAATGTAAAATTCCTGCAGTAATTTAGGTCTGGTACTTTTTCTTTGTTACCTTGCATATTATGAATTCTACACAACAGAGAAATTTTTTACACAGTATTTAGATCTAAAACTTAGTGAATGAAAGGATTCTTATAAATGTATTCTATAAATACAAGTGTTTATTAACATCATATGAAGGCTGACACAAACATAATTAAAATAATAGTAACATATATCATAAAGTTCTATCTTTATCAAGCAGAAGAGATTTATGAAAACACCTTTGTAATCTGATAACATATATGTTAAATTAATGCTCTCCCATGTTTCATGTTTTCATAATCATATTTAAACCCATCTTTGTAAATCTACAAGATTAAATTCAAGACATACTTTCTGAATTTCATATAATTTCCTTTCTGAATAACAGCTATTTAAGATGAAGTAAAAATGAATACTGTGAATAATTTTATGTGGATGAAAATCATGGTCTTATTGAGTTGTTAATATCTAAAAAGAGAGAGATTTTTAGAGGAAAGCCTGCAGAAACACACCATGCATTTTAGTAATACAGAAAGTGTCTGTAAAACATTCTGAAAACCATGAAATTAAGATGATCAGTAGATCTTGCCCCAGTGCATGGGGTTTCAGGTGGGAAGGCTGGTCAGACTCACAATACCTGAACGTGAAGCCAATCTGGTCTATCCAGTGAAGAAAACACCATGTGATGCTGTGCCATTCTGACCTAAGGAATACTTCCTCTTATTTTTTTGCATCTTCATATCGCTTCTAGATTGAGTACAGTTTTCAATAGACATGCAATCATAGGTTCATGGCTTTACATACATACATGTTGTGGTGTAATTTGTTCTAAATTTACAGTGAGTGTACTACTACTGTTAATCAACATATTGAAACTATCTGTCATCCATACCAGCTTTCTTTAATGCTTTGTATAAAGTCTTTATATTATACAAAACTATACACTGCAGTATTATAAGGGAAAAGGAAGAATATCTAATGAATTTTAATTATTTTGTATATTCTGTTTTGAAAAAAAAAGAAAAAGTTACTGTTAAAAAAAAATTAACCATATTCTGCGTCTGTTACTCATAAGGAATGCTACCTTATACCACACTTAAAACCAATCTCACAGCAACTTATTTATCCTCAAAAGTACAAGGTTTCAATGTGGAAAACACCAAGGGTGGGATTCACCTCCAGAATGTGTCTATCTAAATCCAAATGTATAGATGCCAGATTTTCATGATAGCTAGATATCTGAGCCCTCCTTACTACTGAAAGAGTGTAAAAAGACTTGATTTATAGTCTAAACACAAAAGCCACCCAGGATGCTGGACGGTATCAGAGCCTTCTGTTTAAGGCTGTCAGACCTGTATGCTAGCCCTGTCTCCCTGGAATGGCACCTAAAGAAGAGTCTAGATAAACTAAGATATTTCAAGTCTTGTATATGTCTAAGGCTAAGAAGCTGTATCAAAACCCTGCATTTAGTCAGCAAAGGAGGTCTTCAAATTCTCTGAGTCTTGATTCAATTGCTTACACTTAGACAGTTTTTTAGTGCTGTTTGAGACATCCTAAAGTGTGGTTCAGTTGCCTGAAATTAGAAATGCAATGTCATTTTAAAAACACTAGACTAATCCACCTAACTCTTACCGGTTCTTTAAAAATTTCACGTCTTGCATAGGTCCTGCTCCATACCTTCCAGACTCATGGAGCATGGATCATATATTTTAAGGTTTCTCATGTTTCTTATGTTCCAACAACTGAGTTATCACTTCTTGACTATATGCTCTATTTGTCTCTTGGTATCTGAAACATCCTAACAGAGTCGACAGTTATGTCTAAGGAATTATAAAAGATCAGTCCCTAACTAGAACATGTTTGGGGGATTAGGCTGATAACCTAGGGCATCTGTGTAGACACATTTAGTCATCTGTATTCAGCATATATAGTCTGGAGTTTAATTTCCTTCTGTATTTGTTAGAAATGATTTTTTTCTAACAAAAAAATGAGCAAAAATATTTCCTATTATTTTTTTATTTCTCAGAAAACTGGAGGATTCAGAAACACAGAATCAAAGAATCATCTAAATTGGAAAAGACCTTGAAAAACATCTGGTCCAAACATTAACCTACTATTGACAGTTCCCAACTACACCATATCCCTAAGCGCTATGTTGACCCGACTCTTAAACACCTCCAGGGATGGGGACTCCACCACTGCCCTGAGCAGCCAATTCCAACAACTAACAACTCGTTCTGTAAAGAAATACTTCCTAATATCTAGTCTAAACCTTCCCTGGCACAGTTGAGGCCATTACCTCTTGTCCTATCACTTGCTACTTGGTTAAAGAGACTCATCCCCAGCTCTCTGCAACCTCCTTTCAGGTAGTTGTAGAGGGCGATGAGGTCTCCCCTCAGCCTCCTCTTCTCCAGACTAAACAACCCCAGTTCCCTCAGCCGCTCCTCGTACAACATGTGCTTCAGACCCTTCACCAGCTTCGTTGTCCTTCTCTGGACACGCTCGAGTAATTCAATGTCCTTTTTGTAGTGAGGGGCTCAAAACTGAACACAGTAATCAAGGTGCAGCCTCACCAGTGCCGAGTACAGGGGTAAGATCTCTTCCCTGTCCCTGCTGGCCACGCTATTACTGATACAAGCCAGGATGCCATTGGCCTTCTTGGCCACCTGGGCACACTGCTGGCTCCTGTTCAGCCGGCTGTCAATCAACACCCCCAGGTCCCTCTCTGACTGGCAGCTCTCCAGCCACTCCTCCCCAAGCCTGTAGTGTTGCTGGGGGTTGTTGTGACCCAAGTGCAGCACCCGGCATTTGGCCTTATTGAAACTCCTACAGTTGGCCTTAGCCCATCTCTCCAGCCTGTCCAGATCTCTCTGCAGAGCCTCCCTACCCTCGAGCAGATCAACACTCCCACCCAACTTGGTGGCATCTGCAAACTTACTGAGGGTGCACTCGATCCCCTCATCTAGATCATCAATAAAGATGTTAAACAGGAGTGGCACCAAAACCAAGCCCTGGGGGACACCACTCGTGACCAGCTGCCAACTGGATTTAACTCCGTTCACCAAAACTCTTTGGACTCAACCATCCAGCCAGTTTTTTACCCAGCAAAGTGTATGCCCATCCAAGCCACGAGCAGCCAGTTTCACCAGGAGAATGCTGTGGGAAATGGTGTCAAAGGCCTTACTGAAGTCAAGGTAGACAACATCCACAGCCTTTCCCTCATCCAATAAGCAGGGCGCCCTGTTGTAGAAGGAGATCAGGTTTGTCAGGCAGGACCTTTCATAAACCCATGCTGACTGGGCCTGATCATCTGGTTGTCCCACACATGTTGTATGATGGTACTCAGGATGAGCTGCTCCATCAGCTTCCCGGGCATCGACGTCAAGCTGACAGGCCTGTAATTTCCCAGGTCATCCTTCCACCCTTCTTATAGATACGCGTCACATTGGTCAATTTCCAATCTGTCAGGACCTCCCCAGTCAGCCAGGACTGCTGGTAAATGATGGAAAGCAGCTTGGCAAGCACCCCAGCCAGATCCTTGAGCACCCTCGGGTGTATCCCATCTGGTCCCATAGACTTGTGTATGTCTAGGTGATGCAGTTGGTCACTGACTATCTCCTCCTGGAAAGCGGAGGGGTCTTTCTCCCAGTCTCTGTTTTCTAGCTGAGGAGGCTGGATTCTCTCAGTACAACTAACCTTGTTATTAAAGACTGAGGTGAGGAAGGCATTAAGCACCTCAGCCTTTTCCTCATCACTCATTGCCATAAATAGTGTGTAGAAGTAATCTAATAAATTGAGAGTCCTAGCCTTAAGATTTGGTGACATATACATTCATATTCCATTTTGTTTCGAGTTCCAGACCAAATAAGGTCAGTAAGAGGGTTCACGTAGGCGTGACTTAGGGATGGAAATAGAATCTTATACAAAAATTTAATTTTCATAATCAACGGTGAAACAAAAACAAGTGAAGTAATGAATGATAGATTTCCAAAGTAAGTTATACATATTTTCATATAATTTTTCTTAGTTTACCACAGGGAAACCATCATTACACGTGGATAATGAGGTGTATGACACAGAAGTATCTGATCCAATAAAGAGCTTTAAAGATTTTTAAATTATTTTAATTATTTTTTTTTTAAGTATGGTGAGATACTTCTGCTGCCAGAAGAATTTGCAGAATAATGTGGCAATACTTCTGATAGTTTTAAGTGAATCCATTTTGCTGCAGGTAGAAGTTATTCTTTCTAATTTACTGTGGCTTTCAGCATTTCTGTGACAGAGTCTCTATCCTTAACATGCAAGCATTTTTATTATGCCAAGAAATGGTGTAGAAGTAGTTCTTATGGAAGAGTGTATAAATGAGTCTAGATCCACACTGCTAAATGACTCTGTCCCAAGAAAAGATCCCCAGTCTTCAGGCTAAAAGGTACAGAATACCTGGCATCCATTTTAAAGCAGGTTGGCTACATTCATAATACATAACACGTATAATTGGGACTCCCAGGCTGTAATATACCTATTACATAACAATTCAAGTGGACTTGTTTTGTGTCAATGATTTGGCTGAAAAC
This sequence comes from Strix uralensis, assembly GCF_047716275.1. Classification (NCBI taxonomy): domain Eukaryota; kingdom Metazoa; phylum Chordata; class Aves; order Strigiformes; family Strigidae; genus Strix; species Strix uralensis. The sequence goes on along the minus strand of NC_133973.1, from coordinate 95,045,325 downwards.
CTCAAGAATGGCAGTTTCAAGTCGTGCTTTTTTCTCCTGGTATGTGACAAATGAGTTTGGGAGGATGATGAGACATTAAGGACAGAACAACTGTTGGAAGACAGTCTTAAAAGTTTTTTTAAGGTGGAGAATCCAACATCAGGTGTAGTTTCACTAATATTGCCTTTTGAAAGTGATGTTTGCAGTGATCTAGAATTACGCTGAGTCTTGTTGGAGTAGTTAGTTCAGATCAAAAGACAATCCAAGAGCTAAACAATGTTTGCAGTATACTGTGCTTGTCATAGTCCTGGCCACCCAGGTGATCGCACTACAGTAACATTAGATTGTTTGCCAGAGGCAGTGCTCTGTTTTATGAATTAACCAGTGGTGTAGAATTTATATATAATTCTCAAGAATTATTCTACTGAATGCTATTCAGTTATTTTATTCTATGGGTTTTCTGTGTGGAAATGGAAGCGTAATGTTTGCATAATTCTAACAATCATTCTGTACCATATAAATACCACACCAAAAAGTCCTTAATTTGTATTAATGTCCATTTTAAAAAAATAATTTTTTTAACCCACTACTGTGATTTAAAACCTATTTCAGACCTAAGAAATTTTGAAGCTGAATGTACATTTAAAATACAATTAAACTCTGAATCCTTGTTAAATTTTTCACCAAAGCTCCATTTGAAAAACCCCAGGAATCTGCTGTCATAACAGAGGAATCATTTTGCTTTGAGAACACTGTTGTTGGTCTTTGAAGAGCAGGGAAAAGAAACTATAAATTACTTTATTACTTTGGGATCCTAGGTCTAAAAGAAAGATAGTCTGGGAGGAAGATTAAATAGGAGAAAGTAGGGACCAGAATCCATGAGATCTACAAATGATTAAAGGTTTCTTACATAAAGTACCTTTATAAAGTAAACAACTACTACAGATAGAGATTAGATATAACATCTTAATTAGATCATCATGATTACTTGGCTAAGGATTTAATTAGAACAACAACTACAGAAAACAACCAGGAAAATCAATTAAGATTAGAAGCAAATAGAAACCTATAAAAAACCCTAAAAAACAGCTCAGAAAACCCATGAAAGGGATGGTTAAAACTAAACTCTGTATTTAATTCAGACAACAGTGAACTCAGAATTTTGTTCAAGATGCTGAGTATCAAGCTTGTACTACCCCACTGAATTGTGTAATCACATTGTTTCATATCAGTTGTGGATGCGGCCTTAAACATATTTAGAAAGGAATGTATTTGCAAATATTGTCTAGACCCTGCTTTTGCCAAGAAAGGTTGGAGCAGATGATCCTTGAGGTCCCATCCAACATAGTATTCTACAGTTGTATAATTCTATGATATTAAGTTTAATCATTTTATCTTAGGAATGAATTAGAAAATTTAGAATTGGTAAAAAATCACATATCTAATCCCTGTAGCACTGACCAAAATTTTATTTACCTGTAAGTTAACTGCATACATTGGGGTTTTTCCTATTATGGAACTTATGGTTTCAATTTTCCAGCACCTCTTTTTTCTTTGAAAGGTTATAAAATACTGCCACAAGTAATATTTAAAGGCAAATTATTTATTCATTATTTAACCTCTCCAGATTTAGTAGTTTAGATCTAGTTGTCTTATGGTTCTGAAGTTGGTTACATCAAACTAATTGCCCTGGGTCAAGTACCCAAAGCATGTTACAGTGTGCTTTAGTGCATTCAGTATTTTGCAGTTCACCTTTCCTAGATAACATGTCCTTAATTTTATGATGCATTTACTTAGCTGGTCTACTAGAATCTGAGATTGTTGACTTTCAAAATAGTTTATCAAGTGTTCAGTGTAGCTAGGTTGAGGATGTGGAATTTTTTTTTTTTTTTGAATGATTCATTTTAATTTTTTCCTTTGTATTAGGGTTTTTTTTTTTTTTCAGCACCATTTGATAGATGAGCAAATTGATAATATGTAATTTAATAGGCACAGATTTTATTATTATTTTTTAACACTGGTAGAGCATGTAAAAGCAGTTCTAGAAGTGGATGAAATGTTAATAAAATGTTTTGAAGTACCGCCCTACATAATTGCTGCACATTATTATTCTCAGCATTTTGTATTTTCAAGCTATGATAAGGCTCACTGTTGAACTTCATTTCATAGAAGAACAAACTATTTTCAGATTTGTTTGTGACTCCAAAGTTTTAGCAGAGAAATATAGTCATTTCAAAGTGAACAAAGAGTCATCTTGATGGATACTGATAAATGCAATATTTCCCTGTTACTGTCTTGGAATAGCTTCAGGTTCTCTGGTCTGGTCTGAGTGTATACCCTGACCTTACTGGGGTGAGACATAAGCATGCATCAAGATTCCTTCCTCTTTTCTCTTAAGTCCTGAACTGAGCACAAAGAAAGCTGGAGATTTTGAATCCAGCAAGATCCACCACTGGCTCCATCTCACCTCACTATCTGGATTGTCCAGTCATATTCTACAGTTTCCTAAAACTGTGTGTGCACTTTTTAATAAAAAATGTTCAAAGGTGCAGATATATCCAGAGAACATTTGTCAGATTTTGAAATTTAGAATATTATTATACATTTCAAAACAAAGCCTATTTCTGGTTTTAGATGTTTAAAAGAGACTGCAATAGAAATTAGTGTAGATTTGAAATAGAAGAATCAGAAACCATTTTCTAAATCTTCTTCAGGATCTTCACAAATCAATAAGTATGAAAATGTTTAAGTCCCTATTGAAGTGCCTTATTTGTCTGAATTTTTTGTTTTGGTCTTTTATGACAGTAATACATCTGAGTAACACCATTCAGTAGCATAGGACACCATCTAATATCTCTATTTTGTTGTTGTTGTTTTTTTTTTTTTTTTTTTTTTAAAAAAAAGGACCATCTGATGGAAACAAGGGTTATTTGGGTTTTTTTTCAATTTATTTTGAGTTGAATTTACTGAACTAAAATAATGCCTAAATTACTTACTCCGTCAGTTTCCTGTGAAAATGTGTTGCTGATAACCCCAACATACTGATAACCTTCTAGCCAACAGAGCTGATCTATAGTTATTAATGTTTTTCATCATTGTTTTCTATGCCTGCTAGTAAAACTGTAACAATGTCTGCTGGCTGAAAAATTGACCAACTGAACCCTTTCACATCTGTTTCTCAGTAGGCTAATGAGAAAATGGGTATGACATCCACACATTTTTTTTCTTGCTGAGCAGTCCCAGCAGTGGGAGAAAAAGAAAATACAACCTTCTGTAGCCACTTCATTCAATTTTCTGTAACTTTCTTGCAGAGGTATGGTAAGGTAAAGTAGATATTACTTCCAAATAGACAAAATATTGAATTCATTTGAATGGAAGTTCCTGCTTGTAGCAGAATTTATGGAAACAAATTGAAAATTGACAATATAATAACCAATGTTAACAATAGAAATACATACCTCCTCTGGTTTCTTTTTATTTAATACATAGAATTGAAATGTATACAAGGCTGTTATTCTTATCCTCACCTTTATAAGTCATGAAAAAATCGACTGACCTTTTCTATACCAGTAATTCCAACTGTCAATGTTCACTTAGTTTTTAAATAGCATCCACAGTTTTCTTTTTATGCTGCCCTTAACAGTGAAGGAAGCACCTTGTAAACATCTGGAATGATCTCACTCCTTTCAAATCCCCAAATGCAAAAACTATTTGAATATGAACTTAACTGTCTACTACAATCTACTGTCTACTATTATACCAAAATTTCCTACCCAGTTTTCACAAACTTCTTGCTTGTCTTTTTGTATCTCCTTCTCACATTTCGGATAATGATAGTCTGGGATTAGATACTATTTTGTTTTGTTTTGTTTGCTTGCTTTCCATTTGATGAGCACAAAATGCAGCAATGCTTGCTTGTAGATATAGTGTTATTTGATGCTAATAAAATTAGTTATACATAGCAGCAAATTATGGAAATTCTGAATAAGCAGTAAATATTTTTAATGTAACTTATTTATTAGTCAAAAAGACATACAAAAAGATTGAGTGTAACTTGTCAGATATATGCACTTCTTATTTCTACAACCATGCTGAAGAACATGGAATATAGTTATTATAAATTTATAATTAACAGATTCATATTTCTTGTATTGTGGAACTAGAAGTGAAAATGAATTTCAGTTAAAGACATTTTAGCAAGATATCTACATAACTTCAAACCCTCATTCAGTCAAGAATGTTTTAAAATAGACTGCAGTCCTTAGAGCTTCCTCATAAGAATTGATAAAGCAGAAGTAGAAAGAAAGATTTACAGAGTTCACTCATGCCTTTCTGGAGAGTCTTATAATTTTTTACTCAATTGTACTTTTTTATTCACCAGAAAAAGGTGAGATAATCTACAGATTACTTATGGCCTTAAAGTCTATGTACTTAAAAACCTAAAAGGTGATTTACGATCTAGAAGAATATACATTTTGGAGTATATATTGTTTGTAAGGGTGGATACTTGTGTGGTCAAGTACAGGGGAAAATGCATTGTCTATGGTTCAGGACTGTGACACAGATATCTAAAGTTTGTTCAACAGTATTCCCTAAAGAACCTAGGAGTACAAACTGAGATTTACTTGGAAAAGGAAACAAATATTTCCCATATCAATAGAATCAACATTTTAAAATAAATTTGGAAAAAATAAAGCAGAATTTATTTCAGTTTCAAATTTACATTTTTTTTTCCCTTAAAACATATGTAACTTTCAATTTTTTTTCCAGTTTCCAGTATTAACACTGGAAAAATGCTACAGTACAACAACCTTTCAAAAGTGATGTAAAGTCCCTACATTTTGTTTCAATCTTATAAGAAAAAAGAGAAAGAAATAAAAATTCCAATTCATACTACAGTTTATTCAAAATCTCCAATTACTTCTCGTGAAGACTCCTTCAGCTACTGCTTTTCTATGAAACTTATTCTCCCTGAAAAAATGTAAATGAACACAAAAATAATCAATAGAATGCACATGATCATACCTTATATAAACATGTAATGATAATCAATATAGTGAGCATAGTCAATATAAGATAGGCATACACCAAATAGGAGACTCAGAGAAAAAGTGTAAACAAAGTATATAAGATACAGGGAAGTATTTAAATGCCAAATCTCAATGTTGTTCCTGCAGTGATGAGTAAGACAACTAGCTAATACTCATGTTCAACACACTAAATATGTATTAGGGTTCATTAACAAATACTTCATCACACTGTAACAGTTTGGAATGACTGCTACTCAACTTCTCTTATGACTGAAAAAATTTCTAAGTGTTTTCACTGGGGTCCCTGAATACAAGAAAGACCTCAGCTACCACAAGTCTCAGTGCACTTAATGCAGTTTACCAGTTTCTTGTAGGAACTAATTTCTTGCACTGAGACTGATATTCCTGCTTGTCTCCCACCTTATGCTTTGGCAGTCACCTCTACAGCTGCTAACAAATCTTAAACTTAACCTCAGAACAATGAAGATAAAAAGGGCTGTAACCTTTTTACAACATATCCCAGGGTAAAAAATCCTTGCTTGTCTTGTTGGACTCACTGTTCTGGGACAGAGGAATGAAAGTTGAAAAATCTGTTCTAGCAGTTGCAATGATGAGCTCTCTAGTACTCTAACATGGAAATTCAGCAGTATTCTAAATACATTCTAATACAATCTTCATATATTATACAATCCTTCTCTTTCTTTATTTAATCTTTTAGTGTAGTAATTTCTTGCCTGATTCTCTCATGTAATTTTTCTATAAGTCATTATCATCCGCCTTAATTCCTTAGATTGTTCTGCTTCTAACATCGATTTGATCCACTTTTAAGCTGGAACTAAACTCTAGCATACTTAAAGTTGGCCTTGTGCCTTATTTAATTAATTTCTGGTTCCATTTTTAACAAAGTGGAAAAGCAGATCTCTTCACTGTTTCCAGTAAGATAGCTGTGAGAGTAAATCACTTTTCACCTGAAATGACTGCCATCAGGTGATAATAGCAGATGGGTTGTAGACACATAGGTCAGACAAATTTAAAAGATCAACTTCAGAAAGGTGTAAGGAACTGAAGGAAGTAATGCCACAAACATTCATCAACACAGACAACCTCAAGGACAAGCTGTGGCCTTTGGATTAGTCTAAGGAACGTCACTCAAGGAAGAAGGAGTGTATCGAAGGATGCACCCCCCACTCCCTTGCAGTTGTATTGACAAAGTCCTTAAATAAGCCTCAAAGGGGGAAAATGTGGACTGAGTGAAACCAAATGTTTCTCATCAAGCACAAGGACTACTAATCATTGCCTCCATTGTGTAAGTTCAAAATGGTGACCAGGCCTGATAAGAGGTGAGCATTTCTGCCCCAGAAGCTGGATAATTGCTGAAGAAGCATGAAGTCAGCAAAAATATGTGGGGAGGAAAAAACAAAGGTGGGTAGGGTGAGTACGACCACCGACTCAATTGGATAAGAGGTGGTGCACCCCATGTTCCCCCAGTGCATGTGCAGAACCCATGCTCCACCTTTTTCCTCATCTCTCATGGAAATGAGTTCATGGAATACCTGCCCCTCCTCATGTACTATGCTAATCTGCTGATAAGATGAACCTAAAAGACAACAGAAAACTTTGCTCTGTGTGCACCCATAACCCAAGATTACCAGACCTGAGACAATGCTGAATCCACGGGTGGTGATCCGGATTTCTTTGACTCTCTTTCTCTCCTTTCTTTTTCTTTCCTTTCTTTTATTTTCTTTCTTATAGATTTATAAGAGACCTCATTGCTTATTATCCTTTTCTAAGTTTAAATCGTTTTTTACCACAAATAAAACAATTTCACTGGTCTTTTGGTGTCATTTCACCTTAATTTAACCCGAGGGGATCACAGAACCACTGCAACTCTCTGGGCTTCTAATCCAGGTCATGACAAAAAGCTTGCTGGAAAAGCTGCTTTGGAATCTGTAGAAAAAGATAAAATTTCCAAGACAGGTTCACTTTGTCCCAATAACCACAGTCCCTTGCATCTGACAATTTTATGTCAGGTCAAGAATCTTTGTTGGATGTTTAATAAAGCAGATTTTTTAATGGGAACTACAACACAAAAAAAATCATGATTATTCTTTAGTCAGTAAACAGAAACCTTGTAGAAAAAGAATAAAGAAATGTTTGATTTTGTCTTCTATGTTCCACATTTATAAGGTGTTAAATATTTAACTGATGACTTGGTAACATAATGTTCTGTTGCATTTGAAGCTTGTAGAGGTAAAGAATGGGCCTTGGATTTATAAAGGTAGTTAGGTGCATATGTCCTGTTGGTTCAGAGGATGGTTCTTCACCTAGGTAATTTGTTCTAAATGAGTAAGGGAATGTGCTACACATCTTTGCTTGGTCTTACATAATTCAGTACAGGACAATTTAAGATCATAGACAAAGTAGCCTGCCATCATCTTCTAGCTGCAGGTTGTGCATTAAATGCTCAAAAAACCTTACTCAGTATGTAAAGGAATAGCGTTTGGTGGTTTAGATACTTTCTATTGACAACAAAGGATGTAAAAGTGTACAAAAGATTTCAGAATGGCCTGACATCAGGAAATGGCTAGAAACAACTTCTTTCTAAAGGAAAGTAATATGAATATATTTAGAGTCAGAATAAAAATGTTTCCTATACAGGTACTTTTTTTTACTGGTAAAATACTAATTAGTCATGTAAGATTTTAGGCAAGTTTATTGACATTTATATCTGTATGTGGAAACTGAATTTTGAATTGGCATTCAAACTATCAAAGTGTCTATAATGATTTGTCACAGATACCACATGTTCTTTTGATCTCCTACTTTTTTCATGTTACACTAAAACACTTCCAAATCCACAGTTCATTTTAATCACCATAATTTCATTTTATTGTTTTTTCAGTGGATCATATTTTAAGAAGAAGAGGAATGTGAGCCAGAGATTAAGTTTCTTCTCCAGGAACTAAAGGCTGCAGAGACCTGAAAATGTTTCTGTTCTCTCTCTTGGATTTCCCACACAAGTCTTGGGCCAGACCAAGGTTAAATATTATCCTCTGTGTCGTTCTCTATACCCTTCCTGATGACACTCATGATTTTGCTGGATTTGTTTTCTGCCACTGCAGACTGATTTCAGACCACTGCCTCTGTTGGGGTCCAAAACCGCTTTTCACACTTGCAGCTTCCATATCTGATTTCATCATCACATGGGTGTTTTTCAGCAATTTTTAGTTATTGTTTTCCTTCACAGAATCACAGAATCATCAAGGTTAGAAAAGACCTTGAAGATCATCTAGCCCAACCATTAACCTAACACTGACAGTTCCCAACTACACCATATCCCTCAGAGCTATGTCAATCCGGCTCTTAAACACCTCCAGGGATGGGGACTCCACCACTGCCCTGGGCAGCCCATTCCAATGCCTAACAACCCGTTCTGTAAAGAAATACTTCCTAATATCTAGTCTAAACCTTCCCTGGTGCAGCTTGAGGCCATTACCTCTTGTCCTATCGCTTGTTACTTGGTTAAAGAGACTCATCCCCATCTCTCTGCAACCTCCTTTCAGGTATTGTAGAGGGCAATGAGGTCTCCTTAATTACATCTGTTTATGTTTACTCATACTAAAGTTTAGTTCAAAAAGCTTAGACTCATTCAAAGAACTGGAGATTACATTGGTCACTCCTTTTGTCAGCGTGGGGATAGTGATACTGAAATTACTGTTGTCTCACTGTAGCTCTTTTTAGTGATAGGTTACACACATATTGGTCACTAGTTCTGCAGTTTCACTTCTGATAGTTGATATCTCAGGTAGATGCTGTGCAGCTATATCCTCTGTTTGATCAAATGCTATGTATATATTTCAAACTGATGTAGCTTCTCTGACCAATCTTCTAGGAAGGTTATGACAGTTATGGGGATATACGTAACAAAAGACCAATCCAAAGAACCTACAGAGTCTTTCTTCTATGGCTTTTTAATCTCACACTGTCATTTTTACTGTACAGCAACTGGAAGAATTATTGCTTGTAAACGATTATGAACTACTGTCCAATTCAAATTGAAATTCTCTTTAAACTATGACAATTGAACATAGCTGAGCTCTGATTTTTCAGATTTGTTCATTTTGTTTTGTATTTTTTTAATTTGGAAAAATAGTTCAGGCATTTTTTAAACATATTTGAGAGCTACAGCTTTTGAAAACAGAACTCTACTGCTACTCCTTTACTCGTTAGCCATTCACACTGATCTCCTTTTGAATGACACTTTATGAAGATGCTTATGCTACTCTTCACAAAATGCCTGGCAAAAAGGTTTGCAGAGCTGAAGATAAGACTGTACAAATATAACAGTAATTTAAAGAACAAAAACTTTAATGGCTATTATAATTTCTCTGCCACTGTGAATTTAATTACTAATTATTTTTTAATTATAATGCCATGTACTGACTGAAAAATAAAAAGAAGTTGTTTTTCTGTGAGAACTCTGATTAATAGTTAACTGTTATCAATAGAGTTCTTTCAGTACTGATACATATAAAAGGTCTCCAAAACTTAATATTTACTGTTCTGTTTCTTTTTTTTCCCCTCTACTAACAGTTTTGCTATGGGACTCCAGGAAGTTAAGCTGTTTCCTTAAGCAACTGCTTCCATTGTGGTAAGATGTATAATACTGCACTTGGGTTCTGCCTGTACTGTCAAGGTGGTGAATAAGTTGAATAACACTGACCAAGCCATTCCTCTCTTTGTGCCTAATTCTTTCAATCTCTGAAAGATAACAAAGTTACTATCTTTCTGTATAAAGAGTAAAGATACTTACTAATGGAAACTGCTGTCAGTACTGCCTAGAATAAAATTTAAATCTTTAGCAAAAAGAGCAGCAAAAATAACACTTTCTTGTAACAAAACCACACCAGATATACTAGGTCAGGTTTTATGTATATATTTTATTTCTCTGTAAGTAATTGAGGGGAATTTGGCATTGTGTCCATTCGTTAGAAAAAAAAGCTGGGATTGGTGGAAACTTTAAGGGAAAACTAAGAATTTGAAGTGTGGAGTTAGATAGAACAGTAGCAAATCTTTGTCTGACAAGCAGTGAACTTTTATTGGTCCAAGAAACTGGGAATCAATGTTGGTTTCAATCATTCCATCATTTCCAACACTCGGGTGAAGTTTCGTGCAAATGTATTTAGAATTATAGGCCAATCTTTCTTGCTCTGGCCATAGATCTGAAAGGTTTCATAAAATCTTGGAAGACAGACATCAAATCAAAAAGAAATAGAAAACTGCATTTCATCTAGGAAAAGGTGAGTTGAATGCATATTCTATTTAGGGTATGGTTCACCTCATTATAGCAGAACAACTCACTTCCTTCTGTCAAGTCCTCTGTTTCATAGAGAAAGGACAGAGAGCAATCTGGCATCATACTGCAGTGCAGCATACTGAACAGAGTGCCTTGTCTGTACTTCATAGCCCACCACAATATAATTCCATATTGGTATTCTTTTTGCCAGAGCTGCAGAAACAGTTCAATGAGTTTGGGTGTTACTAGTTTGCTTTCAATTAAGTTGCTTCACACATTGTGAAATTTGTGACTGTCAAAGCACCAGTGTTGAGTAGAATGTTTGTGTTCGAAAATGAGCTATTTTAAACAGAGCTGGAAAAGTGAATGTGATGCACAATGAAGTAGCTGGTCTGCTATGGTGCTAAGTTTGGCAGCTGTTATACCGGGTGTAAGAGTCAGTCAGAAGATCAGCATTGTCTCAACATTGTCATCAGGGACATGGACAGTAAGGTACCCGGCAACAGCCTTTTTGGACCACAGTTGCCAATCCCAAGAGTGGAATGCAGTGCAAAGGCTCCTGAACACAGAACTGTGCGGCACAACGAGTGCTGTGCTATTCTTCAGTACCTGAGCCTAGCTGGAGTTGTTAGAGATAACCACATAGCTACCGTCAAAAAAGATGGATCTCAACTGTTGCCATAACATCAATGAAGAAATCATGAACTTTAGACAAGCTTTGCTTCATTATAATACCAAAACACAACTCCTGGTCAGAGGCTACCCACCTCTAAAACTGACAATGCCTTGGACACTCCCCCCCGTGCATGTGTGGTAACCTTGCTTGAGAAAGGTGGAGATATGATAATTAAATGCCGAGAAGAGCGGAGATCCCTGAGGCAGAGGAGGAGCAAGATGTGTTACTAAGCATAAAAGATGACTTCTTGGCAACGAAAATTTGAAGCTTCCCCACCGAGGATCACAACGACCAACGACAGAGTGCTGGCTGGACCTGGGATCATTAGGACGTCTTGAGATCAACGGCGGTAGCTATAACCTCTCTTTGTCTTCTTTCTAAACTTAACTTTACTTTTCCCCTTTCTTTCATCCATCTCTAACTATCACGTCCACTTCATGGGCTGCCGACGCGGAAGTCTCGGACACAACTTAGACGACCAATGTGATCAAGTTGATGCCACTTTATTAAAGGTTACACAGCAATTTATACTCTATCTCAAACTTCACGCGCCGCTATCTTATTGCTAATAGGCTAAAGCTACTTGTTCACGCGCCCTTTTGCCCCCTATGATTGGTCCCGGTGTGGCGTCCACGCGATGCTCTCCCCCCAGGTAGACCCCCTGTTTTCGACATTCCAACATCTTTATCTCTTGGGAAGGAATGTAGTTTCTCAGGCCGTCTTGGCCTTGTTTTTGTTCTTGAACACAGCTGCAGCTTGTTGTTACAGTGAGGCCCCTCGGTTTGGATCGCTCATAATATGTCCGTTATTTTCCAGCCATTCCACAATGGGCAACACAATAAAGTTTCACTGTTTGATTGATGCTACCCTCGTTGGTGTTGGTCGTCTTAATTTTGCACTTTCGAGATCATAGTAAATGAACCATCACAAGTCCACCGAGTGGACCGTGACACTGGGTAAGAAAATAAGTGCAAACAATGGTGTAGTACACACATTGAACTTCCTGCATGTTAGCCGTTGGGTTCATTTTGTCATATTTTAAGCACTTACCGTGGGAATCCTTCTGGATTTCTGGAGTTCAATCTGCTCACTATATTCCAGGCTCTTAAAAGCTATTCATGAACAATCTCATTATTATATTTTTGCTTTCACAAAAATGATATTGTTATATGTTTGTTGGGAAATGTGATGTACTCCATGTATATCTCAGACAGCAGGAAGAGAACCCAAGCAAATATAGATACTCTCTGATTTCCAATGTTTGAACTAAATGTCCCCAGAGTTTTTGATCTCTTTGGAGAAATAGGCAACCAGACACAAAGACGGAGCTCAACTTTTCCTAAGATAAAGCTCCCAGTATCTCAACTTAAAGGCATGAATTCAGACCTTAGCTAATTCACTTTATTTGGAACTAACTTATGCTAGGCATCCTTTTTTTGTCAGGCAAATAAGAAAGCTCTCTCCAAAGGACATTCTAGTAGACTAAATCACTAGGTTTGTGTTTCTGCCTACAGAAGGAAACTAGAGTAATTAGATTCCAGACAAGCTATGTAAGAACATACAGGTATGTATGTAGAATATCTTATTATATGTAAAATTATTTCCACTGGAAAAAAAACAAAAACCAAAAAACAATCCCCACCCCCAACAACAACAAAAAAACAACAAAGAAACCTGTGACTCTTTAGGGAGTAAATTAAAATATGTGACATAAATTTTGGCCAATTTGAGCATGTAGTTCCTAACATTAAACTATTTCCTTTCTCCCCCCACAAAAATGGTGAAAATTTATTATTGCTTTCACTTCATAGTTCTGCTTTGTTTTAATTCATAAGGTCTGCAGTTCAAATGTACACATTCAGTGTAAAGGAAGAGAGAGATAGATGAGCTTATATCAGAGGTGAATATAGAGATTTTAAGGACTGAGTTGAAGAGAAAACATAGTGTCAAGGAATTCTTCAATTTTTTTTTTTGAAAAAACAAGTTTTCACCATTTAAAGTACTTTGGTGCTTTCTGTGAATATTGTGAATTTAGTCATAGAATAATAGAATGTCTTGGGTTGGAAGTCACCTTAAAGATCATCTAGTTCCAACCCTCCTGCCATGGGCAGGGACACCTTCCACTAGACCAGGTTGCTCAAAGACTCATCCAATCTGGCCTTGAACACTTCCAAGGAGGCATCCTCAGCTTCTCGGGGCAACCTGTTCCAATGTCTCACCACCTTCACAGTAAAATATTTCTTCCTAATATATAATCTAAATCTACCCTCTTTCAATTTAAAACTGTTACCCCTCATCCTATCACTACACTCCCTTATAGAGTCCCTCTCCATCTTTCTTGCAGCCCCCTTCAAGTACTGTAAGGCTTCTACTAGGTCTCCCTGGAGTCTTCTCTTCTCCAGGCTGAACAAACCTAACTCTCTCAGCCTGTCCTCATAAGGGAGGTGCTCCAGACCACTGAGCATCTTCATGGCCCTCTTCTGGACTTGCTCCAAAAGGTCTATGTCATTCTAATGTTGAGAACCTCAGAGCTGAACACAGTAGTAACTAATTAATTAAAATTTAACTACACAGTTAAGTAGTTAACTAGAATTTAACAACACAATCTTGTTCTGAACTTAGAATTTAAGCTAAAAAGAGGCAGACCCTGTTTCCCAGGTGATAGTTCAAATAGCAGAATGTGTAGAAGGTGACTAAAATGTTTTCTAAATGGTGTTCTTCTAGAGAGCTTAGAGCTTTTTATCAACTTAAGTCTTAATGTCTCTGAGCTACCTATGCCCTGTACTGCCCTGGGTAGCTATGCATCGTGCTTTGAGCCCAGAGAGCAACTGAGCACCATGTAGCTACTCACTCACTCCTTCCCCCTCATGGATGGGGAGGACAAAATTAAACAAAAAGCTCCAGGATTGAGACAAGGTCAGGGAGGGATGACTTGCTAGTTCTAGTCATGGGCAAAAGACAGCCTCCATTGGGGAAGAAAAAGAACATCAATTTAATTTAAACACCATCACCACCACCACTGAAATTTCCAATCAAACAGAGTAGGACAGTGAGAAATGCAACCACACCTTAAAAACACTTTCCCCCCATTCCTTCCTTCTTCCCAGGCTCAGCTTTGCTCCTGATTTCTCTTCCTCCATTCTGGTGGTGCAGAGGGGCAGGGGATGAGGATTGCTGTCAGTTCATCACCCATTTTCTCTGCCGCTCCTTCCTTCTCATGGGGAGGAGTCTTTTCACACTTCCCCTGCTTCAGTGTGGGGTCCTTCTCACAGGAGACAGTCCTCCAAGAACTTTCTCAAAACATGAATCCTTCCCACAGGACTGCAGCTCATCACAGACTGCTCCAGCATGGATTCCTTCCATGGGCTGCAATCCTCCCAGTGCCAGACTGCTCCAGCACGGGCTTCCCTCAGAGTCATGGACTTCTTTGGGCACAGCCACCTGCTCTGGTGTGGGGTCTTCCACAGGCTGCAGGTGGGCATCTGCTCCACCATGGACCTCTGTGGGCTGCAGGGAGACAGTCTGCCCTCTCACTATGAGTTGCAGGGGAGTCTCTGCACCAGTGCACCTCCCCCTCCTCCTCCTTTCTACCTTTCAGAGACCTCAGTGTTTGCATAGGTTTCTTCCTCACAAGTCCTCCTTACAACTCTTCATCCTCTCAGATTCCCTTTCTTAAATATGTTATCACAGAGGTGCATCCACCATTGCTAATTGGCTTGACCTTGACCAGAGGCAAGTTGGATTTGTAGCCAGGGGAGCTTCAAGAAGCTTCTCACAGGGACCACCACTGTAGCCTCCTCCCCCACTACCAAAACGCTCACAACACACAAACCCTACCTATTAAGACTATTTATTCTCTGACAGAAGAGTGGGGCAGTGGTGAATGAGAACACTAACAGCATTCATATACTGTTTTCAAGGTTAGTTGGTAGCATCTTTGACTTTTTGATGCAATGGTCTAACTAGGCACTGAGAAATTCTGGATGGGATTTGTTTCTCTGAACTTTAGGGACCTATAATGTAAAAGTCTAGATGCAAGCAGTGCCATTAAAATTGCTGGAGATTGAAGGCTCATTTCAGTTATATAGCTATCTAGTCTCATTGGGATGTTCTAAAGTGTCCAAGATACCCCAAAGGAGATGATATTTATAACTGCATCTGGGGAAAATTTGGCATTCTTCAGTAATAGTTTGCATTGTGTATAGATGGCAAGGTTTTGGCAGGGGGCAGGGAAGCTGCCAAGGTGGTCTCTGGAAAGAGTGGCCAGGGCTGCCTTGTGCCAGACACAGCCAGTTCCAGCCAGCTCCAACCAACCCACCGCAGGGCACAGCTGAGCTCCTCAGTTGAGTTGGCACATCTGAACTGATCAGAAGAACGTGGCCTTTTTTTACCTGCCATGGTAACTGGTGAGCAGTCTCTCTGTCTTTATTTCAACCTTTTCATTCTTCTACTTCCTATATGTTTTCCCTCTTGCCATTCCAGTGAGGAAGGGCAGTGACCAAGTGGATGAAAAACCATCACACAGCTGGGGCTAGACACAGGACAGGAAAGCCTATGATGCTTCAAAAGACACTATTTGCCCATTATCGCCAACTGAATTAATGTTTTAGTTATTGTAATCAGTGGTGTCTAAAGATTTGTTCAAATTACCAAATGACATCTACTTTAGACTGAGATTATTTTAGAGTCTTATGTTCAAGCAGCTGAATCACAACCTTACACTGTATAAACCTAAAATTAGCTGAACTAAATCCTATCCTCCATGTGATTTAGTGTTGTAATGCATGTCAGTCTTATCCCAGAGGAATATGCTTGATTTCAGTCAGTTGGGTATTCTGGAATAAGATATTTTCAATTTCTGCTTATAAACCTGTCCTCTTTGTATTACTTGATTTCATTATCAATTACACCCCATTGTGCGGATCAGAGAGAAAAAGATTAACTTTAAATCCTATTAGAATGGTTGTCCTATAACAGTTCTGTGTTCAAATCTACTGAGGTAAAAAGTGAAATGATAGAATTCTATTTCCCAAGAATATTCTTTATTTAATTAACTCAAATTATTTTTTGCAATATTTTCATGATAAAGTATAGCGCAAGTTTTGGTGTCTGGGTACAAGAGAATATTTTTGGCAGGTAGTCTCAAAAACTTTACTTATAACTTGTGTATCACCTTAATTTTCTCCTTCTTCCTATTTCCTACTTATTTACTTATGCAATTCTCAGTAACTGTTTCTGTGAATTCCTTCCCTGCTTTCTGTCTCATCTGAAGACTAAAGGAAACTGTCCAGTCATGTCTTTCTGCATTGTCTCCAGCTCCCTGTGTGTTTACAGCTTATTAGATATGCAAGAGAAGTAAACTATTGATCCTGTAAATGCTTGTAGAATAGCAATCCTCAAAGACTCCAGGACAGGAAATTTGTTCCAGAAGAATCTACTGGACAGAACAGAAAAAAAGGATCCTCTTTATTCTCACTGCCTGTTAAATTGTCATAGCATCAGGAGTTCACAGTGTATAAGGAATCATTATCATAATTCTATTCAGTATCTATAAGGTCCTTTTCATACTTAAATGCAGAAGTTTAGTATTAAAAAATAAAAAAAATATATTTATATTCCTATTATAAGATATGGAAAAATATTCCTTTACCTATGGTCATCAGAGAGAGTTCATAGGTAAAAGTAAGTCTGACTTGTTGAGATTGTTGGCTAGCAAACTCTCTCACAATACTCCTTCTTTCCAAACCCTCCTACAGTATACAACAACCAGTAGTGTGGGGCATATCATTAAACAGCTTTTCATGTTTTCCATTTAAACATTGATTATGATAGGTTAAAAAAGTTTGGTGAATGCTAACATATAGCTCCCCTCAGTTATAACTAAAGTAGAAGAAACAATTTATTACTGAGTTTAGATAACCTTATATTTCACTCTCTAGGGTGGAATAACATTATCGGAGTTGAGAATATGAGCAGTTGAATTTTATTTTACCTTTGTGATGGGTTGACCTTGGCCAGCTGCTAGACAACCACCCAGCCGCTCTGTCAGTCCTCATCCTCAACAGGACAAGGGGAAAAAATAAGATGAAAATGCTCATGGGCCAAGATAAAACCAAGGAGATAATTTGCCAGTTACCATCACAAGGAAAACTGTCTCAATTTTGAGAAAATCAATTTTATTTATTGCCAATTAAAATAGACTTGGATGGTGAGAAATAAAAAAAAAAAACAAAAAAACAGCTTCCCCCTATCATAACCCTTTTTTTCCCTGACTCAGCAACAATCTTTCCCTTCTGACTCCTCTACCTCCCCCTCCCCAGTCAGTGCAAGAGAGATGGGAAATGAGGGTTGTGGTCAGTCCATAACAGCTCATCTCTGCTGCTCCTTCTTCACACTTTTACTCTCCTCCAGCATGGGCTTTCTATGGGCCACAGTTCCTTCAGGTCATACCCACCTGCTCTGACATGGGGTCCTCCAGGGGCTGCAGGTGACTCTTTGTTCCGGCACCTGGTGTACCTCCTCGTTCTCTCACTTTGGTGTCTGTAGGCCTGTTGATCACACATTTTTCATATAATCATAGAATCATAGAATACCAGGTTGGAAGGGATCTCAAGCTTTATCTGGTCCAAGCTTTCTTGGAAAAATCATGGTCTAGACAAGATAGTCAAGCACCCCGTCCAGCTGAATCTTAAAAGTATCTAATATTGGGGAATCCACCACTTCCGTGGAGAGATTATTTCAGTAGCTGATTGTTCTCATTGTGAAAAATGTTCCTCTTGTGTCCAGTTGGAATCTCTCCAGAGGTAACTTTTACCCATTATCCCTTGTCTTTTCCATGTGAGTTCTTGTAAAAAGGAAGCCTCCATCTTCACCCTTTAAATAATGGAACATAGTGATAAGGTCTCCCCTAACCCTTCTCTTAAGGCTGAACAAACCAAATTCTCTCAGCCTTTCCTCATATGGCAGGCTTCCCAGTCCCTTGATCATTTTTGTGGCCTGGCTCTGGATCCTCTCCAGCCTGTCAACATCATTTTTGCACAGTGGGGACCAAAACTGAACATAGTATTCCAGGTGTGGCCTGACAAGCGCTGAGTAGAGTGAGATAATGACTTCTTTATCTCTGCTGGTGATGCCCTTGTTGAGGCAATCCAGCATCCTGTTGGCTTTCTCTGCCACTGAAGCACACTGTTAACTCATGTTGAGCTTGTTGGCAGCCAGGACCCCCAGGTCCCTTCCCACAGAGTTGCTCGCCAGCCAGGTAGATCCCAGCCTGTGCTGCACTCCTGGATTATGTTTTCCCAGGTGCAAGACCTTACCTTTGTCCTTGTTGAACTTCATAAGGTTCTTGTTAGCCCACTCTTTCACCTACCCAGGTCTTCCTGCAGAGTGGCTCTCCCTTCCACAGTGTCCAGTTCCCCACTTGGATTGATATCATCAGCAAACTTCATCTGGGCACACTTGATCCCATCATCTGGATCACTTATGAAGATATTAAACAGCACTGGGCCCAATATCAATTCCTGAGGGACTCAGCTTGTGTCAGGTTGCCAGCTTGAAAAGGAGCTATTTACCAGTTATTGTCAGCCAGTTCCCCACCCACTGCACAGACCACTTGTCTAGACCATATCACATCAGTTTCTCTAGGATGAGGCTGTGGGGAACCATATCAAAAGCCTTGGAGAAATCCAGGTAGGCAATGTCCACCACTCACCCCACATCAGTTGAGAAGGTTACTTTGTTGCAGGCGGCAATCAGGTTTGTCAAGCACGATTTGCCCTTGGTGACTCTGTGATGTCTTTTCCTAATCACATGATTCATTTGACTTGTGATAACCCCCAGGAGGATTTGTTCCATAACTTTCCCAGAGACTGAAGTAAGACTGATGGGCCTATAATTTCCTGGATCCTCCTTTAAGCCCTTCTTATAGATGGGGTTGAAGCCTTCTTTCAGTCTTCTGGGATGTCCCCCAATCTCCATGACTTCTCAAAGATTATGGAGAGTGACCTCACAATGTCAACCAGCTCTCTTCACAGAATCACAGAATCACAGAATCATCAAGGTAGGAAAGGACCTTGAAGATCATCTAGCCCAACCGTTAACCTAGCACTGACAGTTCCCAACAACACCATATCCCTAAGGGTTATGTCGACCCTACTCTTAAACACTTCCAGGGATGGGGACTCCCCCACCTCCCTGGGCAGCCCATTCCAATGCCTAACAACCCATTCTGTAAAGAAATACTTCCTGATATCTCGTCTAAACCTTCCCTGGTGCAACTTGAGGCCATTACCTCTTGTCCTATTGCTTATTACTTGGTTAAAGAGACTCATCCCCAGCTCTCTGCAACCTCCTTTCAGGTAGTTGTAGAGGGCGATGAGGTGTCCCCACAGACTCCTCTTCTCCAGACTAAACAACCCCAGTTCCCTCAGCCACTCCTCATAAGATCTGTGCTTCAGACCCTTCACCAGCTTCGTTGCCCTTCTCTGGACACGCTCGAGTAATTCAATGTCCTTTTTGTAGTGAGGGACCCAAAACTGAACACAGTAATTGAGGTGCGGCCTCACCAGTGCCAAGTACAGGGGTAAGATCCCTTCCCTGTCCCTGATGTCCATGCTATTTCTGATGCAAGCCAGGATACCATTGGCCTTCTTGGCCACCTGGGCACACTGCTGGCTCATGTTCAGCTGGCTGTCAACCAACAGGTCCCTCTCTGACTGGCAGCTCTCCAGCCACTCCTCCCCAAGCCTGTAGCTCTTCTGGGGGTTGTTGTGGCCGAAGTGCAGTACTCGGCATTTGGCCTTAGTGAAACTCCTACAGTTGGCCTTAGCCCATCACTCCAGCCTGTCCAGATCTCTCTACAGAACCTCCCTACCCTTGAGCCAATCAACACTCCCACCCAACTTGGTGTCATCTGCAAACTTACTGAGGGTGCACTTGATCCCCTCGTCTAGATCATCAATAAAGATGTTAAAAAGGAGTGGCCCCAAAACCGAGCCCTGGAGGACACCACTCGTGACTGGCTGCCAACTGGATTTAACTCCGTTCACCACAACTCTTTGGGCCCGGCCATCCAGCCAGTTTTTTACCCAGCAAAACACCCTTGGGTGGATAACGTCAGGGCCTTTTGATTTGTAGGGGTCAAGCTCCTGTTACAGTTTGCATACCAAATCTTCCTTCACTGACAGTGGGTCTGTGTCTGCATCGACCTGGATTTTGTTCCCAAGTCCTGAGGCCCAACAGTGTAGGTAAAGACAGAGATGAAAAAAGTGTTGAGAACCTTTGCCTTTTCAGCATTGTTGGTGACTAAATCACCTCTCCTATTTCACAGCTGGCCAATATTTTCTTTCTGTTTCTGCTTGTTGTTTACATACCTGAAGAACCCTTTCTTGTAGTTGTTGACATCTCTGGTTAATTTCAATTTGAGCTGAGCTTTATCTTTTCTAATTGTATCTCTGCATTCACTGGCAATGCCCACGTAGTTATCAAAGGGTACTCATCTGCTTTTCTGTCTCTGGTACACTTTTCTTTTGGTTTTGAGCAGACTCAGAAGCTCACAGTTAAGCCAGGAGGGTCCCTTGCTCCACCCGTGTCCCTGACCTTTAAAGGGGACAAACTGGTTTTGTGCTTCCAGGAGAACATTCTTGAAAAAATCCCAGCACTCACTGGCTCCTTTATTCTCCGTGGAAGCTTTCTGCTGAATCCCTTCCAACTGAGCTCTGAAAGAGCTGAAGTTTGCTCTTCTACAATCTAAACCCTTTTTCTCAGCTTCAGCCTCCAGAATGCTCAGCAGGATCCCAAACTCCATAATATTGTGATCCCTGCAGGCAATGCTATCTCTGAGAGAGTAGAAAGCAGCTTTTCTTGGTTTGTGAGTAGCAAGTCCAGCAATGCCTCATTTCTGGTTGACACATCTAATATTTGTATGAGGAAGCAGTCCTCTACGCATTCTAGGAACTTGATAGATGAATGCGAGCTGCTGTATTGTTCTTCCAACAAAAATCTGTCTAGTTGAAGTCACCCATAAGAACCATGTTCTGTTGACCCAAAGTTTGTTTATGTGACCCAAATATTTCTTTGTTGCCTTTGTTGTCTTGGCTTGGAGGTTGGTAGCAGATGCTAACTGTAAGATCCCCCTTGGAGATGACTCCTCTGTTATTGAGCCCACAGGCCTTCAATAGGGCTTCCACAATTGCCGTAGTTGACTTCTATACATTCAGGATTCTCCTTAACATAGAGCGTGACTCCTGCACCTCTTCTTCCATGTCTGTCTTTAGAAAACATCTTATAACCATACATCACAGTTGTCCAGTCATGTGGGTTGTCCCACTAAGTTTCAGTTATTGCTATGTTTTCATAACTTTCTGACTGGTTGCAGAGCTCCAGTTCCTCCTGATTTTTCCCAAGGCTGCGTGCATTGGTATACATACAATGGAGGTGGTTGATCTTCTGTTTCACATCTTGGGAGGCAGCCAAGGAACATTTGTCACTGCTCTTGTTGGCCTGGCTTATTCCCCAGTTGGTTGCAATACCGTGAACATTGCCCCTTTGGATCTAACGTTACCCCAAGTCCTTCATTTTAAAGCCCGCCTCACCAGATTGGCCAACCTGCTGCGAAAGATTCTAAACAGGTGGATCCCATTCTCCCTAACAGGCTATGGTCATCAAAGAATGTTCTGTTGTTATGACAGCTAAAACACTCACAACAGTACCGGCCACTAAGCCAGAAGTTGATTTGCATTATATGTCTATTTCTGGCCGCACCCTTTCCTCTGACTGGTAAAATGGAAGAAAAGATAACTTGAGCATCAATACTTTTCCTTCCACCCCGATGGCTTTGTAGTCTTCCTTGATTCTGTCCAGGTTCTGACTTGTGGTGTCATTTCTGCCCACATGAAACAGTAGCAATAGATAGCAGTCTGTGCTTTTGACAAGTTGTGACAACGTCTCAGCAACATCTTGGACCTTAGCTCCTGGAAGGCGGCATACATCTAGTGATTCCTTATCAGGCTGGCAAATGGACATCTCAGTGCCCCTCAACAAGTCACACACTATGAGCACTTATTGTTTCCTTTTGCATTATCTGCTGTGTGCTGCTGGTACACTTTCTCCTTGCAGACCTTGCTCATGGGCGTCTACAGCTATTAAGGCTTCATATCTGGCTTTGGTTGTAATGCTGGAGGGTGGGGACTGAAGCAGAGTGCCACTTTTGTGGGTCACCAGGGTCCAAGGTGATGGATGATCCATCCAATTCTCTGTGATGTCCACCACAGGAGTGGTTCTGAAACTACTTATCTATCTCCCTCTTCACTCCTCACTGCCTGTGTGCCATTTTCTGCCCTTTCTTAAACCTGTTTTCCCTGAGGTGTCACCATCTCGGCTGCTGGGCTCAGCTGTGCCATGCTGGATCCTTTGGAGCCAGCTGAAAACAGGTCTGTCCAGCATGGGCAGCTCTGACCTCTCCTCACAGACACCATCCCTGCAGCCCGCTGCCTTTCCCCCCCCCCCCCCCCCCAATACCTGGACACCTACACCAAATACATAATTTTTCTTTTTTGTTAAGAGTTTGAATTAATATAGTTTTTCTGAGAGTAGCTTAAAAGATGAACAATTCAGGAAGACATTAAACTTTACAAGGAACCTCTGTTCCAACTGTTTGTATGTAAAGCACAATACTGAAAAGTTAACCCAAGCCACCCAAAAAACTTTATTTTTTTATTATTTCTGTAAAACTAACACTCTTTAAGAGCTATACAATATTTTTAAATAATCTATTTTTGCATGTGTTTAATTTCTCATCAATATTTGCAAATTAATGAAATTCTACTTAAGATATTTAATGATGGGAAACCTTGAGATATGAAGTTTCAGTTGAATAAACTTGTCAAACCAAGGATGCCTATGAAAACTGTTGAAACCTACTCAACCTAAGTGCACTGTAACAACTAAATAACAACTGGAAGTTATTATTTTAATGTAAACACATTGGAAAACCTTTTTTAGGCCAAGATAAAACCAAGGTCATAAAGTAATCCTCCTTGATCACCTCATGGATTATGATAGCCACCCAAGCAGGTATTTTCACTTTAAAGAAATTATCGGGTTTTTTATAGTGCTAGATGTTTAAGCATTCCTGTATTGCATGGTTTGTATCCCAAATGATTAGATAGCGTTAAAAAAAAGTTATTCCCTGAAACAACATAGTGGTAAAGTTCTTTTATGTCCTTGGCTAAGTAGCTCCTGGCACAGAATAAAAATTACTAACCTCTCCTAGGCATGTATCACAGCTATCCCATGTATCATCAGACAGTCCCAAACTCCTGACACCAGTGGGAAAGTCCGGAACAAGACAGACTTACCCTCAGTGGAGGAGGATCAGATTAGGGAATATTTAAACAAACTGAACATATATAAATCCATGGGACCTTCAAGTGTTGAGAGAGCTGGCTGATGTCACTGTGAGGACACTCTCGATTATCTTTGAAAGGTCATGGCAATCAAAGGAAGCTCCTGAGGACTGAAAGAAAGCAAATATCACTCCTATCATCAAGAAGTGCAAGGAATTACTCAGGGAGGTACAGGCCAATCAGCCTCAGCTTGTTCTCCTGACACGTGATGGTGCAACTACTCATTGAAACAATTTCTAAACACATGAAGGACAAGATACTGATTAGGAGGAGTCAGCATGGATTTAAAAAGGGGAAATAATTTCTGACCAACCTGGTAGTCCTCTTCAAGAAACTGTTTTAGTGGATGAGGGGCAGTAGTAGATGTTGCTTATCTTGACATTAGTAAGTCTTTTTCAATATGTCACAATAACAGACTCATAGACAAACTGATGAAGTATGGACTAGATAAGTGGACAGTGAGGTAGTTTGACAGGGAGCTTGAACCATTGGTTTCAGAAGGCTGTGATCAGCAGATGAATACTACATGGAGTCCTGTCACTAGTAGTGTACCCAGGGGTCAATACTGGGGACAGTACTTTTTGACATCTTCACTAATGACCTGGATGGTGGAACCAAATACACCCTCATCAAGTACACAGATGCAATACAAATCTGGGAGGAGTGGTTGATACAACATATAGTTGTGGAAGATGCTGCTCTTCACATGGACCTCAATAGGCTGGAGAAATAGGCAGAGAGAAATTTAATGAAGTTCAACAAGAGGAAATGACAACTCCTGGCCCTGGGGAGGAATAATGCCATGTCAACCTCCTGGTAAGCAGCTTTGCAGAAAAGACATGGGGTGTCCTGAAGAAAAACAAGTTGGACAAGAAGGGAGGGCTGAGAAGGGATCCTCTCAGTGTATATGGGAGGGAGTAAAAATGACAGAGCTGAAGTCTTTTCAGTGATGCCCAATGAAAAGAAAAGGGGCAATGAGCACAAACTGAAATACAGTATAATCCACTGAAAATAATAATAAAAAAAAATTTACTTTGAAGGTTACCAGATACTGGAACAGGTTGCTCAAAGAGATTGTGGAGTCTCCATCCCTGGAGATATTAAAAAACTAACTGGACACAACTCTAAACAAGGTTCTCCAGCATGGGTTCTGAGCATGGGTTTGGACTAGGTGATCATGAGAAGTACCTTCCTACCTCAGCCATTCCAAGATAGTGTGTGATTTTGTTTTGTTCATGTACCTGTTCCATTATATCTTTATCAGAGATGCTGTCTTTAAAAGGACAGGGAGTGCTGATTTCCTGTAGAGTTGTGAGATACGTGACTTAATGCTCAGATTTGCCTGAGGCCTCACAATTCAGCAACAAATTAAAGGATGGTAATATTAATGTTAACTAACATTTGAAGCAACACTACTGTGTGTTCCCTGTTTCCTACCACAGAATACATCATCCTTTGTATTACCTTTAAGATCTCTAACTTAATCACATATTACTATGTTCTCTTCAGAAAAGAAGACTCTGCTTAATCATTCAAGCCACATCAAATTTGAAACCATACTTTTGAAATTAATCTGTGTATTTTCACCGCCAACTATTTGGTTGTGTATGTGACAGTACAGCTCTGAATACAACCCTGCGTACTTTTGTTTTGGAAATATTAAGCACATTTTTGGCACTTGAATAACAATGAAAACAACTGCAATGACAAATTGTGACAGTCTGTGCCAGCTGCCTAGATGTACAGTGGATGTAAATCATAACCATGTTTCAAGGGCACTATGCTGATTTATATGAGCTATTTAAGTGCTTATGTCATATTACATCTGCAGTCAGGCAAATTTCATGCTACAGTGGAAAGATCCAGAGAAAGAGTCCTAAATTCCACTTGCCTCAGATGAGGTTGCACAAGATCAGAGGCTATCTTAAGGCTCTTCTCTTCATTGGTAAAATAACCAAATCCCATGTTTTGCTGCTATTTGCATTCTGACTGTGCAGAGCTTGCATTTAATTAGTAGTTTATTATAGAAGTGGGGAACTATATAAGTAAGTTTATTGCCTGGCTTATTCCTTTGAGTCCAGTTCATAAGCAAGCATAGAAAATAGCTGCTGTTTGTCTCTTTACAATCTATCCTAGAAGCCACTCTCACTCCTAACTTGTAAGCATGATTGCTAGAGCTAGTACATGATACTGGAATTTCAGGAAAAACAAGGGAAAAAAAAGGTCATATTCCTATTCCTTTTTCTTGACCTTTTTTTTTTTTTTTTTTTTTTTTTAAATATATTCCTCATTTTTTGCAAGAATAAGTTGGGAAAAGTATCCATTTGAAGGCTGCTAAAGTACATGTGAGAGCTTACAGCTGAAGATATACAATTATTTCTAGGACCAAATGGAAACAGGGAAACATGGACTCGTAACACTAAGCTTGGGCAAGGCAGCTTAAGTTTTGTGTATTATTTCAAGGTGTTTCTTATTGTTGATAAAATTGTAAATCTGATCTATATCATATATATGTATATAAATTTAATAATTAAACTAATTTTCCTTACTTCAGCTTAAAAAAAGTGAATGGAAAGATTTTATGTTTTCATATCTTGAATTTTTTACATTATGAGTAAGGAATGTGAAATATTCATGGAAAAATAATTTTGATACAATTTACACCAGAACAAATCCAACTAATAGCAAAGGAACATCCTGCAGTAAAATGTCATATTTTTTATCCAAGACCATGTCATAAATTTTAGAAAAAAAATATTTCAGTGGGGTCCTTTTATTTTCTGCAGCTGGAAATCTGAATAATATGATTGAGGCTGACCTTGTTTCATTATTGTTCCAAGATACCTTGTTAATAGTCCTCTTTTGCATTTCTGTTTGCACACTCGGTCATGTACTTTTTTCCCTACATAGCGCTATAGTACCAGGTGTAGCTTATTAAGTTTACGATCTGTTGAACATTTGGATTCAGCTGTAAATGTTGGCATTTGCGCCCTATTGGGACTTCTTGCCAAGCAACCATGCATTTTTCTTTATTATATTTCAAAGGTTAGATTCTTGTGCATAGTCTAACTTTGGAGAGAATGTAGGTTATTCATTTGATTTCTGGAAACACCGTTGTTGTCAACAAATATGGTATAGAAGAATTATTAAAGCTTCCCAAGCAGATAAGTACATGTCAAAACTAATGCCACTGTAAAGATTGTTTCTGGTCTAGCTTCACATAAATCAGAATTGCAGAAGCTTCAGAGGTACAATATTAATAAAAGTCTCCATTAAAATAAATAAATAAACCACTGTATGTAAGGTGCAGCTGTTCTTAAAAACTTGTTTACATAGAGAGAACTGTGACCTTCATTTTCTGTCCTAGTAATCTACCTCACCTGTTTTTTTCTTGTCTACAGTGTTTTTTTCTGTTGGGAGAAAATTATGGTCTTAATAAATACTGTATAGTATTAGAGAGAAACAATCTTACTTTTACAGTAATCTAAAATTTTATTTTTAAACTAATTCAATAATTGTTCATGATTTCAGTTAAACTTTACTTAACAAATAGAAGATTAGTAAAAACTTTAATGGGGCCCACCATTATTATGAATATATATATACATTTGTGTATTTTTAGTCTTGTTTCTTTCAGAATCAACTTAATCTCTGTGTGTGTGTTCATGTAGTTATTAGCTTTTGAAATTTTGCACAGAAGTAACTTTGATCATTTCAGTTTATATTGCTCTGCAATCTTTTTTGATCTTTGTATATAACCTCTGAATTTGACAGATGTAGAAGTCTCAAAAAATTATTACATTTCTACAAATTTCATAGAAATAAAATTTTGCTAGAGGAAAGTCTCATTTGCAGAAGTCTCAAAAATTATATTTCTACAAATTTCATAAAAATAAATTTTTGCTAGATGAGAGTCTCATTCAATATCCCAGCTATGCATTATATGACTACATCTAGTTAAATGTTAGAGAAACTACAAGAAAAATAGCAATTTTACCCAGCTTTCCTGCAAAGCAAGGCTGATGTAATTAGTCTCCATGAATGTATCTCATACTTACCCATGGACTTTTGATCCACTGACTGATTTCAATCTAATGCAGCAGAACAATTGACGTCTGATATTTACATTTCTAGAAGTTTTAAAGCAGATGGTTAGATAAAGCAGAAAATCCCCTAATAACTTGCCATCTTTCTGGTTTCACAGTTGCACACAGGAGCCTGCATGTCTCTGACAGAATACAGTGCAGATAGAGATTGTGGGTATATGAAGGGCTAACAGTAAATGATAATGTAATTCACTTAAGAAGTCAGACAGCCAAGAGACACAAATGCATACTAAACTATACTTCAGTAGATCCAGATCAAAAAGTGAGTTTGTTTAGGATATGAAATAAAACATTTTTAAAACATTCACTACAAATTTAATAAAAGGATTTTTATTTTCTCATGAAGTAATCAACACATTAAGGCTACTGTACATACTACTGTTCCTTTCTGATTTACTTTTTAAAAATACAGGACTTTTTTATTTCGATGTTTGGGACTCAGCTGTCTCAGACAAAATGTCTTTCCCATTATTTATCTCAGTGCCTATAATCAGCTTGAATGACATGTGTGTGAAATTCTGAGCACTAGGCAGGGTATAAAATTTCCATGCCTATGAGTCTGGAATCATAGAATTTCTCAAGTTGGGAGGGACCCGTAAGAATCATTGAGTCCAACTCCCTGCTCCTCTCAGGACTACCTAAAACCAAGTCATATGACTAAAAGCATCACCCAGACGCTCCTTGAACACTGACAGGGTTGGTGCCATGAGCACTTTCCTGGGGAGCCTGTTCTAGTGACCAACCACCCTCTCAGTGAAGAACCTTTTCCTAACATCCAGTCTGAACCTCCCCTGATGCAGCTTCATTCCATTTCCTTTTGTCCTGTCGCTGGTCACCAGAGAGAGGAGACCAGCACCTCCCCCTCGGCTTCCCCCTTTGAGGAAGTTGTAGATTGCAATAAGGTCACCCCTCAGCCTTCTTTTCTCCAAGCTGAACAAATCAAGTGACCAAACCAACCTATCTCTTTTGTAGTCAAAAAGTTTGTATATGATGACCTTTAAAGTGTAAAAGAATATGTTCAAACTGAATTCTATAGAACAAGAGGAGAATTTTTTGTGAGAGATGTTGGGAACACAGGTTTCTATGATTCCACAGTTTGTATTTCAGAAGTTATGCGTGACATCCAAATTATATTTTAGTACTCTTTTTATCTTTCAAGGAATTAATCTTTTTTAGCTCTTATTTAGGGACAAAGAATGGGTAATATGGGAAAACTGGAGCTTTGGACACAGAGATTTGATTCCTAGTTCTGTCATCCCATGTGGTCTTAGGTAAATCATCCAATTCACTATGCCTATAAATATGTCTTCACAGCAGTGCAGATTAAGCAGGCTGGCTACATATGACATAACCAAGAATAGGAAGCAATGAAATGAAGAATTAAATACTTTGGGTAAAGCTGCAAAATTTCCAGATCCAAACTGGTGTTACAAAATGGAGAATTACTTGCTTTATTTGTACTGCTAAATGACATCTTGGCGATCAATATACAGTCTTGAAACCAGGGGTACAGACTAGCCCACAGACAGATTTCTTGGGGGTAATTTCTTCTAAAACTAACAGCTTGCATGCACAGCATGTATGTGTGCTTCAATATCCTCTGAGTGGACCCCTATCTCTAGGAAAATGTGATTGTTGTCATCTATTTTTGTACCTGTTTAATATGCTTGAAAGGTTGTGATGGATTTTTTTTTTGCAGCCCATCAGAGGAGTGTTTCTGTAGCATGAACCTGAGGGATATGTTGCACAGTCTGGTGTGTGGCATGAGCATCCACAGTTGCCCTTGAGGATGCAAAATCAGAGACAAGTACTGGATGATTTTATAGGATAGAGAGAATCATCCAGATGTGTTCTTGTTCACAGTGCCTTCTGGTTCTCTGAAGAACTTTCCCCAGAATAACATCTGCACTTTGTTTTAGTTAGAGGAGGACAAATAGAACCAAGAAGAGAGATAACAAATAAACAATGTGGAAAGTCAGGGGTCCATATTTTATCTAACAAGACAGGCAGGTTTGAAAGCCTGCTGAGAGGAGTGAGAACAGGTAATTTGGCCTCAGAATTTGCGAAAAGCCCTTAGAGTCCACAGAGGGACTGCAGACTGATTGATTGAATTGAAACCTATAACAAAGAACTGCCTTGAAAGAACATGTTGCCCAAGACAGCTGTGGAGTCTCCATTCTTGGAGATATTAAAAAACTGTCTGGACATGGTCCTGGACAGCTGGCTTTAGGTGGCCCTGCTTGAGCAGGGGAATTGGACCAGATGAACCCCAGAGGTCCAGTTCAACTTTAACCATTCTGATTCTCTGAACATAGGTCCAGGACTAGTTATCCAAGCTTCTCTCTATCCCAGCTCCACATTTTGCTTCATTACACACTCTGAATTATCTCTTAAAATTTAAATATTCAGATTTGTGCTTTAATATATGCATGATCTCTATATGGTGAAAACCTTTGAAACTGTACTGCAGATCATATAATTGTGGAGATAATTCAGTAAACCTTATTTATATTTCAACCATTAGAAGCATGTTTAAATGTTTAAATATTGCTGCATGCCTAAAACAGATTTCTGCTATGTTGACTGATTTATTTTTTTTCTGAGCCAACTTAATGCATTTAAGGTCAGTAGTTAAAAATTTTATGTCAATATACTTTACCTCATATATAGGTTATATTTAACTAGATAACAAGTTCTTAACTCAACTTTGTTTCCTTCAGATCTTTAAAACTTTTTTATACTCTTCTTTAGCTTTAACTCATCTATATGACTGTGGTCAATTTTAAATTTTTATCACTTGGCTAGTTACTCTGTTTATTCTGTTTGGTCTCCTATCTCTTGATCATTTTCTGCATTAAAACTGTACATTACTTCTTGTTACATAAATGGCTTCCTTACTAACATCTTTTGCGGAAAAAAAGATAAGGAGCCATTTATAAAAAGCAGTCATCTGATCTAATATTTCTTAATGTGGTATTCCATTATTTTTATCTTCATTTTTCTATGACTATGTCCCCAAAGATTTCAGTGACTTAATGATATTTAGCAGTTTAAACAACAAAAATGTTTAGTTTTCTTTGATTTGCTAAATTTAAAATATTATTTACTAAATAATGTATTTCTAATGTATATATTTAGAAACTGAATGTGTTTGAATATTAATTAATAATATATTCTTCCGAATATTTTTCAAGTCATGGCCAGTTTCATTTAACCTTCATAAACGCCTCCATGATATTAAGTACAACAGCATCAGTACCATCCAAGAATATCTGAAATAGTGACCAGCAATATGGCAGCATAAAAAGGTGAGTATGAGTTTATTAGTGCTGATATCACTGAAGTATCTACACCTTACAGAATAACATTTATTGGTCAACTGACTGGAGAACCTAACTTTAATGTCAGGGTCAGGAATGTTCCTTTTCCTCTGACTAATGGAATCATGAATCCTGATTTTTATTTTTCATTACTAATTCAATTCTGATCAAAGCCACTTACAGTGAATAAATCTAAGCTAAACTAGAAACATTTGAAGGGCACTGGAAACACAGCTAGGTTTCCAGTAAAGTAGCAATCTTCTATTGAAATGTTCTATGTAAAATCTTCTCCAGAATAATTTTTTTAAAGAAATTTCAAACAATAACTAGAATTTACCCAAGCATGCACACACAAACATAATGCTGTGAAATTATTAGCGCTCATATAAGATACTGTGTTTCACACCGTAAGTCACTTTTCTTTAGTAATTCCCAAAATAGAAATAAATAGGTAAATAAATAAATAAATAAATAAAAGAATTATCATCTTGCTTTTACATTGTGTGAGTCTCTAGTTAACAATACTGACCTGGACCTGTGTTATATTCAGGGTCAAATTCACTGGCAATTTCCATTCTTTCATATAGAAATAAATGTGTATTTCTCTTTTGACACGTTGCAAAACTGATCTTTCAAATGACAGTAAGTCTCTTATTGTGAGTGATTTTTTTACAGTTTCCTGCCAAATGTCTTGTAAGTAACAAGCTCACTAAATGGGAAGTTCCTGTAAGGATTTGACGACATGGTCCAAGAATTCATAATTAAAATATATTATTCTTACTTTAATGAAACCTAATCATATTTTCTTTTGCTAAGACTTTTTGAATGCACTAGGAGTTTTCTCTGCCCTACTAAAGTATAACAAGTAAAGAAGTTTGAGAGAAGAGCATATTGCTTGGTGCCTGGAGTCTTATGATCTTGAGCAAGAAGAAAACATAAGGACTGAAAACACTGTAAAATGTGCCATCAAAAGGATAAAGGTCAGACCACATTCAGTTAATTTCTTCATGTCTTAAAGTCTTTCACTCAGCAGTTTCAGGGTTGGTACTGCAGTCCTGTGATTTTCTGGACATCATGAAAAGCATAATTTGTTAGTACATTTCCAAAACTGACAACAAATCTTTTTTCTAGTAATCTGAATGCCACATTACAAAACTATCTCTGAAGAGATAATTTTCTGTGTAGTGCACCGTTAAAGCAGATGCATAGATAAAATGAGTATAGGACTACTTTCTGCGTGTTATCTAGTGGTTTATTTCCACTAACAGGGATGTGTAGTGTAGGTATTAAGGAAATATTTTATTCACTGAATTTAGACCACAAGCAACACCTATTCAGAGGGGTTCAAAAATATTTTCTTCAAAGATACTTTTAGAGGGTGCCAGTGCCTAAAGCATTTTTGAAGACCCAAAAAACATTACTGTCTGAGTAATGCAGAAGATCTCTTCCCAAAAGTAAATTTTGTGCAGCAGAGGAAAAGAGAGTAAATAGAAAGTGATGATCTACTGAGATCTATCTGGACAGAAAATACATACTTCTTTTTAGTGCACTGCCCTGTGCATTGTATTATGTTTAATATACCCCTGATAAAAGAAGCAGAGTTCAATCAATAATGGTTGCTTTTAACCAAGGTTAAAAGAACATTTGAATTTTCTATTCTTTTACACACAAGTGACTATCTTCAGATAGAGATAGTAGCTTTATTTTTCTCCTCTTCTTTCACTCCTTTTATTTAATACATGTATCTGCTGTGTCATATTAGCTCAGTTTGCTCCCAAGTATTTCCAAAAAAATATAAACACACAAGATTGTCAGTCACATTAATATACGATTTAACACATCCAAAATAATAATTGCTCTTTGGCAGTTAACAGAGAACAAGGCAACACTGGAACAGGGGGCTAGTGTAGCCTTTCAGATGGGGTTAGATCTTCCCTCTTCCTCTGAAGAGCTGGAAGCTTACTAACACTGCTCAGCATAGCCATGCACAGTGAGGAAGGGGAAATGTTCAGTTAGAGAATGCTTGTGGCTGTCTTGAATATAATAGCAACACAGAAGAGTAGGGGATACAAGACTGATGCTTCCCTGAGGCTGCAGAAGAACTTTTAGATTAGCTCTGCTCTCGTTCTGAGGATTTTTCACATATTTCTTGGTCTTTGCTGAGTACCCAGAAGAGCTAATGAATTTGAGGATGGGAATAATCCACCTTCTTCAATGACTCTATTCTGCTAAAATCTTGTGATATGTAGCCATATATCTGCCCATATATAGGGCTTTTAGGTGTCTTCAGTTCTTCCAGAATATTTGTCTTTGAAAAGCCACTTCCACCCACAGAAACGTAGTGTCCTTTATCTGTTAAGTATGTCTTTTATGTCTAATCTAAATCTCTGACCATTCAATATCATTTGTAGTGCCTTTTCTTCACAATCTGTAGTACATTTTGCTTAAATTTGGCACACTGCGCTTTAAATTTCAGTTCTAAATGATCTATCTAGGTATTAAAGATGCATTTAAGCACTTTGTAGTGCTAGATAATTGATGCCTTAAGTTTCTACGGCCTTTTACTAGTGGCTTCATAGGGTTCATTTGAAGGTAAAGTACCATCCATGAGAGGTAATTGGGGGGTGTTGGCTGAGAGCTGAGCCTGATGTAATTCTCAAAATCTATTGCTCTAAAATTCTGAATTCATTTCCAGGGAGTTCTGCCAGGGTAACCAATATGTGGTCTTATCATGGGTGCTAAGAAGTATAACTGTTATGTTGTGTTTAAATTTCTATAGGTAAAAAGAACATACATACATAATTCAGGAAATAGTAACTGTTTCTCAATTAAATAAATGCTAAGAGTTACAATTTGCACATACTGTGGCCACGGGAAACATTGATTATGTTTTAAATTATTAATCCTTTCAAACAATTAGTTACAGGAAAGATCATGACATCTGTTGTATAATGATACTGAAAGTCTATTTAGGGTACATATATAATGCATTGTATATTACGTTGATATTCTATAGCTATAACCCATTAAACGTCATTATAATATAGGAATTACTACAGCACTGTATAAATTATAAAAATGCTTTAAAGTTACCTTGGGTACTGCAACCTTTTTCTATTAATAACAGCAGTGTTATGGAGTTTGACTGTTCTCTGCTACATTCTGAAGACAATAAGTACATCTGATAATAATCAAAGAGAAAAATCTGTCTCTCTGGAAGCGATACAATTCTCCAAACTTAGACATCCAGTTTCTTTTCAGATGTTTTAGACTATTTGAGACTTCTGTGTCAGGTTACTAACTATGATGCAAGGTCCCTGACTTACTGGAGTGGCTGACAGAGACCAGTCTGGATACTCTGGAACATCTAAAATCGCAACACTTTCTCTGCTAGTGGAACTTAATCCAACTGAAACACCCATAGGCTTCCCTGTGAAGTGATCTTCAGATTAATGCACCCTGTTCCTCAGGCTTTGCTGGTGATTCCATCCATCCAAAGAGAGTTTACACTGAAACTTTTGTGCTTTACCATTTTTCTAAATACTTCTTTTAAAAAATGTGACTTTTCAACACTACAGAAACTCTGGTGGACTACTGCAAGAAGAATATCCAATAGGAATAAGTGGAGCTTGTTTTACTGATTTAGCAATTCCAGATATATCTCATCGTCCATCTGGAAACACTTAATCAGGTGAGTTTGCTTGCTTTTAATTTACCAGTGAAGGATCTTAGATATTATTATTTTTTAAAAAAATTTACTACTGTCCTTCTGCATAATCCCACTCAGAGAAGAACTATATGACATAATGACAAAATGCCTGTTTCCATTATGCACTATTGCCACCCACCCTGACTATCAGAACAGCTGCATTAACAAATCATTGGTGGAAAAACTTTAATAAAAAACCCCAAACGCAAGAGCTCATCTCCTACTACTCTGCTTTAGTGTGAGGTTTGTCTGTTTGTATTTTAATGACACTGGAACAGTAGATAGTAGATGGCAAACCAGAGGAACCGTAAGAAATATTCTCTTCCCAGCTCCTCTCAGAGATAAAAGCCTGATCTTAGAAATGTGTAGAAATATCCACCTTTTAAGTATTCCATTAATTTTTTTGTGTACAATTTGCTAACTGGTCACGCTCAGCAGTAGACATAGAACATTTAATTGAATAAGTGGAAGTACTGATTTGTTAAAATTAACAGGTCTGGTTCAGTTTTCAAGTTTGAACTGATCTCTTTCAACACTTAGAACAGTGGAAATCTACTTGTGTATTCAGAGTTCTAACAACCATTTTTAATAGTTAGCACATTCCATAATCTAAACATATTCCCAGTTCTATCCTGAAATGCTGTTCAGGACCCCTATCTTGACTTTTTCTTACTCGGACTACTAACAGCATTAAAGTCATATCAAAAAGTGAGAAGAGGCAAAGAAATTGGTTAACAGCAAACGCAAGAAAGTTTAAGTGCTCAGCAATATTTTCCTTTGGATTTTCTGTCAGTAAACATGTATATGCAATAGGCATACAAAATTGAGTTTCCTCATCTCTCCCCCTTTGTTTTGGCTGAGAAAAAACAGTAAGAGAGATCTGGCAAACTAAGCAGATGCTGATTTCTGCAGCATCTGTCATGGGCTGTTTACTAGCTCTGGCAAAAGCAGCAAATGTAAATTGTAAAGAATTTGCACTACATACTCACAGAGGATAGACAACCAGCCTGTTGACTGGTAGAGAGATGGCTAGAGACAGTACTAATCCAACAAAGATCTCCATTATGAATAAGTGTGCTTAGGATTGTGCAGCAAACTTTTCAGTAACTCCCCATGTCATTTTCTTTACATTAATAATGAAAGAGCCATTTGATAGATGGAAGAAAAAGAAGTAGATTGACTCATAAAACTTCATATTCAGACACAAGAATTCCACAATTTTGGAAAAATATTAGCTGTGTAGGCTTTCTAAGCAGGACTGTTTAAGTTCTAACGTGAAATATTTCAGTAATTTTCCAGAAATTGTGCTCTCTAAGTTAAGTAAATAAAATTTTCCCAATTTAGAATATATGAGTTTTGCTTCTTTTGGATGCCGTATGCAAGTATTTTTGCTATAACCATACATATTTACAGAAGTACCCTATTCCACTGTTCTCTCATGAAATTTCCCTGCTTTTACTCTGTAGCTGAAGAATACAGAAAGATGTGTATCTTAGGGTAACATTTTCCACAGTGTGTTAACTTAGATAAAACTTTTCATTGTGTCAGCACAGAACACTCTTTTAATAAAAAACTGGCTTCCTTAAACATTTTAGTCATAACCCAAGCATTGAAAGGCTGAGGGCAGCCTTCTCTGAAACCTTTGCCAAGATCAAAGGATGAAAGGATCGGAGAAAAATCTCTATAATGCTCACCTAGGGAAAATTAAACCTTTACTATGACAGAAAAAGAAGAGTTATAGTTAGGAAGTATATGAATGCTTGTTGTATTTTCTACCCCCTGTCCAGTTTACAATGAACTTAAAAGGCAACAGAAAACTTTGTTTTGTGTGCACCCACCACTGAAGCCAGATCCGAGTGCACCCACCACCGAAGAACTAAAGACTGAGGACCAACAGGACGCCGCTGGATCCATGGTGGTGACTATTTTTGCAACTGTATTCTGGATGTTTGCTTGATTTGATTTTTTGCCCATCTATAAGAAGAGTCGGAGGGATGATCCAGGAAATTACAGGCCTGTCAGCTTGACTTCGGTACACAGGAAGCTCATGGAGCAGCTCATCCAGAGTACCATCTTACAACACATGCAGGACAACCAGGGGATCAGGCCCAGTCAGCATGGGTTTATGAAAGGCAGGTCCTGCTTGACACACCTGATCTCCTTCTACGACAGGGTGACCTGCTTATTGGATGAGGGAAAGGCTGTGCATGTAGTTTACCTTGATTTTAGCGAGGCTTTGACACCGTTTCCCACAGCATTCTCCTGGCAAAACTGGCTGCTTGAGGCTTGGATGATCGCATGCTTTGCTGGATAAAAAACTGTCTGGATGGCCGGGCCCAAAGAGTTGTGGTGAACGGAGTTAAATCCAGTTGGAGGCCAGTCACAAGTGGTGTCCCCCAGGGCTCGGTTTTGGGGCCACTCCTGTTTAACTTCTTTATTGATGATCTAGACGAGGGGAACGAATGCACCCTCAGTAAGTTTGCAGATGACACCAAGTTGGGTGGGAGTGTTGATCTGCTCGAGGGTAGGGAGGCTCTACAGAGAGATCTGGACAGGCTGGAGTGATGGGCTAAGGCCAACTGTAGGAGTTTCACTAAGGCCAAATGCCGGGTGCTGCACTTGGGTCACAACAACCCCCAGCAACACTACAGGCTTGGGGAGGAGTGGCTGGAGAGCTGCCAGTCAGAGAGGGACCTGGGGGTGTTGACTGACAGCCGGCTGAACATGAGCCAGCAGTGTGCCCAGGTGGCCAAGAAGGCCAATGGCATCCTGGCTTCTATCAGAAATAGCATGGCCAGCAGGGACAGGGAAGGGATCTTGCCCCTGTACTTGACACTGGTGAGGCCGCACCTTGATCCCTGTGTCCAGTTTTGGGCCCCTCACTACAAAAAGGACATTGAATTACTCGAGCGTGTCCAGAGAAGGGCAACGAAGCTGGTGAAGGGTCTGGAGCACATGTCGTACGAGGAGCGGCTGAGGGAACTGGGGTTGTTTATTCTGGAGAAGAGGAGGCTGAGGGGAGACCTCATCGCCCTCTACAACTACCTGAAAGGAGGTTGCAGAGAGCTGGGGATGAGCCTCTTTAACCAAGTAACAAGCGATAGGACAAGAGGTAATGGCCTCAAGTTGCGCCAGGGAAGGTTTAGACTAGATATCAGGAAGTATTTCTTTACAGATCGGGTTATTAGGCATTGTAATGGATTGCCCAGGGAGGTGGTGGAGTCCCCATCCCTGGAGGTGTTTAAGAGTCGGGTCGACATGGCGCTGAGAGATATGGTGTAGATGGGAACTGGCAGTGTTAGGTCAATGTTTGGACTAGATGATCTTCAAGGTCCTTTCCAACCTAATTGATTCTGTGATTCTGTGATTTCTGTTTTTTCCTTCCAGTCTATCCTATCACTACCACTCTTCACTTTTAATAATAAAAACTGGTTTGGGTGTATGGCATTTGACCTCATTTGTGTCTTAATCTTGCTCTTGGGATCATATCGAAAACTCCCCTGACAGGATCAGGACAATGATGATATTTTCAGTTAATTTTAACTTTTTTAATGTGGTGAATAGAATTAAGCTTAATTCAAATGAGAGAGAATGAGAATGTTTTTTAAAAAAAACGCACACGTAGACATGAAAAAAACAGTTAGTCTGGTTATAAAGTTCTTTCTCTGGTAAAGAGCATTAAGATAACATAGTACAAGAACTAGATGTTTCTGATGGTTTGAGACAAAAATGAGATAAAAATTAAGAGTGCAGAGGCATGGTCATGCCTTTAGAGAGTAGTAGTAGAGCTGGAAATGAAAAAATACCTGGCAGGGTATCTGATTAAAGAGAATTGTCAATATAACAGGAATATATAACAAATGGTCCTACAATATATCTGAAAATGTATTTCTACTAGAAACATCACATTTAATGAGAACATAATGAGATCTGACCTGGAGCCCCAAGTCAATTCTGATTATCCTCTTTTATCTTAAGCCATTTTAGTTGCAGAAACAGGATATTACTAGTATAAACACCATTCAGGTTCTTCCTGGAGCCTATGGAAGTAGATCACTGTGATCAATAAATCATAAAATTTTTAATCATAAAAATAACCCACTAGTTTAGCTTAGATACCTAACATTCACTGACTAAATGTGAGATAAATCCTATTATCATACTTAAGATAGATTAATTCAAACAGTTGTAAAAAAAATACTCACTAAAATAGCATGGAGGACAACAGTCTTATAAGTAAAAAAACCCAAAAAAAACAAAAACAAAAAAACCCCAAAATTTCATAAGACTTAACAAATAATTATAGACATTAGTCTCTTTGACACTTCAGCTGGGAAAGGTTCTTCTAGAATGTCTTTTATTTTTCAGTAGG
Source organism: Strix uralensis (assembly GCF_047716275.1). Lineage (NCBI taxonomy): Eukaryota > Metazoa > Chordata > Aves > Strigiformes > Strigidae > Strix > Strix uralensis. The sequence continues at coordinate 95,006,433 of NC_133973.1, read as the reverse complement.
CAATCATAGGGAAAAAATCATAATAAGGGAAAGAAAATGCAGAGATTAAAAAACCAAAACCAATCAAACAAAAAAAATCTCGACCCAATGTTTTTATCAAGCTGAGTGTTTTAACCAAGAAGCCGTATAACCAAAATCAAAGAGGGTTGGCCCCTTTTTGCCTCTGGAGCCATTATTTTTGACTGAGACTAAATGTCATATTTCTGTGATTTTATAGCTGAGTTTTAGAATTCTGGTTTAGATGTAATAAAAAAGTGAGACTGTTATCTCTTAGAGTATGTCATGGTCTGGTGAAGGGAACTCTTTCCTTGGAGAAGGTGGTTTCAATACTCTACTGACAAAGATGAGCTAGGAACTCATAGTTCTTGGCCAACTGTTCAGGAAAGCTCATACGGAATAACTGATTTCAACAAGTCAGTAACTTGTAGTAGGACATAAGTCTCAAAAAAGTCAGTTTATCAAAGTTAGATATGCTACTAATGATTCATAATAGCAAAAATCCTCTGACATTTTTCCTAGGTATCTGCATGGCTTGTGTGTTGAAACAGAGTATGTTGGGATGTTGTTTTAATCATTCCTTCAGCTTAAACTCACAAAATCTAACTAAATGGCCTGTAGATTCATTACAAATATCTTCACATAAAACAATGTTATAAAGATCCTTGAAATTACCTTTGCTTGCCCCAGAGAAGAATACAACTGATATTAAACATATTTCCTGGGATTAACATAGATTCACATATGCATCTAGTTTTAGGTACCTTCCTATATTTTTGCTAGACGAATGGATGAATACGAACACTGTAGCATAATGAATTTATTTCTATATTTTTTCAGCTTAAGTGGGGGACAAAAGACTTAAATTCACAAAGCAAGATAATTTTGAGTTTCAGCCAATGTTGGAGACTCACAAGCTTGTTTTATATAAGCAATCAAATAATAGAAGTCTATGAAGAAACTGCTGAATACTAAGTTCTAAAAATAGATTTTTGTAAGAACTAGTAATTCTACAAATAATTTTAATTTAAATAATTATAGAAAGAGCTTATTTGAAAAACTATATAAATAAAGATTTCTTTTCTTTAAGGCTTCTGTTGCAGAGATATATATCAGCTGAAATAAGTGACAATATCTCCTCTTATAAAGGTTTTTAGGCTCACTATATCTACTTCATTTGCATTGATGTAGGCAAAATGAGAATCACATCTACTTTCTCAGTAATTAATTATTTTTATTTCTTATTTTTAGTCTAATTTTAAAGTGTATTTTATTTTAAAATTATTTTATTATTAAATTAAGTAATTATTATTAAATTATTTAATATTTTATTTTAAAATTTTAAAAATTTCCTACTTTTATTCTATTCAGTGATTTCTCTACACTCAGAAGCTTTGCAACATGTTTTTAGCAATTTGACACAGACTGTGTTAAATGAAATAATTTTATATACACTTTGAATTTTACATTACTATAGGCAGAAATATAGGTAATGTTGGTGGTTCCATTCATAAAATGAAACTATACTTATCACAGCTTTATTCTGGGCCTCTGCCACTCAGCCAGAACTGAAGTTACTTTCTATATGATCAACATATTTCTGACAAGTTTATGTTGGTCTGTCTGGATACCTGTCACTCACATACCCTATCACAATACTAGTTTCATTCCCTCTTTTTTTTTGCCCCTCTTTTTTATTATATACTTCCTAAGAGATTTCATTGTATTTTTATGAATTACAGAAAACCAAATTAATGTTATTATAATAAAAATAACTTCATATATAAATCAGACTTAAAAAAAAAAAATAAAGCTACAAAATAATATTTGCAGTGAATTACACCTAATCTCGATTTTGTAGGTGTAACAGCATGTTATTGTTTGTGTCATCTGGTAAATTTTAAAATAAATTAATTGAGAAAATAATGGAAAAACATGGATATAAGATATGTGTTTTAAATAATTCTACAGAGTAAAACTTTTAAGGGTTGGAAAAAATACATATCTGCTATTAATTTTTTTTTTTTTTTATAACGTTCAATTTCTGTTCAAATTCACTGGCAATTTACAAACAATGTTGAATTTGAAGTGAAAAAAATCAACAGTATCTACAGAAAAAAACCCCTGGCTAATAGAATGAAATAAAACTAGACCTTGTAAAATATCTAAAGAGAATTTGAAGATTTTTTAAAGTCTCATTTAAAGAACACTTTTATGATTTTTTTTGACTCTCAGAAAAAAACAACCACCACAGGATCTGGTTTCTTTTCTTTCTTTTTTGGTTGGTTTTTTTTTGTTTTGTTTTGTTTTGTTTTGTTTTTTTAATAAAGACATATTTTCATGTCGTACTTTTTTTTGTTGTTACACAAAAATTTGGAAATTCCACGTAGACGCTAAATTCAGAAAAGAAATAAACACACACACACACACTGGTTTTGTTGATTTGTCCTGACATTTTTCAAGGCTTTGTTATTCAAAACTTCTCTACATTCCCTTTTTGAGGCAGAATAATCATTACCAGCATATTGGAGAAACAATGCAATCCTGCCAAGATGTTGCTTCTTAATGTATTCAAACTTACTATTTGACTCAACAGTTTAAGAGTACAAGAAAAGATTGTGCTGTTTGTAAAATCATTAATGTCCTATTTTCGGCTACAAAAATCATGAAAGGTTGGTGTACGGGGGGAACAGAACTCATTCATTGAATGAATGAGAACTGTTCTGTGCAATTTCTTTTATGATCCTTTCTTGAACAGAGAGGAGATGGGATGTTGGAGGAATATTCAGGAAATTATGGATACAGTCCTTTAGCACTGCATGCAGCTGTATTTGGAAAGGAGAAGATGTATCCGAGTTAGACGACAGGAGAGAAAAGAGTTGAAAAGAACAGAGAAGAGACTGGAGATAAGCAAGGACAAATAAAAGAGAGAGAAATCAGCAAGTCTAACATGGAGGAAATCCAGTTAGGGTTGGGAAGACGAATAGACTGGAGTGGGAATCCCACATAAGGAACCACACAACCATACTGTCTCATTCTGATATGGTATTTAATTACAGACATTTTTTTTTTCTACCTCATCCCCCCTCATTTAGACAGGAAGGACAGTGGCTCAGCATGCTACAGCTATTCAATGATTTGTTTTATCCTCATTGTTCAGTGTGTGTCCCTAGGCGTTATTTACTGCATGCTATTGAAACCCCTCTCTGTATACAGAATTATTAATTTCCTCATAGACTCATTCCAACCTTCACTACAGCTGATTCAGCCCTTAGCTATATTCAGTCCTTGCCCATTAACTAAAATGTACGTACTGATTTACTCTTTTCCCTGCTCTCCTTCTCAAATCATTCTGCCAGCCCCACTAAATAGTTCACGAAGACGGGAGCTGCTGACTCCTGGGGCTGTAAAGAAGTGAGCCTTTTTATTTTATTAATGTTCACTAATGGGTTTATTAATGCTCAGTAGGTATTTCATTTCATTGGTTTATGCTTCCTCTTAAGAGCACACACTCTGTCCTCCTGAGCTGTGCTTTATTTTGTATTGGCTGGCTAGCAAAGAAGTTCATTTGTCCTGTGCCATTACTGCCAGCTGCCTTGTCAGGCCTTTCTTGAAAATGAAACTGTGTCTCAACAACTTTGCCCTTGGTTAAATAAATAAGCCATAACTGTAGCTGTAACATCATTATCTGAGTATGAGTCTGAAGGTCTTAGGATTTATTAGGGTGATGCAGCCATTACCATCATAACTTGGCTTTATTATATTCACCTTGCTGCATAACGGCATCTGTGCAGCATTTGTGGTGTTACTGGGAAAAGGTTCTACATCTCCAACTCTGTTTAAAGAAGATTCTCCCCCTCCCACACTTACACACAAACACCCCTTTAGTTTCATTGTTTTTCTAATCTCTGTCCTTGGATTCATTGTTTTGCCTGTTTGAGCACCTTTCAGCTCACTGACTTCTAAGCAGAAAGCAGAAAAAGATGCCAAATGTGTGCAATGTGCACAATGACAACACAGATGGTATTTCTGAAAACAGAAATTAGGGTTGGAAGACTATAACAGTCATCTAGTATGAGCATTACTAGGGAGAAGAGGAAACACATTCTCAACTGATATAATTATGATAGTTTGTTTCAAGTCAATGAATCTTTAAAATTATTATTATTTTATCTGTATTGTCAAGTTTAATTGTAGGACTCAAAGTCCTCAAGAAGAAACAGCAAACAGTAATAATAATAACATTGCTTTTAATTTCCATGTACCATATGTTGGCCTAATACAGTACAACACAGATATAGTGAGATTCCTTGCCTTAAATGGAATAAATTTTTAATTTTGTGCATGAACAATTTTATTCACAGCCTAACCTCTACATTAAAACAAAACTAATTGACAAAATCTACTGTTTGTGCAAAATTAATGTGGCACTGTACACCCTTTGGGAAACTTGTGTCTAGAGAAATACTAAACTCTGAAAACTAGGGACTCCTGAGTTATGTGCATGGTAACTCAAGCTTAGTTGTCGTCATTAAGCAAAGTCTTAATAATACTCATAGTATTAGACCCGTAATACTCATAGTCATTCAGCTCTTGCAGATGGTGTGAACACTAGGGGATTAAGCCACATTTCCTCTATAAGTCTTCACACCTTCTTTTTGCTAGGTAGAATTTGTGTTGAGGTAAGCAATATTTTATACCAAGCAGGAGGTGTAGACTTCTGGCATGTGTTTAAACACTGAATTTACTTTATGAAAAAACTTCACAGATTAATTTTATAATATCTTTAAGTGAATTTTGTGAGTTTTTTAGTTGTGTTTTGTGGGTTTTTTGATTAGTCCTATGAAATATATTTTTAACATCATATCAAAACTTTAACTCCTTATCAAAAGTTCTTGATAATACTCAGAGTGCATTCACAGAAAATTTATACACCTGTATAATCAAGAAAAGTAAAAAAACAAACAACCATGAGCAGAGGTAATATCAGTGGAATATGACCACAGATTATTCTTAGAAATCTTCCTTTTAGGGGGTTTGAAAATACTGTGCCTGTATGTGGATATGATTCAATAGTAAACTGTATGGTTTCTTGAACCACAAAAATCATCCTACATCTGTGCTAAATAGATACACCTCCAGATAGTATTTTTAGTTTTGAACATTTATGCCAATCTCTTTTAAATAAAATCATATGCTGAAAAGGATGTCTGTTAGAAATTATAAAAACAGGCTTGTGTTGGATTTGTATGTGGTGGGTTTTGGTAGCAGGGGAAGGGGCTACAGAGGTGTCTGCTGTGAGAAGCTCCTAGAAACTCACACAGCTCCAAGTCAGACCTGCCTCTGGCCAAGGTCGAGACAATTAGTAATGGGAGTTGCACCTCTGTGATAAAATATTTAAGAAGGGGAACCTGAGAGCAGAAGATGTTATGAGGGAGAAACTTATGAAAACACTGAGGTCAGTGGAAGAAAGGAGGAAGGAAGAGGAGGAGGTGCACCGGAGCAGAGACTCCCCTGCAGCCTGTGGTGAGAGGTCAGGCTGTCCCCTGCAGCCGATGGAGGTCCATGGTGGAAAAGATGCCCACCTGCAGCCCATGGAGGACCCCATGCTGGAGCAGGAGGACCTCAGCACCTGAAGAAGGCCAGAACTCTTAGGGAAGCCCACACTGGAGCAGTCTGTTGCTGGGAGGACTGCAGCCCATAGAAAGGACCTACTGTGATGGTCCAATGAAGCCATAGTTAATGTCTCAAACATCCAATAAAGAATTTTAGTAAACGAGACGGTCTCTGTGGACACATGCCAGGGTTGTGCAGGGAAAGGCAGGAAGATGCTGTGAGAGGACGGTGTTCCGTGGAGGTAGGACCACACTTTTCTGAGGCTGAACTTCCTTATCTTGAGTGACTCTGTAAAGACCCCATAGAGAAGCTGTTTTCATGATACATGTGTCAAGAAGAAAGGTCAGACAATGGTCATACTTGCAGGGAGGGGGGAGTAACTCCCCAACAATCCCCAAACCCACCGATCCATTTCAAGAAAACTCTGACAGTACAAACTACGCATGCACCATAGTAAGAAAAATTCTAGAAACATAGACTGCACCCCTTTGGAAGTGGACCCCCAGGCTGGCTGGACCAACGCTGGAACCAGGACTGATAAAATCTTTCTTTTTTTCTTTCACTCTCCCTCCCTACCTCTCTTGTTCTCTTTTTCACTCTTTCTCTCCTTTTTACTCTCATTCTCTATCCCTGTACATAAGGCAAGGCTTGTTGAGTCATGTTTACTGTTTGTCAGGGCTCGTTTGAGGCTTGTTGGTGCATGACTGCTGCTTGTCGATACATAAGATTTGCTGCTAGTCAGTGTATGTTATAAAGTTTGTGGTTTGTCATTGTATGCTATGAGGTTTACCGCTTGTTGCAGAAGTTGCAAGGCTTACTATAAATTTCATGCCAATATCTGTTGTGAACAAAGAAAAGTCGAGTTTTGTGAACTGAAGAATCCTTGGTGTCATTTCACCTTAATCCTGACCTGAGAATTGGCAAATCTGAGTCATTGTCCCAAGAAATTGGGATGTGACACCCACACTAGAGCAGCATGTGAAGAGCTGCAGCCTGTGGGAAGGACTCACGTTGGAGGAAGTTCATGAAGGACTGTTTCCCGTGAGAGGGACCCCATGCTGGAGCAAGGGGAGTGTGAAGAGTCATCCCCGGAGGAGGAAGGAGTGGCTGAAACAACGTCTCATGAACTGACTGCAACTCCTATCCCCTGCCCCCTTGCACTGCATGGAGGTAGGAGGTAGAGAAATAGGGAGCAAAGCTGACCCCATGAAGACGGAAAGGGTGGGGGTAAGGCATTTTAAAATGTGGTTGTGTTTCTCACTATCTTACTCTGTTTGATTGGTAAAGTAGTTTCGGTGATTGTGGGGTTCAAATTAAATTGATGTTTCTCTTTCCCAATCAAGTCTCTCTTTTGTCGGTGACCATAATTAGTGAGTCATCCCTCCCTGTCCTTGTCTCAATCTCTAGGTGACTGTGTGGTGCTAAGTTGCTCTCTGGGCTTAAACCACAACAATGTTGTATTGTTTTCTTCTTCATCACCTTTTTTTCTCAATATTCCTGCTTCTCTAACTTAACAGAATTGTGTAGCTTATACCAGCCATTTTTTCTGCTTTTTTGTTTTTCAGACTCAGATTTCCTTTATCCCTCCTTTTCCATAGATACTTGTCTTTCTAAATATACAATAAACTTTCTGACTTTGTTTTCTTATTTTACTTGTCTTCTACTTGCCTTTTAGAATTCTTCCTTCACTGATTGAGATACAGGTATTTTTGTAATCAGCTGCCACTGTCTTTACCTCTTGATCGCTCCAATGAGTCTTTCTCCTCAAACTAAAAACATATTATACTTTTTGCAATCTTAAAAGCTCACACTTTATTTTAAATCTTTTTCTATTTCAACTCATTTTATCATTAATGAAAGCTTTGTCATACTGTCCATATTGAGTTTCTTTTGGTCAATGATAGCCGCTTTATAGAAGAAAATTCTATAGCTTATGCTTTAATCATATTACTCTGTCCAAAGTAATTTTTTGTTTAGTGATTGCTTTCTAATTTCAAGTACTCTATCCTTTTCTTTCCTGGCTAGCTGCCCTCAGCCTTGTTAAATGTGCTCTCATGGAAATATAGCCCTTTATTTGTTTCCATCACTGTGTTTGTTCCTGTTTCTTTCACTGTCTGTTATTAAACTTGTTCTTCGGAGAATCCTCTTCTTTCTATCCATCCATTAAAGAATTATCTCTTTCTTACCCCATGAAAATGTCTTCCATATTCATGCATGTATTTATGCATTGACCCAAATTCATCATTGTTTGAACAGAGATCTTAATATCTGTCTTTATACTCCTACCATTTTAATATTTTCTGCAGACCTGCTGATGGATTCTCTCCTGATGCTCACGTTGTTGATAATTGTGAGAGACTGAAATGTCCTATGACTGCCTCAAAGCTTGCTTGTGTCTGTGCAAACCTCCAAGAGAAGCTGCTTCAGCCTGTGAATTGGTCTGGGGGATGTCACCCAGAGAAGCGGGAGTGTATTGAAGGATGCACCCCTCCACTTCCTTGCGGTTACATTGTCCAGACCCTTTAGACAAGCCTCAAAGGGGCAGACCTGTACTGAGTTGGCCCCATTCTGTAGCCGTTTGTGGCTCTATTGTGTAGGCCAGACCCCATACATGCATTGATAATGAACTGACAAGAGGCAAACGTTCCTGCCCTGAAGCCAGATGCAACAAAACTTGTTGGACCAGAGGAAAAAAAACCTAAAGGTGTGCAGATATGCTAATCAGCGGATATGATGAACTTAAAAAGGCAGCAGAAAATTTTGCTCAGTGTGCATCCACCATCGAAGCCAGATCCGTGTGCACCCACCACCAAAGAACTGAAGACTGAGGACCAACGGGACGCCGCTGGATCCATGGTGGTGACTATTCTTGCAACTGTATTCTGGATGCTTGCTTTATTTCTGTCTTTTCCTTCCATTCTGTCCTATTGCTATCCCTCTTCACCTTTTTAATAATAAAAACCTGTTTTGGGTATATGGCATTTGACCTCGTTTGTGTCTTAATCTCACTCTTGGGATCGTATCGAAACGTCCCCCGACATTGGATCGGGGCATAATGAAGGTAAGCAACACCAGGTCCAACATTAGTGCCTAAAGAATGCCCAGGTACCAAAATGAGGCTGATCAGCTCGCCTAGATTTTCCTTCTTGCCACTTTTGGAGATGAGTGTGTCATTTTCATTTTTCAAGTCACCAGGATACTTTCCCTTTTCAAAGACAACAGAGAATGGTCTTGCAATGATGTTAGCAAAGCCCTCAGAACCCATGGACTTATCCCATTGGATGCATGCTAAGGCAAAAGGTCTCATTTAGATTTCCAATTGATTTAAAGTTCTAACATTTGTATTTGCATTGCTTTATTGTCAGCCATTTGTATTCAACCTAGAGTAGTTAATAATATCTTTTTATTTTTCTTTTCTTTTTTTTTTTATGATATGGCAGTCATTCATGTATTTATTTTTCACAATTAAAACCTGAGCAGTTAATTTTCTGCTACTGTTACTTATCTTCCAATACAAGAACATGTTTCATTCTCTAGATCAAACAAGATAACTTATAAGAAACAGCATATGTTTTTCACATAGGTGACCCTGCTGTTTGTAACATATTTCTATATTCCACTTTTCTACAGTGCTGTTACTACAGTGATTGCTTGTTAGAACCATTTTTTTCTTTTTATATTAATCTTGTTAATAGTTGTGGTGAAAAAACAAAAATATATGAGATGCCAATAGGCTACGTTCTCATTAGTAACTTAAGCTGGAGTTCTGTCAATTCACACCAGTGAGAATTTGGCATTGACTATTTTTCTAAATATTTTATACTGGAATATTAAAAAAAATAGTAATTATGGTCTTTTCTGCTACCTAAGAAGGTGAAATAGTACATAAGAATTTGAACACCAGTTTTACTGAATATATCAGGGAGGATAGAACAAAAATTCCAAATGGAAAAAAAAAAGTTAAAAAAATTGCTTAACTCACTATTAATATATTAAGTAGTTCACCCACCTGCAGCAACTCATCATTTTAAAATGCTTATCATGAAGCTGTGTCCCTATAAAAAGTCAATATCTCTGCATCACTAACAGACCTGCAAAAATATAGAAGGTCAAAAGGATTAGAAATTGACACATATTAAATCCATAGATATTTCATGGATCTTTGATCTCTCTGAGTCTTTTTGGTATTTCAATACATAAGAAAAATGGAACTTGCCTTTTAAAAATGTATTGTCATCTATGCTTAAAAACAAGCACACACAAAAAATCTAGATGTACCCTACTGAAATTTATGTACCTCACTGAAGTACCCAAACTGGGAACATGGTCATTTTAGACTTTTTCTCTGATCAGTGGAAAACAGTGGAAACCTAGAAAGGAAAATTTAGTGGGCTGATTCATCCTCGAGATTGCCTATCTATCTTCACTGATTGTAACTTACATTGAGAACATCTGGCCTTCTGTTTAATCAGTTTCATTTGAAAAATTAAGAAACTTTAGATATCAAAGCTATGACTGAGGAATATAAATGACATCATAACAGTTAAACCTTTTGGATCTATCTTTTTTCCAGAGCCACTTCTATAGCAATAAATAAATAAAAAGGTAGGAAATATTTCTCATAACTCTATTTAACTGATTATTGACACTAGTGCTAATGAAATTTTATGGCATTTGGATATATTCCATGTTTGCAATGCCACCACATTATACATCTTTATGTGTTTTATAATTAAAATATTTATATTTAATCTGCTCTTTTATTTCACAGATATGTTAAATATTCAATGACTCTGTGGCATAGAAACTCCTTAAACACATTCTGTCCATATGCACAAGGAATTTATCATGTAGATGTTCATATTAAACAACTAAGCAAATAAAGAAATGCCCCAGAGACTCACATAATAACACTGAACTGCCATAGTTTATTTATTGTTATATAATTACAAAGAATATTTATCCATTCTTGCTCTATTTATCTAACACCACCTTCTGTAATGTTCAGGGTCAGAGAGAGAGAAGAACTACATTTCTAGAATATTTGTCAGGTAATTGGACAAAAATGCCTTTCTGAAATGAAAATTTTTTAAAACAGAAGTAAAGTTCCTTTGTAAAGCAGAATTTACATTGCAAGTAGAGGTGGTAATACATATATTATTATCACTAATGGAATTACTTTTCCCTTCTATCTTTCACAGTAGGGAGTTTTGGCATAAATGAAGTTCTATTTAGTATCAGTTGTGTTATTAGTTTAGTTTAGTTCTTGTTTTAATGTTACCGATGTCATATTTATTCCTTTTTTAATCTTCACACATAAGCATTTCAAAAATATGTGAAATGTCTACAGTTATGTTCACTTTCTTTGTAGCAACTTGTACAGGAACAATAGTTATATTTACTTTTCAGATTTTTCAGAACTGAATATGTGTGGTAATTATGATAGGAATAGACTTATGTTCTTAAGAACAGAAAAAAGGGCCACAGGGGTATGACTGAAGGTCCATCTAGACTAGCATTTTGTCTCTGACATGGCAGTCAAAACCAAATACCTGAGTACAAGTGGAAGGCAAGAATATATGACTCATCAGTATAAGTATTCTCTTATATTCCAGCTATTTCCAGATAGCATTTTCATGTAACTATCAATAACACCAGCATCTTACTACTGGGTAGTAACTTAGCTAATGACTTTTAAAGAAGTGTGAAGTTTAAATATGAAATTGGGAATCCCTTTTCCCATGTGGTTGACTTTACATTGCATGTTGTAATAAAGCCACTTGTTGCGACATTTAACACGACTTTGCCAACAAATGTAGTCTGAGCAACAACAGTGCATGTATCTTCGTTCTGCTCTTGTATAATATTTCAAGGAATGACTATCAAGTGGTATCAAGTAAGTACCATGTCCATTTATTTGTTGATCTCTCTGCCTGTAAGAATATTACAAAGATGAACACTGCGTTTAATTGTGGTTTTTTTTCTTTTAATATGAACCTCTGTACAGTGAGCACAGAATTGAGATAAGCATTTTTTTAAAAATATAAAATACTAAGCAACAGCCTCTGTATTTGAAGAGCAATGCTCCTGAACCTATGGTTTCCAGGACACATACACACTGAGAATGTTTTATTTCAGCTGTGACGAATTATTAAAAATGAAGTTATTAGGAACAAAGAAACGGTCCTTTTAAACAGGATTAATTATGGAAACTCACCTTTCTCTCAATCCACACATAATAAAACTGAAGCACTGAAGATACATTGTATTAGCAGTGTAAACTATAATCCAAGCTTTTCTACAGCTCACAAGGGTGACCCAAGTAAGTTATTTGGTACTCTAGGCTTCTTGCCTTTTCTTTTTATTTTTTTTTTTCCTTTCTTTTATTTCCTTTTTTAAAAATTTAAATTGCAAGGCCTTCAGGAGAGGTCAGTGCCTCAGCAGGTAGTTCTTTTATTCTGAAGTTAGACATCTAAAGGCTAAGTATCTAGTGAGATGTTCAGCTTTAATGAGAAATGAGAGGGAGAGAGAGAGATGCCTCTATTGAATAAAAAGAGAGTTAAGTCTAGGTAACTATACTTCAAATGGCTGAAGTTAGGTGTGATGAATTCCATCCTTAACAGTTTAGTGCAGTGCCTGACACAGGAAAGTTTTAATATTTATAGATGTCTCAAAGCTACTGAGGTACAGTTAACAAGAATGTAATAGTAAAATCTGAGCTGCTTAAGGTAAGAACTATAAGATTCTCATTTCCCTACACTTGAATTTCAGTAGCAGGCACAAGTTTGCACCCAATCCCTTTTTGTTAAGGTGTTTAGTGCCACTTGATGTGTCACTGTATGAGCACACAGAATCAGGCAACTAAAGATCCTATAGTACACTTAGACTAGTTCCTGCTGTCATGACTTCATTCCAGCTTAGGTAATTATGTTCTGCCTATGTACATATCCTGGGGTTTCAATTTGATATGCTATTCTTCTAGACTTGTTATTTCAATTTGTTATGTAATGTTCATGTGTGTTGTTGAGTACTTGCTGCATTTCAGTGGTAGGTGAAGTGAACCTTATTAACAGCTACCACTCTCACAGACTGAATGAACAAGTCCTATACAGTACTTGGATTTCCAATAATGAGAGATGTTACAGAAGTGAAGAATAGATATTATTAACTCATCCTTAATCTTTGTCAGTGTTCAAAGTTCATAGTCAAAGTATGTGAGTCATATGATCTTAAATGTTTTCTTTTTAATGAAGTGCTATGACATATTGTAAAGGACCACTAAATTAAGCAAACAATATATAAAGACAATATAAACAACATTCTTATGCAATACAGGTGAAATGCAATACTATGGAATTCTTTTAAAGATCAACTTGACTGCGTTTGGAACAAACACATATTATCTGATAATTTACTGTAATAAAATTAACAAATTTTCTTGAGCAAACAGAAATTTCACTTCCTACAGGACCTGAAAAATACTTTTTTTTCCCTGATACACAGAAAAAAATAGTTAGTTGGATTTGGTTTAAGTTAACTATTCCTCTTCCTGAAGACATTAATAATTTGTCACTGTTGGATACAGCACACTGGACTAGCTGGAACAATGACTTTAATAGAGTCTTAGAATCTAAGGCCAGAGTGACTGTTAAATGATTTAATCTGACCACTACACAATGCATTTCACCCAGTTTCACATATTAACAATATATGCTTGGATTCTAAATTCCTAAGTTGTGTGACAATGAACCACAGGAAGCCAGAGGCACTATTTGCTTCTAAGGGGTAAATGCTTTGCTGCTTTGGACTGCTATAATAACATATTATATTTCTATTAGAATGTTAACATGAGAGCACCAGCATATATTTTCTTCACAGAGAAACACACTGGTGCACCTTCCCCCTCTAGTCAGAATCTAAGCATTAACTAAACTTAAGACAATATCCTAGGGTGTCCTGAAATCTTTTATTTCCCTCCATAAACCTCAACATTTTTCCTGTGACAGTATTTAAAGTTTCAAGATATCTGTAGGCAGAATCTTGTACACCATATTCAAAATGCCAGATATGGAAAAGCTTTTGAGCTGATAACGTGCTTTCCAGCCCTGTCCTGTCCCTCCATTCTCCAATAGATGTACATTAGTGCTTTCATCATCAATTTTATCTCCCTCCCTCCTGTATTCCACAGCTACATCTCTTTCTGTTTCATCAGGTATATGTATGGCAAGGAACCATGACACACTCCCTCCTACCTGGAAAATTAGGGTATCAGAATCTAGGAGTCTATATCAGGAGCCTAACAGTACAAGTACGGCCCAAATTGGTCTTACTTTTTCTTTGACACAAAATAAATTACTGTAATCACCTTTATAGGAAATGGAAAACATTGGCCTAGATTTTAATTTATTATAAGACAAAGAAATAATGAAGAAAAGTGAAAGAACACAGAAATCACAGGATAGGAAATTGGAGAAATAGTCACTCTCTCATAACAAATATTAAAAATAAAAGAAAGTTTCTTTGTGTGTGTGTGTGTGTGACATTTCTAGTGCATTGAGGAGTTACATTATCTCAAAAAATAATGAATCCTTTGAAACTGTTCCGAGAATTAGTGTATTGGTTACAAAGACTTAGTAAAAAAGAATCTCAGCAGTACAAGAAAGACATTTACCTTAATTTACTTTAATCTCATCATTCAATATTAAAAGAAAAATAATGAGAAAAGAAAAATAATGAGAAATATGAAACAGAATAATCTTATAACTGCATCATATACAGTATTTTGTCTACATAAAATACTTTTAAAATCTGTGTTTCAAATAAGATGCCAACCACATGATGTCTATGAGTGTTCCTGAACCATTGTATCAGAAGACCTTATTTCATATAGAGGTGTTATAGGGTTTACAACACAAGTGTCAGTGATTTTCTCAAGAGTGTCTTGTTCTCCTTTCTACTATATGTGCTACAGACCATGCTGACTGCTTTAATATTTTGGAGAAAAGTTTATAGTCAGCCACACTTAGTAAGATGCTCTATGTGAGTCCTATCCTCTGGGCCCAAACTCTTCAAGCTAGAGCATGACTTACAGTGGTGTTGCCTGCCTTAGTTTTATCCCTTGCTCCAGGCACAGATGAATGTGAGGTGAGTAAAATAGGTCACATTAAGCTGGAAATGCTTCTTTCTGTGAATGAGCTAAAAGGGAACCCAGGTGACTCTGTAATAGACTTCTAAAGTTATAGTTTGATTTTTGTAACATAAGAAACATGGAGAAACATATACATATTAATAAGAATACAGAAATTTCACACAATACCCCGGCAAAACAAACAACTGAAATTTACAAATTGCATATGTTTAATTTCTGAAAATAATCTGAATGGCCATCTACCTTCTCTCCCATGCAGATTCCTGACAAAAAAATCCCAACTAAACAACACAGGTGTAACATCCAGACATCAAATCCCCCTTATTTGCTTCAGGACTGCCTCTCTCATTTGTGGACTATACCAGAAACTAGGCAAACAAGAAATTACAACAAAAACATCCTCTTTTACCATCTTTAGATTCTTTTTGAGTCCTCTCATAAAGACTTAAAAAACCTGTTTCAAGCTTTCCCATGTAATTGCGTGGATGATGGGTTGGTTGGTTTTTGTTGTTGTTGCTTTTCATTCCGGTTGACTTTCTATCCATCTTGTTAATAACTATGTATGTCTTTAATCTCCCCTTCACTCAGAAAAAAAGGACTTACTGCTATTTCCCTTACCATGTGTTTCTGCAAGACCTAAAGCTACCATGAACTCTGGAAAATGCCTTGTATTGCAGTTCTTCTCAGCTCAAATAAAAACAATGTAGTGCTGAGTCTGTGACTATGCTGAACCTCAGATTTTCTTACACTATTTTCTAGAAATATTTTCAAAGACAAATATGGACATTTTACCATTAGCTTCATACTATTTTATACAAGTCTTACATAAATTATCTATGAAGAGATAAGTCAAATCTGATCTAGTATAGAACTTATTTTATTCTTGAAAAACAACAGAATTTTTTAAATGAGTGCAATTTTAGATTACAGAATCACAGAACAAAATAACAAAAAAATTAACATAATGAACACATGAAAAGAAAATGTATAACAAAGTTAATTATTTTGTGATAGTACTGCTAGAAGAAAAATAGATTGGAGCTTTTTAATGAATTGTAGGAATAGGTTCCTTCATGATAAGAAAAATAAACATGACAATAGACTGTGCAAATTCAGACAACAAGAGTACTTGTTACATTAAAAAGTAGATTCATTTGGGGATTTATTTAAAATGAATAGGATTGATAAGCAAACACTAAATGGTCCAGGTAGTTATGTAAAGCAATTTAAAAAATGCAATAGGGTATTGTTTCAAAACTTTCAGACAAGAGAAGCTGCCATTTTAGCATACCCAAGTGGGATGCCTTCCTGATTTGAAATCAGATACAAAATCAAGTATTTTTAGATGGAAACACATATTTTGTTCTCATTTTAACTATATTAAAAATCATTAGAATAATTACTTTGTCTTTATATTTAATTTCGGTTAATTTTTCAGGTAGTCATATATGAATTAAATATCACAGTCAACATACAAGTTTCTTTTTACAATATGATGAAGCATATTTCAGGAATACATTAGAGAAGGACCCAAATGTTTGAGAATAATTTGGAAGTTGGTAATTTGGGAATAAACTGATTTGCAATCTATGTAAATACTTTGCTTTCTACTTCTGTCTGCTCTGACACATTTGATACAGGCACTTGGTATCTGCTTCTACTGTCCTCATTATCTGAAGCTGCAGAGTCTAATAAGTAGCTTGGTGAGGCTATAAACAAGAACATAAGTTGAATGTCCAGGCAGTCAAACAACAAAATACTATAAAGGTCAATGTAGAAGTACACTGTTATAATTCATAGAATATATGAGGTAATAAAATTATCTTACCTCAGTCATGTGACATAACTAAAAGTGGCACACTCTTGCTCTGCATGACTGATTATAATGAGAATGAGAAATAATATTAAGTTTAAAAAACTCTGGATCCTTGCAGATGCAGTATTCATAATGCAAATCTGTTCTTTCTGATAAAAGTAATACAAGACATTATATCTTCCACTGTAAATGTTCAGAGGAGGAAGAATGTCCCATTACAGTTTTAAGCTTTCACTCCCACAGGAGGTAGTACAGCCTGTTGAATCTAACTGAATAAATTCCCTACAGTCAATGAGACAGGCAGACAGCTCTGAGGATATGCAGGGGTGAATAAATCAATCCACATAATTTTGATGCTTTGTCTTTACATTGAATGTACCTGCTCTTTCAATGACTTCAGAGAATGCTGCTTGTGTTTGATGTCTACTTCTTCCTCTTAGACTACAGAGGATCACAGGAAATGTTAATTCTATACATTCATTTGGGATCTCAGCCCTCCTAGGAAACAGACACCAAATGGACAAACACAAGTCCTTTTGTTTTTTACATAATACTTCTAGGATGAAAGGGTACACTCATGGAGTAGAAGTCTAGCATCTCACGAAGTAGAAGTCTAGATTCTAACCTCTGAGAAAGACTCAGTTTAGCTCTCCTATCCCACAGATGAGTATCTTCTCCATTACAGCATGAATATCATAGACAGAAATATTTGTAATGTACCCTGGGACGATAGGTCCAGAGGTACTTAGGATCAGAGAAACAAAAAGGCAAATTTTGCCAGAAGATTTACCTGGAGGAGAAGGAGATTTAAAATTCTGAATCCATGCCTGCAATCGTATTTACGTACTATTAAATGATGATCTTATAGAAAATACATACCTGGTCCAAAAGTTGCATGTGTCTGAAACTGTTGTACTACATCAAGTGCATTTTATGTGAGTTAAAGCAACATGCTTTATATGTGGAGATAAGAATTTAACATTAGTCTAATAAAAATAAGAGCTGAAAGGTCTTACTGGTCCAGTTACAATTACACTAACACTCATAGTTCAAATTATCCATCTGTGCAACTATTTCTCATTAGTAATATAGTTGCAAATATTATGCATAAACCTCCTAATATCTGCACTTTCCTGTGGTGTTAATGCTCACTCTTCCAAGTACCCTCAACCTGAGGTCAAGGTCTTTCTTCCATTGTGTGGCAGGTACACCCGCTTGATGAAAATAGGGCTTCTCAGCTGCTGAAGTGTAGCGGCTATTGATTTCCTTTTTCTGTGTTCTTGTTCTCAGGGATGTATGGTACTTGGGGCCTTTGGCCAATGGGAGCCACTATTGGCCACAGATCAGAATCAGTCCAGGTATAAATGGAGTCCCTTGAGAAAGCCATTTTGAGCTAGTCACCCCCTGAAGCAGTATGCTGAGGTTGAGGACTCTCCTCTTGGGTTGGGACAGTGTCCAAGGAAACTCCTTGAGGTTCCTATGCATTAGGACACTGTTCTAAGAAGTTCCTTGAAGTTGAGAACCCTCATTTGTTAGGTGAGTGACAAAGTGCTTCGGTTGTCACTAAACCCTAGGAAGTGGTAATAGTTTTCCTCTCCTCTCATAGGCATTTGAATATGCTGTTGAATGTTTGCAGAGTGCTAGTTAATTGTGCTGATAATAAATTTTTAAATTTTTGGTTGCTGTTTGTTTATTTGAGAGCCTCTGCAACACTTGGATGGGTGGTATTACTGAGTCATCAACGCTCTGAGTTTTTTGCTAGAAGAAGGACAATGATGGGGAAGGTTTCTTCCCCCTCAGGCTTAGGCCCTCTTGGAGTTACTTTCTATGTTTTCAAACAGTCTGCTTTTGACATGTCTTTCTTGTTAGTTCAAGACTTAAATTACACAACGATTACTGTTTTGTTAAAGCTTTGACACATTTTTAGAGCAAAACCAGATAATTGCACAAAGCTAAAGTACAGCTAAAACCAAGATAGGCATTTGTCACCTATTCATTAGATGACTTTCTTGCTTAAGAACAAGCAATCTAAAAAAGCTTGTTAAGTCCTGTAGACAGAGTTACTTAGACTGATATAAAACCTGTGTCTGTGACCAGCAATAGAAACACATGACCACAGGCCTGCAGAAATGTGAGCAGACTCAGATTCTTTTTTGACTGCTTCCTGTACTGTATCTAGACAGAACAATCTGTAGAATGTCTAGAGTTAGAATTTTAAGTTTCTATATGGGATTTAGGTGGACGTGGCACGATTTAATAGACTTGGTGTCATATATGTTTTCTAATGCAACTGTACAG
Organism: Strix uralensis; assembly: GCF_047716275.1. Lineage (NCBI taxonomy): Eukaryota > Metazoa > Chordata > Aves > Strigiformes > Strigidae > Strix > Strix uralensis. Next base: position 94,987,558 of record NC_133973.1, on the reverse strand, counting down.
TGCCTGGGATGGAAAACTGCAAGAGCTCACACATGTATAACAATAACTATAATAATATGCTTTAAAATTGATAAGTCCCTCTGAATAGATCCATAGTACAGATGAAAACCTATTTCTTCACTAACACCTTAAGATCAAACCTGATCTTTCATATGAACCTCAACTCTTCTTCATTCAAATGTTTTAGGACACCTCATACCCATGCACAGGTTGTTTACAGTCAAAGTGACTTTGCTATAATGCCTCAGGCTATAATGGTGTATTACTTTAGATATTAATTGTTTTAATAGTGATGAATCACTATTTCAAGAGCTCTGCTTGCTGTAATTATCTCCTAAATTCACTCTGTGCTACTGTCTAGGCCTCCAGTGAGTCTTCAGAATTGTCTCCCCCCTATCCCAATTAGTTTCACAGCTCTTCTGTGCTCCTTTTTTTTCCCTGGAAATAATAAGTTATCTCTCTCTAGTCTGTCCATCAGAAATTGTCTTTCAGAGGTATCAAGAGAAATCTTCCTAGTACATGAAAACCATGATTGTCTTTATTTTAGTGAAATTTATTTCTTGTTTTCAGATATCTTAGTATCTTTGAACTGTATCCTGTACCCTTACACATGAATATGTGTGTTTGTATCAACATTTCCTGTACATTCAGATTATAGTACTTTCTCCTATGAGTTAGGCTAAATTAGGCAGTTTGTGTCTTAACTTCCCTCTGAGTAAATTTCAACTAACAGGTTAAATTTACCATCCTGTGTAACTTTTATCTATGCATCAATGTACAGCTTTGAAGTGTTACATTAGTACCTAATGAAAGATACTCCTTTACTCCTTTATTAGGTCCTGCTAATTTGGTCTCTACATGGAATTCTTGTACAGTGCTGTGTGTTTGGTTCAGAAATTATGTCTTATCTTGTTTCTACTGCTCTTGCTTTCATTCTTTGCCGAAAAAGTTTGTTTGTTTTTTTTTTTTTCACTTTTAATTGCTAATTTCAAATGTTAGACTCTGGACCTATAGATTCTTTAATACTGTATGCTTTTTTTTTTTTTTTTTTTTTTTTTTTTTTTGTGAAAGTACTTGACCTTTGATCTTTTTGATCCATTTTAACTCACTTTTTGTTGTAGTTTTGGTTTACAGCTTCCTATCCAGCTAGTCTGGACTCTCTTATTTTCCTTCCAGAATTTTCACTGTACTCTTGACAATTTCTAAAGCATGACATAATCTAAAAGCTTTTGGAGTGTTAATTTATCTGGCGATGTTTTCTGTGATTTTGGTTCTTTGAATCCAATCACTATCACATGGAGTCTATTATAATGGAATCTTCCAAACTATGCTTACATGTGTCAAATTAATTTCAGTATTTCTACACCTAAATCTTTTAATGCTAATTTTTCTTGAGAAGATAATGTTATAGCAGAAGCTTCTGTTATTATATCATTAAAGAAATGCTTTGACATGTTTCCATTTTCCTTAAGTCCAGAATTTCCATGTAGATGTTAAATCCTTCCTTTAATATATTTCTCATATTTTTCTGTAACATTATAAATCAATTTTAGATCTCTAAGGATTTTTGCTTGCTTCAGTCTTGGTTCTTTTTCTCTCATTCTTTGCTTGCTCAAGTCCTTTATTTCCTCAGCTGTACTTTCTCTATCACATGGTTTTTAACTCACAGAGACATCAGAATATTTTAAACAATGTATGTTACTTTTTCTTTATTATTACTATTTTTACAAATCTGCTATAAGGGGATTTTGAAGCATGTGTGTCAGAGCTGACTTTTTTCTCTGAGACTCTCTTGGGAATACTTTCATTGCAGGAGTTGTATCAGCTGATATAAACATCTAAAATAAGCAGTAGTTTCTTTTCATTAATTGTAGAAGCAGTTTAGCTCAGATGTATATTTAGACTGTGGTTGGTTGGCATAATCTAATTTTCTCAGTTTTAGAGCAAAACTCTTTTTTAATATTTATTTTTTTTTAAACAAAACTACATTACCTACAATTATTCAAATGCATATACAAGTTAATACAAGTTTATATATGTTTATATATTGTTTATACAATGTCTTTTGTAAAGTCCTTACCCTCAGATATAGAGGTAAGAGCAGGTATTTTTTATCTTTCTTGTCATATATCTGACCCTAAAACTTCCATTACAGTTATCATCTGAATTCTCAGTGAGACAGAGTTAGACCTCTGTCTAGCTGTCTTCTTCAGTGAATATACAATGCTTTCCCAAGTGTAGCTCTAGTTTTCTTGTCTCTCTTTGAAACATGTTCACTATCAGTTTTTATAGAAGATTTTATTTCCCTGTAACGTCCACATACAACACTACCAAAATCCTTAATATTAGTCCATAGTGTAAAGTTAATTAATTAGTAGAACTTTTCATCTGAACTTTCTAAGTAATAAGAGAGTGAGATAAAAGGAAGGAATAGATATATTTTATTATCCATGTGCATAGTAGAAGCTCACTGTTCTCTTATTCCTAATGTTAATAATGCTTACAGTATGGGTTTTTACTTACTTGTTTTTTAAAATTAAGGAGTCGAGTGAGTAAACAGAGTTGCAAAGTATTTGAAAAGAGGAATCGATTTAAATAAAAATCTACCTATCATAATTTGTTTACAGGACAATACACAAATTCTGAACAACTTTATTGTCCTTTTATAAATAGGTAAACATAAATGCAGGGGGTTTTTTATGTGATGTGGAGAAGTATAATTAACTTACCAGTAGGTGCCCAATTTTCCCCAGAATAAGAACTTAAATAAAGTATTTCTTAAAGAGAGATTTAAAAGGTGATGCAAGATATAGAGAAGGTCTGTGTTTCTGAGGTACTGATTTCAGCAGCAGTTTAGTTTATGACACTTGAGAGAGATTTGAGTAATGTTTAAAAGAATAATGATGGAAATTAAATTAGAGCAGTAAAAACTAATTAAAAAACCAGTATGGGATTAGATTCTGGTCAAAAAAAAAAAAAAAAACAAACCAAACCAAAACAAGAAAACAAGTCCCTGGCTCTCACCCACATGCATTAATTACAAAACCATACTCATATGTGGCAGAAAATAGGAAATATTTATAAAATGGGGAGAAAAAGATCTTACATTCTTTTCCAGGAAAATTTTGTATCTGACTTTGATGTTGACAGGACTGAGCTTCCAGTTAGGAAACTGGAAGATTTTTTTAAAATATTTTTTCATCTTTCCTGGATGCTTTTCAGTTAATTGAAACAATAACAATTAATTGATTTAATCTGTTTTGCCATGTTTGAAAATGGTTGATATAACTATCTGTCATTTTGCTCCATATTGTTTTGACACAAAGCAGATATTTCTTGTATCTCATTGACTTGTTTTTTAAAATAACATTTTGACTTGAAAACCAAAATGAGGACATATCAGATTTTGACTAGATTTTTCTAACTAGTTATGAACAATCTTTGCCTTTAGGGTTATTTTTCTTAGGCTGCACAGCTGAACCCTTTGCTGATGTGTGTTGTTAGGGACAAATTATTTTATTCTCTATTCAGAGCTTAGAAGATAATCAAATCAAGTTACCTTAATATTAACCAGTGGAGATTCTAAAGTATGCAGAAAAGTATGGGTTTTTTCCCATGAAACAGATAGGCACAGATAGTGAGAAGGAATGCAACTGATCTTCAAGGAACTCCTAGGAAGACAAAAAATTATTTGTGATGTAGGAAAACAAATACTCAAGAATTATTTCTTTCCTATATTCTTTTTGTTCTTAATATAACCTTGAGATGCCCTCAGACTTTTTTTTAAAAAAGCTAGTTTAAAAACAATGGTGTATAGCAGATTGAGTATTTTAAGTAAAAAATAATCCTGGTTATACGCAATCACAGGTTTTTGAATACATCTTGAGTGTATTAAATTATATGATGAGATAATTCATATTTCTTCTTTCTGGAGAAAGCTTATCTGTGAGAAAGGACAGCAAGATATGTTTATAATGAAAGTAAATTGCTAGTCCTGTAATAAATATAACAGCAAATATCGGAAAATGTAAGGAGGGTATCTGATCTATTATAATGGAGGGAAACAGTCAAACAGTGGAAGAATTGGAGTTAATCTTTCACCTAGGATAATAAACAAGCGCCTTTTGATTAAATCAATGTTATTACTGTTACTTTATAAAGGGGATTTTCTTTTCTCTTTTCTTTTCTCTTTTCTGTTTTCTCTTTTTTCTCTTTTCTGTTTTCTCTTTTCTCTTTTCTTCTCTTTTCTTCTCTTTTTTATTTTTTTCTCTTTTTTCTCTTTTTTTCTCTTTTTTTCTCTTTTTTTCTCTCTTTTTCTCTCTTTTTTTCTCTTCTCTTCTCTTCTCTTCTCTTCTCTTCTCTTCTCTTCTCTTCTCTTCTCTTCTCTTCTCTTCTCTTCTCTTCTCTTCTCTTCTCTTCTCTTCTCTTCTCTTCTCTTCTCTTCTCTTCTCTTCTCTTCTCTTCTCTTCTCTTCTCTTCTCTTCTCTTCTCTTCTCTTCTCTTCTCTTCTCTTCTCTTCTCTTCTCTTCTCTTCTCTTCTCTTCTCTTCTCTTCTCTTCTCTTTTCGAATCAAACTGTAACTTCTGGTTAAGTGAAACTTTTATACCCTGGATATCCTCCCCCCAAAAATAAACCTTCCTGGAGTTAAATTTTTAAAGATAATTCAAATTTTACACTTCCCATCTTTGTATGACTGATAAATATTTTCTTATTATTTTTTGATGGACTGTATCAGTCTTCAGAGAAAACATTTGCTAACAAACTTTTAAACAATTTGATACCCAAAACTAGATAATAATACTTTTCTGAAGTCAAAATAACTCCTATTCTATTCCTAATTGGATTATATCAAAGTACCAGCTCATCCATATGAACACTGTAGTCTGGATATTATGAATACAGTTCAATATATTCAATAAATGAATATATTGAAAATCTGAATTTCACAACAAAGTTAACAAAATGTGATTTAATCAGTTGTCATAATCATATTTAGATCTGGTTCACATCTAGTCAATGTCTTGGCACAAAACTCCACTCCTTCACTATCAGGTTAAAATTTTTTTTTGTTATTATTTTTTTAACCAAGCTGCCAAAATACAAGCTTTTCTACTTGACCTTTTTTGGCTTAACAAAACTTTTCCATACTTGACTGATTTTCATACCTGACTATAATCTTCAATGGCCAGGAACAACACAAAAAAACCTACTGAAAATAGGATGTGACTTTTGAATGTGTATCAGAATAAACCACACAGGTATTATCCAAATATTCTCCTTTCCAGGGAGGATAGCTACTTATCATGTAAAGATTTCTAAGATTTTTTTTTTAACAGCTGTACTGTCAATGATCACAATTTTATTTAGGCTATGCAAAGGTGATTATTGATTTATTTTAATATTCACCATTGAAAAAAATAGGACTTTAAAAACCAAAACCAACAAACAAATTAACTAAATCCCACAACTATTCACAGCAAGAGATAAGTGAAAAAAGTCAAAATGGAAATCCAGTAGTACACTGATTTTGTTATTTTAATACTGAATACAGATTTTCTGTTGAGAACCAGGAAGCCTGCACTACACTGAGAAGCTGCACAAACAAGGTGGTATGACCATAAAATTTGGATTTGTAATACTATGTCTGACTTTATAGATAGTATTATTCAAATATAAAATATAATTGACTGATGTGTACATACATGTTTGTTTAATGTTTAGATACTAAGCAATAGTCATTAAGGAAAAAAATATGGAAGAATTTGGAAAGAGTAGAGACTTCACATAATTTATAAAAGTAGGTTAGAAGTTGTACTTAGCTACACAAGAACGTGATTTTTTTATTTAACTGGATTCAGTTGCTGTCTGGAAGAGGCTGACTATAGGGGGAGAGAAGGGTTCCTAATATAGGTCCACTGGTCAGGTAGCTACTACTAAATAGGAAGAATTTGGCATCAAACTTAGAAAATCCTGCAGAGCCCTGTCAAAGACCGACAAAAAGAAATCTTACTGACAGAGTAAGGAACAGAATTGATAGAATTAATAGTCATGAACATTAATGAGAATAAAACAATAATGTTAGAAAAAAGTCTGATATATTCACAACAGGTTTTTTTCTTATAATTGATTTATTCTTTGTGCTAATCAAAGAGTTTAAAACTGGTGAAGTACTTCATGCACAATGAAAGTGGTAGACTGTTTTCTGAAGGTTAATTTCACATTTGTAACTGTAAGTATTTCAGTCAGGGAACAAAAGCATATACCTATCTAGCTTACATATCCAGCCAAAACAGCTCCAATTTTAAACATCCTACAGACATGAGCAAAAATTTCAAATAAAGAAAGAAATGAAACATAAAATCATTTCAGTAGGTTATCCTACAAACTTCAAATTAAAAATCTTCTCTAAACTCTACTTTAAATGCATTACCCCCAAGTTAGAAGTAAGAGAGGAGAGAAGGAGTAACACAAGTTACAATGCTAAATATATAACCAGTGACTTATTCTGTTTTGTAGACTGAAAACTAAAGATCACTAAACCTCAATTATAAGTAACTAAAATGATAAGCAATTGGTCAATTCAAAGAAAGATGTACAGGAAGCAACACTAGTCAGGTCTGAAATGCAAAAAGTGTCATCTGACGAAAAATACGTATTGGTCACTAAAAAGGTTTACCTAGGAGAGAGGTAACTTTTCAGCTCTCTGCTTGACTGTAGCATTACTCATAAAAGTCATAGCTGACCCTTAATGTCTTGGCCTTGGGTGAGAATCTACAGTCCTGTGTTAGGGACACAGTTCCTTCCATGGAGAGTGGCTGCAACGGTAGTGCTGAGATGATGACCCCAAAGATGCAAATCAACAAGATCAGTAGACAAAGATATTGGTTTTTGTTAAATTTATAACAGCTATTAGAAAAAAATGGACAAGTTTTCAGTATCCAAGTCCTTCTCAGATATCAAACATAAACAGTAAACGTCAAGACAAGAATGATGGTTCTTAGTTTTATTTAACTATATTAAATAGACAATTTGAAAGAAACTGGTGGTAGAACAGGAAAGGAATGTTTGCAGAAGAGGAGGTAAGTTGATCGTTAACTCTTGTTATGCAAAACCAAGTAATTATCACTTTTGTAACATAGAGCTTCCAATTGCTTGTGAAGAAAATTATTTTGTTCCATATGACAAATTTTTCTATAGAATCTTTTATTTTCAATATCTTCTGGAGCTATGAATTTAATTTTCTAAAGCTTACCTTCTGAATGTGTTTCTCATAACTCCCTAAGGTCAGAAGTTGAAGAGTTTGTCTGTGAAAAACTTTTCCACACTCTACTTGCTGTCATCCTGAGTTTCTCCTGGCGTGTGGTGGCTGTTCACTTTCAGCTGCATAAAAGAATTGTTGATAAAGTTGTTAATAAAGTTTTATGTTCAAGAATATTTAGTCATAGTATCTATTGATTCTGATGGATCTGTTCTACAAATTGAGGTAATTACAATGATTATGGAGATTTATTGTGAAGCTTTGCATCTTTTATATATTCAAGATATTCTATTCAGAGTTTATTTGGTTTGCAGAGAACTTTGATAATGAGTTTGGTGAGACGTGGGAATCATGAAGGCTAGCAATAAGAGTTCTGAGAAAGCTTCTTTCAGATTAAAATCTTTCAGTGCATGTTATTACTAACTGGACTTGTGCAAAACATTTGACATTCTCACATGACATCCTTGTTTCTAAATTGGAGAGACATGGATTTGATGGAATGACCAGTCAGTGAATAAGGAACTGGTTGGATGGTCACACTTAAAGATTTATGGTCAAAGGCTTGATGTCCAAGTGGAGAGCAGTGACAACTGGCGTTCCTTGGGGGTCAGTTCTAGGACCAGTATTGTTTAACATCTTTGTTGGTGATATGGACACTGGGATTGAGTGAACCCTCAGCAAGTTTGCTGGTGACACTAAGCTGTGTGATATGGTTGCCACAGTGGAGGGAAAGGATGCCATTCAGAAGGCCATTGAGAGGCTTGAGAGGTGGGACCGTGCAAACCTCATGAAGTTCAACAGGGCCAAGCGCAAGGTCCTGCACATGGGTTGGGCAATCCCAAGCACAAATACAGGCTGGGCAATGAGTGGATTGAGAACAGCCCTGCAAAGAAGAACTCGGGGGTATTAGTGGATGGAAACAGAATATGAGCCAGCAATGTGCACTCGTAGCCCAGAAAGCCAAGTGTCCTGGGCTGTATCAAGAGAAGTGTGGCCAGCAGGTGAAGGGAGGTGATTCTCCTCCTCTACTCCACTCTGTCAAGACCCCACCTGGAGTACTGTGTCCAGCTTTAGGACCCCCAACATAAGAAGGACGTGGACCTGTTGGAGTGAATCCAGAGGAAGACCATCTTGATCAGGGGGCTGGAGCACCTCCCCTATGAAGACAGGCTGAGAGAGTTGGGGTTGTTCAGCCTGGAGAAGAGAAGGCTCTGGAGAGACCTTTTAGTGTCCTTCCAGTACTTAAAGGTTGCCTACAGGAAAGATGGGGAGGGACTTTTTATCAGGAAACGTAGTGATAGTATGAGGGGTCACGGTTTTAAACTGAAAGAGACATTTAGATTAGCTATAAGGAAGAAGTTTTTTATAGTGAGTGTGGTGAGACACTGGAACAGGTTGCCCAGAGAAGCTGTGGATGCCCCTTCCCTGGAAGTGTTCAAGGCCAGGTTGGACAGGGCTTTGAGCAACCTGACCTAGTGGAAGGTGTCCTTGCCCATGGCAGGGGGGTTGGAACTAGATGATCTTTAAGGTCCCTTCCAACCCAAACTATTCTATGATTCTATGATACTGTTCCATGGCATTCTACATAGTTCTCAGTGTAGTATGGTATATTACAAATTACACTGTAGTATTGTAAGTTTTACTACTGCTATTATTATTATTATTATTATTATTATTATTATTATTATTATTATTATTATTATTATTATTTTATCTGTACCAATTTTTAGGTGGTTCATGCAAAGATGTGGTCCTTGTTGTTTGAAACCATCCACATGGGGGCAGGGCAAGGGGGAAAAATGGCAAAAAATAAAACCCAAATCTAAAAAATGACCAAAACCCCCCAAATGGTTCATTGATCAGGAAACCAATTCAGATAGTTATGCTACCCAGGGTATTTCCTTAAGCTTGACATATAAGAAATGGTAAACCTTGAGATGTTAGGGTTATACTTCCCTCTGAAGTTTACTTTATCTCCTGTCTTCTATTATGTGAAATTAATTACCCAGAATCCTTTCTTGAATAATGATGCCAGCCCAATTTCTTTAGAGAATGGCAAAAGTACACTAAAAAAACCCAGTAGTAGTATTGCCAGTGCATATAAGAATCCAGTGGCAGAGCAACAAGCTGTCTTTGGAATTATTCTTTTTTCTTACCTGTGTGGCAGGTGCACCCACCCAGATAAAGGTTGAAACTTCTCGACCAATGGAAAGGAAAGGGTTAATCCTAGAAGCAGATGTTTGGGGGTCGAGCCGCCTAGCCCATGTCGTGACTGTGGTCATGTATACAACTTGGTAGGTGATGACCATCACATACACACCTCAATCAAAAGGCAAGGCCCTTTGATTGACAGACAAGGCCCTCAGCCAATGAGATGCCTTGGTCAAGAGAAGTTTCTAGAGCACTGACCATATATGACCACATATAACCATGGATCAGATTAGACTAGGATATAAATGGAGGCCCACTTGAAGGCAAATTGAGCCAGTCCTCCTCGGAGCAGCGGCTCTGCAGTTAGGGACCCTCCCTTAGGTTATGATGCTACCTAAGGAAACTCCACAGGGTTGAGAGTCCTCATCTTCTAGGTGAGTGATATGCATGTTTTGGGGTCATCATTCCTAAAGATTAAGAATTTTAAGTCAGTTGTGCAGTAATTAACCCCTCTTGCATCACTGATTCTGTGGTTTGTTAATGTTGTTCTAAACAATTTTCATAAAAGAAATCTTGTTAAATTTAACAACTGTCTTAATTCAATTCTGTGTACCTCTGCAACAACCTCATGAAGATTCAAGTATCTTCATCTCAGAACAGTTTTTATGTCAAAGATCAGAGACAGTGTCTCCCCACTCTCAAGTATCACTGTAATCATTAACTAGTGAGTTCTCTGACCCTTCCACTTGTTTTCTTTAGCCTGAGAATTTCCAGTTATTTTATATAAAGAAGTACAGCTTCAACAGATATTCAGAAGGTATTTATTTTGGGATAGCCAATAAACGTTCATATAAGTAATTCTCTAGAAGATGGGCTGAATCCTGAGAAGGAAGTTGCATCTCTTACTCCCTTCTTAATGACAGCAATAGAAGGAAGCTAAATGACAAAAGAAAGCCCATTGTCCAGTCTACAAGAAAGTGAGCTTTGCCTCTGAGCTTTGTTTATAACCTTTTCCAATAGTTATTTCCTAAAAATGTCTGTCTGTTTGAGTTGTTCATGCGATATGGCTGAGGTAAAAACAATTTTATTAAGTCTGATTGGACTGAATTATGAACTGTTCTTCTGTTGAGCTGTTCTGCCATTTCATGACTTATGCATCCATGGAAACTTTAGGCACTTGAGAAACTTTGGTGCTGAAAAGTCTATCCAGACCTCCCACATTTCCATGATTAGTTTGTTGCTAGTCTGGAGTTTTTTGCAATATTAGTTTTGGACTTGGGCAGTTTTCTTATTAAAGTGGGGTTTTTTTAATGGTTTGGCTGTATCTCATCTATTTTTAAGTCATGGGATCATAGAATAATTCATGTTAGAAGGGACCTCTGGAAATCCATGTCATCCAACTCTGATCAAAAAATGAGTTTACCTTAAAAATTAGGTCATGTTGCTAACATCCTTGTCCAGTAAACTTATACATATAAACAGTGATAGAGATTTGAGAGCCTCTCTGGAAACCATTCCAGTAATGGACCATGGTCATTGTATTGTTTCTTTTTCTTTGTACCCAATTCATAAGATATGATTATAGGATCTCAGAGTAATTCATACTGGAATGCAGAACATTTAGGCCTACCTCCTGTTGAAAGCAGGCTCAAGTATGAGGTCATACCAACTTGATAAGGATGTTTTCTAAAAAGGTTCTGAATACCTCCAAGGATGGAGACTATTCAGCCTCTTTCATGTGTCCAGAAATATGTTCCAAAAGGACTTGCTTGATGATTTTCCAAAAAAAGTGAAGTGAGGTTGACTGGCCTGTATTTTACTGGACTATTCCTTTGGTCTTTGTCTGAAGATGAATGCAACACCTACTTTTTCTCTCATTATAAGGATCGCCACCAATCTCCATGATCCATGATTGTTGTTTGTTGCAGATTGTGCTAATTGCCTCCTGCACTTTGGTGTGCCCTCCTCCAAAAAGTCTTTGTCATTTCTACAACCATGCCAGTAGAGATCTGAAGATACCTCTAGACTTCACTGCTTTACTAAGTATTAAAAGTGCTTCAATCAAAAAGCCTTGTAACTATAAATAGCCCTTTAAAATTTTGTTTTTCTACTTTCGTTAAGAGGGGGTAAGAGGAGATTCTAATCAGATTTTAGGTACCGCACCTAAGTATCTTTTGTGTGGAGAGACTTTTTGCATTTTGGCCTTAGCTAGAATCGTCAGACCAGATCTTCATCTGCTTTAATGTGATTGTCTTCATCAAATCAAATGTTAGCTTACACTAATTTAGGAAGCAATGAAAGAAGATAACAAAATTGACACTTGATTTATTAGAAGAATACAATATAAAGAGCCCTTACCCTCAACATGTATAGCAAACTAATCAAATATCTGTATTCAGAAGCCTACTCTATAATTTAAAAAGAATAATATCACTCAGACACCTTAGAATGGTTATCTTATTTCCCTGAAGTGTTGTATCACATGCTTCAGAGCAAGATCAATAAATAAATGACAGTAACGCAACTGAAGTTAATGTCAGATCGTTTCTGGAAAGATCTTCTTGACCTTAGCTCTGGTTTAGCTTGTCCAATGAAGCATGAAGATTAATGGACCTTTCAAATATTTTCTATTGTAAGAACCTCTAAATGAAAATAGGAAAGTACAGGATGAGTGTATATTTTGTTCAGAAAGCTGTGGGAAACAAAGAATTTAGATATGAGCTAATTAGCAGTGCAAGACAGTTTCCTCTGTAGTGGACATGAGATAAATCGTTTGGGTTAATGGAAGGGAAAAAACATCTCTCCCACTATTATTTGCCTTGTGGAACCAGAAGCGATGGTGGACTGTTACTTAAAAAGTTAAATAAAAGAAGAGTCTGAAAAGTCTCTTAAGGAGAATATATAGGTATTCTGTACATGGTAGTGAACACTGTTTCCCCTTACTAATATATAAAATTTCATGTAAACTAATTCTGGATATTTTTCAAGGTAATGTTTTTATTTCTGAAGAAGTGCCTGGCTGTCTTTTTTTTTGTTGTTGTTAGTTTGTTTTCCAAACTATAACATCTTTTTCAAAAAAGAGAGATTTTGGGATGCAAATGGTCCTTGTTTCCAGTGACATTAAAGTGAGATTGCCACCATCTATCAACTGGGTGGTGTGGACCTGTGAGGCCATATTAAAAATTTTTCCTTTATAGAGATAAAGATAAGTACAATATATCAGCTAACACATTTTAAACTCTGATCCATTTTTCTTTTCCAGTCATGACTTTAATCACAGAAGCAAAAGAAATATGCTTATTACTTATTGTGACTCTACTCAGTAAAGAGGGCTTAGAGACAAAATGGGTTCACTTATCTAACTTAAAAAGTTAACGAGATGTGAGCTCTGTGAGCCTGACCATATCATCCACTTCTCAGAATTTTAAAATCATAGAATGTCCTGAGTTGGAAAGGATCCAGGAGGATCATCGAGTCCAACTCCTGACTCCACACAGGGCAAACTAAAAGTTAAACCATATATCTAATATTGTCCAAATGTTTCTTGAACACCGACAGGGTTGACGTCATGACCACTTCCCTGAGGACCTTGTTCCAGTGCTTGACAATCCCCTTACTGAAGAACTTCCTAATATCCAATATGAACTTCCTCAGCTGCAGGTTTAAGGCATTTTCTCACGTCCTATCACTGGACACCAAAGAGAAGAGATCTGTACCTTTTTCTCTGCTTCTCCTCATGAGGAAGTTGTAGACAGTATTGAGGTCACCCCACAGTTTCCTCTTCTCTAAGCTGAACAAAACTCATATCCTCAGCTGCTTCTCATAAGTCATGTCCTTCTAGTCCTTTTGTCATCTTTGCCAGAGGAGATCATGATGGAAGGGATAGGCTGGCCTGACCTTGGTGACTCCCCTAGCATAGATGAAGGTCCCTGTCCTTCCAATTCCAGAGCTTCATATCTGCTGTGCAAGGACACCTGGGAAGGCAAGGTAGACAAGGAGGAGCTTCTTCTGCTGAGCCAGCCAGAAATTTGTTTCCATTCAACTCTATCCCTCAAGTCCCTATCTTGAATTCATTAAGTGGGAAAATTTTATGTGTAACCATAACTAATTTCTACAATATATACATAGACACTATTTTTTGCATGAGTATAAAACTAAGCATGCTAAAAACACAAAAGGTTTATCATGAAATAAAATTATTTATTCTGGTGTTTATCATTCTACTGTCTGGTTAGAAATAAACTTGTGGGATACATTATTATTTTTAATGTGTGTTATAGCCCATATATAATCATTGACTATTCATAGGTTCAGAGAATTCAAAGACCTTTTTTTTTCCACCAAACCTATATACCTATGAAGAAATATTGCTCTTTATGCCATAACAATTCAGAAGTTTATCTCCCTTTAACTTTATGGATTTTTTTTCTTTTTCTGCAATTCTTTTGTCAATTCCATATGTTTGGGAGTTTGTTTCTAAATGCTGGAATACTAATACAAGGTCATCTTCCTTACAGGCAGCAAAATTTCAGACTATGTAGGTAAATATGGTAGTTAAAACTTCCTCGGAGAAACATAAAACTCCAGATTTTTTAAAGATGTGGACAGCATTACATGGTAAAATCTAAATAAATTGATAAAGACTACAAGGCTTGGCTGCATAGACCTGAGCTCAGTTTAATCTGAAATGCTGAGTATACATAGAAGTCAATCCTTGTTCTGGTAATCAGCTAAGATCCTGTTCCACACTAAATCCCCTTGAATTCAGTTGCTGTGGCTTCATTTTTACTATGAACTGCTACATGATGGACAGAGCGCTAGTGAGGTCCTTCGGTCTGCCATCTCAGTGGAGGTAGCTGATGGAGATCCATGCAACAGCAAAGACGCAAAGCTTACTGACGTGTTACAAATGATGGAAGCACCTAAAAATGGTCACATAGGGATTATGGCTTCTCCCCTGAAAAAAGTGGCAGGATCAATAGCCCAACTGAAGGGCATCTACACCAATGCATTCAGCATTGGCAACTGAAGTGCTAAGGTTTGGACAACAGGCCCAAGCCAGAGTTGACCTATAGATGAATCCTGTATATTTTATAACTGATAACCATTGTGCTAGTAGGTATTGTACTAAGTTATAACAACCCACTTATGCTGATGTAAAAAGTGCTAAAACATTGAAATACTGCAGCCTGAACAACAGGCCCCAAGCTGAAGCTGCTAACTTAGCACGTAGTCATTAATAAAATATGTAAACTTGCTAGTGAAAGAGAAAATATAATCAGTAGTGAGGAGAGAATGTATGCAACTTTCCTTTTGCAGCCTTGTTGAGAACCTAAGTTTGGCCTTGTTAGAAACTCCCTTGGTTCCCCCCCCCCCCCCCCCCCCGAGCCCTGGCCAAGCTTTGGGTGGAATCCAACCGGAGAATGAAAACAGAAATTTTCCACTCAAAACAAAGGTGCCAGCTATTCTGGCTTGTCGATCTCTGGTATATAAGGCTGGGCCCATTTGCAGCGACTTTGGATGCCTCACCTATGGGTGGACGCACCGCGTAGGATTTCCCACTTGCCGGGACAGGCTCTCCAAATCCTCGCTGTAACCGGGGCTCCCCAGCGTCTGCGGATCTGGATGATGATGATAATATATGCAAGTGGTGATGTATTTCTCTTAATCACTATTCTCTCTCTCGTGTAGTAATGATTTGATGCATTACCCTGTATTTTCCTGTTTGTTGTTTTAAGTGCACTATTCTGCTTTTTCTTACTGCATGTTTTCTGTATTACTCTGTTACATCATTTGGTTATCACTAGTAAAATACGCCTACTCTTTTCACTCTGGTGTCCAAGTTTAATTGGCATCCTTAATCAGCCAGACAGCAACAAACAGGAGCAGCTGGAAGCCACTGTGCAGCAGGAAACCTATGACATAGTTGCCATCATGGAAACATGGTGAGATGACTCGCACAACTGGAGTGCTGAAATGGATGGCTACAAACTCTTCAGAAGGATGGGCAAAGAAGGAGAGCTGGTGGGGTAGCCCTGTACATCAGGGAGTGTCTAGAGCTCAATGATGGTGATGATAGGGTCATGGATAACAATCAGGGGGAAGGCCAGCAAGGCAGATATCATGGTAAGAGTATGTTACAGACCACCCAACCAGCATGAAGATGCAGACTGGGAAAAGTCTCACAATTGCTAGACCTTGTTTTTATGGGGGACTTCAACTTGCCAGATGCCTGCTGGAAATGCAATACAGTCTAGAGGAAATAGGTTAGGAGGTTCCTGGAGTGCTGTGACAGGGTGCTCCCCAGCCTGCCCCTGACCTGACCTTTATTTCCTGTAACTCTGTTCAAGTGATAATCACCAGTGGTGGCCATAATGGATGTTTCTGGTCATGATGACTGCAACCGGCTCAAAGTGGATTCGAGGGAGACAGATAACAGCACAATAGCCAAGGGTTATTTGAGCATATATCAACCAAAATACAGGTGGTATGTAAATATGACTAAGTCAATCATCTTACTCCATAAATAGTATACAGTCCAGGGCTCCTTGAGACTCCTGCATGGCAGTAGGCTGCATGTCAGGATCTCTCCCTGAGTAGGGATACCTCTCAAGGTTACTCCTCGAGGCTGAGAGAATCCTTACTGCATCAGATACTAGATAAGTGAATTAGGAATAAGAGATGAAACTTTGAAATCTTAACGAAGTGATATAAAGGATTGACTGTGCCCATGTAATCATTTAGACATAAACCATTGACCAAGTCAGGCACTAAGTCTGGATCCAGCCACACCTAAGCTCCCCGCTGAGAAGGCGTTTGGAATTCAAGGACGTCCTTTCTGAACATCATGACTCAATGCGAGGGTCTCCCTGACAGTTTTGTCTGACCCTGTCATCTATGTAGTAAATAATCAAGTGCACCTTGTCATCAAATCTTGTTAACCACTGTCACATTTATGATCAAACTTTGTTAAATCGCTGTTTTATATCAATAATCTTATTGCTACTTCTCTCTTCAAATGAAGTGCGTCACTCCATCCATGACAAGTGCATGGAAGATCACTTCCTGACACAGCTGGTGAGGGAGCCAACTAGGAAAGGCACCCCACTGGACCTGTTATTTGCAAACAGAGAAGGACTTGTGGGTCATGTGATGGTTGGAGGCCAACTTGGGCATAATAATCACAAAATGATAGAATTTTCGATTCTTGGAGAAGTAAACAGAGGGATCAGCAGAATTGCTACCTTGGATTTCTGGAGAATAGACTTTGGCCTGTTTAGGAGCCTGGTTGACAGAGTCCCTTAGGAGGCGGTCATGAAGAACAAAGGAGTCCAGGGAGGCTGGACATTCTTCAAGAAGGAAATCTTAAAGGCACAGGAGCAGGCTGTCCCCATGTGTCAAAAGACAAGCCAGTCAGGAGGAAGACTGGCCTGGCTGAACAAAGAGCTTTGTCTGGAACTCAGGAAAAAAAAAGAGTTTATGACCTTTGGAAGAAGGGGCAGGCAACACAGGAGGACTACAAAGATGTCAAGAGGTTATGCAAGGAGACAATCAGAAGGGCCAAAACCCAGCTAGAACTTAATCTGGCTACTGCCATAAAAGACAGTAAAAAATGTGTATATAAATACATTAACAACAAAAGGAGGGCTAAGGAGAATTGCAATCTTTTACTGGATGCAGGGGGAAAGTGACAAAAGATGAGGAAAAGGCTGAGATACTTAATGCCTTCTTTTCTTCAGCCTTTAATAGAAAGACCAGTTGTTTTCCAGGTACCCAGCCCTGTAAGCTGGAAGACAGGGACAGGGAGCAGAATGAAGCCCCCATAATCAAAAAGAGATGTGCACAGGTTGGAAGGTTTCAGAGGAGGGCCACAAAATTGATGGGAAACCTGCCATATGAGGAAAGGCTGAGGGAATTGGGTTTATTCAGCCTTGAGAAGAGAAGGCTTAGGGGACACCTTACCAGCACGTTCAGTATTTAAAGGGTGTTTACAATGAAGATGGAGACTCCCTTTTTACAAGGAGTCACATGGAAAAGATGAGGGGTAATGTGTAAAAGTTACCCCTGGGGAGATTCTGATTTGACACAAGAGGAACATTTTTCACAATGAGAACAATCAGCCCCTGGAATAATCTCCCCAGGGAAGTGGTAGATTCCCCAACATTGGACATTTTAAGACTCAGATGAACAGGTTTCTGGGCCATCTTATCTAGACTGGTTTTGCCAGAAAGTTTGGACCAGATGATCCTTGAGGTTCCTTCCAACCTGGTATTCTGTGTTTCTATGATAATCCAAGGGAAAATGGTTAGTGACCTGCTACACCACTTAGACACATACAAGTCTATGGAACCAGATGGGATCCAACCAAGGGTATGGAGGCAGCTGACAGAAGTGCTCACCAAGCCACTGTCAATCATTTATCAGCAGTCCTGGCTAACTGAGGAGGTCCCAGTTGAGTGGAGGAGAGCAAATGACATCCATCTACAAGAAGGCCCAGATGGAAGATCTGGACAACTACAGGCCTGTCAGTCTGACCTTGGTGGCAGAGAACGTTATGAATCAGATCATCTTGAATGCCATCACGTGGCACATAGAGAACAACCAGGTGATCAGGCCCAGTCAGCAGAAAGGCAGGTCCTGCTTGACTAACCTGATCTCCTCTATGACAAGGTGACCTGCTTAGTGGATGAGGGAAAGGTTGTGGATGTTGTCTACCTAGACATTAGAATAGCCTTTAACATCATTTCCCACAGCATTCTCCTGGAGAAAATGGCTGCACATGGCTTAGGTGGGTGTACCTTTTGTTGTGTTAAAGACTTTCTGGATGGCTGTGCACAAAGACTTTTGGTGAGTGGAGTTCCAACTTCAGCTGGTGGCTGGTAATAAGTGGTGTTTCACAGGACTCAGTATTGGAACCAGTTCTGTTTAATATCTTTATCTGGACAAGGGGATTGAGTGCACACTCAGTAAGTTTTTAGGCAACACCAAGTTGGGAGGGAGTGTTGATCTGCTTGAGGATAAAAAGGGTCTACAGAGGGATCTGGACAGGCTGGGATCGATGGGCCAAGACCAGTTGTATGAGGTTCAGTACGGTTAGCTTCTGGGTCCTGCACTTGAGTGACAGCAACCTCATGCAATGCTACAGGCTTGGGGAAGAGTAACTGCAAAGCTGCTGAGCAGAAAAGGATCTGGGACTGTTGATCAACAGCTGGCTGAATATGATCCATCAGTGTGCCCAGGTGGCCAAGAAGGCCAGTAGCATCCTGGCTTGTGTTGGAAACAGTGTGGTCAGCAGGACTAGGAAAATGATTGTCCCCCTGTACTTGGCACTGGTAAGGCTGCACCTCAAATACTGTGTTCAGTTTTGAGCCCCTCACTACAGGAAAGACGTGCAGGTTCCAGAGTGTGTCCAAAGAAGGTCAACAAAGCTGGTGAAGGGTCTAGAGCACAAGCCTTATAAGAAACAGCTGACGGAACTGAGGTTTTTTAGCCTGGAGAAAAGGATGTTGAGGGGACACATTATCGCTCTCTACAACTACCTGAAAGCAGTTTGTAGTGAGGTGGGTGTCAGTATTTTCTTCCACATAACAAGCAATAAGACAAGAGGAAATGGTCTCAAGTTGCACCAGGGGAAGTTTATATTGGTTATTAGGAAAAATTTCTTCACTGAAAGGGTTGTCAAACATTGGAACAGGCTGCCCAGAAAAGTGGTTGAGTCACCATCCCCTGGAGGTATTTAAAAGATGTGTAGATGTAACGCTTAGAGACATAGTTTAGTGGTGGATTTGGTAGTGTTAGTTTATCAGTTGGACTCGATGATCTTAAATGTCTTTTCAAACCTAAACTATTCTTTGATTCTAAGACACTTCTTTAACTCAACTTTGTTTCCAAAGGACTATATGAATATTTCCCTTTGATGTATTGTTGCTAAGGGAAATTGCTCCTGTTTGAACTCTATACTTAAAAGACAGTTATAAATTGATAAACTCTAAATTAGTTAGTCAGAGGTTTCCATATTTATTTTGTAAAAAAGCAATAGAAAACAAGAAATTTAAATGCTTGCCTACCTTATAGTATTTAAAATGATGTTTACAGATCTTCATCTTCTAGTGTCTACTCAATATGTTTTAATCATTTCAGAAAATAATACTGGCAATGGTAATTCTCTGGTTATTCATGTCCAATATCAGTGTTCTGTTTCTTTTTTTTTTTTTTCAATATAATATATAATTGTGTATATATAATAATGTGCTTTATGTAGCTTTTCAGTTAGCTTTCCCTTCCCTCCCCTCTCCTCCCCTCTCTTCATACATACTGTTAAGAAGGCCTGGACCAAAACAGGTTTTCATTCTTATAAAACACAAACAACACTTCATTTAATTGATTTTTTTTTCTTTTTTTTACATCTCTCTCCCCCTCTCTGTCACACTTTTCTCAAGTCCAAAAATATCTCAAATAATACAAATAAACAAAAGGAACCGTTCCACTTGGGTCACAACAACCCCCAGCAGCGCTACAGGCTTGGGGAGGAGTGGCTGGAGAGCTGCCAGTCAGAGAGGGACCTGGGGGTGTTGATTGACAGCCGGCTGAACAGGAGCCAGCAGTGTGCCCAGGTGGCCAAGAAGGCCAATGGCATCCTGGCTTGTGTCAGAAATAGCATGGCCAGCAGGGACAGGGAAGGGATCTTACCCCTGTACTTGGCACTGGTGAGGCCGCACCTCAATTACTGTGTTCAGTTTTGGGCCCCTCACTACAAAAAGGACATTGAATTACTCGAGCGTGTCCAGAGAAGGGCAACGAAGCTGGTGAAGGGTCTGGAGCACATGTCGTACGAGGAGCGGCTGAGGGAACTGGGGTTGTTTAGTCTGGAGAAGAGGAGGCTGAGGGGAGACCTCATCGCCCTCTACAACTACCTGAAAGGAGGTTGCAGAGAGCTGGGGATGAGTCTCTTTAACCAAGTAGCAAGTGATAGGACAAGAGGTAATGGCCTCAAGTTGCGCCAGGGAAGGTTTAGACTAGATGTCAGGAAGTATTTCTTTACAGAACGGGTTGTTAGGCAGTGGAATGGATTGCCCAGGGAGGTGGTGGAGTCCCCATCCCTGGAGGTGTTTAAGATTAGGGTCGACATGGCGCTGAGAGATATGGTGTAGATGGGAACTGGCAGTGCTAGATTAATGGTTGGACTAGATGATCTTCAAGGTCCTTTCCAACCTATTTGATTCTGTGATTCTGTGATTCTGTGATCATAATGTACACTTATGATCTCCTAGGCTGCTTTTTATATGATCCACTTTTTTATTTTACTCAAGTCTTTAGATATCCACTTATGGTTTAAATAATTCTCATTAACTTATTTTAGTAATTTATTTCTTCTTTTATATCATAATGACCTTTCCTGACTGAAGAGAACTTGGTTCCTCTCAACATATTTGAATTTGGTAGGGGGCCATTGTGGTCTTTTCCTGAAGTGTTACATGGATTAACACTTCTCAGAAAAAAAAGAACAAAGCAGTCAGCAGCAATGAAAATCAAGTAATAAAATCTAATGGTGGGATCTGATGTGTGCACTCATACACTCCTCTGTTTTAGTCACTGCTTCCTGATGACACATATTTCCTTAAAGCTAATATAGCTTCTCTTTATGTTTTTACTTATTTTTGACAAGAAGAATGCAGAATCTAGTCTTTTGTGACATTTGATATTGGTGCTCACCTTGCCAGGTACAAAATCGGTTTGGGTACTATGTTTTCTTTTTCTTTTTCTTTGTTTTTTATTTTAAGATTAAAAAGAAAATAATTTACTCATCCTGAAATTAATCACGTAGTACATCAGTTATGTCATCAGTCAGTTATTTGAACTACAACATTGACATCATTTAATGCTTGTCCAGAAGTGTTATTTTTAAAGGGCATGTCTCCAAGAGCAGGACCCATGTATTTTCCAAATCCAAAGACAGCTTTTGTTTTTCAGTATCTGATGTCTGTGTTTGTAAAATTTTTTGTTTTCTCAACAGGAAGTCAGAATTCATCTGAGATTGAGTCAGATCACGTTACATATATATGAATTATATATATATATATATATGAAATTGGGTTGACATAGCACTTAGGGATATGGTGTAGTTAAGAATGGTAAGTGTTGGGTTAATGGTTGGACTAGATGATCTTCAAGGTCTTTTCCAACCTAGATGATTCTGTGATTCTGTGAATTATAAATATCAAATATCTCCATACTACTTCTCCTTCACTTTTCTTTTTTTTCCTCTGAGGTTGAAAATGGTATATTTGTACCTATTTTTCAGTACAGCTTACTATATTAAGCAAAAAGTGACAGGACTGGACTGACTTAGTCATTGGAGTCAACGTTTTCAGGCTTCACTCGATTAGCACCTTGGAGAAAAAACCACGAAAGTTACATTTTGATATAATTCATCCACTACAAATTTAATGTCAAAATGAAAAATAAAGAGTAATTTCAAAAAGATTTAGTAAAGTATAGTTTAGTATTTGTCCTTAAAATAAATATTTACATTCTTGTTGACTGCAATAATGCATTTTCCATAACTTTATTCTGGCAGTAAATCTACTTAGAATGTATTAGATTTTGATGATATCTGAAACTTAGATGACATCATTAGCATTAAAACTTTCAGTCTGTTTTCTTTCTTTATTTCTTTCTTTCTAAAAAAAAAAATGTTAAGATGGAAAAGACAGTAAAAAATATAAATGGAATGTGACTCATGCAGAATATTTTCTGTATCGCCTAAACACATGTAATTACAGCATAGCATCTGTAGGCTTCCATTACAGTCAAGTGAGATATACTTGGAAAGGTTTTCTTCTGCAAGTTGCTGCAGCAGTATGCCTTTATTTTGTCACTTATTTCCAACTGTATAAACACTGATTGCTCTGCCTTTGATCTCTTAAACATGTTACAAAAAATTTTTCAAACAAAAAGCGGGTATTTGGGGGTCTTTGTTGTTACAGTTCTGGGAAATGTAGGTCATGAAACAGAAATGTTAATTAGATGGGAGACTACAAAAACATTTTGAGCTCTTTAACTCTTGTCATAACCATCTATTATAGAAGGAACAAATTGATTTTAATATTTGTTGAATTAAAAAATATTGCAGCAAGCTAACCTTGGGCCCTCATTTCCATAATTGGCTCTTACATGCTGTATATTATTTGACACATTCATTTGATTACTTTTCCTTTTTTAAAAAAAATTCTAAAACAGCATCTAACATAGCCTGCATATTAACATTTCACTTCTTATCATGCCTTTCTTCAAGTAGTCAGATTATGGTGAAATTTATCCTTCTCATAACCAAGATTTCACTGAGGGATGTAGTCCATAAAGTTATTTAAAGGGAGAAAAAAAGAGACATCAAGTTTTAGGTGTTATTTGTTTTCCTTGAAAAATAAACAAGACACTCTATTAGTGTTTAGTAAGAATTAATATTTAACTGCTTACCTTGCTGCTATAGATAAAAAAGTTGTGATTTTGTGAAACTACTTCGTTTCAAGGGAGAGGTAGTGTGAGTGTATCTCAGAACTGATACTACACAGGGATGAGATTCTGTTCTCTTCCATTAGCAACTTCAGTCAATAGATCCAAGCAAGTAGCTTTGTGTGCCCATGGCCTTTCAAGACAATAATAAAAGAATGCAAGGGCCAGTAATATTTTATGTTACTACTTGACTATTTCTTGGTACTGCTGAAATGTCCATTTGACCTCTCAGGTAAAATGATACTTTGATGAAGTGATAATGTCTTCTGGAATGTAAAAGTGTTTGATTGACTCCATCATGTAGAAAGAGAAAGCAGAGTTTCCTATCTATGTTTCAAATCATCATGTTGGAAAATATGATGGAAGTTTAGAACCTGTTGCAACTATTTCTATGTTTTGACATATTGATTTATTGGCTGTGTATACTTGTTCTAACAGATACCTGTGTTTTTTAACAGCATAGTCGTGAACAATATAAAAAAGGCAAGAGGGTTGTTCTGTTAAATTGATCCAAGTATCTTATTTTCAATTTTTCTGATTATCCAAAAATATATATAAACTGTGATTATGTCAGGAGTGTCCATTTATGTCTACAGCTAGATGAGAATGGTGTGATTAGAATGTCTTAAAATTTGGAATGGGATTAAGTGAGGCTGGAGCCCATTCTGAAAACAAAGGTGGGGGGACACGAGAAAAACAAACCATTATGAAATAAAGACATAGGAAATAGAGGAAAATATGTTCAGACTGAAAGACATGTCTGTCCTAATTTATACTGAGGCCTAGCATAGCATTTAGAGCAAGTTCAGGATGATAGGACATTTGGACACTGATCTGGTCACCCTGGTTAACAATCCCTTACAGTTTTTTTAAGTTTCACCCAAGCCATCATCCCCATAATTTCTTTATGGAAGCTCTCAAATAGCATACAGACTATATAATGACTTTCAGAAGTAAAATTACCTCTGAAGTGTGGACAACTAGCTTTGGTTGATGAAATGAATGTCCCTTCCAGGGTGAGTTTCACTAAGGGTTAGGTTTAGGGTGAAGAATTGAAGAATAATTCTTCAAACTTGATCTCAATAGAGATTTTCTATTTCTTCTACTGACGTTCATAAAAAATGTGACACCTATCAACTTAACACCTCTCAGTCCTGATATAGGTGATCTCTTGATTTAGGTGCTCCCATATAATGCCATTTTGCATGTTCTATGACATCTGAGACATCCACATAGGCCTGACAGATATGATGTGACTTTTGGAAGTCAAGTTGGTACCCAGTAACCTGAGATGGTTAAATCAAATCTTATATTTAGACATCTTCCTTTACATATCTAAAATATGAAGAAGAATCCTCCACATCAAGACAGATCACAGGATCACAGATTCACAGAATGGGTGAGGTTGGAAGAGACCTCTGGAGGTCATCTGGTCCAATCCCCTTGCTCAAGAAGGGCCGCCTAGAGCCATTTGCCCAGGACTGTGAATATCTCTAAGGAGGGAAAGTCTATAAACTTCCTGGGCAACCTGTATCAGGGCTTGCTTATCCTCACAGTAAAAATATGTTTCAAATGGAACCTCCTGTGTTTCAGTTTGATCCTATTGCCTCTGGTCCTCTCACTAGGCACCACTGAAAAAAACCTGGCTTCATCCTCTTAGTACCATCTCTTGAGATATTTATATACATTGATAAGATCCTGCTGAGCCTTCTCTAGACTGCACAGTCCCAGCTCTCTCAGCCTTTCCTTATATGAGGGGTCCTCCAGTCCCTTAATTGTCCCTGTGGCCCTTCAGTGAACTCTTGCCAGTACATCCATGTCTCTCTTCTACAGAGGAGCCCAGAACTGGACACAGCACTCCAGATGTGACATCATCAGTGCTGAATAAAGGGGAAGGATCACCTCCCTCAACCTGCTGGCAATAATTTGCCTAATGCAACTGAGGATACCATTTTCCTTCTTTACAGCAAGAGCACATTGTTGGGTCCTGTTCAATTTGATGTGCAGTAGCACCTCCAGGTTCTTTATTACAAAGCTGCTTTCCAGCTGGGTGCCCCCATCATGTACTGGTGTCTGGTGTTGTTCTTCCCCAGGAGCAGGACTCTGTACTTCCCCTTGTTGAACTTCAAAAGATTCCCATCAGCCCATTTCTCCAGCTTGTCAAGGTCCCTGTGGACGACAGTATGACCTGCTGGCATATGAGCCACTCCTCCCAGTTTTGTTTAATCAGCAAACTCAGTGAGCGTATACTCATCCTTATCATCCAAATCATTAATGAAGCCGTTGAAAAGGACTGGACCCACTGTTGATCCCTGGGGTACAGCACTAGTTACTGACCTCCAACTAGACTTTGCACTGCTGATCACTAGCCTCTAGGCCCAGCCATTCAGTCTGTTTTCAGTCCCTCTTACTATCTGCTCATCCAGACAATACTTCAAAAGCTTCTCTATGAAGATCTTATGGGAGACATTGTCAAAGGCCTTCCTGAAGTCTAGGTAGACAATATCCACTGCTTTCCCTTCATCTGCCAAGACAGTCATTTCATCATAGAAGTCTAACAGGTTGGTCAAGCATGACTTAACCTTGCTGAAGCTATGTTGAGTATTTCTGATAACTTACTTGTCCTTCATGTGCCAGAAAATAGTTTCTAAGATTATCTGCACGAACACATTCCCAGGGATCAAGGTGAGGCTGACCAACCTCTAATTCCAACTCTAATTTGGTCCTCTTTCGTGCCCTTCTTGAAGATAGTGGTAGCATTTTCCTCCCTCTAGTCTTTAGGCACTTCTTCCAGTTGCTGTGATTGACCAAAAATTATTGAGAGTGGCCTCACAATGACATCTACCAGCTCCCTCAACACTCATGGGCACATCCCGTTAGGGACCATGGGTTTATGCATGTCCAGTTTGCTTAAGTATTTTCCTACCTGACCTTCTACCAAGAGTACATTTTCCTTGCTTCTGTCTTTCCTCCTGGTCTCTGGGACCTGGGATTCCTGAAGATTGATCTTGCAAGTAACAACTGAAGCAAAGAAAACATTCAGCACCTCAACCTTTTCCATGTCCTGTGTAACCAGATCCCCTGTCTCATCGATCATTTGGCCCACATTTTTCCTAGTCTTCCTTTTGTTGCCTATCTACTTAGAAAAGCCTTTCTTGTTGTCTGGATAGATTCAATTTTATTTGGTCTTTACCTTTCCTCACTTACTCCCTGGATGATCAGACAACATTTCTGTATTCTTCTCAGGTTACCCATCCTTGCTTTCACCTTCTGTATGATTCTTTTTATGTTTGAGTTTGGCCAGGAGCTCCTCATTCATCCACACAGGCCTCCTGGCACTTTTGCCTGACTTCATATTCATTGGGTTGGAGTTCTCTTGAGCTTGGAGGATGTGATCCTTGAACATTTACCAGCTTTCTTGGGCTTCTCTTCCCTCCAGAGCCTTATCCAGTGGAACTCTTCCAAGCAGAGTCTTCCATATTTGAAGAGGCCAAAGTCTGCTGTCCTGAAATCCAAGGTTGTGAGCTTGAATTTCACTCTCCTCCTTGTCCTTAGGATCCTGAACTCCACCATCTTATACACATTGTAACCAAGACTGCCTTTGATCTTCACATTCCCAATGAATGTCTCCTTGCTGGTGAGTATAAGGACGTCTCCTCATTACTCCTCTATTACGTGGAGGAGGAAGTTATCATCAATGCACTCCAGAAACCTCCAGGATTGCTTATGTCCTGCTGTGTTGATCTTTTGATTTAGGTCTCAGCCTATAATTTTTTAACAATATCACTGACCAGTATGTATTTAGACCTTCTTCATCTATCCATATGTACCCTGTGACAGACTGAATTCATTCCAGTAGCATTCCTAAAAAGACACTACATAAATAGCTGGTTTTTAGCATGCAATGTTGCTTTCATGTTTATTGTGCCTTATATTACCTATTTATATTTTAAAAAGACCACCATTAACAACAAACACCTAGCATCCAACATTTCAAACCAAACTAGGAGCATTTTATCTCTCTTCTGCCATGATACTGTGAAAATTTGTGTGATTTGTTGTACTAGCTGTTGGAAAATAAAGTATTTTGTTTTTATAGAAAAAGCAAATAGTACTGACAATTTGTACTCTATACAGTAATGAAACATTTTCTCTTACAACATGAAATATGATCTGTGTCACCACTTTACAGTCAGTTTCAGCTCCACTCTTCAGAAGCCCTAGAGAGCAAATGTAGGAGTGCCACATAAAACTCTCTATTTCAAAACCAACAAAACATCTTTCAGTCTGCTCTCAAAGCATGATATTAATGCTATCTTTCTTATTAGGTGAATGAAAGTTGTTTCTGATCACTACCAGGATATTAATGAAAAACAAAGAATTGCAGAGGCATTTATGAAATAGAATGAGATCAGCTAATTCTTCTGAATGTCTCATGAATGTGTGCATGTTTTCATCTATAATAACAGTAGCAGTAGTAATATTTGTAATAATGTTAATAATTATTATTAATAATAATAACAACAACATAGCAAATAACTGTGGAAAGAAAGTAGATTGGATCTTGATTCAGTAGAAGATTGTCTATCAGCTTTAGAAATAAATAAAATTCTACAGATCTCTTTGGAACCACTCTTGCAATTTGCCACAAAACCACTGCTTGTATCTGACTGATAACTGTCAGTAATGATTTTAAAATGGCTTCAACCTAGAATAATTAAGATAATTGGTTGCAATCAGGGATAAGATAAATAATTTATCCTGAAGACTATATATGTTCTTCCTTCCAACTCTACATATATTGCTTCTTGGAACATGGCAGTCAAGAAGAAAATACTCATGATGAAGAAGGATGGTGAACTTTCCTGAAGCAGATCGGGTTTACATTCTATTAAGGTTTTTCTGATTGTAGTCTTGAGTACTAGATACATACTAGTAAGAAATGTGTGCACTTTTAATTGAGATATTAACTTGTATGTAATTAGAAAAACATGTTTTCAAGATATAGACTGTGAAAACTAAAATTTAAAATTAAAAAAAAGTAATCAGCATATTTTATTTTGCAGTGGTTCAGCTATGAGATAACCCTAGGTAGTATTTTGCTACATGTCAAAATCACATATAACATTTATATTTGCTTACACAAACTTGCAATTGCTTATACATCTTTTTTTTAATGAACTAGATAGTAAATTTAATTCTGTTTGGGGGTGGAAAAGGTAGCATCAGGAAAACTGTCAATCACTCTGCTTCCTCCTCACAGTTTGCTTATTTATTTATATGCTAAAGAAAACAGAGTTTTGATTTAGAATTCCAGTATTCATGCAATGATATAGTCTTCTAAAGAATTATAAATGAGACTAGATCTATTTTCTGGTAGAGTGGTATAAATCTGAAATATCTATCTTAAATTTACAGAGAATATAATTTATTCCTGAAATTGTAATGTAAAGTTAAAAATTTACTAAAAACTATATGACAAATTTTGTGCTCCATTCTTCATTTGCCTTCCTGGAATTACCTTTGGAGATTACACGTGTAGTAATTGTGTGTCAGACACAGAAGTTCATAAGTGTCTTGGACAGGTGATTTCCAAGACAGAATATCTACATATAGGCAGAAGGAATTTTAAAAACATCATTTATTTACTTATTTATTTTTATTTTAATCTTTCTCTTTTTATTTTTTTTTTCCAGTTTAAGTGAGATCACTCCTTGAAGGCATTTACGATTTTCTCAACAAATGACATGTGCATTCTACCAGAAAACCTGAATTCTATGAGAAAAGGGGCACTGTTTAAATCCAGTAAAGCCTTATCTTTATTATACTGTCTTTGTTTCTTCTTAAGACATAGAATATATTCTGGGGTGGCCTGAAGCTATGCTCAGCATTCTTCCACTGATATCACCAGAACTGCAAGAGAGAAACATCTATTTTGCATATTAATTGTACTATCCACCTTGTTATTCAGTTGCCACATATTACTGACCACTTGTCTGTTTTGACCCTAGTATTAAGTGTGTTTCTTCTTCACCGTATAAAAAGATGTCCCTCACACTATCTAATCAATGTAATTAGTTGAAAATTAAGCTCATTTAGGAATTGCTTTACAGTAACATACTTTACAATAACATAAAATACAAGTGGCCTTCCAGTACTTAAAAGTGGCCTACAAAAAAGATGAGGAGGGACTCTTTATAAGGGAGTGTAGTGATTGGATGAGGGGTAATGGTTTTAAACTGAAAGAGGATAGGTTTAGATCAGATGTAAGGAAGAAATTCTTTACTGTGAGGCTGGTGAGACACTGGAACAGTTTGCCCAGAGAAGTTGTGGCTGCCCCTCCCTGGAAGAGTTCAAGGCCAGGTTGGACAGGGCTTTGAGCAACCTGGTCTAGTGGAAGGTGTCCCTGCCCATGGCAGGGGGTTGGAACTAGATGATCTTTAAGGTCTCTTCCAAACCAAACCATTCTATGATTTGATGATATCTCCTTAGATATTGGCATATATAAGGAAACATGGAGGTAAAAGGGTGCATCACAGGCCAGTCATGGAGCTGTAGTATCTTCCTTTCCCTGCAACAAAAGCGTACCCATAAACACATGTTCTTTCAAGTGCCTGAATTGTCCATTTGTGAGACATGTCCCTGAAATGGTGAATGAAACATGGAAGAATCTATTCCACTAAATGTCATACTGCAAGCAACAAACTGATAAGTATTTTCCCTTAGCTTCCAAGGACAATTTATGCATTACAATAGACCAGTAGGGCAGTTCACAACCTGTAGCAAGCTATTTAAGAGTACTACATTTATCTATTAAGAAATTTTAAAATAGATCTTGTTCTTTTGGGATAGGTCCCATTGATATAACTAAAATGACTACTGTAATTAATTTGTGCAATTTACCCACTGGTTATTGCTCATATGACACTGAAACTTTTAGACTGGAATTCAGTTCCTACGAGTAGGAGTCTAAAACACAGCTATCTAAGCAATGTCTAAACTCTCGCTATGGTTTTACAAAGAACTAATCAATGCAGTCATCAGAATTTAGAGAACTATTCAGTTTTATGTGAAATACAAAGCCTTTTCCTGGTAACGTAGCTCTCAAGACTTCAGTGACTGGGATCTACTAGGAAACCATGGAAAATAAAGCTGCTCAGGTTAACCTGAAGTTTTATCTTTTTCAAATTAGACTTGAAATTTACACCTTCTGTGCATTCATTCTACTTAGGTAGGATTTGTAAGTAGATCAAAAACTGATTTATATCAGCTTTCTTAAAATTGTAAGAAATCTCACCCATTGTTTGCCTGAGAAACCAGTTAGTAGAGAACCTAAGAGAAAACTGAATAACAAAAATGTTCATTCAAATGATATGCAAGATTTTCAAAAACACTTAGCCCAGGGTCTAGCTCTGCTCCTGTCAAATTCTGTTTTATATATTTGCATGTTTTCACAGAAAAAAATTTCTAAGCAGCAGCACTCTGTGGAAAATTTCAGATGTGTCCTTTGACATTCTTATTAGTAATTTTAAAAAAGTCTCAATTCATTTTGTACGAGAGCGCTGTTTTCAGCTCAAAATACACATACAGTTTGAATTTGAATATTAGAAACTTAAGCAGTTATACCATCATTCCTGTTTCTTTTCTTTTGACAATATATGTCTATATTTTATTTACTGGAACTTTACATTTGCATCCAAAAGAAACAAATATGCATGCCAATTAAATACTAACATAACCAGTGAAGAATACTACTTAATGAAAAATGAGGAATGCAAAACATGGAAAGAGCTTTTTAGACCTGTTTTGACTTACTAAAACTGAAAAATGTATCTTTTAGATTGCATTGCAGGCAGATTTACCTACATAATTACTGATACAAAACTGAGAAAACTTTAATTATTATTCACAATTTTCTTTCAGGACAAAAGAAATTAATATTTCCAATACTCTGAAAAGTAGTGTAATTATATTGTTTGATCATATTAGTTTAGGAAACAATCAGTTACACTGTTTTAGGACTGAAAATAACCCACTGTAAACATCCAGCCAGAGCCTCTATTACCTCCTGTGTGAATCATGTCCTTCTCCAGGATGTTGATGGATGAGTCTCTGTTGGAACACTTTTCCATGCCTGCTTGAAATACACTGTCTTTGAATACATTATAGCCTCTTTCCAGGCCATAAGTACCTAGCGCTCTGTGAAAAGTGAATACATCTTTCCAACCGCTATTTGGCTCCAATATGAAGAAATTACTGTCAAGGTTAATTATCCCAATCAAAACCAGTTCTCACCTGAAGGCTTTCCAAAATGTTTTTGAAGTACCAGAGAGATTAATTTGCCAGACAAACTCTGTGATATGCATATGGATGTGTTAGTATAGAACTCATCATGTACTTTGGTTCCTAAACTTTGGTTTGAATGTAAAAACTAAGGCATATATTTTCAGCATTTGGAGTTACACATGAAAGCTTAATAACAATATGAAACTGGTTTCAGAAGGACCTAAGGTGCTATAATAAAAACACTTCTGAAAACGTTCTACTAAACCCAAACTGACAACCACTTTCTCAACAAGTTTCTTTTGATGTACTTGCTGTTGGTATTACCTGTTACTTGTCAGCTGGTTACATTGCCTGGTTCCATCCATTAACTTTCTCTAATTTGATAGTTTCAGAATTTTATTAAAATGCAGAGAAGAGTACAATCAAACTCTTACAGTATATAAAGCTAAAAAGGGTCCACAGTATGATTTTACAAAAAATGGCATTTTTCCCTAAGATTTCCAAGCCCATCAAACAACACCCTTAGAAAAAGATTATTGGAACAAACCCTTGCACTACAGTTTATGTTGCTCTTACAAACAAATTTAAACATTTTAAAATTTTCCCTTCCCTATTATGAAGAACATTTCTAACGTTACAGTTAAATTTTTGCCTCTGGTATTCCTTTACTTCAAATGCCAAAATTAACTTTTGAATCATCTCAATAAATTATAAATACATTCAAAATATATGTTGAATATGACAGTTCTAAATTTATCTCATATTTTTAACTGTCATAAATTTGGCTGTAGTGATGTCTCAATCCTAAGACTAAGGATTCCCCAAAAATTGAAATGAATTGTGTTAAAGTTCAGTCAACTGCAAAGGACAATCTGAATTGAGCATTACACAAGCATCAGGGTGGAAATGAGTTGCTCTGAACACAATATAAATATGTGGGTGCTGACATGTACTATGATGCCTCAACAGTTCTGAATTGCACTCACAGTTCAAACAAATAGGATGCAAAACAGTATAAACTCAGCAGTGTAGCCAGTTGTAAATTACGAAGTTCATTGTGTGGTAGCCTATAGGATGTAATGAGGAGTTGTATTTTCTCAAATGCTAAGTTCTCCAAAGGAATAAGGAGAAGAGACTGTATAATTCATTTTCAGTAATAAAAACTTTCATCAATTCTCCCAATTTCTGCTACTGCACAGAGATTGTTATGATTTTGTGACACTTAGTAAGCATATTGGTTATTGGATTGAGCACACACAATCCTTTAATTCACAGTGATGGTATTTTTTGTTTGAAGAGATGACCTTACGTTTCTTTGATTTCACCTTGTCATCAGCTCTCACTGAGATCAGTGGATTCCATCTGAACACACAAGTAATGGAGAATGTGATAGGTTTATGAAAATATTGTCTGGAGGATTGTGCTTCAATTTAACATGAATTTGATCAAATTATTTTCAATGCAGTCAGTATGGACCACTGAACAAAAGCAAATTGCTGGGGAAGGAGAAAGGGAAATGAGCACAAGGAAAAAGGGGAAGAAGAGAGACCTGAAAGGACATTAGTCTTTCTGTGTTTCATTGCTCGCTGACCTCACAAGCCACAGCTTTTCCTCTATCACTTTCAATAATTAAATTTCTGTAGCCGTTCCTTTCTAAAACCTGCTTCCAGGTAATTCTGAGAACGAGTTACTCCAGTTAGACTTTCCAAGCTTTGTGTCAGAACAAGTGAGATGTTAAAAAAAGGGTTCATTTGATCAACTTACAAACTGAGACTTTTCAACTGATGTTGTAACAGGATTTTGTTGTTTATGAAATAAAACAGTAAAAAAAAAATTCAACTTATATAACCTATCTCTGAAATTTAGGTTAAATTTATGTTTATAGCAAATTTTAAATATTGAACTCCTATGTTGAAAGTAGATCCAATTACTCTGGCTATTTCCTGTCTAGGAAAACTAAGCTAGAGCCCTAATCAGAAATTCCTCTGTTTTCATCTAAATTTTGCTTCGAATGTCATCTGCTCCTTGTAGCACCAGTAGGTCCTCTGTAAATAAAATAACAACAACCACAACAGTAACAATAATAATATTTATAATTGTGGGTTAACTTCAGCTAAGCCCCACACAGACATTTGTTTACTCCCTACCAGTGGGGTAGGGAAGAGAATTGCAAAGGTAAAAGTGAAGAAAATCATGGGTTGAGATAAAGAAAATTTAATAGGGAAAGAAGAAGCTGTATTTACAAGCAAAGCAAAACAAGGAATTCATTCACTACTTCCCAACAGTGGGCAAGCATTCAGCCATCTCCAGGAAAGCAAGGTTGCATTACATGTAATGGTTACTTGGGAAGACAAATGTCACAACTCCAAATGTCCCCCCTTCCTCCTTTCCTCAGCTTTTTTTTGCTGAGCATGATATCATATGGTATGGAATATCCTTTTCACCAGCTGGGGTAATTTTTTATTGTCATATTGCAATTTCAAAGTATGAAAATGATCTTCACAATACTTTTCCAGGTGGTGCATTATCTTAATTTTGCAGATGTAGAAACACTAAACTGTTACAAATTAAGTTTATGTCTGGAAGCAAAACCAAAAGATAAAAAAAAAGACAAAATCTAGTTCCCATAGGTATTTCATTCAACAGTAGATGAACATTGGAACAAAGGATGTATAGCTCCAGATTTACTGAGGTTTTGTTACTTTTCACATCTGTTCAGATGTCCTCTAGTGTGAATGATTATTCTTCAAATCATGCCCCACTGAGAAAATTTTCTGTGAAAGGCTATTTCTTTTGAATGATTACTTTTACAGATAACCAGTCGAAACTGGATACACAACCAGGTGCTGTGCTAGTGGACTAGTTCTATCTCCTATGAGACCTATATAATATTGTATGTTGGACTATATCAATGGTCACATCTATAGAGTCTTACATGGTACTAAATGAATCCTAGGAAATAATTGTTATTTGTTTACATTTTATCAGATGTCTGCTGCCTTATCAATTTGCCCATATTTATGTTCCTTAATATTTGCCTAGGTGGTTACCCATCTTACTTTTATTGGAGATTAAGGAGAAACATGCAAAAATCTTTACTACTTAATATTTATTCTCCTTTGAATATTTTCAGTCATTTAGTCAAAGGGAAAGACAACATGCCCATAAATACTGACTAGTGGATTATAAAGTAATCTTTTCTGTTATTCTGTGCATGGAAAATCACTCAGGAATATTCAGGCATACAGAAATCAGTTCATTTGTAAAAAAAGTCAGGAAAGCAAAAAGCAGGCTAAGATTCCGAGATAATTTATTTGGAGTCAACCTACTGTATTTCTCTGTGCTTCCTGCAAGATGACTTCAGTTCACACCGAACTCAATTTAGAGGATCATAGCCTTAGGGTATAATTTGAAGACATGCAATTGTAGTCCTGTCTGTAGGATCATTATTTATGGGTGATGATATACAAGGACTAAAGAATGCAGATTGATTGTAAATTCTTAGAGAAGACATTATGATAGAATGTATTTTTTTTTTTTCAACTAAGCAAGTTGATATTATAGTTACCCATAAGAGAAGCGAATATGTACATTCACATATAAAACTGAAATATTTTTCCACGCAACTCAAAGGATAGGTAAGGCTTAATGTCCCCATTAAATTAAATTTAGATTATACTAGCCACAAGTGTTGATGATGATACCCCCAAAACTGAAAAAAAAAACCCAAGCAATCTAGCAATTTAATAATTTCTACTTCAATATGAAATACCCAGAATATCTGTTGCAACTTACCAAACTGTGAAGATTTTAAACTAAAAGATTGAAAGATAGTAAATCGATGGCTATGGTCTAATTTTTTAGCAAATAAGTATTCAGGGCACAATTCTACAAAAGTTTTATGTCATTAATTAGTATCTCAGAGTTGAATTATATAGCTTCTCATTACTTCATCTAAAAAGAAATTCCTAGTTTGAAAGGTAATCCTATATAGAACAGTGTCTTAGATTTCCATTTTGTTTTTAAAAGAAGGATTTCTGCTAAATTTGGACTTTTTACAAGTCACAAAAGTGGACCTGCATAAATGCAAAATTTCCCTTCAAACACAACAGAACGTAAAAAACCACAGAACTTTAAATAAATATTATAAGATGCTTTAAAACAAGAGTTCACTACAAATATAGAAGTGATAGCAAATCTCAAATTACCTACAGCAAAAATATAATCTTCTACTGAAGATGCAACGAGTCTAAAATTTAGAGTGTGGTAATATATCTTAAAAAAAACTATCATAGTAGCAAATAATCACATATGCCAAACACTAGAGAAAATTAAGAGAAAATTAAAAGTATTTAGAAATATAACTATAGTCTCTGAATATTTTAAGATTTTTTTTTTTAAATTTTTGTTAAATTGTCTTCAGTGTTAAAGAAAAATGACCTTGTCATTTTAGTTATAGATGTATTTATTCTCCTTGGATATCTCTATACTCTCACATAACTAAACTCTCCAAATCAGTCTTGGATCTCAGTTCTATGACCAGGTACACTTAACTAATTATAATTTACTCTTACATTTCTGAGTGGAGAATGCCAGACTTTTTCTCCTGAAGCATATCTTAGATTCAGTTCAATGAAAAGAATGCTCTAGGGACAGTCAGTAACTGGCCATAAAACCAAGAGTGTATCTATCTGTCTTCTGTGTAACATCCTTCAACATTATGCCAGTGGTATTTTCACCTGAAAACATGCCTTTATGCTTTAAGCCAGGTTTTATAAGTCCTAGTTTCATAGTACATAGAAACAAACAATAACAACAGAAAACAAAACCAGCAAACTCTTAGATGAACCGCAGAGTTTTTCAGAAACTTTGATTTGGAAAATGAAGATGTTGAAAAGAATTGTCTTAAGCGTTGCTGGGTACCATCTTGCACCCACAGTTAGGTGATTCTTGGTAGAATACGAGTTATAGTTCACAACTTGATCTGGGACTAGGGAAAACTCCCTGAGGTGAAACATTAATCATTGCTAGTGTAACCACTTAGAAGATAATTTTTTTATATAGAAAAAGCCTGTGTATAATTGGAGAACTCCCTTGCCTGCAAAAATGTTGAAGATATAGTCACTTTCTTTAGAAATTCTTTTGTCAGACCCTATTGTCCTGCACACAGACTACCATGTGATCTTCCTCTTTGATAGTACATGAAACATAATGTCCACAATTTAGAGGAGAGGAATCATAGAATCATAGAATATCTCAAGTTGGAAAGGACCTATAAGGATCATTGAGTCCAACTCCCTGCCCCTTACAGGACTACCTAAAAGTTAACAATATGACTAAAAGCATCATGCAGACAGTCCCTGAAGAGGAGAGGTGTTTTAAATAAGAACAATTTATGGCACTATGAACAGAAGAAACCATTCACATTTAATAATTTTATAGTTTACTATAAGCAGAGATAACATAGACCATTGGGAGGATATTCACTAAGACAATTTGTTGGCATTTTTGAAGCCTCCAAATACAGTCATATTATAATCAACAGTTTAAGTGGGATTCATCTGATCAAATGCAGACAGCTGTCTTGTTCATATAGACATCTGAGTAAAGATCTAGCATAGTCAGGTGCATCTCATTATGAAGTGTTAGTTTCTCCCAGCTGATTGGATATTTATAGTGTGTCCCGATCTGCAGTTAGATCTGATGAATCCTCTCCATTAGACCTATTTTGTCTACTTTGAAACTTTTTGGAGTAGCAGGCTTCACATCAATGTTCTTCAGATTTAAAATGAAAGGGAACTAAATTTTCACCTTGATCTAAATGTCATCAGCCTCTGGCATATTCTGGTTTTTCATATTCTTTCTTCATAACAATAGATGATTCTGTCATCTTCATAACAACCAACAACAGCTTTGGGCTTTTTATGACCAAAAAACCCCAAATTTTTATTTCATTTTGGAATGAGTGAAACAAGTGACTCTTGGGTATGTTGTTATTTTAGGAAGTTTTAAAAAAGTATTTATGGATTTAATTTTTTTTTTATTTATAGTTATATTTTTGGACTTGTATATCTATGGATTGATATTATTTTGCTGAGAGAGAGAGAGAGAGAAAGAATGAGCCAATCTATGAAAAAGAGGAAGCATCTGACATAATTACTGACATGATGCTTTGATTGATCTACAGTTCCCTCAGCCAAGTGGTCAATCTGTCTGACTGAGAGTCACAGGTTCCATTCCTGTACAGTTCTTAATAGCTTAGTGTAATCCAAAGATTTTACCGTTTCTGTTCATTCAGTATATGTCACATAACTGCACATAATACTGATTTTTGTTCTATTCACAAAACAAAAGGTGCCTGATCTTAATATTTTCCTCTGGGTAATTTTTTCATAAAAAGCTTTTTCATAAAGAACTTTTGATTCAATGTGTACCATTAAGACTTCTTAATTACTTATGTAGTTGTTAACCTTGTTTGTTCATTTTGCTAAAAACAGAATGACACATAGACAGCAACAATTAAATATTTGTCTCAAGTTAAAAAAAAAAAATGTTTTTTGATAAGCAGAATACTGACAGTATAACCCCATTTTACATTTAATTTTTTTTCAACATAAGAATTTGAATGGCTAAGAGAAAAAAAAATAAGACTAGGTTTAGACTTATTGGTTGTAACGGAAAAAGTGTTGGACACAGTTCCCACGTCACTAATACTTTGGGGAATTTTGGATACATGTCAGTTCAAAAACATGTTCATAGATCATACAAAGGTTTCAGTAGAGGGAGAAAGATTGCTTGAGGTCAGGTTCGCCTTGGAAAAATATAAAACACAGAATTTCTCTTTCAGATTTATATTGTTCTAGTATTTGTTTGTTAATCTATAGACTGTAGATATCTATGAAGGATATGAGGTTCAATTAAAACATCCTCCTAACTAAACGTGGAAAAGAGCTTGACTTGAACTAAAGGATAATAGAACTTTCAGGAAAGGGAAAAAAAAATCTTGATTTATAAAGGTGAGTAGATAATACACATTGAAAAAGGATAAAGATGATATTTTCATTTATGAAACTAACAGAGAAATGTTCAAGAAGAACTTTCTGTCAAGACAGAATAATAGAAGTCTGCTGAAAATAAACACTAAACAGTAAGTTAGAGACAGATTGAACTTAAGATGTACCTAACTTTTGCTACCACAGTCTCGTGTGGGTGATAACATGCAAGCAGAAGAAGAATGAAAGCTTTTTTTTTTTTTCCCTTCAGAGTTGAATGCCAAGAGCAGAATTCTAATTTTTCTGGGTACATGCCTTTATACAATGTGTTCTAAAAGTTGTAGAAAGAAATAAATGTGCTTTAACACGGGAAAATTTTTGGTAGATTAAATAATGGTATCAATAATTTAAAATAACTTTAAGTAGGAATAAAATTAAGGATGCATGGAAATAATATGAGAAATTGTACAGAAAAATATGTTACTTAATATTATTTTCAATGTAACTATTGTAAAGAAAAAAATATAGAAAATAAAAAGGGAAATAAAACCTGAGTGAAACAGACGCAGTAGCAAGCTCTCTTTGTAGTCCTTTCATATGCATGTGTTTTGATGCTAATGTAATTATCAGATAACATAATGAATGGTAGTCTGTAGTCTGAAACCTTAACCGGACTGGAATAGAAATCTCTCAGTAAAGTGGCATACTTCTACTTGAACACCCTGAATAGTCAGAGATTCCATAGGAAAGGGAGATATCTGGCTAGATCCATTAATAAGTAAAGAAAAAAATTATTGATTTGGCCAGGCCTCTTTTTGATTCAGCTAGGATATAGATAGGTTTTGAATTCTTGGGTAAGAAAATGGTAAGTATCCCAAGGAAATGAAGAAAAAAATGAAAGATGACTGGGTGACACTAAACAAAAGCGAGAGTGAGATAAAAGGAAAGGCAGATCTTACCCAAGGCACCTTCTAAGTGGTTAAATCTTGTATGTTATCTCTCCCTGAAGGACTGAACAATGCATAGACATCTTTATTGCAATGAGTGGACTCAGAATAGTATCTTGTAAACTGTGTGTGCCTCTAATACCTTCCACTCAAAAAAGAAGGTACATGAGAGGGAAAAAAAATCAGTGAAGGGCAAAAAATGATCAAAGGGAACTTCTTCCATGTGATAAACAATTGAGCAAGCAAGGATTCTTCAGCCTTCACAAAAGATAACTTAGAATGATACTAGGAATTACAGAAGACATGAATATGGATTGTTTGTTACAAAAGAAAATCTAGGGGTTTGAGATGAAACTGTTAGGAGAAAAGCTGAAAAGAAATTGAAGTGGCTCTTCACTACTAGCTGGTAAACCTGAAGAACTTCTTGATTAATCATAGAATCATAGATTCATTGAATAATTTAGGTGGGAAGGGACCCCTAGACATCCCCTAGTTCAAGCCCCCAGTTGAAGCAGCTCCTCTTAGATCAGATAACCCAAGAATTTTCTACTCAAGTTTTTATTTTCTCTGAGAATGGAGATTCCACAACCTCTGTGGGAAATCTGTCACCTGCTGTTTAACCGTCCTCATGATAACAAACCAACCAACCTTTTCTTTATATCTGATTGGAATTTTCCATGTTTCAAATTTTATCCACTGCTTTTTGTCCTGTTATTGTGCGCATTACAGAAAAGCCTGACACTGTGCCTTTTGTACAGTCCCATGAAAGCATTAATAAGATCTCCCTTTAGTTTCTTTTTAAAGATGAACAGACCCGGTCTCTCAGCATCAAAATATCCACTGCTGATATCTGTGTAGTGTCACTTTCAGAGATGAAATACTGAATTATATGGATTTGCTTTGAGCAAGTATGGACATTGTACAGTTTACTACCCTCCTGAGGGTATTGGAAAGGAGATTTACAAGATGATAAAACTGTGAGAGCAGGCAATAATGAAAAAAGCGTGATGAGAAGTCAAGAGCAAATTACTAATTTCGTCTCAGAGTGATAATTAAGAAATTTTCATTTTCTCATGCTTTACCTTTCCAAATCTGCATTTGATATTAATACATTAAATATATTTCCCTTTCTGTGACATAGTTCATGGTATTTTATATTCAAACATACTGTGGGTTAGTTTATATGTTTTGGGGTTTTTCTCTGTTAAAAATGTTTCTTTCAGATTACTTTGAATTTCACAATATTTCAATAAAAACTAAAATCCATTGTCCTTGACATTTTTTTTGTTAATCATAATTTATATATTTATACTTATAGTTTCCTTTGGGTCACTTTCACAATACAACTTAAGGCTTGTTTAAGAGTTTTCTGTGCTTTTTTTTTTCCCTTCCTCCCCGCCCCCCCATTTATTAATGACTTTTCAAAACTATTCAGTTTAGGATAAGAAGTAAACGAAAGCAACAGTAAAACTGGTTCTTTATTACTCTAAAATTTTCAACATATGTAGAACAATCTTTAGAAAATCTGTCAGTAATGACATAAGAAAAGTCCAAGACATTCCCATTTCTATTATCCACTGAAGTAAGAACAGAAGAATGAAAGAATAAGAATGAAATGTAAGAAAAATAAAAGAAATAGAAGAAAACTAACTTTAAATTTTGAACAATTGGGGAAAAGTAAAAAATCAGAAATATTTCTACAATGAAGCATACAGACAATTTACAGAAAATCAGTTTTCTTGTTAAGTTTGCTATTTTCATCTTTGAGGATTACCAATTACCACTTTGCCATTTGAGATAAAAACCTGTGTCTTTGAAAATTAATCAACCAAGCATTTGAGTTTGAGACTTGCTGAGGAATAACAATATGAAACAGTGCTATTCAGCAAATGTTCAATATTTGCATATTTATAAATCCTGGAGAAAAGATAGGGAAGGCAAATGTCAGTATTTTTTTCTTCTTCAGGTCTCTTCATGACCGGCTCAAAAGAAATTCCTTTATATCAGTGGTAACAACATTTTCTTATGGATTGTCTTTTAAATTAATGTTACACTGAAAGTGAGCTGGTTCCATCAGAAGCTACAGAACCATAAAGAAGACACATAACAACAAGATGATATTTAATAACTCCCCTGGGTTTTAACTTTCCTAAAACTGAGCTTGGACTCAAAGATTCCATTAATTTTATTGCTTTCAAAGTCCAGAGGACAGACAAATTTTGAGTAAAATAGTAGCAGCAGCAACACTGCTACTACTACTACTACTAGGAATTAAATTTAAAACTGATGCACCTGCTCAATATCTCACAGATGTACACTTACCCAGTAAAAGCATTTTCTTTTATTCCACACTAATGTTGGTTTGTTCATGAATACCAGACTCTGTTGTTTGAATCTAATATTTGTCTGTGATGCATCAGTAAAAGTAAACAGAGGTCTATTTCATTTCGAAGGAATTATCCACAGTGCCTCCTTGTTTTAGCCTTGCTAAGGATCTCAGCTGGGGTTTTTTTGTGTGTATGTATGTATATACACACATCAAAATGAACCAGCAGATACTGCACAGAAAGGTGGGGGTTTTGTTGTTGTTTTTTGGGGACTTGTGGTCAGTTGGCCTTGGCTGGCTGACAGGTGCCCACCAAGCTGCTTTATCACTCCCCCATACTCAAAAGAACAGGGGGAGGAAAATAAGATGAGAAGCTTGTGGGTTAAGATGAGGAACAGGCAGATCACTCAGCAGTGATCAGATTCAACTTGGGGAAATTAATTTAAATCATTGCCAATTAATCAAAGTAGGATAATGAGAAACAAGAACAAATCTGAAAACACCTTCCCCCCATCACTCCCTTCTTCCCGGGCTCGCCTCCACTCTTAACTCTTCTGTCTGCTCACCTGGAGCAGTGCAGAGAAGACAGGGAATGGGAGTTGTAGTCAGTTTGCAACACTTTGTTTCTGCTGCTCCTCCTCCTCTGTTGCACCTTCCCCTGTTCCAGTGTGGGGCTCTTCCTACAAGATACAGCTCTTCACA
This sequence comes from Strix uralensis, assembly GCF_047716275.1. NCBI lineage: Eukaryota > Metazoa > Chordata > Aves > Strigiformes > Strigidae > Strix > Strix uralensis. The sequence goes on along the minus strand of NC_133973.1, from coordinate 94,945,384 downwards.
AACTGCTCCAACATGGGTCTTTTCCACAGGCTGCAGTCCTTCAAGAACAGACTACTCCAGTGTGGGTACCCCACAGGATCACAGGTCCTTCCAGAAAACCTTCTCCAGCATGCACATCTCTCCATGGAGCCACAGGTACTGCCAGGAATTGGCTCCAGCACAGGCTCTCCACAGGGTCATAGCCTCCTTCAGGTGCATCCACCTGCACCAGTGTGGGATCCTCCATGGGCTCCAGATTGATATCTGTTTTACTATGGACCTCCATGGGCTGGAGGAGGACAACCTGCTCCTTCATGGTCTTCACCAGGGGCTGCAGGGGAATCTCTGCCCTGGCACCAAGAGCACGTCCTCTCCCTCCTTCTTCACTGACCTTGGTGTCTGCAGAGTTGTTTCTCTCACATATTCTCACTCCTCTCCTCTGCTGTTGTGGAGCAGTTTTTTCCCCTTCTTAAATATGTTATCACAGAGGTGCTAGCACTATTGCTGATGGGCTCAAACTTGGCTAGAGGTGGGCTTGTCTTGGAACCGGCTGGCATTGGCTCTATGAAGGAAGCTTCTAGCAGCTTCTCACAGAACCCATGCCTGTAGCCCCATCCCCCACTACCAAAATCTTACCATATGCAAACCCAATACAATCATATACGAATCTGCCATTGTAGTCTGAATGTCAAGTTATGTACACATGTAGAAGGAATGATATATAAGTAGATGTTTATTCCTTGTGTAAGTCAATGATCAGGAGCAGTAAATTTGTAATAGCACTTCAAGACACATCCTGAGTCCTGCTGAAGGTCTTTGTTGTATTGTATTTGCAATACAGAAATGGGTAATAGATCATATGGCTGGTAAATCTCCATGGATGAGGGTCTGGCAAGACAACGTGTCTTGAGTTACATACAGTTATGGTGATTCATTCAACCTTATCTGTAACTGAAAAGGTGTGTGACTGCAAAGTTTTAATGTTGTGCCATGCCTGGCTAATGATAAGTTTTTTGGGGACTATATTTAACTAAACATAATGCAGAGCAGTCCTGAAGTGGTGCCCAGGTTTGTGGAGTTGACATATAGTTTAAATGATTGGAACCAGACTTAATTAAGAATGGAATAAAAATACATGAGAATAAAATATGATGAATTAAAAATTAACTCACTTATTCTCTGTATATCCCTTCAAAAGTTAGTACATTATTTTTCACTATGACTACTACAAAAAATACAAAATTACTATAACTTCAAAATGTATTGGTTTTCATTAGTTTTCATTTTCAAAATCTACTTTTGCTGAGAAATGATGTGTTACACTGTACATCACCCATTTGACAATCATTATTTTTTTAAAGGAAAAATCCCACAAAACTTTAAATCTAACAAAAATTACCAAAATAAAACACAACAACACTTTACCTGAAGTCAGACATATGAAATATGATGTTACTATTAAATATGATGCTGGAGTAAAGCACTGATGCTTTACTGCAGTAATTAAGTCAGTGAGCCTCTACAAAGGTAGTGTCATAATCAGACTGTCCGTAAGACTAGTAAGTAGTCTGTCCTGAAGAAATTTAGTGCCTAAAATTACTTAGTCCTAAAAACGAAAACTAAATACCAACAAAGCTTATTTTAATAAATTAGACATAAGAAGAATGTCTGATATTTGAAATAAAGTGTTAATATTATCTCTCAACTATACCATGAAATGAAAATATCTTTCCCTACGTGCTCAGATCTGTTCCCTGTCTTACACCATTCTTATATTTCATGAGGTTTTAGGCTTGATTTACCTCCTGAATAATCCTTCCACCTAACATGGAGGGTTCATAAGTACTATCACAAAAGATTGTTGAGATACTTTTATGTCCAGATCTGATCCTGGAAACAGAAGTAGCTCTACAGTTCTTCCGTCATAGAGGAAAAGGCTTTTGTGTTGCTTCACAAGATAATGAATCATGACTCAATTTTTTGTTAATTTAGAACATATTTACCTGAAAAAAGGTGCAGGTAGTCATATGTATGACAGACATATTTATCAGATATGGGATTCTATGGAAAAGGTGAATAAAGCCTGACTATCTGTTAATTTCATAGTGCAAGGAGAACATGAAATCAAATAGGATCATCAAGCAATTTTAAAGCAAGAGAATGAACAAACACAACAATTTCCTTCTCACAATGCATAATTAAATTGTATAATTTACTGTCACAGGAAATTTTTGGTTGCTAATAAGTATTAAATTGTTCAGAAAATGATTAGGAAATTCCTATAAGAAACACAAAATCATTGAAGTTAAGTACAATACTCTGGATGAAACTTGTTGGTTGGAAAAACATTTATGATTAATGGATGTTGGGAGTAATGGGATGTTCTCTGTCTATGCTATTTCTAACACTCGTCTCAGCATCTACTTCTAGCTATTAGCAGAGATCAGATATTTGTTCAAACCATTTGGTTTTGTACAACCAGTTATACTAAAGTATCAGATTTATGCAAGTTCTCTGGGAGAAAAATATCAAAATCTGGTTTTCATTAAAATAATTTGTGTGAAATATCTAAACTGAATATTGATCACAGTAGTCTTTTCAAATTAATGTATATTCAAAAGTTATTTCTCACTAACATATTTCATTATTGATTGTTCAAGGCGGCAGTCTTAGATAAAAACTTGTTGAAGAAATGTCATTAATAATCCTTATTGTCACAGTATTTTGAGATCAAAGGCTGAATCCAGAAAAAAATTCTTATTGGAAGGAGATGCTGTTGTTAAGCTTCAACAATGAAAAGCCTAAAAAATATTTTCACATGGAGATGGGAGAGAACAAAGGGGAAAAACAGAAAAGTAAGAAAAAGAATAAATTATCAACTGTGAGAATATTAGACACTTGCATTTGTTTCCCTAGATGCTTCATAAGTTCACTGGGCTGGAATGTGCTTTCAGCTACACTTAGCTAAGTCAGGAAAAATTCTGCTGAAGTCAACAGCTACCTACATTAGAAAATGGTGTAAGGCCCACTGTGTCTGCAGACGCAATTCTGAATATTCAGTATGTGGCTGGTTTGTAAGCAGTGGAACCCTACTGTGTTTCTGTTCCAATAAAACAGTCTGGAGGTGCTTCAAAACAAAACAAAAATATCCCTTCACAGTTCTTTGAAGCAGTCTTTTGAACCTTACCAGCCAGTTGGCAACAATGTAATGCAGACATGTTCTTGTCCTGTTTTGCTATGAAAAAGCTGTATATGGGTGACAGAGTAGAATGAGGTAAATACACAGAGTGGGAATGAAGAGATTTCAGACACAGACAGAATAAAATGACAAAAAGTAACAACATAATTTGGAAGTAGGATAGGAGGAAGCAAAGAAATATATTACAATTATGATCTTAAATATAGTAAATTTGGGTGTTTCATTTTGTTAGGGGTGTCAATAACATTGTAGGGCCAGACATTCTACATAAAAGTCTTAATTCCCTGCATAATATTTTTGAATTATCCATATTTTACATTGTAGAATTTCCTAAAAAGAAAAGCTTTCCAGTTAATTTCCAAATTGTCATATATACACACATATATATATCTTTGAACTACAAATCAATCACACTGTTCTCTTCCATGTTAATATACTCAATTTATGTTAAATGACTAGGCATCAAGGGTGGCTTAACTGATTTCTTGACCACAGAAAAATAAAAATATTGTTCATAGAAACATTCTGTCCCATAAAAGAGCTTTCAACTAATTTTATGGGTGATATACTATAGCTTGCCTATGCCAGAGAGTACGCCAAGGCTCTGGTGTCTCTGTGTGTGAAGATCCTATGTACCTTCCCTGTCTCTCACCTTCACAGCACAGTATACAACACCACAGAGACCCTGGTAACACCTTAGGTAAAATAACCTATTGCTTTCCCAATTCTTAGCACAGACAAGGTGGGGAGGTTTGTTCCAAGGAGTGAATAGCCATACACTGTGTGTTCAGCTTCTTCTTTCCTGGCATATGAAAACTGCTCCACACCACATGAAGAGACCTTCTTTCCTCTCATCCTCTACTAGGAAAAACAGCATCTCTTGTCACAAAGATGATTGGATCCCACAGTGTGATTCAGTCACTTAAGCTTAGGCATCTAATGAAATTGTAGATGCTGCAGGGTATTCTCTAGTTGCCACTTTGGAAAGTCACAGATTTCAACCAATCCGGTGTCATCATAGTTACTCATGCAGAAATCCTGGATACTGTAGGATGTCCTAGCTGGCGTCAGAAGCACATGTCTGAAAACTAACCCAAATCCTTAGAACTCTCTTATTCTAGTCAGTTTTGAGACAATGCAGCTTGCTGTACTCAAATGCCTTTTTCTAACATTAGAACATCTGTTGTAATTGAGAGAAGATGCTGAGTTCTGGCCTTGTCTGTTTACAAAATGACCTGTCTTGAACAGCTGTATATCACTTCTCTTTTCTCATTTCCCTCACAGTTGTAGTGATTTGCCACCTATAGGCTACAGTCTGTTTTGTCTGAATTTAATTTGTGTTAATTGACTTTTTTTTTTTTCCAGATTAATGATTTTTACATTTCAAGGCAGGGCATGGTGAGGGATATATTCATTACGGTGTCTTAGCTGTACTCTGAAGAATAAATATGAAGACCAAAGACCAAATTCATTCTTCCTTCCAAGATGCATGACTAGTTTGCACAGCCAGTATACATTTTGGAGGAATCTTATGATAATTCCATAAATAGGTGCTTATGATTAAGACAGTTATAGTTATAAAAGCATTTGACAGAATTTTCATACTGTAACCATGCACTTTGTATGCTGCAATCATGCACTTATGAATGGTCATTAATCACATAATTTGACTTCACAGTCATTGTGTCCAGATTTACCATGTAATGATAGATATTTTGAGTAGAACTAATTTTTGTCTGTGATACTAAACTTTAAAAGATACTGCCTGACCACCTCAAATGAATCATGTAAATCCACAGTTAGCACGTAAAGATGACTTTGTACTTAAATGGATTCAAGCATCCATAGCTTCTTCTGGAAGCTCATTTATGCTCCAATGGCATTTTCTGCAAGGTGAAAAAAAGTAGTTCCCCAGGAACTCCCTGTGCTGGTTTTGTCTGAGATGATAGAGTTAATTTTCTTCATAGCATCTGGTATGGGGTTATGTTTTGGATTTGTGCTGAAAACAGTGTTGATAATACAGGGATATTTTAGTTATTGCTGAGTAGTGCTTACATAGAGTCAAGACTTTTCCTTCTCCTCACACTGCTCCACCAGCAAGTAGGCTGGGGGTGCACAAGAAGTTAGGAGGCGACATAGCAGGGACAGCTGACCCCAACTGACCAAAGGGATATTCCACACCATATGATGCCATGCTCAGCAATAAAAGCTGGGTGAAGAAGGAGGAAGGGGAGGATGTTCGGAATGATGGCATTTGGCTTCCCAAGTAGCCATTGCACGTGATGGAACCCTGCTTTCCTGGAGATGGCTGAACACCTGCCTGCTGATGGGAAGGGGTGAAAAATCCCTTGCTTTGCTTTGCTTGAGTGAGCAGCTTTTTCTTTACCTATTAAACTGTCTTTATCTCAACCCACGAGTTTTCTCATTTTTACTCTTCTAGTTCTCTCCTCTGTCCCACTGAGTGAGTGGCTGTGTGTGGCTGAGCTGACAGCTGGGGTTAAACCATAACACTCCCTTAGCTGTGGAAGAGCCCTCCTGTTATCTGTTCCACATTTGTTACTGCACTGTCACTCAAATTTTAAAGCTTTACATGCTTTACTTGGCTTTAATATGAAAGGGTTTTAAAAACTTTATGCTGTCCTTAATATACTTCTGAATAATTTTCTAATCCCTTTTAACAATTCTAATGCAAATTCAGTACCTTAAAACACAAAAAAGTGTTGGTGTTGAATTGAAAGAAATCACTGCCTCAAGGGTGGTGAAACTGAACTTAAAATTATTGACGGAATTGCATATTTTAAATGACCTAGAAATCTGTATAACTAAAGTTCCACACTTCAGGGCAAACTATTACATAAACAGCATTCATAATAAGATATGTATTGGTAGTTATACATTTAAGGTCATCGTACTGATTTTTACGTTATTTAATGCAAGGACATAATTAGTCTCATAGTACATCTATGCAGACTTAGAGAACACATGCATTATGCTTGTACGAACAGAAAGAAATTAAAAGGCAAATAAAGCACTGATTTTTTTTTCTAAAAGAGCCTTCATAATTTTCTCTGCTGTACCTTGATTGAAAAAGATTTTCTTTTTTTTTTTTTCCATACAATGTTTGTTCCTATAATATAGTCAATTCTACTTTTTATTATAATTCAAGGCCCAAACATTGTTCAGTGAAGTCAATGAAAAAACCCCCTGTGATTTCAGCAGGTACTAAACAAGGCCATTTAAACATGAAACAGAAGTTTAAAGGGAAAAAAAAGAAACTCTTCAGTTTGCATGCTTTGACCTTGCTGGCTCATGACCTAAAATTTCTACTTTAAAAATGAAGAAAATTAGAGAAAAGTGAAAGAAAATGTTTTTCTAAGTTTCAGACATTGATTTTTGGTTTTATTGGAAAGTTAAAAATTCTTTGTGATGCTCTTAAAAAGCCAAAGCCCTCTCAGATTTTAGTTTACAACATGCCATTTATTAAAGGCAATGATATGTAAAGTTCTTGGGTTTTTTTCTCCTTTACTTTTTGAAGTCAATGAAAAGAAATTTAAAAGCTAGGAAGTCACTCCCATGTATCCTCTCAGAGAGCTATGCCTTCCTCATGTCCTTTGGAATCTTCTGAGGGCTCTGACTGACTGTTTCATTGTGGTAAAGCAATTACAAATCCAAGAAGTCCTTGCAAGAAGGAGTAATGAATGAACAAGGAAACTGTCAAAACCTAGAATAGATTTCTTCACCTTAACTCTACAGAATAAAACTCATACTGTGTCTTGAAAAAAATATTTACCTACATTATCTAGCACTTTTTCCTTATCAATAATAAAATTTCTGTTGCCATTCATAAAATAAACCTTATTCCAAGAATAAAATCTGCTTTAACAACGAACCCTAGAAACTTTCCCCAAGATTCCCAAAATTGGATTAGATGTCTTTAGTTTTTTTCTTATCTAATGCCACTTTTTCTGAAGTCATACAAAAAAAGAATGCTTTATGCAGTCGTAGTCAATGTATGAAGTGTGACTTTTTGAGGGTCTCTGCCATCTTTTATGGATCTGTAAGTGTCTATAACTAAAAAAAAAATATATTTTCAAGTGGCTTAAATTTTCCCTTTCATTGGGAACTTTGTAGGAGTCGATAATCAAAACAGCTCAAGGAATACTATTCTAGAAAAAAGTATAAGCAAAAATCTGTAATGCTGTGATCACCTTTCTAGATATTGTTATGCCTTTGGATAGCTTTATTTCCTACTTTCTTAGATAGTCAGTCTCAACTATTTAGTTCTCTACATGAAGATGACTGCATACTATATAATCTTTATATGTCAGAAACACATTTCTGTATCATACCTTATGCAGCTCTAGCCTATATTTGCTTTTGAGCTCTTCAAGTCTTCTTGACTTCTACAGTACAATCTGTTAGCTGGTAAGTTTTCTTCCCCATCACTGTTTCCTTCTTATTGTAAAGCTATGATGCATATCCATAATTAGCTGATGTTACAAAATAGATATCTTTGCCTGCTTCAGTCACAGGCATATGCAGTGAGATCAGATCACTCACTATTTCTGTAACAGAAAACAGTATCTTAGAAAATACATTAATGTACTTCGGTAAACTTCAGACTCACATTTTCACGGCTAGTCAACCAATACACTATATAATAATTCACATGTAGCTTAGATGTATGCACCACTACAAGGAAGGTATGTCTCAGGTACACCATATTACAGTAGAATTTTCTAAGTCTGTCTCACAGTTTTCTTCTTACCAGAAGAATATGAGCCAGACCTTAATGCCATGAAATCAAAAGCACTTTTGCCTTCACAGTGCTGGCTCCTGAGTAAAGCTTAACATTCTTCCAGTGCATTACTAGCAATGTCTCTGGGCTGGCTTTTCTGATTATTCTTAATGCTCAGCATTTTTCACTGATATCTGTGTTATTAACCTGTCGTTAATCACTGAAACTGAGAAAACTGATGCAGATTCCTGCTTCCTGGTCTGTTGGCTATCTATTGTCCTGGGCTCTTTTAATAACACATCACTATTTCAAGACTCTGAATCTTCACAGTGTTGCCCCATGCTACAAAAATTAAAATAAATTAAAATAAAATAAAATAAAATAAAATAAAATAAAATAAAATAAAATAAAATAAAATAAAATAAAATAAAATAAAATAAAATAATCTACTAATCCTTGGGAAAACACATCAAGAGATGACCCTGAAAACTTGCTATGTAATTTCCAACACTATTGTTATTATCATAGGTGATTCAAAAGTGGTTTCCACTCAACTATAGTTCACTTAGAAACATATAATTTATGTAAACAGTTTCAACCTGGCTTTCATTCAGTTAACAGCACCGAGACTTCTTTTCTACATGTTTAGAACGACTTCATGACACCTGCTGAAAGGAGTGACTTTACAGTTTTCTCCTGCTGGATTTGATAATTCTTTCAGTGGCACTTGATGCTTCCAGGATGAAGTCCCATTTCTTTGCATATGTCATCAAAACTTTTTATCATTCACTGCCTTACATTATTTTTAAATATACCTCTAGCTATATTCATTCAAGTACAGCTCATGATTATTACCTGTTGTTTGATTTTCTGCTGACATGCCAACATCTGTATTTCTAAATTATCAGGAGGTAGACTATCACTACTTTGAATGACACTTCTGAAGGATATTTACTCATCATGACTAAGTAACACAACAAAAATTCAAATCTGGATTTTACAAACCTCCATGATATGATATATGATTTGAAATTCCAGTAGTATCAACATATGTAGAAGGCAGAGTTACATTTTCAAATTCCATAACAGTGTAAAAATTATTTAACACTGTATGCTGCTTAGGAACACAGTATCTCAATAGAGACATTCAACATCTCCCACTGGTATTACAAAACCAGAAATATCATCATCAACTCTGCTAGTCTTTCTGCTGTACCCATGAAATATTTTCAACTCATTCCTACTTTAGTCAGTAGTTAATTATACTACGAAGCATGATTGACTATATTGTTTCTATATTGAGAGAGCTCCATTAACTTTCAGCAAGACAGATGATCAATTTTAAGAGCCTGCTGCTTACACACAGAGTCCTTCCTGCTGTGCCCCAATTTATTTGCAGGACATTTTTGTTACTGTACTCACCAGGATGTGTTTTATGGCCTCATTCTTCTTATTTTTGTATGTAGTTAATGTTAATATAGAAGTAAACATGCAATCCATATGAGAATCTCCTTATGGGATACTCTTATACATTTTAATGAGAAAAAAGATTTTTTTTTTCTCATACTTAAGTAGAATTTCACTGTAACAACCTTGGAATAGACCTTTATCAATTTCTGCATTTTGCTGAATTATATACAACTGAATCACTGAATGCCTCAGTATTTGTGGTATCCACAGTTTGTTATCAGTGAAGTTAAGTATCTCAGATCAGAAAATGGTGCCTAAACACCAAAAAGGTACTTAGGTACCTTGAAGTGTTGAAATAGCATAATTTTAGCTATGAAATTTATCTGAATTTAAATTGTAGTTGATATGTAAATTTTAGTTGAAATCTAAATATTATTTGGAAATTAGAAAAACTGTCCAAGTTTTTATGATTTATTTGTCCATGAAAGAAAAACCCTTAGAAAAGAACAGATGAAAAGTAGAGTTTCAGTGATGAGTTTTATTGTCTTTAGAGGCCAGTCAGCTCTTGGAAAATCAAAGATTACATCTAAATTTTAAGACATGAGTTATTCTCAGGTTCCACATACACCACATTTTTTATTTCCTTTTTACATGTCAAGTGGAAACTTAGTTGTCTACTCTCTGTCTTTACTACTCTGCTACTCTGCTACTCTGGTAGGAAGGAAAATGAAGTTCAGCAGTGTCCTGGTTTAACCAGGATAGGGTTAAGTTTCCCCAGCAGTGGGGGGGAGCTCTAGCCGGGTTATTCAGATACCATGCGGATGTCACATCCTGGCAGGTCACATTTTCCTGGCGCGGAGCGCGGTGCACTCATGGTTTTGTACATCGTGCTTCAAACTGCTGTATTTGGTAGCTATTTTGCTCTGTTCATTGCTATCACTATTACTGTTATTGTTATTGCTGTTGTTTGTTGTGTTGCTATTGCACTGTTGTATTAAACCTTTCCTTATTTCAGTCTTGGGGCTTTGTATTTCACTCCCTTTGTGGGGGAGGGGCAGCGGCCGCGTGGTCTCAGACCCCGGCAGGGGCTAAACCACCACAAGCAGCACAAGAGACAGAAAATTAAGCAAATTATGGTATATTCAGCTAGACCCCATGGTCTACATAATCATGACAACAGAACTGGGGACAACACCAGTCAAGCATTCTTACCCTGTAATTAGAAATAGCTCAACTAAGTCTTTGTATTCCAGATCTTCCAAATATCTGTTTCAGTTTTTCCCTGAATACTGTCTTGTCCTTTGGAACTTTCACTGCCTGCTCTGTTTAAGTATTTAGAGGATTATTTTCTACACCATCTTTCTTTATCCTTTTTAGGAGGAAGCTGTATTTGTCCCTTCTGCATCTGTTCAGAGCTGTAAACACCTCATAGAAGATTGCCTTCTGCAACCACATTTCAACATGCATAAATAATGGTATTGTACCCACAAAATTTTAAATGTTTTAATCTTTTGTAACATGAAATTAATCTAGCTTCAGCAATCAAGGACAACAAGAAATGTTTCTATGTCTATAAGTATGTCAACAGCAAAAGAAAGACCAGGGAGAACCTTCATCCCCTGCTAGATGCAGGAGGAAACATGGTAACAAGTGATGAGGAAAAAGCTGAGGTGCTTAACCACAGAATCACAGAATTGTCTATGTTGGAAGAGACCTTGAAGATCATCCAGTCCAACCATTAACCTAACACTGACAGTTCCCAACTACACCATATCCCTAAGCGCTATGTCAACCCGACTCTTAAACACCTCCAGGGATGGGGACTCCACCACCTCCCTGGGCAGCCCATTCCAACGCCTAACAACCCGTTCTGTAAGGAAATGCTTCCGAATAGCTAGTCTAAACCTTCCCTGGTGCAATTTGAGGCCATTACCTCTTGTCCTATTGCTTATTACTTCGTTAAAGAGGCTCATCCCCAGCTCTCTGCAACCTCCTTTCAGGTAGTTGTAGAGGGCGATGAGGTCTCCCCTCAGCCTCCTCTTCTCCAGACTAAACAACCCCAGTTCCCTCAGCCATTCCTCGTACGACATGTGCTCCAGACCCTTCACCAGCTTCGTTGCCATTCTTTGGACAGGATCAAGTAATTCAATATCCTTTTTGTAGTGAGGGGCCCAAAACTGAACACAGTAATCGAGGTGCGGCCTCACCAGTGCCAAGTACAAGGGTAAGATCCCTTCCCTGTCCCTGCTGGCCACGCTATTTCTGACACAAGCCAGGATACCATTGGCCTTCTTGGCCACCTGGGCACACTGCTGGCTCATGTTCAGCCAGCTGTCAATCAACACCCCTAGGTCCCTCTCTGACTGGCAGCTCTGCAGCCACTCCTCCCCAAGCCTGTAGCGCTGCTGGGGGTTGTTGTGGCTGAAGTGCAACACCCAGCATTTGGCCTTATTGAAACTCCTACAGTTGGCCTTAGCCCATTGCTCCCAGCCTGTCCAAATCCCTCTGCAGAGCCTCCCTACCCTCGAGCAGATCAACACTCCCACCCAACTTGGTGTCATCTGCAAACTTACTGACGGTGCATTTGATCCCCTTGTCTAGATCATCAATAAAGATGTTAAACAGGAGTGGCCCCAAAACCGAGCCCTGGGGGACACCACTCGTGACCGGCCACCAACCGGATTTAACTCTGTTCACCACAACTCTTTGGGCCCGACCATCCAGCCAGTTTTTTACCCAGCAAAGTGTGTGCCTATCCAAGCCTGGAGCAGCCAGTTTTGCCAGGAAAATGCTGTGGGAAATGGTGTCAAAGGCCTTACTGAAGTCAAGGTAGACAACATCCACAGCCTTTCCCTCATCCAATAAGCTGGTTGCCCTGTCATAGAAGGAGATCAGGTTTGTCAAGCAGGACCTGCCTTTCATAAACCCATGCTGACTGGGACTGATCATCTGGTTGTCCTACATGTGTTGTATGATGATACTCTGGATGAGCTGCTCCATCAGCTTCCCAGGCACCGAAGTCAAGCTGACAGGCCTGTAATTTCCTGGATGCTCTTTCTGACCCTTCTTATATATGGGCATCACACTGGCCAATTTCCAATCTGTTGGGACCTCCCCTGTCAGTCAGGACTGCTGGTAAATGATGGAAAGCAATTTGACAAGCACCCCAGCCAGCTCCTTCAGTACCCTCGCGTGTATCCCATCTGGTCCCATAGACTTGTGTATGTCTATGTGATGCAGTCGGTCACTGACTATCTCCTCCTGGATTGCGGGGGGGTCGTTCTCCCAGTCTCTGTCTTCTGGCTGAGGAGGCTGGATTCCCTGAGTAGAACTAATCTTGTTATTAAAGACGGAGGCAAAGAAGGCATTAAGCACATAGAAACATTTCTTGTTATCTTTGACTGCTGAAACTAAAATAATTTCTAGCTGGGCTTTAGGCCTTCTGATTTCCACCCTACATAGCCTCACAGTGTCTTTGCAATCATTGTGAGTTGTTAGCCCCTTCGTCCAAAGGCCGTAAACTCTCCTTTTCTCTCTGAGTTGCAGCCAAAGCTCCCTGTTCAGCCAGGGTGGCCTTCTCTGCCGCTGGCTTCTCTTACAGCACCTGGGGACAACCTGCTCCTGTGCCATTAAGGCTTCCTTCTTAAGGAGTGCCCAGCCTTCCTGGACCCCTATACCCTTCAGGACTGTTTTCCAAAGGAACCTGCCAAGCAGTTGCCTAAACAAGTCAAAATCAGCCCTTTGGAAATCCAGAATGGCAGTTCTGCTGCCCCCTCTCCTGGCCTCTTTAAGAATAGAGAACTCTATTATTTCATGATTGCTGTGCCCTGGTCGGTCTCCAACCGCCACATCATCCACCAGTCCTTCTCTGTTCACAAAGATGAGGTCCAGCAGGACACGTTCTCTAGTCGGTTCACTCACCAGCTGTGTGAGGAAGTTGTCTCCCACACATTCCAGGAATCGCCGGGACTGGTCCTGCTCTGCTGTGTTGCATTTCCAGCAGATGTCTGGGAGGTTAAAGTCTCCCACAGGATCAAGGGCAAGCGATTGTGAGATTTCTCTAAGTACCTTTAGAATATTTCATCCACCTCTCTGTCCTGGTTGGGTGGCCTATAATAGACTCCCACTATGACATCTGCCCTGTTGGCCTTCCCCCTGATTCTAACACAAAGACACTCCACCCTGTCTTCACTATACTTGTGCTTAAGGCAATCATAACCGTCCCTAACATACAGCACCACCCCACCACCTCTCCTTCCTTTTCTATCCCTCCTAAAGAATTTGTAGCCATCAATTGGCACACTCCAGTCATGGGAGACATCCCACCATGTCTCTGTGATAGTCACTACATCATAATTTTCCTGCTGCATCATGGCTTTAAGCTCCTCTTGTTTGTTACCCATGCACATTGGTATACATGCACTTCAGATGGGCTGATGTCCTCAGCACCTTTTAGCATTTAGAGGTCTTAAGTCCAGCCTGAGCTTTCACAGGTGTTACCACAGTTACTGATCCATCAATATCCCTTGCATCTTTGTTGTGCTTCATGTCTCCATCCCTTGCCTCCACTGAGATGACAGGGTGAGGGTCATCACTGGCACAACAGCCCACAAACTCTGGTAATCTTCCCTGGGGCTTATATCTGGGAGATCCAGTTTAGTTCCCTTCCCCCTTCAAATCTAGTTTAAAGCTCTCTCAATGAGCCCAGCTAACTCCTGCCCCAAGATCCTTTTCCCCCTCTGGGACAGGTGCATCCCATCTGATGCCAAAAGGTCTGGCAACCTGTATGCTAACCTGTAACAGAAAAATCCAAAGCCCTGCTGGTAACAGCAGTCTCAGAGCCACAAGTTCATCTGTTCACTTCTCCTGTAATCTTCCTCATCCATTCTTGCAAATGAAGTGATGGAGGAGAACACTATTTGTGTCCCCAACCCCTTAACCAGTTTTCCCAAGGCCCTGAAATCTCTCTTCATTGATCTAGGACTTGTCCTGGTAATATTATTGCTACCCACCTGAAAAACCAAGAGAGGCTATTAGTCCTTGGGTCTCAGTAGAGTTTTGCCATGAAGTCCTTGACGGGGGCCCCAGGGAGGCAGCAGACTTCCCTATGAAGTGAGTCTGGTCTGCATACTGGCCCTTTGACACCCCTCAGAATGGAGTCACCCACTACAATGATCCTTTTGGGGTTCTTTTTAGAATTGGTTTTAATACCTGGTCTAGGGTGTCCTGGTCTTGATGGACCTTCATCTTCCTCTTATTTGACTAATTTTCTTCATCCTTCTCTGCTTCATTCACAAGTTCCAGGGCCCCGTATCTATTGTGAAGGGGCACCATGGAGGGTGAGGGAGGTCAGGAGGGCATTTTCCTGCCTCTCTGAGCAGGGACCTGTTTCCAGTGTCCCCCATCTCTTAGGTCCCTTCCTTCTGCCTGGTAGCAAGAGGGTGAGGGATTGCCTGCCTCTTTTGGAGCCTCCATTTGCTCCTTTTGCTTCAGTGATGCTAAGGTGCTACTCTACCAACCAATTTCCCTTTCGCACACTCTAATACACCTTAATCTTTCAACCTCTTCTTTGAGTTCAACCACCAGGCTGAGCAGGTCATCCAGCTGATCACAGCTCACACAGGTGTTGTCACTGCTGCCCTCCAACAGGAGTGACAAGCTCAGGCACTCCCTGCAGCCTGGGACCCGGACCGCTGTGTGCTTGCATGACAGATCTGTGTGGGTCGCCATGTTCTTTATGGTGGTGGTTTTGACCCGAGTGGAGACCATAGCTCAGTCTACTCGTGGAGGACAATGAGATGACAACTAGCTCAAATAAGCTCTAGAGCCAGGAGAGGGACTATGCCTTGTCCACATGCCTTGCCTGCACAAACTGCCACGCAAACTGCTGCGCGACATCCTTCTGACACACCAGGCCCTGTTTGCCCTCCCTGTCGGCCGTGCTCCTGTCCACTTGCGCTCCCTGGGGGCTGCTCTCCTACGTGAGGGACGTTGGGCGCTGTCACTCCCGTCTCCTCCCACGCTGAGTCCCCACTGCCCTCGTTCCCAGCTCACTCTTCCCACTCAGGGGGGAGGTGGCTTGAGGCGCTGTCTCTTTCCTGGGCTTCTGCCTTCTTGGCTTGCGGTTTTGTTGTGGTTTTTTGACGCCTGTAACTACATGAAAATTTTGTCTGTAGGTTTTCAGCTTCAAAAAATAGTGGGAAAATGGATGATAAAATAGTATAGAAATTCACAGATATTCCTGTGAATATGGAAGGTAAAGGCCCCAAAATATTGTGAAAACAGTCATATCCACATTTATTCAAGCAGTTTGTTAACATATTTAATGCTTCTGTTCAGCTTTCAACCAAGGGGATCACATGATAATGGAACTCATATAAGTGGCATTTTACCTACAGTACATTAAATATTAATTCTTTCTTTTTCAATTTTGTTTTTTCTTACATAAAATGAGTTACTGACACACATAATGTTTTCTAGATGAAAAGTAATATTTTTGAAAGAGGTTTTTGGTATTTCAGACTTACTATGTAGATAAAATTTTAGATGTAATGATTTATCTTCAAATGATAACATTTTACCAGGGTAGTAGAGAAGGGGAAAAATGGAGTATGAAGGAGAAAGAAGAGAGAATGAAAGTATGAAAACTGTTATTATGGATTAGACTTGTTTTCCTTGAAATAAATACCATTCTACAAAAAGAAAAATCCTCTTATGAAAAATCCTTTATAAACACAAAACAAAAGCTCTTAACTCTGATCTGGGACTGCGTCAGAGATCAAAATGGATAGAAGGGAATAAATAGTAAAAGAAGATAGTATGAAAGTCAGTGTTATCAACTCACTAGAAATCTGAATGTTGACAAGTTTATTACAAGCATCAAGGCAAAAGAAGGCCTTAGGTAGAAATTTGAAGGAGGATAATGTAATCGTTCCTTCTAAGTTTAAGTAAATAACAAAAGAGAAACCTAATAGATTCTTATTTTATAATTTGACTATTAGATGATGGAGGCTGGCCATGATCAACCAACTGGGAGCAGAAGGGGAAATCTCAGTAACAGATGGTATGTGGTATAAGAATTTTGAAGAGCTATGAAACTGAAAGTATGTTTTTATTACACATCACAAAAAAGATAAGGGGAAATGGTGCAGAGAGGAATAATATACTCAATGAATAAGATTTGGGAAAAATATTTTTTTTAAAAAATGTGAATAGTGTCCATCTGTATTAAAAAGGACCAGAGAATAAGATGTTTGTTTCACAAGATCAGAAACTGGATGAGGCTCTAACTCTACAGGTAAATGGTAAAGCTGAATCTAAAATCATCTTCTTGTGCCATGAAAACTTGAAGTTTCCGCATATTTTTAGGTTGGTTTTATTTGAGATAAAATTAATTGTTTTGAAAACTATACATTTTTACAATTTTTAAATGTAACTAGGGATTTGAAAGGTGCATTATACTCTTATTCTGTTCAAACTGAACAGTTATGTATTCTGGGCTGGAAGATTTATTCCCTCTCCCTTATTGTTGTTTGATTTTTTTCATTCACACTTAGCAGCAGCTGGAAAGTCCCTCTCTCCCTGAAATGTAATAGAAACCTGTAAAAGGGGATGGTTTAGGTATTCAAGTAATGCTTAAGGGACACAATGTTACTTGAATTGTCTCTTTGTCTTCCATGATGGAGGAAAATCTCAAGGGATAGTGAGAAGAGAGTTTGATATCAAGTAAACTAAGTTTGCACTTTATGAAGATTTGTAATTTTGTTTAATGTCTACTTTGCAACTTTGTTTCCAATTTTGTAATCTATCATTTAGCCATTTTCTTTCTGTGTGCATACATACGTATGTGTGTATGTTGTTTTAATTTTAAGAGTAAACAGCTGCTCAAAATGATCTGAGTTAACTGAGACAAGCATGAGGTACTCTATCTCACACAGAAGGTACAGAAAAAGTAATTCAAAGAAACCCTAAATCAGCCTGCATCATTGATTAATTTTGGGAATCTGGGGGCCTGGAGTGAATTTCCACTGTGCTCCACAGGGATCACTATCATTGTATGTGAAGACACATGGAAAAGTTTCCCCAGCAAGCATCAACTTAAAACACCTTTGCAAGAAGAAAGCAGTAGAAAGGGATCCCAAAACATTAGCTATAAGATTCATCTGGCTAGATGCAAACATCTAAAATACAGAAATTTGCATATGATGAAGTAGTGATTCTGAGATCCCTTTATGGTCAATGGAGAGAAAAAGGAAGTCTTAAAGCATGATACTTATCTTTTTCAAATGGCTGCCCAGAAAATATTGGATGATTCTCTTCATTGACCATAAAGGAGGGTGACAGGTGCTTATCTCTACATGAAAGGCATCTAACACTAAATGGGGTGAATCCTAGATAGACAAAAAAGTTGTAACATCACCTCTTTCAAAATTGTTGTGCTAGAAAACATATTTTAATATCTAAAATAATAATAAAAATAAATAGATGAAACAGTGTTTTTGAATAACATAAAATACTGTAAGTGCATAGGACAACTTCACATTTTAAAGACATTTCTTTAATAAATAATACTGCCAAAACAGTAATAATTTAAGAGAAAATCTTTAATCTCCATAATTTCATAATAGTCTATATTTTTTCTTTGGCTTATAGAGTACTTGGAGTTTTTCTTCTAAATCCATTTGTAAACTTCTGAGTAGGTACTGAGTGCTTGATTACTAAGCATTGTGCCTGATTCAATCTTTTTTTACATGCAGAAGCTCTAAACACAGTATTTAATGTTATTACTTTATTAGATGCTTTTAGGATACCTTTCTACTGACAGCTAAATGAGATTTCTGCTCACAAGTAACTACTTACTTCTGGCCTTAAAAGAGTCGTTTACAAATGCAGCATGAAATGAGGTGTTGGCAGTTTTTTGTTACGTACTTAAAGAAAATTCAGGTACCTTGAAAAAGACAGAAAAACATGAGCTAAATGGATAGAGCTGGGCTTTTTAACTGTTTTAGCCTGCGACTTACTTCAATCAATTAAGAATTCTCTGTGCCTTGCCACAGTATGTGCTCCTACAGCATGAATACTTTATGCTTCACTTGTTCTTCTGTAACACCTCACAGGGAGAAAAATGCATGTTTCTTTACT
Organism: Strix uralensis; assembly: GCF_047716275.1. Taxonomy (NCBI): domain Eukaryota; kingdom Metazoa; phylum Chordata; class Aves; order Strigiformes; family Strigidae; genus Strix; species Strix uralensis. Next base: position 94,926,917 of record NC_133973.1, on the reverse strand, counting down.
TTTTCTTCATTTACCAGTGCCATAGGCAGCACAAGTATGCATACCCTAAAAAGCTTAACATTTCATGTATAATAATTTGACTGCCTGTTCTTATTAATTTCTTATTTTATATGTGATTTTACTTAATTTGTTACTTATGTTTTTGAGAAAGTTGTATCTGTGGCTGCCTAAATGTAGCAATAACTTTGCAGACACATGGACCACTACACTTACAGACTTTTGAATAAAGTCCAAGTGTTTATGGCACCTACTGAAAGACACTTCCTATTACTGCCCATTGAGCCTGCAGGTAGCAAAGATCTTCCCTAAAATAATTAAGATCACAGTTGTATTTACATATGCTTTCTAGTAAAGCTTGTGTCAATTAATTATTTCATTAGAAACATCTAACAACTATTACAGTTGTCAAAATACCTGAATTTGGATGTGATCCTGCTCAGAAAAAAATAAAATAAAAACACAAAACACCCCCCCTAAAATACCAAGAATTGCCTTGGCCAAACAGAGAAGCAGTATGCAAGATCTTTCAGAAGTATTGACTATTCAGAGTGGATTTTAGCTTTGAGATATAAGTGGTGTTAAGATGAAAACACCCATTCTGGCAGTTTTGCTGCTACAAAGAACAAAAATTTAAAAATCCTGTATGTCATATAATTAGATTTTCATTCTGTCCTCTTCAAGTTAGTAGTCATAGGCAGCAATAGCCTGTCTGCTGCCAGAGTCAAGATTATGAAACATGTTTACCTGATAAAATTTCTATAACACAGGTCCAAAATAAAGCATGCTCTTATTTTGCTGAGGTTTTTTTTTCCACTTTCAGTCCATTAGTCTTTGGTGACTTTTTAGGAATGGTAATGGGATGCTAATGTTGTTTAAATATTTATAGTGATGGTTTAAATATAGCTGCTTTCCTAAACTCTAGAGCTGTCAGAGCTGTTTGTCAGATCTGTTTGTCATGCCCTCTCTTTCTTTTCTCAAAGACAGAAGACAAAAACAAAATTTTTTTTTTAGCAAGAAGAATTTTCTCGTCATTAGCCAAAATGTAATACAAAATGGAAACATTTGTAATTGTGATGAACAGTGAATGTACACTATTTGCTCTTGGTAATACACAATCACACATTAATGTCCTGTCTACTGTTAGGTAGAAAAAAAATAACTTTAGAACCAACCAGTTTATTATTAAGTGGGTTAAGTAAACTTTAAACTGACACCACCCCCCCCCCCCAATTCATAACTTAGTACTATGCTCAAGTTTTTCAAGAGTATATTTATATAAGAAAGTGAACAAGGTATTATTAAGTAATGATTTAATATAAGATGATTTTCTTATACTGAGTGTCCTCAATTAAAATTACTAACAAAAAATCATTCAGTAAGCAAAACAAAAATAAACTTGCATATAGCGAGAAGTAATAGAAAAATGCTATGGAAAAATGATAAAAGAGATTTTGATCTCTTCATAATACGTGTGCTACACACAAACTACCATAATGTAGCAAACAGTTAAGCCTATGCTTAGAATTTAAATGTATTACTAGACCTCTTAAATTCAGTAATCCTAACCATATAGACCTATTCTATGTTTAAAAACTAATTAACATGCTTTGCTGGTTTTAAATGTACTCTGCAATATGATATTACAACATAAGAAAACCATTTATAGGATACTGAAAATATTTGACGTTAAATGATATTGTGAGAAACATTAAAAAATATTGCAATCTATACTGAAAAAAAACCACAAACCAAACCAAAAACATTTAAAGCTTTTTTTTTTTTTTTTTCAGATACCACCTAAATTATTGGATATGCATTTAAATATTAAATCCCTGTTGCAGTATTTCATAACCAGATATAATTTATCCAATGATATTATTTACATAAGTGAGACTCAACATGTAAACAACTACTGCAAAGCTGGGCTGCACTAGTCCATCTTTTTATTTTCTTTTTGAGGACTAAGAAATTACTTGTGTAGTTTTCAACATACATATTCTTATCATAGAATCATAGAATGGTTTGGGTTGGAAGCGACTGTAAAGACCATCTAGTTCCAACCCCCCTGCCACAGGCAAGGACACTTTCCACTACACCAGGTTGTTCAAAGTCCCATCCAACCTGGCCTTGAACACTTCCAGGGAGAGGGCATCCATGACCTCTTTGGGCAACCTTTTCCAATGTCTCACCACACTCACAGTAAAGAATTTCTTCCTTACATATAATCTAAATCTACCCTTTTTCATATTAAAGCAATTACGCCTTGTTCTGTCACTACATGCCCTTGTAAAATGTCCCTCTCCAGCTTTCTTGTAGGCCCACTTTAGGTACTGGAGGGCTGCTATAAGGTCTTCCCTGGAGCTTTCTCTTGTCCAGGCTGAACAACCCCAACTGTCTCAGTCTGTCTTCATATGAAAGGTGCTCCAACCCTCTGATCATCTTTCTGGCCTTCCTCTGGACTTACTCCAACAGGTCCATTCTCTTCTTTTGTTGAGGGCCTCAGAGCTGGACACAGTATTGCAGGTGAGGTCTCATGAGAGGGGATTAGAGGAGCAGAATCATCTCCCTCAACCTGCTGGCCACACTTCTCTTGATACAGCCCAGGATACAGTTGGCTTTCTGGGCTGCAAGTGCACATTGCTGGACCGTGTTGAGCTTTTTGTCAGCCAACACCCCCAGTTCTCCTCAGGGCTGCTCTCAATCCACTCATTACCCTGTCTGTATTTGTGCTTGGGATTACCTTGACCGAGGTGCAGGACCTTGCACTTGGCCTTGCTGAACATCATGATATTTGCATGGGCCCGCTTCTCAAGCCTGAAGAGGTCCCTCTGGATGGCATCCATTTCCTCCAGCGTGTCGACGACACCACTCAGTTTGGTGTTGTCAGCAAACTTGCCAAGGGTGCACTCAATCCCACTGTCCATGTCTCCAACAAAGATGTTAAACAGCACCGGTCCCAGTACCAACCCATGGGGAATATCACTTGTTTTCTTCTGAAAACCAGTGTGGCTTTATCTTTCTAAAATCTTTGAATATCTTTTATCTCAAATGTTTATATTATATCTTTCTAAATTGTAACCTTAAACAACTGGAACATGAAACAATATTACTGTTGAGGTGAAAAGGACAAACAAGGAATACATTAACAGAAAACGAGGTAAGAGATTGATGTTTCTTCTTTTTTAGAGAGGATAGGAAAGAGAAAACCAGGTGATAAAAGAAAATAAGTGAACATAAAATTTTAGAATAGCAGTCCTCAGAGAACAAATTCATAGGCCAGAACTATAGAAAGTATAAATGACACATAAACTCTTTCTTCTAAAAACATCTTATGTATAAATGCCTTTTAGTTTCTTCATATAAAATGCTGTTTAAATAATAAGGCTGGATTTCTGCAAACATTTTAGGAAAATTTAGGCTTTAGAGCCAGTGGAAGTATTCTTAAAAGATTAAGCAAGGAATTTTGCATAAATCTTATTATTCAGGGTGGGACCTTTTTCTCAATGGCATTCTTGATATCTTAGATTTATTTGTGTGTATTATTATGAGTGATCTTCAAAATAGCAGGTTCATTTATACATACTTGTGACTAGCCTCCAGAAAATGATAGTTTTAGATTTCTAAAGCATTCCTATTTATCATAAATTTGCTGGCCTTCTGATTTTCTAGTACCCTGTCTAAAGTTAAAAAAAAAAAAAAATCTAATCAATTTAGAAATTAAGTCTGTGAATCTTCCTTACCTTTTAACCAAAGAACGTATCTATTAAAAAAAACCCCAAGTCTAAGCAATACCCCCTTCTAAAACAGACATCAGGATTTAGTGATGCTAGAAGATCCCCTAAAAAATGCATGGATTAACAGCCCTTTTGAAGCAGATTCAGGTGCACCAAGTATCTTCTTAAACTAATAGTAGCCTATGCACCATATTTTTAATGACTTTTATGTTTGCAGATGTATATATCTAGGTATAAACACAGAGGCAATCTCCTACATATTTAGAATGAAAACAATTTAGGTTATAGTTATAATCTAAAGGTATAGGCTACTATATATCAATACATATATTAGTCTACTATATATCAATGCATAAACATGTATAAATACAAATATATGTATATATGCAGGCATACATATATTATATACATATACATTTATACATCTTTGTGTATAGATAAATATATATCAGATTTTGGTGGAAAACCAGCAAGTAACCAAATGGATGATGGAATTTTCTGCTATAACATAATAGTCAGCATGACTCAATATGCATCACTATTATGGATCAATGTGTTAAATGAATCTTGCTGCCTGAATTTCTGTTGCTGTCAGCTGTCTTTAAGTGGTAATTCATTTAGTCAACTTTGGTATGACTTTGGAATAGCATGAGACTTAGAAATAGGATCCAGATATCATATCACCCTCAATGCCTAAAAAAAATGTGTTTTGGAGATCTTCAGTTGTTTAGCCATGAAAGCACAGAATAAGTTAGTTTTTCCCCCACAAATTATTACAGTTTTAATAAATTATATTTTATTGTATATTAAAAACTTGGTGTGAAATCATATGTTGATAAATCCAGTTTCATCTTCAGAATTGTTCTGCTCAGTACCAGGCTGGAGACTTTGGAGCTGTCTCTCAGCACTTCTTGGGGTTCTGCAGAGGCCAGGGTCTCCCTGAGTGTCAGAAGCTGTCCCCCCCCACTCCCCCCCTGCCCCAGGCCCCCCAGGGCAGATCCTGACAGCCAGGGACTGTCGTACCCCCCAGCCAGGGAGGCAAGGCAGCCAGGGGGTCACCAAGGCAGCCCCCAGCCCTGGGCATCAGGCACCTCCATGGGGATGGGGATAGACCAAGGCTGGGCTGGGATGTGGGCCCATGGGTGGTCCCTGTTAGGTGGGGTCCATGGCCAGGCAGGCCAGGGCTGTGGGGAGCTGGAGACTGGCCCTGATGTGGCATCTCTGGAGCAGGGACTGATGGACCTGAGGAGCAGACATGGGGTCCTGGGCCATGGGCAGGATGGGGGGAGCCCTGAGGAGGGATAAGTAGGATCAGTCAGGGCTGGTGATGCCCTCAGTGCCCTGAAAACATTCAAGATTCTTGTTCTTTTTCTGACTATGCAGCACAGAGGCTTTTAGAGGGCTACTAATCCTTGTTCCCTGAACATCCCTGATAGGCACTTGTCTAAGGGAAGATCTGTATCCATGTTCCTCAGATGTTCCATTTTACATGTTTCCATATCACATTGCCCGTTTGAAATCTTGTCATAGAAAGGGCAGAATTAATTGTTTAAAGGTGACTTGTCATGCTTAAATCCTTGTACCATCACAACATAAGCACAACATAACCTTTCAGGTTCTGCCTCAGATAATCATCAAAGGAGCTACTCCTCTGAAATTAACAATGAGAGACTTCTGCTTCTAACAGCCTTATTACTTATTATACTACTCGGTGACAATCAGTCGAGAAGTTTGGAAACCAAGTACATAATATACATGTGCACAATATAATGAAACATTCTTCCATCTGCTACAACCAAATATATTTTCAGTATGAGCATAAGAATCCCCACGCACTATGAAATTCTGCAGCATACTCAGTCTAACAAGAAGAAAGGCTGTAATAGCCAGGCTTATCTCAACTCTTACATGGATTACCTTGTTTATCAGCCAGCTAGAGTTCATTCACACCGCAGAATGCTCCAAAGTTCATAACTCAGGCCATGAACCATACATGAACAAAAAGAGAAGTAAAAACTTGTTACCATCTGTGAATATAAAACACAGCCCTTGCAGTTTTCCCTGTCAAATGCCTACAGGTGATCAGTGAACAGGTGAGAAGGTAAAGTCCCAGAGAGAAGAGGGCATTCCTTTGCTTGAATAATCAGTAATGATGGAAATTAAAAACACCAGAAAACCTCTTAGTTTACAGACCATGGTTTTCAGGCAAGTAAGCAGCCCTTCATAGATCAGTCATTTCACATGCAATTTATAGGAATATTCAAAATTTAGAACATATCTTTTCCAGATTTTGTCAAACACCTGTAGAAACTAACAGCTTGAACACAATCTGTTTGGTTTTGTCTATAAAAAGTCATAACATATAATCAGGAACTGATATCAACTATTAAGAGCAGCTATCTGACATTAGAAGTAAATGTCCTGATCAAGACATTAAAGATACTGTGACAGAATTATATAAGCTTTTTTTTGTTTTTCCATTTAGAAATCCATGACCTCTTCACAATGTGCCAGTGAATTCTGACCATACAATTACAAGCACATGTTAATAAGATCACTTTCTCTCATTTTACTTATTATTGTACATATGAATATGATGAGAGAAAAACTGACAAACAGTTTTTCATGGTGGCCACAAATCTGTGAGTCAAATCAAACCTTTGAAGATAATGCCTTCATTAAGGCTATTGTAATATATAATTGCATTATGTAATATCTGGGGTTTGGGGTTTTTGTTTTGTTTTATTTTAAATCTTTATCTGACATTTCCAAGGGAAAATATCTTTCACTCATATCCAAATTATCATTGTCCCATCATTTTTTGGAAATCAGAGAACGTTTCATAAGAAACTTCATATTCTGCTTTAATTTCTTTTGTTTCATAGAGCTATTTATCTCAGTTCATTAAGAGAAACTAGCCTGCAGCAAAATACCTTTTTTTTCTTATATCTATTGTCATCTGCTAGCAAGGCCAGAAGTGATAGTATTGCCACACTTCAAGTGTTCTGGCCTTATGTAGATATTTTCTCACCTTGCATGAATATTTTCTGTAGGCATTACTTTTGTGTCTCTGAAGTTGTTTGAGTCTGAGTGTTCCTCAGGTAGGAAAAAAAAAGAAGGGCATTTTACTTCAGTTATACCCATGTGCTAAAAAGACCTATGCAGCAAAACAACATGTAATTTTCCAAGACGTAACAGCCTGTATAGTGAGTTAAACAGAAGTAGTAAGACTACTTGAATGACCCACCTCAATGAATCTTGACAGTGAATATTTATAAAAACAATTTTTAAGCTGAATTCTGAGCTGTATCTTGAAGATTCAGCTGCTGTAAAGTTGGGAAAACTACTTATAAAATATATTTTAAATATCTTTCAATTGAAAGCTGACTAATAGATGTAGTCATTTGTCACACATTCTATATCGTAAAGGATACTTTACAGACATCACCACTGAAAGAAATAATAACTAAACTAAAATCTGCCCTTGAGTGCAAGTGCATCAAATATAAATATGTTCTTTTCAGTAGCATAGGAACACATTACTTGGTATGACAGGAACGTGTAATACTCAAGATAAAAACATTTATTATCAAATGTAGAAACTGCTAGTACCACCTACTGGCAGAACTGCAAAACTGAAAAATATTTTCTGTTTATAATATTCTGTAATGCCATAATAGCAAACAATTTATTGCAACTCTAATCTAATCTTTGATTGCAAACAATATGCAGTTAGGTATAGGAGATGAATTTGAATACTTAGGGTATATTTTTTATGAACTGAGCTACTACCCAATTAGTTAGAAATGAAAGAAGTAAAATTATAAAAAAAAAAAAAAGAAAAAAGTAATCATAATTGGAGTTTTGGTAAATTATATAATACGATTTAGAAAGCAGTACAGAAACTCATCTCATATTTCTGATTAGATAGACTTGCTTTCTTGGCTGGGCTGATGTGGGAACTCTGTACTCCTCTTATTCAAGAACTTCTGTCGATCTTCTGCTTTCAACACCCAGTAACATTTAACAGGCATTCAGTTTATCCTTTAATGTTTATAGAGCCACTGGAAAATTTCAAGATAAATGAATAGTTGTATGATCTGGATATTCTCAGATATGTGGAGTTCCTTCCTTCCTTCCTTCCTTCCTTCCTTCCTTCCTTCCTTCCTTCCTTCCTTCCTTCCTTCCTTCCTTCCTTCCTTCCTTCCTTCCTTCCTTCCTTCCTTCCTTCCTTCCTTCCTTCCTTCCTTCCTTCCTTCCTTCCTTCCTTCCTTCCTTCCTTCCTTCCTTCCTTCCTTCCTTCCTTCCTTCCTTCCTTCCTTCCTTCCTTCCTTCCTTCCTTCCTTCCTTCCTTCCTTCCTTCCTTCCTTCCTTCCTTCTTCTCTCCCTCCCATCCTTCCTTTTCTCTGCTTTTCTTCTTTTCCTCTCTTTCTTTCCTCTGCCAAATATCTGAAACTCTAGTTAAATTCTCCCCAGCCTTTTCCAGGACAATTTGCAAGTACAATTTCATTAGAATTGTTGCTAGCAGTGCTACTCTACACTGATTTAAATAACTGTGCAAAATAGAAAGCAGTTGGGTTTTTAACTCTTCAGGTAACATGTTTTGTTGAGGTCTTAAAAACTTTCTGCAGCAAGCATATACCTCAATTTGCTACTGAAGCTGGACAACTTGAGAAGAAACTATAATTATTCTTACATGAGGTATGCAACTAGGAAAAAATGTTTCATTCTCATTATTATATCCTGGGCCAGCAAAGAGAATTTTGAATAAACAAGTATCTACCTTTTCTAAAGCTAAGTGTATTATAGTTGCCTGGTTAGAAGAACCCTAAATTTAATTGTGTGAAATATTTAAGTCCTTTTCAAATCTGGTTTAATTGTTTCTCACTTTTCCTTATGCATTTCTTCTGTCTCTAGTCAGAGCATCACCTCCGTACTCAAATTTTGCTTCTAGCTGCATCACCTAATACACCAACAGAAACTATGAACAGAAATACTGAAAAATGACCTATTGGGATGCCCCAATCTAAGCCAGTTCCAAGTTGAAAAACAGTTTGTATCAAGGGAAACATTTACATTACTCTTCCATTTTACCTCCCATTTTATGAGTCTTTTGCCTTAGTCATTAATCTCTGATGTGGCACCTTGTTAAGTGCTTTTGAAAATCTAAATATACTACCATCTACTGAATTTTCCTTATCTATTGTGGCAGTAATATCTTCAAAGAACTCCAGCAGGTTAGTTAAGCATGACCTCTCCTGAATCTCCTGAATCCATGTTGGCTAAACTTAATCAAACTACGTGGGTTCACTTTACTTTGGACATTTCATATGAGAGTTCCTGTATTTTCTCCCAACAAATTATAAACTCACTGTTTTCCCTCATGACCATTTAAATGAATATAATGAAGTTATCTCTGATGCTTTTCAATCCATAGGAATCTCTCCTGAGTGGTGTGAACTTTAAAAATGTCAGTGAAGAATTAAATTATTTCCTCACTTGGTTCCCTTAACACATTTTTTGCTGATCAGAAAAAATTGAATCATTTTAAAGGCTTTAATAAACATGTCCACTGAATGTATTTCCAGTTGTGTGTCAAATTGGAAAAAAAAATGTCCCACATACAACTGCTATTTCTCTCACAGCTGTCTGAGAAGAATAAGATTGCATAGGTAACTGTTAAAACCAAACCAAACCAAACCAAAACACAACAAACACAAACAAGCAAACAACCCCAGAAAAAACAAACCACCAAACATGAAGTGTCATAATTAAAGCTGAATGACCCTTTTCTTCAAGCTAAGGAAACCCTCCAAACATAGAAAGAGACATATCAACCCTTCATTTCTCTTTTAGCAGTCAGAAAACCACCCAAGAAACTAGGTCTTGAACTTGTGAGGAACAAAAGCATGTAAAAGGTGATGAGAAAGAGCGGTTGTGTTAGCCACTGTCAGAACTTTATATATGCAAAAAAAAAAAAGACTTATTTTTGTTCCTATCCATCCTTTCTTAGTAGATATTTTTAGTAGATTTAGTAGATATTTTTCATAAAATAATGTTTATTGGAAAATTAATGAGATTTTTCCTTCTAAATAATGTAAATATTCAAGTGTATTACATTTTATATTGTGTTCTTTAATTTGGAAGTGTTTACATTTTGTGTATTTCAGATCTTTACTACTATGACCCAAAAATTCCAGAATAAGAATTCTTCAGGGAGATCAAGTCAGTAAGTGACAACCACCTGTTAAACATATTTTTAAATATTACCACAAACAAATTCTAAAAGTGCATATTTTACTGGATTATGACTCAACAGAGTAGCATTTCTTTGCTTTTTTTGTACTTAAAATGTTGGAAATATGCAAGTGTCACTTTATCATACAAGAAAATGATTGAAGTAGATTTCACATACCTAGAAAAAAACCTGCTTTCTTGCCACAAGAATTTAACCTAGGATTATTATTATAATTTTTTCTTTATTTTAATGAAAATATTTGACAAAAAATATTGACTGGAAGTATTAAGGAGTCAGCTGTGGTTTGGCACAAAGTGGTAAAAAGGATTTTAAGTAGACACAAGGGATGTGACAAAGATTCACAGATCAGGCGTAATCATAATCTTTGCATGCTGTAAAACAAAAAGGTTGTTAAATTGATAGGAAACACAAAGTGCTGTTCTGGCCTTACTTCACGCTATTTCCGCAGGGTTCTATTTCGCAGAGGTCTAATAACCCAACAGCTTCCCAATTTTGTCTCTGTATTTTCTCTACACATTTTCTGAGCTCATTGCTGCTGTCAAACAGACACAATGTTGACCACTATGTACTGAGTTCACTTTCTCATGAGTATAAAAAAGGGTAAAATTCTCTTTCTGTCCTAGAGGACCAGAAGGGAAATTTTATTCAGTTTCCTCTTTAAAAGATAGAGTTTAACAACTTCTTTATGATTGTTAAGGGCTTAGGGGATAAGCAGTCAGGGCACAGTCCCAATTTTTGCCTCTCTTTATTCTGTGCTGTCTGCACAGACCATCTAGGGTTATTCCCCAAAGGGATCAGGCTGCAAGACTGGATAGTTGTGGCAAAAGAGGATGTGGGACTGGCTTCTCTCTGTAGCTGCTTTAGTTCAAATCAAGATCTGTGGTAACTCATTAAAATATAGTTAACCTATACACTTCTTAATATTCCTCAAAGAGGAGATTAGAAAACAAGTACAATATTCTCTAAAAGTCTGAAGTTCTGTTTAATGAAAATATAGCTGCTGTCAATATATGAAGCTTCCTGTATATCCCTGTGTTATCAACTCTATTCATTCCTAACTATGGAAAAACGCAGACTGCACTCATCAGGAAAAGTAATTACTTAAATAATTTTCTTTTAAATTTTGATCTTCATAAAAAAATATATTTTAATTACTTGCAGGAATCTATTAGTATGTGAAATCACCAGCTCCCACTAACCTTGGAAAAGGACAGAACGACTGAAATGCTGATTTTCTGTTCTAATGAATTCATGTAAGTAAATAAATTGAAATTTTTATGAAGTTTAAAAATTTAAATGATAATGGGCCAAATTCAGAACATACATATGAAAACTGATTCTCGCTCAGTGATGGACTAATTTTTGCCACCTCTATTTGTAGTAGGCCATCCAGCATGAAATATAGTATCAAAATAAATTCTAATTTAATTAAAATTACTTATTGGTTACTGAATGTTGCTTTAGGTTGAGGTCAGTAAAGAATATACTACTCTGGGAAAAATAATGAGAGCATTCAGAATTGTTCTCAGAAGTGCCGACTGATGCTGGGGAATTGTTGTCCTAAAGATGACAAGCAGAAGACAGTCCTTCAAAATCCACAGGAAATTTTGGGCACTAGACCTGTAGGGAGGGAGAGTTAAAGGATGCTTTTCTTCTTCACACTTCTCTTTTTTTTTGGATGAATAGCAGCTTCAAAAATATCTTCTGATGACAAGAATTTATGTAACTGGCGGGATTCTTATTCTCTCTGGCAACCTCTGTGGATAACTTCCCAGACCAGACCATGTCTGTACTGTTCTTCAGCTTTTGAGTCAGTTTAAAGCCAGGCAATCCATAGCGTCTATAGTAAAGTATTTACATAATTCTGCACCCATAGTTGTAGACTGTCTTTTACTGATGGTGGAAACTAAAGACACAATCTAGTCCTCAGGGTTTTTCACTCACACTTTAGAAATGAGAAGAAACGCCTGCAAAATGCTGAAGGGGTTTTGCTATTTTATTTACTCTCCAATAATTTTGCACAGTATTCCTAATTAAAGTACAGTAAAATAAATAAGAGAACTCCAGCATTTTGGTTTGGATCTCTGGAGACAGGAAAAGCAGAAAGGTGTTCCTGCACTTTCATGGAGGAAGAGTATGTATGCCCTGCTTTGGTAACTCTAAATACGTAAGTCACTTCAAAGAAAATTGTCAAAGAGCAATATGTCTGAGCTAATATAATAAATGTACAAAAGAAGGGAGTCACAGGTCTGTAATAAGAGCCTGATGGCAACTGGAAAGTTAATTACAGTAGCCTATCCAGCTCTAATTGAAATGGGAATAGCTCTTTCCCTCTCATTTATGGTGTTAAGTGACACTTCAGATCTTTTTCAGTACTATAGGCTATTGAAAACCAGAGAACTATCTGTGCAATGAGATTACACTCCATAGAGGAAAGAAGTCAGTTTATAGTTCTTCGTTTGGGGACGGTTTTGTTTTGAATTCTTTTATTCCAGTAACACCATTTCTTACCAGTTTCTGATAGTGAACTATGCTATGCCCTAGGAAACTCCTCCATGTGGTAATGTTTTGATTTGAAGTGTCTCAGCCTTTTGCTACAAGGACTCTTACAGTAATACATCGAGACTTCAATATTCTTGCAAAGACATTGACTAGTATTTGGTAGTGGGAGAGAAAAGGGGAAGTAAATAGCTTGTTAAAGGAGAAACTCTTTATATTTAGAATATTCTACCTGTCTACAAACATTAATGTAATATTATGGTTGAGAACATCAATTATTATCTTAAGACTTTCAACCACAAGATTTCTTTTTACTTCATTGTACCTCTTTGGGCTTTCCAAAGTTTCCATAATAGGAGTTAGCACTTTTTTAAAGGGTAGGGATGTTAGATGATGGTTTTGTTTTTTTTCGTGTTACCCCCACCCCCCCCCCCAAAAAAAAAGTTAAGCATCTGATAGGAGCTCAGTAAGAACTGAGAGATGTTTCTCTACAGATCACCAATCATCTCATGCCTCTGCAGGAGCTCCACTTCAGTCTCCCACATCCTGCTGAGTTCACAGCACAGCAAGAAATGGAAGCCACTGACTTGCATATACACATAACTCAAATCAACTCTCTGTGTACAAAAGTGAACCTGCTGCTGTATTCCAAGGGTTAAAATATTCAGAAAAGGCATAGCTCCAGATCTTGATCTCTGTGGGTTGTGCTTGTGTACTGTTTTTGACTTATATAGAGTTAATTTTCTTCATAGTGACTCCTATGGTGGTATGTTTTGGATCTCTGACAAAAACAGTGTTGGTAACATACCAATGCTTTTTCTATTGTTGAGCTGTGCTTACACACCATTAAGGTCTTTTCTGTTTCTCACCCTGTCCCACCAGCAAGTTAACTGAGGGTGCACAGGAACCTGGGAGGGAACACTGCCAAGACATCTGAGCCCAACTGACCAAAGGGATATCCCATACCATATCATGTTGTGCTCAGCAATAAAAGCTGAAGAAGGAAGGAGGAAGGGGGGTTGTTCAGAGTTATGGCATTTGTCTTCCCAAGTAACCATTACATGTGGTGAAGACCTGATTTCCTGCAAATGGTTGAACATCTGCCTGCCAATGGGAAGTAGTGAATGAATTCTTTATTTTGTTTGCATGAGCAGCTTTTGCTTTACCTATTAAACTGCCATTATCTCAATCCACAAGTTTTCTCACTTCTGATTCAATTCTCCAACCCATCGAGGTGGAAATGAACAAGTGTCTGTGTGGTGCTTAGCTGCCTACTGGGGTTAAACCAAAACAGCTGGTGTTTCATTTACTCATGATCTATTTATTTATTTTTCATGAAATATTTTATGGGAATTCCCTACTTCTTAGGGTAAATATTTGGTATAGGCTGGAGGATATATATTTGCTCCATGAGTAATATTTCCTTTAATTTTTGTGTGGAGGTCACATGCATTAGCATTTTCAAACCTTTCCAGAAACTTACACAAGGAAGAAAGTTGGTTTATAGATCAACTTCAAATTTTGGTGTAAAAGGTAAAAGACCTACTCAACTTAGTTAATATAAGGATGCTCCTGAATATATGCAGAAACAGAGTATAGTGTCTCATGGAAGGTTAGGGTTAAAAAGGGAGACATCTAGGAAGATAAATACATCTCGGATTAAATAGCTGCTAAGAAGTAAATTTTTGTAACTATGATTTTCGTATCTAAACATTTAAAGTGGTACTTGGAATTTAGGTGTCAACTGGGTTTATATATATCTATATGCTTGTATGGTATATAAATAAATATTAAATTAGATATATAATATTTATTTATTAGATATATATTTATTTATTAGATATATATTATAGAAATATAATAAATATTAGAATATATGATAAATATAGAATCATAGAATTATAAAATAGTTTGGGTTGGAAAGGACATTTAAAGATCATGTAGTTGCAATCCCCTTGCAATGAGCAGGACTATCTTCTAATACACAGGTTATTCAAAGCCTATCCAACCTCACATTGAACATTTCCAATGATGGAGTGTACACAACTTCTTTGGGCAACCTGGTCCAGTGTCTCATCACCCTCATCATCAAAAATTTCTTCCTTATGTCCAATTTAAACCTACCCTCTTTCAGTTTAAAACCATTGTCCCTTGTCCTGTCACTACTGGCCTTGGTAAAAAGTCTTTCTCCATCTTTCCTGTAGGCTGTCTTTATACATTGAAAGGCTACAATAAGGTGTCCCTGGAGCCTTCTCATCTTCAGGTTGAATGATCTTAGCCTTTCTTCGTAGGAGAGGTGTTCCAGCCCTCTGACCATTTTTTGTGGCCCTCTGGACCCACTTTAACAGGTGCGAGTCTTTCCTGTGCTAGATCCCCAGAGACGGATGTGGTACTCCAGGTGGGGTCTTGCAGAAAGCAGCACACAGGGGGAGAATCACCTCCCTCAATTCGCTGGCCATGTTTCTTTTGATGCAGCTCAGGGTACGATTAGCTTTCTGGGCTGCATGCGCAGCTTGCCAGTTCATGTCCAAATTCTCATCCACAAGAATCCCCATGTTCTTCTCTGCAGGGCTGCTCTAAATCAATTCATCCCTCAGTCTGTTCTGATACCAGGGGTTGCCCTGACTCATGCACAGGACCTTGCACTTGGCCTTGTTGAACTTCATGAGGTTCACACAGGCCTACTCTTCAAGCCTGTCACAGTTCATCTGGATGGCATGCCTTCCCTCTACAGAATCAGCTGTACCACTCAGCTTGTTGACTGTGCACTCAATCCCACTATCTATGTCATTAATGAAGATGTTAAATAGTATTGAACTCAGTACAGACCCTTGAGGGACACCACTCTTTACTGGTTTCCATTTAGACATTGAGCCATTGGCTGTAACTCTTTGGGTGTGGGCATCCAGCCAGTTGCTGATCCATCTGACAGTCCATCCATCAAACCCATATTTCTTCAATGTAGATGTAAGAATGTTGTGGGGTGCACTATCAAAGGCCTTACAGAAGTCCAGGTAGATGACATCTGTAGCTCTTTCTTTGTCCACTCTTGCAGTTATTTTATCGTAGAAGGCCACGAGAATAGTTAGGTATGATTTGCTCTTAGTGAAGCCATGTTGGCTGTCTTTAATCACCTCCCTGTCTTCCACATATTTTGACATATCTTCCAGGACAATCAGTTTCATTATCTTACTGAACACCTAGGTGAGGCTGACTAGTTAGTAGTTCCCAAGGTCCTCCTATTTATCCTTTTTAAAAATGGGCATTATGTTTCCCTTTTTCCAGTCAGCGGTAATATTGCAGTCCACCCATAATATAAATAAATTATGTAAATACATAATGTATATTTATAATGCTTTATATATATATATTAAATACTTTATATATCATATGCCTATATGAGCATATCTATACTATTATATATTGTTATAATATTCTACCTTATAATGTATTTATGTTTTTAATATATAATATATTAAAAATATTGCATATCTATATAACCATATAGACATATTTCCACCTTAACATCTCCACGTATCAGTTATTTCACATACATTAAGAACATTATTTACTTCACAAACATGAAAGTAAACAAAGAATTCTAAAATCTTTAAAGAATGTATAGATGAGAAGAAAGGTTGATAACTGTTGTTCTTCAGCGTTGAGGAAGAAAATGTAGAACTCTGTATTGCAAAAACTCAGTCTTTTGCAGCATTGCCTAGTATTTTCAATTTAAGTCGAGAGTCTGCTTTCCCCTCTTATGCTGACAAAAATAATACCCTACCAAACTATTCAGTATAATGAGACTGCTCGAGGAATATGGTATTACTTAACGTAAGTATGATCTGCAGAATGTCAGCATGAACGGTACTTCAAAGTATTCATCTCAAAGGAAAAAGCAAACTTTGACAGAGATACAAAAATGAAAAAATTGAAGAATAAATTGCAAGCCTATAAGTAAGACTGTTCAGTATAATGTGTACTTTCATTAAATAGCTGAGGAAAAAAAGGAGATAGTTATGAGAAAATATAACTGCAAAAGAATCACACACAGAAGGCGTTTCTGAGATGCCTGATAAATCAGCAGCTGAGTAAGAAATGAATCTGAAAAAAAGTGGTAAATCCTTGTGAATTAAAATACATTTATCTAACTATTTGAAATACATTCACATTATTGGTATGCCCAAAGCAGATAACACATTGTTATTCTGGCAGGCTGATGAATAATCACTTAGCTGGTTTCACTCTTTGTTTCTCTCTAAAGAAAATGGTACATTACTGGTTACATGAATTATCAGCAGATTTATGGGATTTAGGAGTTAGAAGCTGCAGTTTATTCAACATCATAGCAAGTACAACTGAAGTACTGAAGAAAAACTATATCAGGAACATTATAAAATCTCAAACAAAACAAAATATCTGTATATTTTTCTTTAGGAAAAAAATGCAAACTTTTTGATAATAACATTGCTATTCTTCATGCCCTTCAAAAAAATATTCTCACTGTTATGTTTTCTCCTATACCAAGTATAGAACCAGGATTACCATCTCAGAAACAAAGCCAATATTATCTCTCATTTTATACTATGCAGAAACTCTCCTCTGTCAATAGGTACTGAATGAAAATAAAACATGACAGATAAGAATTATAAGACTACCTTGATATACCATACACATAGGCATTAATTTATTTAGTTAGTTAATTGATAGGCTTGATCTTTGTATTTTAGCAAAATATTCCAGTAGAAACATTTTTACCAACAAGGTAACATTAATTCCTTGAAAAGAATATCATTATCTACGAGGGGTTGTCTTTGTTGCAGTCATTTTATTCAGACTAATTTACTAACAAGCTGACAGAATGATAATACTATTGTACAACCACTTCTCCCATTTTTTTTTCATCAATATTGAGACTGCTTTGCTTGGCAACCATCTACAAAGCATCATCTCCCAGCATCCTTCAGGTCTTCCTGTATTTGAACTTAGAAAGTCATCTGATTTCAATATTTCTTCTCAGTCGTCCCCTTCTAATTCTATTCAGTTAATCACTCCTTCAGGTCATAATGATTCTTTTTTCACTTTCAATTCTCCAGGCTGTCCATTGCTGTTCTTAGAAAAGACCACCTTAGAAAAGTCTTTTACACTCATTTCAAGCTGTGCCTATACTGTCAATCTTCTCTTTCCCAGTAATTTGCTTCTCAAGTCTACTTTGTATCAACATCTCTTTTTTCTGTTCTCCCCACATGCAATTGCTATTACTTTCTATGGGCTTTCAGACACGTCGCTTGTCTGTTGTCACCCTAAATCTCCTCTTTCACTGAATGCTCAGACTGGAAGTTTCTGTCACAGCTAATATTTCTTCACAGATCTAAGGATAATGAATGATAGTGAAGGTGGTGTTTATTGTTCAGTACGTATTTGACAGAGGAGTTCAGATACTGAATAACTAGGTGAGCAAGAGTCTATGATAGAGGAAAACTTCATTACTAAAGTAAAGTTTTGGAAAGATAATGAATGTAAACATAAGGAAGTTTAAAAGGAACGAATACATTAATAGATGTATGCTGAAGAGTCAGATACTATCTTTGATGATCTGTATGCGTGAATTAATAGAAAGGACAACAAGATGGACAACTTGTTTCTATAAGAATATACTTTACCTGAACTTGACCAGGTTAACTGTTAATGATTTTACCCTATTTATTTTTGATAAGTTTTTAAATAATTACAGTGTGCATGCTTTAAAGAAAAAAAAAAAAAAACCAACAAAGTGTAGGAATCGATAATGTATTGCACATAGAAAGAAAAATAAACTGAACAAATCAAATCCTGGACTAAAATTCTTCAAAAATGAACACTATTGGGACAGTTAAGTTTAGAAAAATATTGAGCATCTTCTGGCTAGCATTTATCAAGTGGTATATAAGTTGCAACTTTAAAAATCTAAAAAGATAAATCATCTTTATTTTAAATTTTATCAGAGATTTGAAGTGCTCCAAGCATAGTATAAGTGTTGTTTAAAATAGAAATAAATAAATCAAACTTAACAAACTGCTTGCTTCAGCTCTTTTACCTTTAAAGATGTTTAGTTCTTTGGAGAAGAAAATCAGATGAGGAAGTAAATTAGTAATATTTATAATGTTAGAGAAGTGTCCAATTTTTTTCCCCAAAATAAGTTTGTTTTTATCTTGAAATAATTGTCTTTTAATATTGTCAGATGGCATTATCTAAAAAAACCTCAATTATATGCATATATGGATATGTATACATATGCATATACATACACATACATATACATATATGCATATACATACATGTGTATGCGCAAACACAAACTAAATTACTTGACTTATTAGAAATACAGTGTATAACTTCTGACATGTTTTTTTCCTTGCAAGTTATTTCCTTATGTGTTCGATGGGGTCCCATGAACATAAAAATATAACTGCTAACCCACTAGAAGTACAGGTCTTTTATCCTGACAATCTGTTGACATTGTCTATGCACAGATTAACACTGAAATATCAAAGTAAATATTCTTTTATATCCTTTAAATATATTATTTAATTCAGTTAGAAATTTCTCATTATGAAACTAGTTATTAATTATTTATAATTTTCCACAATTGCAGGTGAGTCTGTTAAAAGGTCTTTTGATTTTGCATCTTCTTTGTAACAAACTAGACTATTCAAATGCAAAGTAGGCCCTGAGTATAGTGTATTAAATCAGATTAGTTGGCCTTAGCAGTCTTGTAAATTCTGGAGAGGATATATGTAATTTTTACTATTAAAAAATATTACCAACTCGATGTGGTTAATGCATAATTTCACTGTAAACCAGGATTTCTTTCAAAATGTTGTGTAAAACTTTAAGGTAATTAGAGATCATGTCTGTTGGGATACTTTTACAATTGAGATATAAATCCCAGTTGTAGCAATATAAATACTGAATGAGTTTATGAAAAAAATAAAATCATTCAATCAACACAATCAAATCTCTTATTAGCTGCATTGATTACAATAAATAATATAGGCTAATATATGTTATAAATTATTTCATGTATAGGATGTGAACCAGCATCTGCTGAAATAAAAGAAGAGACATTTTATTTTACTTAGGTGGCCCTTATTAAAGTAACTTGTATGAACACTTGTCTTAGAAGTGGCAATGGAGAGTGCCTTTATCACACAGTCCTGACCATCATGTCTATATTATCCCACTTACTCTAAGTCAAAACTACTTCAATATGTAATTTTTATTTCACATTTCAATAATTTATTTCTTTGAACCAGTCCACACCAGAGATATTTGTCTCTTATCATAAATATACAACTTATCCTCAAATACACAACAGCTTTTTATCATTGTATTCTATTTTGCGTGTGTGAAAACCTTAAAAAAACAAGCAACTGAAGAAAAAGAAAAGGTATCATCAGCTTTTGGACATAACAATGAATACTCAACAAATGAAAGGAAGATGACAGACAAAATTATTTTAGAAGATATATCTTCTCACATCTGAGATTATGATAAATGCCTGATCTTCCACTTCAAAATAGATACAATCATGTTTTGGTTTCTCTTCCTGGATGATTTGCATTGTGCCAATAATGGGAAAAAAACCCCTCCAGTCTTGCAAACCTTAGTGCCTTATAATTTACTACTCAGAGGAAAGCCTCACAGGGAACCCAGGACATGTTATGACAACTCTTGTTACTCCAGGCACTTAATATCCTCCTGAGAGAAACTTGTATCTGGAACCACATGGTGTTCTGTAACTTTAATGGCTTGCTATGGTTTCTTACAGTTGTAAACAACTATAAAAGTTAAGAGGATAGCCTAAACTGTGTCAAGAATCTGTTTTGTCCCAAAGAAATCCAACAAGTGTAAGTTTGGTGCAGAGTGACTCTGTTGTCTAAGCTCTATATTTAACATAGGTGGGCCAGATCAAAACATGCAATCAAATTGCCTGTGAGCTGCTTAATTACTTACAGCTTTCATAATTTTACCTGAAATCTGCATGTTTCAAGTATCAGCCTCTGAGAGTTTGTTTTTCTCTCTTTTTGTTTTCCAGTTAGAGACATTGTCCTCTAGTTATTTTAATCAATAATATTTACCACTTACTTGTTCAAAAGGTGACTTTAAATAAACACACACACACATAGAGAAATATAACATAAAGATATATAGCTGGTATTTTGACCGGTGATGTTACCATTTTAATATTTTGTCCTTTTACTATTCTGGAATTTCAAAATATTTTGTTATTTTTTTTATATTTTGAAAAAATATATTAATATAACTTATTAATTAAAATTAACACAATAGGATAAGTAAAAGCCATTTGGTGAAGATACTACAAATTCAGAAAAAGAATAAAGAAACAAAACCCTTTTTGATTCATAATGGTGTTAAAATATATATATTCCTTTAGCTTAACTTAAAAATTCATTTGCTAGATTTTTTCAATCTGTAAGTCATAAATTTTTAAATGGCAAGTTACATATTTTAACTACATTTTCTGTAAAACAACACACTATATTAAGCGCAGGTGCCCAGGCGCTGCAGAGTGGCCTCTGTGAGGAGCAGTCAGGGCTGCCCCGTGTCAGACACAGCCAGTTTCAGCAGGCTCCAACCGACCCACCACAGGGCACAGATGAGCCCCTCAGACAAGGTGGTGGTGCTTCAGGGAAAACATGTTTTAGGAAGGGCAAAACACTGCAGAGCAGAGAGGGAAGTAAGAAAAAAATGTGAGAGAAATAACCCTGCAGACACCAAGATCAGTGGGGAGGGCAAGGAGGTGCTCCAGGCACCAGAGCAGAGATGCCCCTGCAGCCTGTGGTGAAGATGACGGTGAGGCAGGCTGTGCCCCTGCAGCCCATGGAGGAGAACATGGTGGAGCAAAGAAAAAGTGTGAGCAGGAAAGAGAGGCAGAGGCAACCTGTTATGTGCTGACCGCAATCCTAAAATCTACTGTTACAAGTACTAATTTTACCATTTTACATCATAGGATATAAAAACTTCCATTTGTTTCTTTCATCATTCGTAGCAAAAGATAGTGATGTCATGCAACCCAACCTATATTTATATTTTCTTACTCAGAGCAGTAGCATTGTCTGTATGTACCCCTCTCGTATCCTGAGAACCATGACTGAAAATGTGATTTCCCAGAAATGATGTTCGTTAGAATAGTGAAATTAACAGAGGACATCTGTTTCTCTCTCTCCCCCTCTGTGACAGAAGTTTTACCAGTCACTCGGACACACAAACATGAGGCTCCTGAATGAGGGAAACACCTTGACCTCATGTCTTACTGCAAGTAAGTTACAGATAGGAGTAACAGAACAAATCTGTTTTATTCAGCTGGAACCAAAGTGCTACCTGTGTTTTGAAATCTATTATCAGAGGTCAATGAAAGAAACAGAAAGACCTACAATGACATAAATATGGAGGAGGAACTAACAGCATAAATGGCGCTGTACTACTGTCCCGATCCAATATCGAGGAGGGTTCTTAAATGATCCCAAGAGTGAGATTAACACACAAACGAGGTCAGATGCTGTACAACCTTGTAAGCTTTATTTCCTGTAACAACCGATAACAGCGATAGGACAGAGAGAAGAAGAAAGAAAAAGTCAGAATAACTAAACAAGCAAATGGTAGAAATAGAGCAAGATTAATTACCACCATCATGATTCCAGCGATGTCCAGTTGGCTCGGTCTCGGTGCAGGTGATGGGGTCTTTGCTCCAAGCTCCAAGCTCCACCGCATTCCCAGGTCCCAGTGATGATTTCAAAGAAGCAAAAATCATCATCCAGAGAGGAGTCCACAGTCCTTTTACTGTCCCAGTCCCCAAGATTTCTCCGAAGAGTCCACCCATTTCCACGGAGCTCATTGTCATACATGCCGCCCCGTGTTCCTCCATGCGTGCATGCCCAGGTGTTTACGGTGGTTGTGCTGGGGGGGGGGTGTCAACCTGTGGCATCATCAGTCTCTGCACGTCTTCCTCACCCTGATTTCCCCTCCACCTGGCTCGTGCACAAGTGCAGCTTAGTAGGTACTGCCAAGGATGTTGTTGCTCCAGCTTTGGGCAGATATGGTGGTTTCTTCAGGGACAATTCATCTGCTTCAGAGCGTAGTCCTCCGCGGTGACAGGATACTGAGGCCAGGAAGTGGTAGTGGTGCAGCAGCAATGTTGAGACAAGCACAGTTCAGCAAAGTCCCTTACAACTACCCCATGGCTCGACATTGCTGTCTTCATGGTGGTGCAAAAGATAAAGGTACAAAGAGAGAGAAAGGCAGGCCAGAAATAGTGCACAACACAATAACAAACAATATTTCTGGCAAATTTTCAGTCAATAAACATGTTATTAACAGTATCCTTAACAAATGTGAATATTTTTAGCTTACAAGCATATAACCAATAACATCTCTAACAAATATGTCATGCTCAAAACTAATTAACTTTATAGAACCAAAACATTTTATAAAGGCTGCAATGAATTAGTAGAAGAACACGACAGCAGTTTACATGGTGAACATCTACAAGGACAAAAAAGAAGTATTATAATAACAGTTAAGATAAAGTTTAACAAGGTTAAGGCTATAAAGTGAATTGAAATCAATCCTAATATATGCTGCATTATTTCCTGCGGTTCTGGCAAGGTACCACAGAGTGGTTGTGGCCCTGGCAGTCCACACGGTCTGCTGCTCTGTGCTGCTGGAGTTGGGGTCAGCACGCGCAGCGGGAAAATCGCTTTCCATGCCCCCTTATCTTAAAGAGCATGTGTCGTCTGGGCCTAGAAACTTCTATCCCAGATTTAAACAAAGGTAAACGAGCAATAACACTATTCATAACAATGGTTAACAGTATTCTAACCAAATGTATAAGAAGGTACCAGTAACAATACCAATTAACAATTTTTTAACTAAACACGCTTAAACAAAATGTGTCCCAGGCCAGGCCAAGGGATGTGCTCCCTGTCTTTGGGAACTGGGGGAAGAAGGTGTTTTTTTACATGAACAGGTACAACTACAAGACAGTTTACATGGACACTTACAGGACAAACACATACATACCACAAGGGAAAATATAGCAAGAGCTAACAAAGCAACCACCACAAAATTAAGTATCAAAAGGGTGTACATTCTGGTCGATTGTGGAGCTGAAGATGGTGGTCTGACTCACCTGAGTTGGGGGTCTGCCTACGCAGCAGAAAAATGGATTTCTACACCCTCAGCGCAGAGCGCATGTGTGGTTTAGGCTTTGGTACCTCCATCTTGCCTTCATGGACCCAGTAATGACCTTTTAAAGTCCAGGCCCCATTAGCAAAGGGACCTCCCCCTAATTCCAACAGAATGACCTAAAACCACAAATTTGTTTTCCTCCCATTCTTAGTTAACACTTAGAGAGCTGGAGCTTCCTCAGGAACCAAGAGAGAGGAGAACAGTCGCCCAAAACAGTTTCGATGATGGTACACAATACATCCTACAAATATGAATAAGGCAATAGACATCAATACTATACAAAAAATCAAAATCCACATAAGGATCCCCCGTCGTGACTCAGGATATCGTTCTCTGGGGGGGTTTTACCTGCAAGGAAAAAGAAAGGACAATCTTCTCGGTTCATTTTAAGAACCGGAAGCGGGTTATAATCAGAAATATGGAATAAACCACCTTGTATTAATTTTGTGCTCCTTTCCATAAGAATCTCTGGCTTTCCTGGTATACTTGTTCATCAGGGTATCCAATACCAATGGTGGGGTGTTCAACCAAAACAGGTTGTTGTGAAAAAAGAGATGGATTGCTGGGGTCGTCAGGGCCGCGTGGGGCTGGCATGTTTGTTGGAGCTTTCGGACAGAATGTTGTAATCTTTGGGCATCCATTTACTTCCCAGCAACCGTTAACGCTGATCACTGCATCTCACACTCGCTTAGCCCATCCTGGCTTATGCGGTTTGAGGAAGCGTTTTAATAGACCATTTGTTCTTTCCACAATGCCATTTGCTTGTGGGTAATATGGAGTATGAAACACCCACGGAATTCCCTCCTGAGCTGCCCACTCTTGGACCACCTTGGCTGTGAAATGTGAGCCATTATCTGATGATGGACTGTGGTTTGGGGAAAATTCCAAACCATTCTTTCAGAGCTTTTATTGTGTTTTCTCCTGTTGCCTTAGCACATATTTTAGCTTGCACTAGTCCGGATACTATCCACACCTACCAGTACATAGTACTTTCCCTCTGACCTTCGAAAGGGACTGATGTAATGAATCTGCCAGGCCTTCCATAGACCTTTTCCCTCTCCTAAGTGCAGGGGGTCACCCTCCAGAGGGTGTCTGTCCAGACGGACGCGACATTGTTCACAGGAAAATCTACAAGTTTTACATTCTTCCCTGGTAGCTGGCTATCCTTGAGCTTGTGCCTCACAATAGAGGTCCTTGACTCCTGAATGTTTCCATTTTACATGTAGCCATTCTAACAGACGTTCCCAATTTTCTGCTATCTGGGTGCTTTGTAGGGGAGCCAGCCAACTACTTCATCCACTGGCATTCCATCGGCTCACCGGTGTATCATCTTGTTGATGAGATGCTACCCATGTTACTGCAAATTTCCCTTGTCTGGCAATGGTAAGGATATCCTGCCATTTTTCCTTTTGTCATAAAGGTATTCTGTTGACCTCCCATCCATTTTGTTCCCAGAATGGAAGCCATTCAGTGCAACCTTTAAACACAGCATAAGAGTCAGTATAGATATAGACAGAAGAAGCGGATTGAGTCTCGTGTTGGAAAACACTCCACACAGCGATTAGTTCTCCTACTTGTGCACTACCTTCCCCTTTGGTAATGATCCGTTCCTTGGTGTCTACCCGAAGTGCCACAGCTTAATATTTCCAAATTTTTCCTTCTCGCTTCGACAAGTCATCCGTAAACCAGACATTTTGCAATTGTCCAGAAAACAGAGGAGCTACTTGTATTACAGACAAAAGCTTGGGTGTTTCCCTATCCTTGTATATTTAATACTTTTGTGGCTCCTTCAGATACAGAAAAAAATTTCACAATAGTGTTCTATTTGTGCATACCATTTTCTCACGGAGACTCTCTGGGCCACCCCATCAGGGAGTGGAGTTCCTGCCAAAATTGCTTTGATCACTTTAAATGGGCCTCTGAGCACTATAAGTTGTTGCCAGATGGTTCATTTGACTTCTCTCAGAGCTAGACCAACTACAAATAGGCCTTTTTCCCAAGTTGTATACCTTTTTTCAGCATCTTTAAAACTACAAGAATAAAAACCAATGGTCCTAACAGGACCCTCTGGAACCTTTTGCCACAAATGGATGGACAGTCCAGTCTTGGCAGACCCCCACTCAATTTGAACCGGATCTGTTGGGTGAATGGGACCAAGGGCTTGGTAGGCAGTCGCTTCAGACACCAACAGCTGTAAAGCCTCGTCGTGGACCTGAGTCCATTCCCACTGAGCTCTCTTTCTCAGTAAGTCATACAGGGGCCTAGCAATAATTGAAAAGTCAGGAATGTGTTTCCTCCAAAACACAAGCAACCCTAGTGCATGCTGTAAGTATTTCTTTGACTCTGGCATCTTGATCTGATTGAGAGAGGAAAGAGTGTCCAGTGGGATACATGTCATCCCTTCCTTCCACCAGATTCCTAAAAATTTTACCTCACTTGAAGAGGTTTATATTTTCTTAGGTGGAATTGTCAACCCTATACTTTCTAGATGGGTGATGATGTCCTTCTGGGTTTCTCTAACTTCTTCTACCTGACTCCCTCCTATGAGCACATAATCTATATATTGATAGATCTTTACCTCTGCTCTTATGGGGATTGTTTCCAACTCTTGAGGTAGAGCATGGTGAGCCAGCATGGGGGAGTGCTTGTATCCCTGAGGGAGTCATGTAAAGGTGTACTGTTGTCCTTCCCAGGTGAAGGCAAAGCGATCCTGGTCCTCAGGTTGTAAAGGGACCATAAAAATATATCCTTGACATTAATTGTTGCCATGACAGGGTGGGATTGTTCCTGAATGGTGGCTATCAATTCAGCAATGTTTGGTACGGGAGCTGTTAGTGGACCTGTGTTGGCATTGAGTCTCCTGTAATCTATTGTCAATCTCCATTTGCTGTTTGGTTTTCGGACCGGCCATGCTGGAGAGTTGAAGGGGGAGTGAGTGGAAACTACACCCCTTGTTTTTTAAATCCTCCAGAACTGGTGTAATTCCC
This sequence comes from Strix uralensis, assembly GCF_047716275.1. Lineage (NCBI taxonomy): Eukaryota > Metazoa > Chordata > Aves > Strigiformes > Strigidae > Strix > Strix uralensis. The sequence goes on along the minus strand of NC_133973.1, from coordinate 94,900,188 downwards.
TCTCTTGCTCCTAGAGGCAATGGGTAGGGTTTCACATTTGCCAGTTTTGAAGGGGGAAGAGTAAGTGCCGCTTGCAATAGACGCACCTCTGTGCCGGATGTATCGACCAATTGCCTGATCTGGGGAATACCAAAAGACCGTGAGTTTCCCTGGGTATCACGCCACTGCCTACCCTTCAGAACATCTATACCTAGAAGATTCATCTGGAAAGATCCTATGGGCACCATGGTGTTGACAGAGTTTTCCTCTCCTGGCAACCATAGTATCACCAGAGTAATAGGTACTGACTGAGTTTTTCTCAAGGCACTTAAGACAATTAAATCTCTAGATGGAATCGAGATTCCACATTGTTCTGTTTCAGTCTGCATTAGCACGGTAATTTGTGCCCCAGTATTGATTAAAAATGTTATTAGTCTTTTCCTTGGTCCTACAGCAACAGTAATCAGTAAATCCCCTTTTGTATGGCAGGTGAGTTGTCTTAAAAACATCCATCCTCTGCCTCCCCCCTCATCTTTGGGGGGCAGAGGATCTAGTTTTCCACCACCTTCTTTTCCCCAGTTGGCTCCTCCTCAAGGTCTGTCAAGGGTGGAGCATTAGTGTTTGGTCTGAAAGTGGTCCTTTGTCCTGACCATTTCTGCACAAGTTGTTCTAATTTTTGAGCCGGGAGTCCGTCCATCAAGTCCCAGGGAATGTCTTTCTGAAGCCCTAGCTGCCAGAGTCCCTGTTGAGTTAGGGGGCTCTCTCTCCCAAAATTGTGACCTCGAAGCAACTCCAAGCCTTGGCCTTTCCTCATGGGTGATTGTTGCCCACTAACTGGCTCTGCCGCCTGTACAACCCTGGTTTCAGTTCTTTGGGGTGATCCACTTAAGGGGCCATATTTCCTCCCAAAATTAATCAATTCCTGGGCTACGTCTCCCCATGTCCATACTTTTCTCCCTGGCTGCTGATGGTCAGGGGTCGCTATCCCCTCCAGAGCGGCCGAAATTCTTTGTCCATTGGGGGTGTTTTGTATCTTCCCTTGTAATTGAATGCCAGTGGGTTTCAGGGAGTCGGGAAGTCCTCATATCAGGGGAGTCATCCTCTCTGGGTCCACAGGCATCATCATCGGTGAGCCCTGGTTGGACTTGAGCTCTCTATCATACATCATCTGGAGACAGGCCGCCTTTTGTACACTTTCCACTAACTGATCCACCGTACCTGTTATGGCAAGGGGATCTCCCCTCTCCAAGGGGCTGAGCCCTCTGGCACAATACGCAGCAATCTGAGTCAATGACCATGGGGCTCGGCAGTTGCCGGTAGTTAGAAACACACCCGGAACCCAATACCCTTCTGTTTCTTTTTCTGACAACAAAATTCCATCCCCTCCTGACAAAGACACTCTCTACACATACTCTGTCTCTGATTCCTTTGCAGTCCTTGCAAAATCTTTTCTCAGCTTTGCTAATTCAGTTGCTGTAAATGGGACTTTTTTGGTGATAACCTGAGGACGATCATCGCTATCGTCCTCATACACATACTCTTAACCAGCGGATACATATGGGGGAGGCTTTCTACAGTTTCTTTTGCCTTCTGCTAATCTCCTTGGGGGTAGATTTGCTGTATCGCCTTCTATGAAAGCTTCACTTCTACCTCCGCCTGTATATCCATCTCTCTCAAAAGCTGATTCCTCAATTCCTCCTTTAATATTACATTTTGGTTCCTTTCCTCCTCTAGCAATTATTTGGTTTCTTTCAATTGTTCCTGCAGGGTTTGTATGACCATCTGCAGGGAGTCTATTACAGTATCAGCCTGACAGCTTTCTCTCTTCCACTGCAGTTGCCAGACTTGCTCCCAACACTGCACAAATTATAGTTTTTTCCTTTCCACCTCCTCATCTTAGCTTCGTTCTGCAACACCCTTATCCTATCCACCACACTCTGCGGTTGAAAACAGTGGTTCTTCGTCCAATCTTGTCCCTGGAGTGAGGGGTGAGATTGGTGTGCCTCCAAAAGATCATATAATTTATCTATTCCTTCAACCCATGAGGGCACATCATCACAATCATCGGCTGCCTTCTGGGCAGCCATTCTTTTTCCTTTTCCTAATGCAAAGGGGTTATCATCCTGAGAGGGTCACACTTTAATGTCAAATTTCCCCTTTTCTCTCCCAGGAGGCCAGACCTGAATCTGACACAAAAGTAACTCAAAGGCGTTTTCGTCCTGAGAGGGCCACAGTTTGATATCCAAGTTTCCCCTGTTCACTCTCAGAAGGTCACACCTTACCCAAACACAAATGCAATATCACTGTCCACTCTTCCCCCTACTCACTCTCAGGAGGTCACACCTTAATGTAACACAAAGGGGGTTATTTCATCCGGAGAGGGTGCAGTGTTAAAGCTTGGACAACAGGCCTAAGCCAGAGTTGACCTATAGATGAATCCTGTATGTTTTATAACTGATAACCATTGTGCTAGTAGGTATTGTTCTAAGTTATAACAACCCACTTATGCTGGTGTAAAAAGTGTTAAAGCATCGAAATACTGAAGCCTGAACAACAGGCCCCAAGCCGAAGCTACTAACTTAGCATGTAATCATTAACAAAGTATGTAAGCTCACTAGTGAAAGATGTGGCTTAGAATATAATCAATAGTGAGGACAAAATGCTGAGAGAATGTATCCAACTTCCCTTGTTTAGCCTTGTTCAAGGCTGAGAACCCACGTATTTGGCCTTGTTAGAAACTCACTTAGTTTCCCTCCTGCTCCCCACACCCTGGCCAGGCTTTGGGTGGAATCCAACGGGAGAATGAAACCAGAAATTTTCTGCTCAAAACAAAGGTGTCAGTTATTCTGGCTTGTCGATCTCTGGTATATAAGGCTGGGCCCGCTTGCAGTGACTTTGGATGCCTCACCTATGGGTGGACACATTGCGTAGGATTTCCCACTTGCCGGGACAGGCTCTCCAAATCCTCGCTGTAACCGGGGCTGCCCAGCGACTGCAGATCTTGATGATGGTAACGTATGCAAGTGGTGATACATCTTTCTTAATCACTATTCTCTCTCTCTGGTGTAGTAATGATTTGATGCATTACCCTGTATTTTCCTATTTGTTGCTTTAGGTGCATTATTCTGCCTTTTCTTACTGCATGTTTTCTGTATTACACTGTTACATTATTTAGTTATCACCAGTAAAATACATCTACTTTTTTCACTCTGGTGTCAGAGTTTAATTGGTATCCTTAATCAGCAAAACAGAGGTTTTTTGAACACAGCAAGGTAGTGCAGCACTCTCGTCTCTAGGGATCCTGTCCGTGATGCCAATTTAAAATGTCCTGATCCAATGTCGGGGAGGGTTCTTAAATGATCCCAAGAGTGAGATTAACACACAAACGAGGTCAGATGCTGTACAACCTTGTAAGCTTTATTTCCTGTAACAAGTGATAATAGCGATAGGACAGAGAGAAGAAGTCAGAATAACTAAGCAAGCAAATGGTAGAGACGCAGCAAGATTAATTACCACCACCATGAATCCAGCAATGTCCTCTTGGCTCGGTCTCGGTGCAGGTGATGGGGTGTTTGCTCCAAGCTCCACCGAATTCCCAGGTCCCAGTGATGATTTCAAAGAAGCAAAAATAATCATCCAGAGAGGAGTACACAGTCCTTTTACTGTCCCAGTCCCCACGATTTCTCTGACGATTCCTCCCATTTCCATGGAGCTCATTGTCATACGTGCCGCCCCGTGTTCCTCCATGCGTGTATGCCCAGGTGTTTACGGTGGTCGTGCTGGGGGGGGGGGGTGTCAACCTGTGGCATCATCAGTCTCTGCACGTCTTCCTCACCCTGATTTCCCCTCCACCCGGCTCGTGCACAAGTGCAGCTTAGTAGGTACTGCCAAGGATGTTGTTGCTCCAGCTTTGGGCAGATATGGTGGTTTCTTCAGGGACAATTCATCTGCTTCAGAGCGTAGTCCTCCGCGGTGACAGGATACTGAGGCCAGGAAGTGGTAGTGGTGCAGACAAACACAGTCCAACAAAGTCCCTTACAACTACTCATTTGACGTATGTAAACTATCACAATATTACAAGTGAGAACTTTAGTACTAGTACGTAGAACTTAGTTTATTTCAGTTTCTGCCTTCACCAAAACAACACAATAATATTAAAGGAAACCAAACATGTAATAGTAGTGTAGACAGAGCACTATATTTTAGTGTAGGTGTTATCTGCACTATAACGTGCTGAATTTAGTTCCTTTGCAGTTCTTTTTTTTAGTGTTTTGTTAAGTTTGAGGTTAATGGACAGTAAAGTATCGTCTTTTCTATGAAAATGGCATGGCTTCTTGACATTTCTGGCAAGCTTATATGATAAAATTTATGTGAGTTTATATAATTTTAAATAATGTAAATAGCAAGAGACTGACTGAAATTTAATCTATAAAATCCAAACATCATAAATCATCTAAGGGTTTTTGGGTTTTTTTCTGTGATAGAGTGTAACCTGGGAAAATTCATGTAATGTGATTGTCAGAATTTAAATGTGTGTCAATATTAATATATATCTCTTAAAAATAATTATGTACACACAAATTTAATAAACCGGCTACAGACAAAAATTTAAAATTACATATAGCAGATAGCAATCACATAATAGGGCAAACCTCTCTGACTAATCTTTCTCAAATTTAATATTGGCTAGCTGGCTTTGGTCCCATGCTGTTCTTCACAAGCTTAGGAAATATTTAGGTTTGTAACTGCAATAATTTGGTAGCTGAGTGAACAGACAAAAAGTCTTCCTTTGTCTTACTGAAGGTGGATAGAGTTTAATATTGATCGATAATTCCTGTCAAGAGCCTGCCTTATGCTGTTGAAAACACATGGTATGATATATGTTTTTTTCAGTCACCATATGAAAACAAATTAACATTCTAAACTTTGGTAACTCTACAGATAAAAATCAAAGTTCAGGCCAAACTGAGGGAAGACAGAATGACAAAAAAAGTGAATATAACTAGTCAGTTGCCTCTGAGCACAGATTCATAAACAACAAATGCAGCCCTAAAATTACAGGCAATTCAGAATCAGAAAGCATGTTTTCAATTCTTTTCTGTTTAATAGCAATGAACGTAATAAATTGTGTGACAGGGTGACAGCTCATTTTGTCTTTTTACAAAGTCTTTGTTGATTCCTGCATATTGTTTAGTTTATGCGCTATTGCTGTTTGATATATCTCAGCCTTTAAGTAAGGTAGACAATATTTGCAGAAAAAAATTCTACTTAGTCTTACTAAATACCTCACACTATGCAAAATTAAACAAAACAATTAACACTAGGACTACACATATCCATATTACTCTCTTAAGTACAAGACACAGTTTTTAATTCCCTAAAGTAATTCAAAGCAGTGTGATGTATTTGGCTGCCCTCTATAAACTGTGTGACAAAACATTTTTCACTTGATATTGAGATGCAAATTAAAAATATTCTTTCTGGGCAGCTCTGAAAGCAACATAGTATAAGATTTATTTGAGGAACGTAAATTTAAGAGCCTAACCATTTAATCAAACTATTTTCCTTTTTTTTGTTTGTTTTTTGTTTTTTTGTTTTTTTGGTTTTTTTCCCCCCTCAGAACAAAAAGCACAATGACCAACTTAGTAGGAAACCAGTCTAACAAACTAATTTTCTGTCTCTAAAGTACTCCTTTAGATTTAGGCTCCACTGTATTTTGAAATGACTTATGTCAAGGCCATTGAGATTTCTATTGTTAGAACAGTAATTTGGTTTTGTGCAGAATTACTATCAACTGTTGTGTAGTCTGAGAGCTATGGAGGCAATAATAGAGAAACATTCACACGGCCCATTTGCTGGATGAGGCTGCATAAAGTCCATCTGATTATGTATAAGTGTTTATTAGGAAAGGATCTCAAATAAGCATCACAAGAGAGCTACAAATCCTCAAGCCATCTATTACAGAGACATTTTACAGGAGCTGTAGTTTCATGGCTATTGGATACTTTGTTGACAATGACTTCTGGACAACAATAAATGATGTTTTTACAGGCCAGCTTCAAACTGTACAGTTCAAGTGCCAACAGCTATGTACTTTTAAGTCAGAAATATTAAAAGCAAAGAGAAGAAATAGTTATTGATAACAGCAAACTCCTTTGGGGCTTCGGAGAATTGAAATGTTAAACCACAGCAGATTTCATGAGGCATTATGAAGTTCGGAAGACATATACATTTTCTTATGAGGACTGAATGCAGTAATTTATCAGCATAAAGCTTTGAGCTTGTGTAGATCCTTGGGTTATAGCACAAGGAAATAATAGAAAAGTTATTCATGTCAGAGGGCAATTTTAGAACAAGTATTTTGTGTCATATTAAGACAAAAGGCCTGAATTCTTTAAAGTTTGCTTGTTCATTAGTTCATTCCGTTTCAAGATCTTTCATCCCTCCTGTGATCCAAAGGCTATCCAAGATCAGAGAGAAGGCCTAGTAGGGCAGAAAGAAATCCTACGGTGCTAAAAAGGCTTTGAGGCAGATTCTATTACTGAAAGAATGATAGCTGACATCACAGGGTGCAGAAAGACAGGAGAACACATTTAGAACTTTGCACCTGTAAAATATTGTTTAGACCTTACTGATGAAGGGTGACACAACTTGCACTACACTTTCAAACCTTTTCTTTTATGCTGCCCATGCGGTAAAAACTGCAGACATCTGCTTGTGACTTTAATTTTCCTATTTTAATTTGCAAAGATTGTCCATTTTATGTGGAAAGCTTGTGAGAAATTTTGCCATTGGAATCATTCTTTACTTGCATGCAGTCAAATATATATTACACTTTTGTACAGATGTTTCTGCTTTTTAGTATCTGTGATGAAAAATAAACTTTGTCTAATGATCTCTTTCCTTGCTAGAGAGAGAATTTCAGATTCAAACCTGAGACTTGGTATGGTATGAGCAAAAGCAACTTCTTTTGGGTTGGAGAAAACAGAGCCTAAAATAAACTTTAATTAAGTTTAAATGGCACATGATGTCTTGGGGCATGAAAAGAGGAAAATGCCTTTATTTTTACTTGGTTGTTATTTTTTTTCCTGAACTAAATTTTAGATTGAGTGCTGCACAAAATTATTTATTTGTGTCTTGATGGCTATGATATTTGGAGGGGTTTGCATCTGCTTAGTCTTTGAATCTCTTCTGAACTTCAGCAGTTGCATTCATGATGATTCAGAATGGGACTGGAATGTGTAAATATTATGAGTTTGTGTTAAAAAAACCCACACCTACTCAAGAGCCCTGAAGATAATCTATTAGATTACTGTTTCTTAAAGTGGAAAATGTCTCTTGAAGGTGAAAAATTAATATCCAACTCATCACCCTTAGCATGAAAGTCATTCAAGAAGCTATCTTTTTAATATTTTCAGTGAAGAAATATCCCTTAGTCCACTGGAAGCTTTTCAAAATTAAGGTTCAGCATGTGAAGAAGAATCCTATATTTTCTTATTAAAGCACTGTAACACTGAAAATGTCGATTGTCTGGGGAAAAAGATAATTATCTTTTTAAGTTCAGACTGCTAACAGATCACCCTCCTTCCTGACATCCTGCCCACCGGCCGATATTAGTAGCGTAGGTAGGTTGTTGTCCATATTATTCATGGAAAGTATGAATCTATAAGATCACACTATCATTGTGGAGCCAAGCAGTATCATGACTCTTGCCTGGATTCAAAAGGCTTTGGCATGGTTGGCTGTTGCTGTCAGATGACTGGCACATTAAGTGTCACTGATAGTCCACTGGAGACATGACAACGCTTATGATCCTGTGTTTTCTATCGATGTTTTGGTGAATCATCTCATGGGTGTGTTGTTGCTCATCTTTCTTACTGTGTCAATAAACCTTTGTATTATTATGTGTTGTTGGACTCTACTACTGTTCTGACCATGTATTGGAAATGAACAATCTAGGTCTTTCACAAAGGCGTGTCACTCCACAGCAGAAAGCTGTACCTAAACTATGAGTTTGGCTGTAGGTCAGCTACCTTATTGGTATAGAAGCTGGAGAGAATCTCAGAAAATAACAAGATCGAATAGATGAGATTTGAAGGCAGATAAATTCAAATGGGAAAAAGTTTGAAAATAAGACAAGAATGATAAATCACTGTAGCTATTTGCAAGCACTTGGGAATTTCCAGGAAGAAATCGCTGTGGGAATTGTTGGAACCAGGGTAATGTTTTGCGTTTATGCCATGTGTTTGTTAAAAAAAAAAAAAAAAATTGCTCCCAGTTAAGAAAGAATTAACTCAGGGTGTCAAAGCAGATAGTCACAGTAGGGTCTTTGTGCCTTATAATATAATGGAACTGTTACTACAGCTGAATGCTGTTTCACTTTGTAGTGAAAGAGAAAGAACAGGAAGGGCAGAGAATAGCAGAGATGACAACAGCAGTATCACAATAATGGAGCCTGTCTGGACTGAAATAATGAGGGGGAACCCTGCTGTTTGGGATCCTAATTGGACCACAAAGGTCTGCTTTATCTATTTAGGTGTATTGTACTTACATTGCTGAGGAGGTCTGTATTTAATTCCGGTAAGTGGTCTCCTCCTGGAATCAGCTCCAGTACTAAGACTACATCACTATAGCACTGCTGTTCCTTCTCAGGGTTAACCCTTTTCTCTCCAATATGGATTGATCTTCACCAAAAACAAAGAGATTTGTACAATAATACAGATTTGGGGAATCATTTTACTAGTTTCATGCTGCATTGAAGTTGTTCTCAACTTCGTTCAGTGAAAATCACAACTGATGCCTGAAATGCTTGTTACATGCCTACTTGTAGCTCTGCTGCAGCTTCTCTCAGAGATACACTGACCATGAATATATTACTTGACTCTTTTTTTTCTCCATCTCCTCAGTCAGACCTGTAAGTCCCTACTTGGGAAGACCCAAGATAAACCTGATCTGGAGAATAACCTCTTGGCTGTAATTCATTAATTACATTCAGAATTTCAGCGATCCAACTTTTATTAGATGTTGGTGAAAGTGTTCAGAAGGAGGTGCAAATTATGCTGCTAGTTTTAACAAATTCCTGTAAATCACCTGTGTCTGGTCAACTACTCAGATATTGATAACCAAGATATTCATCTCACTTTCTGAAATTCTATCTACTTCTACATATGGTAGCAAAATATCGGACAAAAAGTCCCGTGCTCATGCTTGTGATCACTAGAGCCATGACCAAAGAAGAAGAGAACTTCTTCCTCTGAATGACCATACTGATGTTATATAGCCTGTGGTGACTTCTTCCTATCAAATCATTTGACATATTGAAATAGGTTATATACCTCAGAGCTGTATCAAAATGATGGTTTTATCCATTGAAAATGATTGCCTGGGATTAAATTCAAATGGTAAAGCAGAAATGGACACATAAGGAAAACCCTGTTTTGCTGCATTTTTATACCTAAGGATTTTGATGTATAGGCATTAAGCTTAACTTTTGCTTCAAGACCATAAGATTGTATGTCATTCTGTATATTTTAGAGGATATTTTTCTGCAAAAAATCTAAATTTTAAAGTACAGGCACTAATTTACCTTTTCAGAGCTTTTAAAATTAATAGAAGACATCTGTCTTGCTTGTCTTTAATCTTTTTGTTTCTGTAATAATGATAAATTGTCTTCTCATATGGCTAAGACCCATTGCAATAATGTGATAATGTACATAAATCCTATCAAAATTTCCTATCAGTTTGTGTGTTTGGTTTTTAATATTGTTTTCAGGTGCATATTATTGAGATATATGCTCTTGCTTTACTTTAGGATCAATGATCTGAGATCATATTAATCTCTGTTAAGAAATTAAGCATGTAGATATAGAAGGGAACTATATAAATTTCCCTTATAGTTAAAAAAGATCAACTTGACTCACTTGCATAAACATAGATATGTTATACCGTTTGATGTGGTCTAGGTATTCCTCTGGTTTCTAGGTGTCAGTCTACAGTAGTGTAGATCTTCCAATGTCATATCTGTCATATTTCTCTGACAATTTAAGATATCTCAGATCATATTAAACATTTAATTTTGGGAACCTGAATTAAACCAATGTAGTAATAGTCAAGATAATGAATGGAGTCTAGAGAGTTATTCAGATAATAAGTTCCTAATTTAGAATGAGCTAAATACCTCTCTAGCTCTATAATGAGCAGACCCGATCTGACTGTCATAAGTGCTTAGAGACCTAGATCATATCAACACTTTCCTTATAGATCCCTAAATGTCCCAATTTGGGAAATTAATGTAATGAAATCTAAAATGAGATATTACAAAAGGGGAAGATTATATTTATTTACAAAAATATAAGTAATTTGCTTCTACTGGTGCTTATCCCCATAAATTTAATGCACTCAGTGTCCTGTAACCACAGTGTCACGCATATAAAGTTAGATGCGTCTAATGGTCTGGCCAGCACCTCTTTGTGCCACAGAAGAGAATGGACACCAGCTATTGAGTCCTCATTGTCTTTCTGGGATTCTTCTTCATGACAGCAAACTAGTTTTCAGACATATCTTTTATATCCTTTAGGAGTTATCATTCCTGTTACGTGGTCGTCCTTTGAACCAGAATCTTGTTGTTTCATCCACAAATTTTAGGTCAGATCTTGTTGCCCACGTCTGCTTTGTTTTTTGAAATATATATGTCTACAGTCTATTTTCCAGGTGAGCTAACAGGAAAAGGAATAATGCATAGGATATGCCATAGCCTTGTGACCACCTCTGCTGTGACATGTGAATACATTACACTGTTAATAAAATTTCAGGTCTCTTAAAGGAGGGAGATAGAGGCCTCAATCTTGCAAGGAAATAATTCACACACTGTGATGATTTGATCAATTGCTGCAGTAATCACCTAAAGAACAGAAATATTCAGACTATTCTAGAGCTGGAAAAAACAACTCTGGAGGCAAATATGCTTAGTGTTACCACTTGCTGATGCATCAGCTAGGGCAACATGTTACAGCAGCTGCTGAAGGAAGTATTCAGAGGCTGAAAGTAATCTACTGGCTGGAAGAAGGGAAAAAGAGGTTGGTGAGGGAGGGCCATGGATGTTGATCGTCCTCAAAGATGAATTAGAAATCACAGTATTTTTAATTAGAAATATAATAAAAACTATGAGTGAATGCAGACTTCTTTGCTCCTAGGAAGCCAGATGACTGCCCATTCAATACTGTGTCTAAGCTCACAAGCTGCTCCATAAAATATATAATGACACTACCTGATCTTCCTTCAAGAACTCAGACAATATAACTTCAATTTTTAAAATCAATATGCACATATTTTAGAGCAAAGAAGAAGTAAATGGTGCACCATTATTTGTACAAAGGTGGCATACTGCCCCTGTAACTTAAAAACATATCAGTATGGATTAACTCTTGGAGTTCATCTTTTGTGAAGAAAAGATTGACATGCTGTAGCTAGGACTCTATAATATAAACCACATTTTGCATAGCAATTGTAGAGTTATTAGGCATTCTCCACAACAAAAAAAATCACATAGAAAAAAAAAAAAAAGTTAAATAGCATGGAAATCATAATAAATGTTTTATTAATGTGCCCAGATGTACTGAAGTTTTGCTCATAGTAGACAGTAAAACTACATTCTTAAAAATTATAAGAACATTTGAAAAGTTAATGTGGAAAGGCATATTAATTTCATAATTCAAATTGATAACTGCTATTATCATTGGCGTGCTGCTAAAAATTGAGTAAAACATCTGATCCTATGAACTATAAGAATGAAACTACAGAAGTTGATTTCGGCCAAGGTTTTCAAGAGAGGCTAGTCTCCTTCAGTGACAGGTACTGCTAGAGTAAAACAGAAAGATAACATTTAAAAATCCGTTGAACTAGAGAAGAAAAATCTATGATAGGCAGTATGACTGACATGAAGAAGCAGAATGTGGCACCACCTTTTACCAAGTCCACATCATCTCATCAAAAACACCTGGTGAAAATGACACTTAGTCCTCTTACTTCTTGTCACACACAGAAAGCATCATATTTCAACAGCAACACTATCTGAAGTTATTTTTACCTTTTATGGGATTGTGGATTTTTTTACTTCTAATTCCTGTCCTATCTGCAGTTCTGAGGTTCAGATGTCTGTGACCAAGAGTCAGAAAAAGAAATGTCAGACTACTAAAAATGGTCAGGCAGATATCTGGCACTCTGATGAGATGTCAACAGAGACATCTTGCATAGCAGAAGGATGCTATCGGTAGATCAACCACACAGAAAGAATGTCATGAATCCAGTTCCCGTGTATTCTGACTTCAGTGCTTTACTTAGACTCTGTCCTCACACCATAGCTTGGCCTGGTACAAGAATGACCTGTTTCAACTGGAATTTTATTGTTAACTCCACATATATTTCTAAACTCATATAATCTTCCTTTGTTAAAGATCATGTAGATTGTGAGTGGAAACAAGAACTGTAAAAAAAAAAACCCACAAAATTTTAGTTTATGCCTTATGCTACATAATTCATCAGCACTCTCTCCACTGTCATGGGGGAATGCCTAATATTTTGGATCTCTGGCCAGGACATTAGAGCATCTCTAAATTATGAATTTTCTGGAATTCCTCTGGTTTCTTCTCCTGTGATGCATGGTTTACTGGAAGTTCATGGTCCATTGTATCTGATCATAGATCTTGCTGCATTTGATAAGAATTACCCCTTATAATTTTTTGACCCACAGAGACTGTGTGGTGCCAGTCTGATACTGTCACTTCTTCAGGTTGATATAATTACACTGCTTCTTGTTGATATAATTATAAACCATCCCTGCACTCACAGCTGGACTGCGTTTGTTGTAGTTTGTGTATTTCAGAAAAACCTGAAAGTCATGCCTTTTAGATCAAAAGTATCCAAGAAAACCCCCAACATTTAGCTGGTATCCATACTTCTACATTAATTTGTTGAATAGTTTCTCTCAGAATGTATACCATGTGCAACCTGTTTCAGACTAATCTTAGTTTTGCAACATTCTCTCACTCTAACTTCCTTTCATGTTATTATTTACCACATCAAGAGGTTTCTCAGTTGTATCAGTCACTGTAGGAAGAATTTATTTAATTCTTCATGCTCTAATTTTTCAAGATGCTTTTTTGTAAAAGCATTTACAAGAGCTCTTGCTTTTTGCAAGAACACTAATGGTGTTCCTAAGAGTTTAAATATATGTCTGGAGCTACAGTATTTTTTTAATGACAATTCTCAAAACCTTAGATTATAGAAGGACACATGGCCACAAGTATTTACACCAAATGTTGTTCTACTAGAAAAAATTAAAAACTTTGTAGTACATCTTCAGTTCATACATGTGCATATGAAATAGGTACTCCAGAAAAGCATCTAAATGTCCCCATAAATACTCTGGCTTGGGTTGTCACTAGCCACTAAGATGCCTTTGCTTGTGAGTGTGCTTACTAATACTTTATTGATAATCTAAAGGTACTGTTATTGTACATGAAGATCTGTGATCCCAAATCAATAAAGACTGACACAACAACCATTTGAACTTCATTGGTCCAGTTGCTGTAATCATGTAGATAGTTCTTTCTGTAGAGTACATTGTTCTACTGTTACAGAGCCTATACCTGGAATACTAGACATATAATGTTATTTTCCAAGACACAAACCCAAGTTCATGGAATCCCTTACAATAATGTTTTGTTGTTGTCGAATGGGAGGTCTAAAGCTCTGCACAAGTCAGCAGCTATATAGTCATATCTTCAATGATACTGAGCTCCACTTTCAGAAGTAATTCCCAGATATACATGCAAACTTTAATGCCCTCTTGTTTATGTACGTGAACCATCACTGAGAGCACTAGATTTATGTTAAACTTTTAAACAATTCAGGTCTATATTCAGTGCGACAATGGGTAGTTAGGCACATTAAAATACAAGCTAAACTAGCCTTAACGCTTGCTGACTGCCTTAATGGTGATCTATTGCATAAGAGACTTTAATATATTTTCATTCCAAGGCTGCTTAAAGAGCTACAGACCCATGGTATATCTTGCACTTTTTCTCCTTGTGCACAGTTACTGTATATTGGGACTTTGCTCAAATTACTTCTGGGTCTAGGAGAAAAACTTACGGTATATCCCCCATTTTAAAACAATTCAAGGCTGTATTTACCTACTGTTCAGAATAATTCAGAATTCATTGGAGAGTTTACACTTTCCAGTGTTTCAGTGGGATCAATGAAAGCAATGGTTCTGTATTTTCATATAACAGCCATACTATGAAAGAGTATGACTGTTCCAATTCAGCAGTTTTCTTAAAAGGTATCTTGGTTTCTGGAGAAAAATCACAAACTTTACCTTATTAAGTGAAAGTTCTTCAACATCTTCACAGTTAATCTTACAGTGTATCAAGTAACAATGTTAAATAATTGCTTTGAGAGATGACTGAAAAATACACAGAATTCAAAACCAACCTTATTTTAATCTTAACAGACTCTAATAAACTAAATAAACTTTACATAAATTAATTAATTTTATGAGATTGTTTTGATAGACAAATGAGCTATTATTGCTCCATAGTGTACGAAGTATGTAGAAATATCATTCAGGCCTCTTAAGAATCACATGATCCTTTCTGATGCTATTTGCCTGACCTGGCTTTTCAAAACAGGTGGCATCCCATAACTCAGCTTGATGGGCCTTTGATTCCCACTAGGAGAGGATGGACTCAGCAGGGAAGCAGGGCTTATAGAAAGAGCTGCCAGGAGATAAGCAAGACCCAAGGAATTGTCAATCAGGACACTGTTCTCTACTGATGTGTGCAAGAAAAATCTTTTTTAAGTTATATATGGTAAGTGAAATCTGTAACTTGAAGTTCTTCCTGAATGAGAAGGCAGGAGAGAGAGAGAGAGAGAGAAAGTTTTAACTTCTAAATTTTCTACTTGAGCTGTACTCCCACACTTGTTACAAACCTTTATCCCTGTAGGATAAATCTGTTTGTGGGATATTCTTTCATTTGAAAGTCTTATAAAGATATATATTTCCTATATCTACTGATTGCAGCTGCACTGTACTTAATGACACTTTTGTACTTTGAATTTTGGGGGAACAAAATACTCCTCATAACATTCTATGGTTTATTAATAACTGTTTGATCTCTTGTTATTTTTCTTTTTTTTGTTACATTTTTACTTGGAAAATTTCTCTGAATTTGTGCATGGAAAAAACAAAATAATTAAAAAATCTAGAGATTGCAGTAATACAGAGTTATATAACACCAGTTAATGCATTCATTGGATTTAGATTGTGGAATTACATTTCATTGAACCTTACAAAAAGCTGTTTGTAAATGGCTATATAAATATATTTTCATTATTAAATTAACATTGCATCACCAGACTGGTGAAACTTTGTTAATTATGTGTATATTGAACATAAAGTTCTAGGCCAGAAAGGGCTCTCTGTCTCCAGCCAGCTACCTTATACTGGCTGAAAATACCCATCTTAGCCTATGGTGATAGGTTGACCGTTGATGTCCTCACCATTCTTCAAACATCTTAATCACAGGCTGCATACAAATCCTATCCAACTTTGTGACTTTTGCCAACAAAAACGGTGTACTAAGAAGTACCAGTAGTGTAGTATTGAAGTGGCATAATATTGATGCAACACATAGGACAAATGGAGAGTAAAACAAATCGGTAAAACATGGTCAGTCAAAACAGGCAGCAGTTTGGGTTTACACTGAAGAGTGACATGAGTTTGTATCTTACATTTTAACCACCTGACTGAGCACCAAACATGATGGAAATATAAATATTTACTTGGAAGGAAGGAAGTAAAGATAGAACCTCTATGTCCAGCTGCTTAGCATTTAGTGTGCTAATTGCAACTGATACTGTAGTAACTGTTCACATAAAAATTGCAGACTAGTCATATTTATCTGATCTTTACAAAGTAATCCATTTTCAACCAAATTTTGTTCCAAACGATAGATTCCTTATTGGATGTAAGCATTCAAACGCTTGACTACTAATTTAAAATAAAACAAAAATCCTGTACATAAAGTGAATATTGAACGTTACAGAAATTGTTGGCTACAACTTCTATAAAATAAGACAGATTCACTGTTTCACAAACTATTACAATTACCGCATACAATTAAAAATATGAAGTCCTCTAAAAGCAATTAAGGGACAATTACTTTTATAACATCATACGGTAACATAGATACATTTTTATTCATTAGGCCACAAAACATATTTTTATGAAATTATACACAACAGCAAATTAGACCCTACCATTACTCTGTGTGTTTCATTTAATTTCATTACATTGAGTTTTATGCTATGTTAAAGGTTAATGCCACTATTACTGCCTTCACTGTCTGAGTTTATTGAAAGCCTTAGGACACATAATTTAGTAAAAACTTCTTGTGAGGGAAGAGTAGATTCAACTTTTTTAAGTGTAAGAAATGAAAAACAGCTGAAGAAAGGGAGTTTTTCAATAACCAAATATTACAAACACAGCAGCAGGAGATTGCAAATACTCATACAATACTATTTTTCACAAGTGGTCAAAGGACCTAATATAGAAAATCGTTGTTTGTGAAGAGTCTCGTGATGATCAGTATTAAAGCCCTGCAGTTTAACAATAAGAGTAGATGAAAATCACATTTCATTTTCTAAAAAAGCATGTTCCTAGCCCTCATGACTGTAGAGAAATGAATGAAGAATTAACCCAAGAGCACCCTAAGGGCTGAAAAGACAGAAGGCAAATGTAAAGAAACTGAAACTTTCTTTTCTGTAAAAATTTTACAAGTTTTGGGGGTCTGACTCATACATTTTTAGCATTTTAGGGTTGATAATAGATTTGACTTTGACTAACAGGAGGAACTGGTTCAGAATCTGAAGTTGGAAGGCAATTAGGGTGAAAGTGAAAATAAAATTATAGAGTTCATGATTGTGAGGTAAGAAAGGAGTGACAGTAGCAAAAATGTGACAATGGATTTCAAAAAAGAAATACTTCAGGAAACTCTGGAACCAGGTTGATATGGTCCCAAGGGAAGGATTTTTAAGCAAAAATAAAACAGAAAAACTGGAGTTTCAGGGTAGCTGGCAATTTCCAAGATGCACAATAGCAAGAATGGATGTGGAAGAACGGTAACTATATATGGACAACTACATACCTAAATGAGTGCATGAAAAATCTTCAGTGACTTGACATTAAAAAGAAATCATACCATCAAAATGGAAACAAAAATGTATAAATCAGGATAAGATTAAAAGCAGAATATGAATTTAAAGGGGAAAAAAGTCAGATATATAATGGTGCAAATGAAAAAAAAAGACAAAACTAGTGAGTAACAGATACAACAGTAAAAGAATTTCTTAATTGTTGTCAAGAAAGGATATTGTGACTATTTAATGGTAAATATAAATAAATAGAAGAATAAAAAGAAAATAATGAAAAGGTCAGTTTCTTTTCAACATTATTCTTGAAAGAATAGCTTGACTGTGTGGAAATATTTAACAAGTAAAATTGCTGTAAAAACATGGACCTGAATGAAGAAAATTAAAAGTTATGTAGATAAAGGTATTTTAGACAGATTTCTAATTGATTTAGATTTCTGATGACTTTTGCTATATTTAAAGAAAACAACCAAAACCATTTCTGAGCCATTAAAAAGTATTATGGAAAATTCACAAAGGAAGAATGAAATCATGAGATGGTAAAACAGTAAATATAGTATCTGTGTTTTAAAAAGATAAAGTCTATGTGGGGAATTTCCTGCTGGGAGTTACAGCCATTTTTGGTACCTGAAAAGATACTAGGAGAGATTATTAAACAATCCATTTGTAAACACCAAGAGGATAACAAGATTGTAAGAAAAAAATAACAGATTTATCAAGATCAATTAATGTCAAAAAAATCTAATTTCCTCTTTGCTCTAGATAATTTACCAAGGAAACAGAAGAGAGGCTGAAAAAGATTTTTTTTTTTAACCTTAGTAAGGCATATACCCACATGAAATCTCATAAGCAGATTACAGAGAAATGGTGTACAGTAAATGAATATAGCTGTAGCACTTATGGGGATAAAAACCTTTACTCAAAGAGTAGGTATCACTTTCAAATTGATAATCTTGGTGAACTCCTCAGATGTGATCCATGAAAATAGTATTAAAGAAAAGATATATTTGTGTTCATAATTATGTTCAGAATATATACTGGTAATTTACAGTGATATTTTATAAGGGAATTCGGCAGAACTTCAATGATTTCTATACAGTCTAAAAAAATAATCACAATTCATGAAAAATATTTTAAAATAGATTGATGAAATGTTCATCATGTTGAATAAGGATGATACAGTTTAATTTGTAGCCATGAAAAGGAAAATAGTTATTAGGAAAAAAAATCAGATATAAGGACAACTAAACAAAAGAATTGCTATGTAAAAAGAAAGGCTGTTAAAAGAAATATCACAAACATGTATCCTAGTCTGTTTTAGTACTTTCAATTGTGTCAGAGCAGAGGGTGGGCTAGTTTACTTCTTTGGTTTCCTCCTTTGTTGTGAAGGACATTATAGCAAACAAGTTAAACAGTTTTGCACTTTATTTAGGAATCTCTTCCCCTAAGAGAAAAAATAATTGATTGCATCTAAGAAGCTTTATGGTTTAAGTGTAGACAACTTCTCAGTGAAATTGATAACTCATTTTTTCTTGATAGCATTTTTATTATTATTCTGTATGATTAGTTTTTTGTTCTCAGACAAACAAAGTTTATCAAAAGTTAATAAACATTTTTGACAAATTCAGGAATATATTATATTGTTGTAAGAGTAAATATGAGGTAACAAGTGGAGCTATTTACCAAGTGACATGGGAGAAAGTTGGAAGTCTTTAAGTCAAAGCTGAATATCTTCTGTTGACAGTTAACCACAGGAATATAGCTTTACTCTGCTGTAAATCAAAAAACACTTAAAAATAAATCAAGTATAATGTGTAAGAGGATCATTTAGCCATCTGTCTTAGAAATGGATGGTCACCTCATTCCAAAATTTTAATATTCCTGCTGATATTATAAGTAATAGATATTTGTAGAAAGTCAGATGAGTGTGTGAATAATTAGGAGTTATAAATAGAAGTAGTCTTTACCATGATAGCAAGGACAGACAACAATAAAATCCTGAAAATGCCCATAGCTATGTATAGTATTTTCCATCACTGTATATATATATATCTCACATGAGGTTAATACCAATCTAGAAAGGTAAATCAGGTCACGTGCTTGTTAAGTTCTAACTATACATAAAAAAGAGAATGTTGGAAAAGTTTGGAATGACTGTAATATCCATCATCATCTTGCTTGTTTGCTTGAATCACCCATAACAAACTGTAAATAACAGTCACTATTTCTTGTTATTATTTCTCTTTTTTTTTCTAGATCTTGTATTGTAGTTCTAACTTAGTATGTAAAAAACCCCAATAAAATATATTAACAATGGTTCTGTCTTACTACCATGACTTAGATTAAATTAAATAATAACACACCTGTTGTAGAATCTAGTCTGGAGGCCAAACCCTAGCGAAAAAGAGTGAACTGCATTCTTAATGGTCTGGGTAATTAAAATAATCAATCCACACTACAGATGGAAGTACACACTTTCTAAAAGATATGCTTCACCTCATTAAAGAGTTAAAAGGCTTGTACAAGAAAAAACACATACTTTTAGAACCTTCTTTGTACAGGTGGTCCTTTCTGATGACCATCACTGTTTTTTCCTGCCTTTAAAAATGGGAAGCAGTGGAGGAAGAAGGTTAGAGTTATGAAACCATGATAAGGTCTAAATTATTGCCCTACCTTGGTCTTGGAAGGATGAAAAGGGGAAAACATTTCTATGGATTTTTTGTGGATTTTGATTTTTTTTTTAATATGCTTTTGTGAAAAACATAGTTCTACCCTTCTTCACCCCACCCTAAGTAATAGTTTCTGAGTTAGTCAAATACACTTGTAAAGTGTCTTCCCATAATGGAGAATTTCCGAAATAGAAATGGGTGAAGAACATTAATAATACCAGGAACAACAAAGCAGTTATACAGTGTATAGAGAAGGAAATATGCCAGCTTGCCCTTATATTGGTACATGTGCATGTCAGGAAAAGCTGTTGCTCTGTGGCTTCACTAAAATGAACAACAGCACTTATGCAATTAATGATAAACAAATAATTAAAAATCTGTTAAGCATTGCTACCTAACTGATGAGGATAGCTAAGCTCTTCTCCCTTGGTTATTTGTATTTTGTCATCAGAAAAGATCAAATCACTCTCTAAGTAGTAAAATCAGATACAGTTACATACATTAGACAATACCTAGTGATTTTTATTAGTTTGTTCTTAATATTCCAACAAGAAGTCAATATAATTGTGTGGGCTTGACTAATGCAAACATGCTTTAACAATTTCATGCTTTAAGAAATCTTCAGAATTGAAATTTTGTCCAAGTCAGAAAATTTCGTTGTTAAGGTGGAAGAAGGGAAAGCACACTACCAAAAAAATGTTAACATATAGCTTCTTTTTTTATTTATTTTTTCTGTCGTACATATTTAAAGTCCATCCCCTACTACAAGCCTGCTTTTGTACATTGTGTAATCACACGATCATCACAAGAGATAGTGGCATATTTCAGATCTTTACTTCTCTGATAAGTTGTTCACCTGTCATCAGAACTAGGTGAAAGGAAAAGAAAGACCTATTTGTGAATTGATACAGATATTGACAAAATATTTCCTTCTTTAATCTAAAGCACTCTTTTCTTTTGAGCTGAAGAAGAGATTGAAACATTGCTCAGCTCTTAACTTCTTTCCCTCTCTTGGAGAAAGAATGTTGCTTAAGGAAGCTGATCATTTAAGATTCCTAGATTTTGTGTAGAAAACTTTGCTCTGCACCTAGTCCCTTTTTATGTTCATAAACATACTGGAGAAGACATCATAAGATACTAGTCACTTGTAGGGTGTAAAGAACAGCTTTTCACTTACCTGCACCATAAGTTCAAGTACAAGCAATTGGACTCATCCCTCACAGACACATCCTCAGCCTTAATTCAGCTGGTTAATTCAATATGATGTACATTAACTGACAAGTAAATATTAGATATTTTATAATGCATACTCTGAAGATGTTGCTCAATTACTAAGGCAATTCAAAGAAGTGACAGCACTTCTTAACATAAATAACTAAACTAAGTTAAAAAAAGACTATTCCCCAATTAATAAACCTTTCATTTAGTTATTTTCCAGAAGTGGCTTATACACACCTTACCATACCTTCTTTTATTCATAAAAATAATTTGAAATAAATATTATACCTTAAATTCTATGTGACATAAAAACTCAAGTTTCATTGTACATTTGGGATTTTTATTCTGTTTTCTCCCTCTCCCTTTCTGTGCCACAATCTATTTCAAGCACAAAGGAAAATGTAGTTTTCTATCTATAACTGTTCATTTAGCAACTTTATGGATTTGTAAGAATAACTGTTAAGTTTGATGCAACTCATGCAGTCCTATGTTCAAGTATATTCAATTCTTTAGCCTTATTTTTCTTAGGCATCCTAAGGCTTCAGTTTTGAATTGGCTAAAACTAACTTTTCATGATTTTGGGTAAATCTGGTAAATATCAGTAAATATCAGTTGAGCAAAAGTGATGTGAAAGAAAAGGTGCCATGTATTGAATAAAATGAGACATAATAATTTGCTTAAACGTTTCTAGACCTGAAATGAGTAATATATTTGTCCCTTGTAGAATAACTTTTTGTATAATTGGTTAAAACCAGAATATAATTTATTAAATTATTAAGACTTCATTGTCATTTATAATTACCCTAAGAATACAATGGCATTGAAAACTATACCTTACCAGGGAAAGCAAGAGAGTATGGAAATCTATTTTTATCTGGTGATCTGATGTGAAAAGGGTGTATTATGACCATTTCTTACAAAAGAACATTGAAAAGTCTTCCTTGGTGCTGGCTCTTGTTACTGAAGATGACTCTGGCAAAAAGTTATTTACTAAAATTCAGGCTGTCAAAATCATCACATTACCCAGCATCTAAAGAAGGTATGAACAAGACCCAAAGCAACAGAAAATCACAGCCAGAATTAAGCTACAATTTAATCTGGAAACTAGTTTTCTAGTATTATGTCGTAAACTTTGAATGCTGGAACTAGAGGCAAAATTGAGGGTTGGCTTTATTCTTGCTAGCTTGAATAAAAATAGCACAGAAGACACAACAGCAAGGACCTCAAGGACTGAGAAAAAGAATTCACATTGGACTTGAACTGAAACTGTGCAGATTAAACCCTAGCTGTAACTAACTTGTGTACCACTAAGCATAGCAGGATATTCAACACTCTCAAACATTATTTAAAATTAATAAATGAGTGACAACTGATAGAGATGAAAATATTAAGAAAGGAGATGATAAAGGAATATGAATACTGATAATAAGAAAAAAGTCAGGAGTCAGGCACCTACAGCATAGGGAAAAGGATTAGGTGGGTTTATCATGTGGGGTGTCCAGTAGTATAAGAAAGTGCCTGAATTCCTCTCCCTGTACCTCATCTGGAACTTCCATTCCCCTGTAGGTGAATATATAAGAGTTTGAAAGCCAGGAGAACAAAATTAAGATTACTTAGATTTATGAAGCAACTAGCCAGAATTCAAAAGTGGCTTAGTGGCTGACTGGAAGTATGAAATATTTAAGTCAGGAGGTGAAATTGGAAGTTTTAGAGATACCATGTAAGTAAAGTTCCATTTAGAGTAAAATTCAAGGTATTTAATATAGGAAATGTACTGCTTTCTGATAAGCAGCTTCCACGAAAGGTATCAGACAGAAAGCTACAGCTTCCCTATGTGCTTGTAGCTTCTAAAATGTTAATGTTTAGAAAGAGGGAAGTGAGCTGGAAATTGTGGCAGGGAGAACTCTGTGTGTAGTGGGATATAAAAAAGGAACAGTATATGTGTAGTAAATGGTAAATTCACGCCATTGCTCCCAAGAGTTCTTAGAATGACTATAATTACCATCTACTAAATCAGTCATGAAGACATATTTGCCCATCCTATCCCTAGCTTTATTAACATCTATAGCCTACTGTCATACATATATTACATTAACATCTATTCACTATGGTTCCAAAGCTGTTTCATTGAAAAAATGCACACAAGGAAAGAGAAACTCTTAAGAATCATAGCATAGAACTGGAACAAGTCAACTACAAAGACAGCTGATAAGAAGAGGTGTATATATGACTTTAAACTTCTATAAAGAGAAAATAAATTCAAATAGAAAATTTAATAATAAAAGCAGATTCTTAACTCAGAGTAAAACATCTTGTGCTGTGTTTGGCAAAACTGTAAGTCCTGAAAACTAGGAAATCCCAGGGTACTAGACTACAGACTAATTTTTGTTCATTTTCACTGGATGTGCTAGCAATCTCAAAGCATGCACTTCTTCAGTCTAGCTCTGTATTATAAGTGCCAGCTATTTGAGTGATGAATAGCTCTGGAAGATTACCATTTTGTTACATTCTGCTTCATCATACTTCTGCACATAGTACTAGCACTGCACTTTCTCTTAATCATGATTATATACCCAGACCTCATTCATATCAGATGAATTTTCTGCCAGTTCCCATGTCAAGAAGACCTCTACACTCTCTTGACAAAAACTCTGCCACACAGAACTGGTGTGAAACCTGTGTGATATTAAGATACATATGTACCTTCATCCATCAACTTGCACACATATGGAAAGGGTTCATTTCTTCCTAAGGGAACATGTTCCTGACTTCTTAATCACTTTGTCACAGTCTTGGCTCTGGCAAACTGCTCCAGTGACTCCACCCCTATTCATTACTATCCACCCATATTGTTAGGTAGTTGGTGTACTTGCAGGTAAGTTCCATTATCCATTGACAGAAAAGGAGATGAGAGAGGGAAGGAAAAAAATGCTTCTCACTATCATTTAATCTGACTTCGAACTGTATATTTTAATTTTTCAAAATAGGCTTTATGTGAACTCATGTTTCTTTAAGCAACAGATATAATTGTTTGGCACAGATTTTTTTTTTTTTTATTTGTTTGGTTTTTGGTTTTGAACTATCCATCTGAGGATTTCAGTGTAATGAAGGGAATGGTTGGCTCTATTCTTGGTCTGCTTGATCATATACAAAATGCATAGCATTCCCAATTGTATCAATTGGCAGCTGAATAATAATCTGAATTGGCTAAAATTATATAATCATTCCACCTGAGACATATAAATGATCCTGCAACAGTATTCATACATTATGATAAAAGTAATTTTTACTCTGGGGAAGAATCAAACAGATAATGGGAGTGGTGAACATATTAATCAATTTCGAGTAATAATTCACAGCTCAAGTACTGAAGAGGGAGAAAATTGTTTTATAGGTGCAAATACTAAGAAATGCAATCCTTATTAACATTGTCTAATCTCTTTAGTCTGAACTACATCATTTATCTGAACTGCATAATTTAAAGTTCAGACAAATATTCAATTTTTCAAACAAGAATACAGACCTGAACTTTCAGAACTTCTAACACCCAAAAATTCATCTTGGACAGTAGCTAAAACTCTTACCAGAGTGAAGTTTTTGATTTACAGATGTTGAAAACTTTTCTGAGGCTCAAACGACCAGATTTTATTGTCTTTATAAGCAGTGATCTCTTAAAAGAAACATTTCCTGAGCCAAGAAATAATTTTATTTTTTAGAGCTTCATCTGATAATTCCAATAGCAGAGATCTCAGGGCAGTTTGTGATGTACTCAGCAAGATGTCATGTTTATCAGAGCTATAGAAGACATTTATTACTTCATACACTATGATCTCTTTTGGGATTCTTACTGAAATATATACCATTAAATCACCTTCAGCCAATTGCTTCATTCACAGATGTGGGGTATCTGCCAAAAAGCAGTGACATAAATTGAATGTAATTTCAAATTATTTGGTTTGACTCTGTTTCCAACTAACTTGTTAGAAAAAGAATTTAACCGCAGATAATAAATTCTAAGGTTCAAATTCCCTAGTCAGGCTCCTAGTACCAATAAAATCTGTTTTAGATATGCAGACAGGGTCTGTTTCTAAAATATAGTTTGTTTTATGAATAATATTTATAGGTTTATTAAAATGAAAGGCAAAAACTCTTTTCATTTAAACAAAAACACTTTCCTGCTATGATTTAAACATGATTCTGTTTGTGTTAGAATAAATTAATAAATGAACATTTTTGAGGCACTGAAGGCATACATAGATCATGATACTGGTCAATGCAATATACTCACTGCATATTTGGGAACACTGGAGAACTGGAACATGAGATTCTTATGCCTGCCTCTCTGAAGATGAGTAATACCTTTTATGACAGGCTAGATCAGCAAATCAAACATATTCTTTCTATTTCTTTTTTTGTGCCACCTGGGCAGCAAGACCAAAATACCTCTTGAACTTTTGATTGGTCCTCATGTGATTTGCTTTCAGAGAAAAGATTCTCCATTGCACTCATATGTATCTCTATATCTCTGTATCTAGATCTATGAAGCAGGTAACGTCTAGAAGTCCCTTTCAGACTAAATTATTTTATGATTCTGGGATTCTTAGCTGAGAAACCATACTGCAAAAATGCAATAAATTATTTTGAAAGGAAGCTTAAGTAATGAAAACAATAAAGTGATCACTAAAAAGATTACTTAGGAGAGTTGTGTAACTTCAGCATCAAAATAAACTGGCATGAGGTTAAAATGGCTGATAGAAAAAAAAAGAATTAATGGAATATAGGAAAAATATATACAATGTTTAAAATGGTGCAAAGGATGATTCTATTTAGAAAGTGTCAGCAACTTAGGCATAATGGATAGTTTTTTCTCAACCTGACATTAACCAGCTAAATGTGGATCCAAGCTGCAAGGATGGACTCTGCAAAACCTTTTATTAGCTGTCACAGCTTTTCATCTGTCCATATAGAAGAGGATTTCTCTCACAGATGTATTGAATCTAAACAACTAGTTTAACCTAAATGCTTAATTTACAGACAACCAAAGTTAAATGAAATGAGTCTTGAACATGCTACTCAATTTAGTCAATGTAAACCATGTTTGTCCCTTTGCTTTCTCTCAGGTTTAAGAGATACAGGCGTTGTAAGAGGAGAGAGCACAAACAGCAATAAAACAGCACCTTGTTCTGGATTTGTGTGTGTGGCAGGGTTTTGGTAGTGGGGGAGGGGGTTACAGGGGTGACCCCTGTGAGAAGCTTCTCAAAGCTCCCCCATCTCCAAGCCAGACCCACCTCTGGCGAAGGCCAAGCCAATTGGAGATGGTGGCTGGACCTCTGTGGCAATGTGTTTAAGAAACGGAACTTGGGAGGAGGAGTGGGAGTTGTGAGGGAGATACTTATCCAAACACTGAAGTCAGTGGGAAAAAGGAGGAGCAGGGA
The DNA here is from genome assembly GCF_047716275.1 of Strix uralensis. Taxonomy (NCBI): domain Eukaryota; kingdom Metazoa; phylum Chordata; class Aves; order Strigiformes; family Strigidae; genus Strix; species Strix uralensis. The sequence goes on along the minus strand of NC_133973.1, from coordinate 94,873,676 downwards.
GAGAGGTGCATCAGAGCAGAGACTCCCCTACAGCCCGTGGTGAGAGGGCAGGCTGTGCCCCTGCAACCCATGGAGGTCCACAGTGGAGCAAATGCCCACTTGTAGCTCGTGAAGGACTCCAGGCCAAAGCAGGTGGCCGAAGAAGGCTGGGACTCTGAGGGAAGCCTGGGCTTGAGCAGTTTGTCACTGGGAAGTGCTGCAGCCTGTGGGAAGGGACCCACACTGGAGCAGCTCAGGAAGAATTGCATCCCATGGGAGTGACTCATGTGGAAGAAAGTTTGTGGAGGATTGTCTCCCACAAGGGGGACCCCACGCTGGAACAGGGGAAGAGTGTGAGGAGTCCTCCCCCTAAGGAGGGCAGAAATAACAGGTGATGAACTGACCACAACCCCTACTTCCTGTCCCCCTGCACTGCTGGAGGGGAGGAGGTAGAGAAATTGGGAGCAAAGCTGACTCTGAGAAGAAGGCAGGGGTGGGTGAAGGTGTTTTTAAGATGTGGTTATATTTCTTACAGTCCCACTCTGTTTCAGTGGTAAATTAAGTGGTGGTGGTGTTCAAATTAAATCGATGTTCTTTCTCTTTCCCAATTAAGTCTGCCTTTTGCCTGTGACCAAAACTGGTGAGTCATCCTCCCTGTCCTTGTCTCGATCCCAGAGCCTTTTGTTGTATTTTCTCCTCCTCATCCCTGAGCGGGAAGGAGTGAGGGAGGAGCTGCATGGTGCTCAGCTGCCCTCTGGGCTTGAACCAAGACACAGCTGCTAATATAACCTTGATAAACCAAGACTGAAAAAAATCAATACTTCCTTCTGATCTGAAGGAGAGGAGCTGAAGCCCTGGAAGACTGCTATAAGACAATAGGAACACTCCAATGTTGTATTAGTCAGATTAACCAAAGTTTAAAAACTTAAAGGTGAAATCCTTATTTTTATTTTACAGTTTTGGGAAACATATTTTACTATGAAATAATTTGATTCTTGTTCTATAGTCATATCTTTAAGATATATTATAATTTCTTCTAAAAGTGGTTGGAAGACCACTTGTTGTCTTATAAGGTAAGTTTCAAAACTATTTCCAATTACTACAGTAAATGAATAATTAAATGAATACACTATACAGCATGTTAGCAAAGCAGTAAAACATTTTCTCATGAGACTTCTAAACATGGCACAATGAAAGCATTTCTTACAGTCCCCAGAATAGTACAATCTATAAGGAAACTATTTTGGGGAAATACGTTCCCTTTTAACTGTTTTACTATTAACTTAGATTTACTAAAGAACAGGATTCATCCACAGGACCGGTTAACTGTAAACAGTTTCAGGAAACAAGAAGATAAAAGATAAACTGATGTAATAAATTGAAATTAGAGGTAGAAAATCTTAAATCTCCTCACATGATGTTTGACACTAATTCAGAGCAAGAAGTAACTTACTGCTAGATCTCTACATTGAATTATGTTTAAATGTATTTTTCCTTTGTCTCTGTTTACCAGAGACTTTATATGTATGCATATGGGCTGAACTGTGACAATGCAGGTTGATACATTACTGAGTAGGCAAGATCCGTGACACCTACCTCTGCCAATTGTTCTCAGCTTAGCTGAACATGTATGACTATGATCTTCAGGAAGACTTCATAGTACTCAAACTTTTTCTGTTTATAGCCCAGCAGCTAGCTGTGGGAAGAGTTTTACAATTTTCTAGCTAACTCTAAAATAGATTATATTCCAGCTTTCAAATTATTTCCAGTTTTCTGTCTTCACAGTTTAAATGTTTACAACTTTACTTACCATTCAAATTCTTATGAATGAGAAAGACTTTATTCAGTGTCCTTACACTGCATTTTATTAGATGTCTGAAAAGAATGGTTGAGAATTGAGTAAGATGATATCTTTGTTCAGTTTGCTTCACTGACATCATCTCTGCTCTCCTTTTTGACCTTCTCCTTTTGTCCTTCTGTTTATCTAATCCAGTTATTTGTCCATGTCTTTAGCTTAATATATCTTTTTGGTAGATATTCCTCCTGGAAGCTTTGAGCAGCAACTGTCTTTTACTATATCTGTATTTTGCATTAGAGCCAGTAAAAATATTAAGGGATTGGAGTATCTAACATGTAAGGAGATGCTGAGAGACCTGGAACATTTTAACCTCAAAAAGAGAAGGCTTAGCTGCATTTTATTAGTGTGTAAAACTACATGACGGGAGAGGGATCCAGTAAGACAGAACCAGACTCTTCTCATTGGTGTCCAGTGAAATACATATTGAAATACAAGAAACTCCACTTAAATGTAAGAAAAAAACTTTTTTTTTATTGTGAGGGAGGTCAAAAACTGGAGCAGGTTGCCCAGAGAGGTTGTGGAATCTCCAACCTGACTGTACACTGCCCTGACAAGTCTGTTCTAGCTGACCCTGCTTTAAGAAATGGAGTAGTACTAAATGATCTCCACAGGTCCCTGACAACCTGAACCATTCTGTGATAGTTTCCACAAGGGGTCTTTGGTCCTTAACAAGTTATCTTAGTCATTTTTGCAATATATGTCTCTGTATGTATATGTACACACTTAGTGTTAAAGAAGATGGTTAAGTTACAGGCATTTTAATATTTCAATTGAAAATGGTCCTGACTATTAAAGCTTAGGTAATGTATTGATTGATAATATTATTGTAATTGATACACTTATTTTGTAATTTTCACTCCAATATTGAACACTGTGGATGAGAATCATCTTGAACACCCTTTGAAAATGAGAGTACTTCCTTCTGGAGATGCCTATTTACCTCCACTACTGCAGATGATATGTCAAGAACTAACCTAGACAAAATATGTGGGTTTTTATGACTGAAGTTAGGAGAGCTGAATTATTCCTATACATCTCTCAGAAGAAAAAAAAGAAAATAAACTTCAAAAGTTAATCAAATTATTGTGTAACTCAAAAGGCAAATTCATTAGTACTAATATGGAAATATAAGGGAATATTTTTGGAGGTGTATTCTTAAATAATACGTTTGTCTTCTTAAAAATCTGAAAAAAACCCTTATATGTAATTTTTAATACAAAGTGGCATAGGAGGTGCTTTTCCTTGTAAAATAAGAAATATCTCTTGAGACATTTCTCTTGTCAAAAAAAAAAAAAATCCCTTCTGGAGGTATGGGAAAAGAGAATTTTAATTAACATTAAGCTGTGTGATGGTTTGCGCTTGATAGCTTGACTTTTAATTTCAGTGGTTACTCACAGAACACACTGCATTTGCTCAGCCATATGACATCTTATTTCTATTACAAAGATAAAGTTACATTTTCTTTTGCAAGGTCAAATTTCTGAGGAGCAGTACTGATAAAATTGGTTTGGCAACGCGTACAAGAAACTATCATGCTGTGCTAACCAGCATTACTAGAATTCATGTGTTTGTAACGTAGCTGATAAACTATATACTGCAGTGGCTAAAGTTGTTCACAGCCTACTTACAGACTTTAGCACTTTTAAAGAAAGGTAAGTATAAAAGAAAATTCCTACAAATAATTTTGCCTTTCACACAGGAGGGGTCTAAAATTTCTATTTTTTCTTCTTAGTAATAAAGTAGAGTCTGCTAGTCCGTACCTGATTTAACCCAAAACTGTTTAGATTGTATTCTCAGGATTTCACAGGCTTCTCATATTTAGAAGGGATTTCTGGCCTTCATATGTATTTTAGAATCTCATCTCTATTAAAAAAGGGTAACTTCAAATGTTATTTGCCTAAGCTTTTGCACAAATGGCTTTTTCCATAATAAAAGTCAATATCATTATTGTTGTTTGCAATCAGATGAGAGCACTGTTAACACAGTACATGGGGAGTCAAAATGCATAATCCAGCTAATTAGCTGTCAAGTTGTCATCTTGATCTTAACCTTTTTTTATTTTTTTTTTCATTTTTCCCTTGTTCATCATGATCAACTTTTAGTCCAGCAAGACTCCTAGGCCATTTTCTGTCAAGCTGTTTTCCATTCTGTTGGCCTCACAGCCTGTCCTGGTGCCTTGGAATATTCTTGACTAGATGTGGGATTTGGGATTTCCCTTTGTTGAACTTCATGAAAATCCTGTCAGCCTATTTCTCCATCTTATCAAAGTCACTCTGAATGGCAGCACACCCATCTGGTGGTGCCACTCCTCCCAGTTTTGTGTCATCTGCAAAATTCCTGAGAGCACACTGTCCCATCATCTGGGTCATTAATGAAGACGTTATAAAGTACTGGGCCCAGCAACAGCCCCTGGAGTACATTGTTAGTGTCTGGGATCCAGATGGATTTTGTGATGCTGATCACAAGCCTCCAAGTCCAGCACTTCAGTTTTCAATCTACCTTCAAGTCCAAAGCACTGTAAATCCAAATGACTATGCTATGCCAAAATAGCTTTTACTATCCCATCACTGAAAACCTATTAAATCATTATATATAAAATCTGCTTCAGTACTTAAAATTAACAGCAATACTATTTCAGTTGAACTTCTTTCTTTAAAAGTTCCTTTCTGGTTTGTTGGTTTTGTTTTTCTTTTTTTTAATCTTAGATGTGTAAGTGTTTTCTTGTGCTGAATCATTAAAACTAGGTTGTTTAAGCTATATGATACTATGGCTAGAGAATTATAATGTGCTCCCTATAGTGAAATAGAATCCATAACCAGAACTCATACTAAAGATATGAGAACATAGTACAAAATCTGTTAAACTTGTTCCTTTCTCTTTTACTGCTGAAATTTACCACTGATCTTTGAGTAATAGAAAGAATACTGTATGAAAAAGTGCTCAGAAAAATTTAATTCCAATCATTCAGGTTATCAGTGGGCTGCAGTTCTGTTGTTTCAGGAAGATAGTTTTCTGTAGATTAGATTTTAGACTCCATAGGTAGAATTGGTTTTTGTATTCATATTTACAGAATACTTGCTATGTTTAATGCTTCTGGATGGTCCTATAGTACTAATAGTGGCATGAAAGTATGACAAATGCTGCTATAATGATAGAAAATTATTTCAAGTGTTTTCTGGCAAATTTCAGATTATTCTTAAAATTTAGTTAATTCAGCTTTAGTATGTTAGGATTCACTAAGCCTCCTAACAATGTAGGTATATGTGTGATTTGTCAATTGAGAGGGTTGGGCATCTAATGGTACCCCTAGGAGATAACACATCCCACCTATACTCTGGTTCTCTTGATGAGAATCACTCTCTCTAGTGGCTATATAAGTATATATAAGAAACTCAAACTATATGAACTATTTAGAGCTATACTGTAAATCTAAATGAATAAAGTCTATGTTTAGAGGTTGTTATTGAAAGCTGATATCTGAGTGCCTATTACAGTCAAAGGAAATCTAGCATTCTATACAACTCTTCATATGTAAGCCGCTAATGGCATTTGAGGCGCCATAGGATATCCTGCCTGTATACCAACTGTTGGTCCAGAGATCTTGGGTCTTCTACATTGGTCCTTTGTCATATCTGCTATCCCCACTGTGGATGCCTCACATACAATCTGCAGAACTAAATAGTTTATTCTAGTGTAGACATGAGTATTTTATGAGCTTGGTGACTCTATTGACTCTATGACTGGATTTGCTATATCTCAATTGACTATCATGGAAACTTTCATACTTAATACATGTGTAGACACCAACAATGCAGTTCCCTACATTTACACATCTACAATCCGGAGATAAATTCTAATCTAGAAGTGCAATTTGTTCCCTAACAGCAGACATTTATAGCTATTTTATATGACCTGGGATACCCTATCTGGCCTCCAGCACCTGCTCCAGAAGGGCACAAGTTTCCTATAATTGCTATGACATATCTGCCAGCCCTTTGCAGATAGTTGTCTGGGATACCTTAGTGAATCTACACTGACAATAGTTGTTCATCTGTAGGTAACCAAATTGTGTGCCATTTTTATACTAACTTTTAGATGGTTAAAATAAGGTAAGATTAAACTCAGTCAAGGTGATTTAATTGGAATTAAATTTAGCTATTGTGAGTAATACAGGAATCTCAAATGTTTACCCGTTATATCCACTGGAAGTGAATATGCCTACATGCTTTGTTGGTCTGTGGCATTGAGGTTTAATTCAGATCCCATCTGGACTCCTGGAGACATTTGAGATGCATTTGGATATCATTCCTGGCCCTGAGTTGACAGTCCAAAAGCATACCTGTTCCTCATAGTTCATATGTTGCATTGTTGTATAGAACTTCTATCTAGACATCAGTATCCTTAAGCTTTCAGGTTGAATTGCTGAAACTTATTTACAAGAAACTGTATTTGAGACTAATTTGGAACATCTAATGATAGCAAGTACAATGTCTGTTCAGTTAAATTTGACATTTGTATTTCACAGAACATGCTGGTTTTCCATTAACTGATAACGCATTTCTATAAAAAGCTATCTCATGAGTTATATTTTCAGTTCAAAAACCAGTTAAAGTTTTCACAAATTTTTATATTTGAAGACCAGGAGAGATTAGATGATCTCATCTGTCTTATCATGTTGAAAAATACTCAGATACAAAAGACTATTTTTATGATTCTGGGAAACTATGTTTTAACTGTCTGCCTGCATTCCAGACTGCTCCTTCCTTGCCAAAGAATACAATTCGTGGCACACTGAGTTATTTCAGAATGGCATTTGAGCACTCATTAGGAAGCACAGAGTATGCTATGGCTGCACAATATAACACTTAAAACATTAAATCTAAAATACAAAAAGTGCTTTAAAATTTATATCTATATCATGCACAGTTGCATACAAGTTATATAAAAAGAAAAGGTCTTTCTGAAGGAAACAAGTCAGATTTATTTTCTCCCACATCTATCCTTCAGACAGAATAACATAGAACAAACCTGTCCCCAAGTCTGGCAGCTGAAAGCTACTTTGGCATACAGTCACTTCATTCCAGATCCCTCTTATAGGGGTAATGTTACAAGGGATTTCAGTAACATTCTATGGTCTGAATATCACTGGTACAAACCTGCAGCAGAAAAGTCTATTTTCATAAGCAGAAATTAGAGCAACCCAAAGGCACCACTATCTTCTACAGTGATTTGATTGGGAAATGCTGAACTGTGGGTCAGAAACACCCAATGATATGAGGCTGCAAAGCATTCATCTCTGAAATATGACTTAACGACTCGTAATTCATTTGCAAGAGTAGAAGTATGTCTGGAGTTAAAGTTCTACTAAGCCAAGCTGTGAGAACACAGTTCATTTTACTCAGCCTCCAGGATTACTATCATTCAGTGAAAAGGCAGACAATACATATAAATTTAGAACAGGTAAAACTGTTAATTCAAAACTAGAAATGCTTTTGTTGATGACCCTTTGCTTACCTTGCTGTTATTTTCTATTTGTCTGCTCAAAGTAATCAAGTACTAATGGTAGTAGTGCTCATTGTTATCTGGTGGGAGATAGCTCAGCTTTGTAACTAAACAAAACCGAAATTCTCTTGTCCATCACTATTTCAGATCTCTATAAAAGCATTTAAATTGTTGATTATGCTAAAAGACTATTTCAGTATTTATACCCTATCCTGCATTCATATTCCTGTACTTGATGATAAAGACTTCTCGTATAACTGGATGATCTACACCTACTCTCTTCAGGAAAGCAGATAAGGTTTTTCATGTCAAAACATTTAATTATAAAGTTGATCATGTTGCTTAAGTAAATCTTTTAAAGAATAATAATAAAAAAAAGATTAAATTTTATCTTGAAAAAGAAAGTCTTACACATAAAATAGGAAACAGACATGTAATTTAGGAAGAAAGTAACTTGGCAGTTCAAGGTAATTAATGAGCTTCTTATACTATCTAATGATGAAAATGACTACAGTATCCAGAGGAAAAAGTCTTTAATATGCTATATAATTATGACAGATAATGTAAAGCTGCTTCTGAAACATGCAATTAGTAATTTTAGTTTCAATTCTGTTCATGGTTTTCACTTCCCAACAGTTAACAGAATAATGATGTAAAATAAATATGCATAGCAGAGCTGGATAAAAAATAATGTTCTTTTTGTCCATTAATTTTTTTTTTTTTTTGCATTTTTCACATTATGATTTGCCTGTAGATACATGAACACAATAACAAATGGAGTAAAGTTTGACTTTTCTCTAAGAATTTATCTATTCTGCTTGAAAGGAAGATGATTTTTTTCCTCAATGTAGCTGAACTGTATAATTGAGGGTCATCTTGAATTTGGGATTGCCTTATTTTATATGGTGTGGAAGGTTCTCTAGGGAAGATGGAGGAAAATATGCCAGAAGTTGATTATTTTTGCTTTTCCTGCTCACATGTGAAGTTGTGGAATGGTTTGAATTTCAGAGAGAACTATTGTGATTCTTGGCAGTTGTGAAATGGCAGATCATTCAGAGCTGAGAGGTAGGAATTCAAAAGTGAATTAAAGTGAATTAAGAATTACCAGCAAATATAAGAAGTCACACTGCATATTTTAGATATATATTTTGCTCTATGCAGGGGGTTGGGAAGGGTTAGAAGAAAAAATAAGCACAGACAGTTGTGACCTAGAAGGAATCAAATCATGATGCGGGCAAATGTGTGATGACAAAAACAATCAGAATGGAAGGTTTTACGTATTGATTCAACACATAAGCAGTTCAGTGCACCCAAAAAGGGATATTTTGAAGACTTAGAGCAAGTTATAGGTGCTATGCATGCTGAAAGAAGAGATGGAAAAACAGTCACTAAGGGAAATTTCTGAACTGAAAGTCCAAGAAAGAGTATGAGCACAAAACATTCTCCAGCAAGAATTCAAAGTCAATATTGGTTAACTCAAATATATCATGCATTATAATGTTTTCTGTCCCCAGTGAAGAACACAGTGTCCCCCAGTGAAGATGCTTTGCTGGCATCTACCTTCTGATTCCATTTGTATACTCCCTGCATTCCAGTAGTATGCATTGATTAGATAAAGATCACAGTTATCTGCTAAACTAAATAGGTGATGCAAGACACCAGTTTAGGTTGACCTGCCATTCAGTTACACTGTTGAAGTAGCTGCAAACTCATCACTATAGAAACTTCAGGGAATGAAAATATGCATACTACAGTAATGTTAGCAGTGATTATACTTACTATAAAATTGCAGCCATATGAGATCTCATAGTGTAAAATGAGGCTAAAGGAAAACCTATCTAATGTGATAACTGTTAGATGTCAAAACCAAGAATGAATGTCTAGCTGCTTAAGAAAGAATTGGTTGAACTTTGCTTTGGATAGGAGATCAGGTTTTTTGTTAAGGAAAAAGATACGTTTGCCCTAGATGCATCCAGATGAACATTTAACTTGGGCAAAGAAAACCATTAAAAAATAAATACTGATTGTCAGTTCTTACCTGGAGGAAAGCTGCCACAACTGCAGGCATTTGAAACAGTAGTGAGCAAACTCTATTCCAAGACTACTGAAAAACTTAGAATGGCTTTTGGTAGAACACCATGGCTCTAGGCTACACAAGTGAAAAAAACAAGCCTTGTTTAACACTGGTCTATTGTGTGATTAAGAAAGCATGGAAATGGATAAATTCAGAAAGTATGGCTAAGAGGCATAAGAAATCTTGTAATTGGGTCCTATGGATAGAACTGAAGTTGGCTTGTTTGAGCAGAGGAGTTGAAAACAGTAAGGATTTCAGACAATAGGAAGAATTTGAAGATGGTGAAGAAAAAGCGGCAATGATGAAAATTATAAAGAGGTATAAAAATGTAAAGACAATAGTAACAGAGATGTACAGAAAAAACAGAGTAACTGCAGGGGAATGGATTATTTATTGGTTAGAAGTAAGTAATAAAAAGGAGGTTTTTTGTATAACATTATTTTAGGGGATATTTTTATATTATCCTAGAGTGGTTTGGGTTGGAAGTGACCTTATTGATCATCTAGTTCTAATCCCCCTGCCATGGGCAGGGACACCTTCCATTACATCAGGTTGCTCAAAGCCCCATCCAACCTGGACTTGAACACTTCCAGGGAGGGGGCAGCCACAACTTCTTTGGGCAACCTGTTCCAATGCCTCACAACCCTCACAATAAAGAATTTCTTCCTTATGTCTAATCTAGATCTACCCTCTTTCAATTTAAAACTGCTACCCCTTATCCTATCATTATGCTCCCTGATGAATAGTCCCTCCCCACCTTTCCTGTAGCCCCCTTTAAGTACTGGAAGGCTGTTATAAGGTCTTCCCAGAGCCTTCTTTTCTCCAGGCTGAACAACTCCAAGTCTCTCAGCCTGTCTTCGTGAGGAAGATGCTCCAGCCACCTGATCATCTTCATGGTCCTCTACTGGATCCACTCAAGCAGGTCTATATATTTTTCTTATACTGGGGCCCCAGACCTAGATACAGGACTCCAGGTGGGGTCTCACAAAAGTGGAGTAAAGGGGGAGAATCACCTCCCTCGACCTGCTGGTCACACTTGTCTTGATGCAGCCCAGGATATGATTGGCTTTCTGGACTGTAAGCACACATTGCTGGCTAGTATTCAGTTTTCCATCCCTTAATACGCCCAAGTCCTTCTTTGCAGGGCTGCTCCTTCTTTGCAGGGCTGCTCCCAATCAACTCTTCACCCAGACTGTATTTCTGCATGGGATTACCCCAACACATGTGCAGGACCTTGCATGTGGCCTTGTTGAATTTCGTGAAGTTTACATGGGCCCACCTCTCAAACCTGTTTTTGTAGTTCAAGACCAGAAGGCAACTGGGCACCACGTAGTTTCTCATTCACTCCTTCCCCTTCATGGATGAGGAGGAGAAAATACAACAAAAGGCTCAGGATCAAGACAAGGACAGGGACGGATAACTCACTAATTATGGTTACAGACAAGAGACAGAATTGACTGGGGAAGAAAAATAACATCAATTTAATTTAAATATCACCATGACCAACATCTAATTTTCCAATCAGAGTAGGACAGTGAGAAATATAACAATTTAAAAACCCTTTCCTCTTACCTCTCCCTTCTTCCTGGGCTCAGATTTGCTCTCAATTTCTCTACCTCCTTTCCCCATAGTGGGGCAGAAGATAGGGGTTGCAATCAGTTCATCACCAATTTTTTCTGCCACTCCTTCCTCCTCAGGGAGAGGACTCCTCAGACTCTTCTGCTCCAGCGTGGTGTCCCTCTCATGGGAGACAGACCTCCATAGACTTCCTCTGACATGAGTCATTCCCACAGGGCTGCAATTCTCCAGCATAGTCCCTTCCCACAGGTTGCAATTCTCCCAGGATCAGACTGCTCCAGCACAGGCATGCCTCAGAGTCATGGCCTTCTTTGGGTGCAGCCACCTGCTCTGGTGTGGGGTCCTCCACAGGCTGCAGGTGGGCACCTGCTCCACCATGGGCCTCCATGGGCTGCAGGGGGACAGCCTGCCCTCTCACCACAGGCTGCAGGGGAGTCTCTGCTCTGCCGCACCTCCCCCTCTCCTTTCCTCAACTGACCTTGATGTTTGCATAGGCATTTCCCTCACAAGTCCTCCTCCTCATAAATATATTATCACAGAGGTGCAGTCCTCATCACTAATTGGCTCAGCCTTGGCCAGAGGCGGGTCCAACTTGGAGCCTGGGGAGCTTCTAACAGTTTGTCACAGGAGTCACCTCTGTAGCCCCCTCCCCACTACCAAAACTGGCAACACACAAACCCAACACACCTGTCAAGGTCCCTCTGGATGGCATCCCTTCTCTTTAGTGTGTAGACCCCACCACACAGCTTGGTGTCATCGACAAACTTGCTGAGGGTGCACTCAATCCCACTGTCCATGTCACCAAAAAAGATGTTAAACAGAACTGGTCCCAACACTGACCCCTGAAGAATGATACTCGTCACTGTTCTCCACTTGGGCAACGAGTCATTGACCACAACTCTTTGAGTGTGACCATGGTTGCCAATTCCTTATCCACTGAATGGTCCCTTCATCAAATACATTTTTCTCTAGAGACAAGGATGTCATGTGGGACAGTGTCAAATGCTTTGCACACATTCAGGTAGATGATGTCAGTTGCTTTTCCCTTATCCACCAGAGCTGCAGTTCCATCAGAGAAGGGCATCAAATTTGTCAGGCATGATTTGACATTAATGAAGCCATGTTGACTGTTATCGACCACCTCCTTGTTTACCTTGTGCCCTGACATAGTTTCCAGGAGGATTTGCTCCATGATCTTACTGGGCAAGGCAATGAGACTGACTGACCTGTAGTTCCCAGATCTTCCTCTTTCCCCTTCCTAAAGAGCCCATATCCCTCCATTCCAACACTTCAGTCGTAGGATTCATCCCACCATGTCTCCATGATGTTGTCCTGATACAGTGTCAGGGCAGGTTTCGGTGTGATCCAAGAGCCTTCGGTGGTGGGTGAACACACAGCAAAGTTCTCTGTTGCCTTTTAAGCTCATCTTATCAGCTGATTTGCATACTAGACAAAGAGAGGCAGGTATTCCAGGAACTCACTTGCATGAGCAATTGAGTGGGTGGTCATTCTTGCCCTGCCCACCTTTGTTTTTGCATCAGTTCCCACAGATCTGCTGACTTCATGCTTCTTGAGCAATCATCCAGCTTCTGGGGCAAAAAATGATCACCTCTTATCACCTCCTCACTGGTGAAGTCTCAAAGTCATTTGCAAGGCATGCATGGCATCTGGTGTATGCAATAGAGTCACAAAATATCGGGCTTTTACAATGGCTGGTGAGTGTATTGGGTCTGGCTGAGCTGGAATTGGTTTTCCCCTGTAGCAGCCCTCATGGTGCTGTGCTTTATGTTGGGAGCTGGCAGGGTGTTGATAGCACACTGGTGTTGTGGCTACTGCTGAGTAGTGCTTACACAGCACCAAGGTTCTTTCTGACATTTCCCCCCCTGCAGTGGGACCGGGTGGGCAAGATCTTGGGAGGGGACACAACCAGGACAGCTGACCCGAACTGACCAAAGGGATATTCCATACCATATGACATCTGCTCAGTATAAAGCTGGGAGAAATGAGGAAGGGGGTGGGGTCACCCTTGGTCCTCTGAGGCAACCACTATGCATATCTGAGCTCTGCTTCCTGAGAAGGCCTGACATCGCCTGTTAATGGGAAGTAGAGAATAAATCTGTTTTCTTTTTTTTGCTTCCATGCACGGACCTTTGCTTCACTTTGCTTATATTAAAACTGCTTTTGTTTTACCTACAAGGGTTGGGTTTTTTTCCTATCTTATTTTCTTTCCCCTCTTTGCCCTGTTGAGAAAAAAAGGGGAAGGGGGGGAAGTGATAGAGCGACTTGGTGGGTACCTGGCATTTAGCCAAGGTCAAACCACCACAATGAGAAACACCTGGTTTCACTCGGTCCATCTCTTTGAGGTTTATCTAAGCAGTTTGTCAATACAACTGCAAGACAGTGGGAGGGTGCATCCTTCAATACACTCCTGCTTCCTTGGGTGACATTCCTTAGACCAATTACAAAGGCCACAGCTGGTCCTTGATGAATGTCCGAGGCATTACTGGCACTACCACGTGACTCAAAGCACACACACAAGCAAGCTTTGAGACAATCGTTTGACATTTCAGTTTCTCACAGATGCCAATAAGATTGTAACCCTGCAGGCATGCACACATCTCTAGCTCCTCTTCTTTATTCCTCATGCTATGCGCATTTGCATAGAGGCATTTACGCTGGACCCCCGATGAAGCTGACTTAGTGGCTGGAATTCCTTTGTGCTGCTTTTCAGGTGCTCTCCTGCTGACCTATGACCCCTCTCCAGGCTCTGGGCACCTATTGACACTGGCATCAAGTTGGTAGGAGTGGGATGGATTGAGCTTCCCCTCCCCTGGCAACTTTGCTTCAAAGCCCTCTTCACCAGCTTGGCAAGCCTGTGACTGAAGGTGCTCTTCCCCTTCTCCAACAGATGGACCCCATCAGTCCCCAGTAGACCAGGTTTCTCAAAGCGAGTCCCATGGTCAAAGTAGCCGAATCCCTGGATGTGGCACCAGCCCTTTCAAACCCCTTCCCTTTGACCAGGAGGACTGATGAAAAGATTACCTGCACTTCAGAGCCCCTTACCACCTCTCCCAGGGCTCTGTAATCCTTCTTGATACTCCTCAGACTGCTCCTGGCTGTATCCTTGGTGGCCACATGAAACAACAACAGTGGATAATAGTCAGTGGACTGTACAAGGCTCAGTAGTCTCTCGGTGACATGCCTGGTATGAGCCCCCGGTAAGCAGCACACCTCTCTAGAGAGCGTGTCATATTCATAGTAGTCTTCTCCTTGGTTTGGTAAGATAGTTCCTTTCTAAACCACTCTCAGCATTCTCTCATCCATGATGTTCTGAGGAAATGGTCTCCACTGTAACTATGCATTATGAGAACACTACCACCTTTTGTTGGTTTTGACGCAGCCACATTTTGTCAGCTACAATATTTTTACAAAGAAAACAGAGAACAAGCATTCCCTATTTACATTCTCATATTCATGGATTTTTTTTGTTGTATGCCATAGGATAAATTGGAAGCTAATTATCCTTTAGACACTGATCATCTCTGTGTTCTGTGTTTCTTTTCTATTTTTGTTACTATTTTGAGATATAGATAGAATTAGAATTAAACACAATTCTCAAAACAGATGTACATTAACACTTAAAGCATTATATTTTGTTTTACATTTTGGAACTAAAAAGTAGTTTTCCTTGAACACGTGTTAGAAAAGGGACAACTTTTAACATGTTGATATTTAAGTTAGTTAAGTTGGAATTGCCGTCATGTTCTGTAGAGCTTCCCAAACAATTTTAAACTGACTAGATTGTCTACTGGTATCAATAAGATGTCACTAAACAGATCTCAGTATGGAACAATTTAATTTAAAGAAAGTTGAAGCTGCATCATTAGATCTCCCCACCAACGGGAAAACAAAAGGCCTCCATTGACTTATACAATGAAACATTTGACCTATAAATTAAGAACAGGATATAAAGACTTATACTGTTTCCTTACCTTAATTTATTTTAACTTAGTTCTTTTATATATACATATTGTTGGAGAGCAAGTTTAAACATTGTGCTCCTATTAAGACTACTGAAACTGAATGAGTTCCATTAGCCTTAATCTGACAGCGTGGGCAAGGGAGATGTTGGGAAGATGGAGTGGTGTTTTTTCTTTCTTCAGCTCATACACCTTCATACACCACACATTCGCATTACAAGTGATTAGATCACTGCCTTTTATTCATGGCAATGAATTGGTCCTACCAATGCAATAGCTGCTTGAAACTTTCCTTTTTTTTTTTTTTTCATCCATCTTACATATATCAGAGTGCTTACTATATTCTTTTTTGTTGCCTTCAGTATCCCAGATGCTTCAGTTTACTTTCCAAACCATCTATCTTTGAGGACTTGTTTCCATTCTATGACATTAATGAATGTTCATTTTTCTCTTTTGTGGCACCCACTATTGGAACATAAGCCTGAATTAAGGTGAAACAAAAGTCTAGACCTGATTATCCTCATTCTGATATGCAAATTAGACTCATGCTGCTAACAGACTATTGTTTCCTGATTTAGAGAATATGATAATTCAACTGATTTCTCTTGTTTCTGTAAATTATAACTTATAAATGATCTCACATACAATTGTGATCTTTAAAGGCTATTTCTTTTTATTGTGATTTAACCCCAGTAGTCAGCTTAACCTGATGCAGACCTTCACTCACTCCCCCACAGTGGGAAGGGGAAGAGAAACAGAAGGGTAAAAGTGTGATAACTCATGGACTGAGATAATGACAGTTTAATAGGTAAAGCAAAAGCTCTGTGTACAAGCAAACAAAATAATAAATTCCTTCACTACTTCCCATTCACAGGCAGATGTTCAGCTGTTTCCAGGAAAGGAGGGCTTCATCATATGTAATTCTTACTTGGGAACTCAACATGTCCCAACTTCCTTGTTTTTCCTCAGCTTTTTATTGCTGAGCATGACATCATATGGTGTGGAATATCCCTCTGGTCAGTTGGGGTCAGCTGTCCCAGCCGTGTCCCCTCCCAACTTCTTGTGCACCCCCAGCCTACTCGCTGGCAGGGTAGTGTGAGAAACAAACTGTGTAAGCACTGCTTGGCAATAGCTAAAACATCCCTGTGGTAACAACACTGTTTTCATTACAAATCCAAAACATAGAACCCTAGGAGCTACTATGAAGAAAATTAAGTCTATCACAGCCAAAATCAATATCCATTTTGAGCACACTTTCTCAAGTATTTGTGTGCAGCTATGGAAAGACATTATACCATAGAAACAAACTAGTTTCTAACTCAACATTTCTGATGGTAGCTAAAAACCTCATGCTGATACTTCTTGGAGTGTATGCTCAGTTCTTGTTCTTGTATGACTATTTTATGAATTTTCATTGATAAATAATGATGTCACTGGATTCTCTCCACTATTTTTTTCTCCTCAAGGAGATTTTTTACATTATTAAAACAATATTGCTTAATTATTTCTGTGGCAAAATATTTATACAGTGTTTGTCACAATCAAATTGCTTAGTAATGCAGAGGATCTATATGAGACTTAAATCAAATTAAATAAAATAGAAGTAGACTGATATGAAAATCTAGACTGAGATCAAAATTGGGTCTTTATGCTTCTTTTATGAACTTCAGAATTGAATCATGATATACAGAACAGAGGATGTTAACAATAGAAATATGTTTTAAGATATGCTAGAGACTCACATAGCTAAACCTTTATCCTACAAATTCAGGTTTTTATCAAACTAAACTGAACATCAGAATATGTATCCTGTTCTGTCAGTCACACAGACTTTTCTTTCAGGCACAATGAAAATCTGTTTCGGCACCTTGTTCTTCATTTCATGTGTAATAAATATATAGATATAGATGTGTGTCTGTGTACATGTATGTGTGCATATGTGTGAACTTCATTCCTCAAGACTGCAGTATGTATATACTTTCAGATTCGTTTGGATACATTTAAATATATGTATAATATTTATTCAGCAGTAAGTTATAGAAAGTCTAAAGGTTTTCAGAGATTTTTATTTTTCTTGACTTGGTTCAGGTAGATATATTTTATGGAAACAAAATCGATTTTGACAAATATTCTTTAAAAGCAAATTAAAAATAAACCAGTCAAAAATGTTGATCAAGTGTCACAGATGTAAGTATTAACACAGTAATGATTTAACAGGAAATTTAGATTTATTCATAAATAACAGCAAATGATCATTTACAAAATAATCCAGAAAATGTTATAAAAATAATGACTTATTTACAGATTCTAAGATGACAAGATTCACACTAACTTACTTCATGGTATCTTAATTTATACATATGTACATGCACATACACAAACACAAAACGTACAAACACACACAGAGAAACAAAAGTATTTGGATCCAGTAGAATGAAGTATGTATGCACACACCAGTAAGCAGAGAAAGAGCGGGTGAAAGAGAAGCTAGCTCAAAGTAAAATTTCCCTCCTCTCAAGTTTTGAGTAAATACAATGCCTTGGCATTCCTCAGCGGGCAATAATTGAGACTCGAGCGGGTTGGCTTCACCCTGGCCTTCCATCAGCTCTGGCAGCAGATGACATCTTAAGGGTTTTGACACCTGAGAGGCATCCCAGCTCAAGGAAGATGCTGGTCATAGGCCCACTGTGATCCAGGAGAGCTCAAAAGGTCTCCCTTGTGGTCGCCATTTATAGGGTCCAAGATAATTGACTTTTGTCAGATACCATCTGGTACCTTCCAGCAGTTGCACAAGAACTTCATGAATGTGCAACTCTGTTATTGTTCCCATTTGACTGCATCCCAAGCACAGGTGTGACAGGCCATTAGGAGATGATGGGCTGGTATAACCGTTTCCAAGCAATCAGGAGGGGTAGGAGCCAGGCTCATTAAGCGGGTGTCTTAAGGTTAGCAGTCCTTATCTCCACAGATTGGTGTATAGCTCAGGGGAGGTGGGTGGAATCACACCTCGCACCAAGCAGCACAACAGGAGGGGCAGGGAGGGGTAAGAATTGCACCACCACACCAAGTTGACATATGCACATAGGAATATGGATTCTGAGAAGAATTCTTTCAAGAACATAAAATAACACAATTAATACTAAATAATTTTTTTCAATATATACCAGATCCCCTAAAGATGCTTTCCTCTCTTTTTTAATTAATATTCACATAAGAAAGAAATGTGGAACTGTAGAGGGAAGAAAACTTGCTTATAAAATGTATTAGTTTCAATTTCTATCTTAAATTTAGAAACAAAAAGAAAAAGAAAACTGTAAAAAGAAAAAAAAAAACCACACCTTGGACAGAGATACATTTTTCCACTTACTACAATAATCTAGTAACTAATGAATTAATAAGGAAAGATGCCAATTATAGAGAATATTTCAAGCTGTTCAAAGTATCATTCTGTTCCTTCTGAATTTAAAGATGCATCTATAAACCTCAACTGCAACACTATTTAACATGGTTATTTTCTCTTCATAGACTTAGAAAAGAATAAATATGTCCTCTTTTGAATTTCCTTTCTTGCCCTACAGCTTCTTTCTGTTGTTGTAATGTTTCACTCATCTACTCTTACTGTGATATGATCATCCTAAACATGTCTAACGAGTACTCTTTTTTCTTGCTTCTACCTAAAACTCACCTAAAGAAGAAAAAAAAAAAAGGTCATAATCTCATGTATTTTTGAATTTGAAAGACAGATTTATCTGCCCCTCAGCTAAATTGGAAACTACTGTTGTTTTCCAGTTGAAAGTGGATCAATATTTTGCATTTGTATACACCTAGTATACATTTTAAAAGGAAACTGTGCACAGCACAGATAAATGTAGAAGCTCTCAAAGCAGAGATAATGATAGTAAGTATTTAACTTTAAAGTGGTTTATAATTTTGAATATGTAATTAAGATCAGAGGTTTTTTTAAATTTTTTGGGGCTGATATCAGGTTTCTATTTGTTTAATTATTTATTTTTGGGTTACATTCCAATATGTGCTAATGTTTAAGTGACAAATTCAGTCTTTCTAAAACCATGAAAGTTTCTTCTGTGAACTCTGTAGTAAAATAAGTATCTCGATTCTTTCATCTTAGATGTTTGTATAAAGACTCTAAAAGAGACAAAAGTTGTCTTTCAACATTTCAGGTAAATGGAATCAGGGGACTCTGCATTCAGCAATTCATAAAAAAACATAAATTACCTTTTAAATATACAGCCCCTATCTAAAAGAGAGATTCTTTTGAATAATTTATTATTTAGAAGTGATTAAGTGTATCCCCAGCAGTTTAACTCACCTTGAATTAATTATGCTTAATGTTAACAGAATAAAGTCTTCCAATCATCTTCCTGGATTAATTTTTAAGGTAGTGACTTCCAATGGCAAGGCAAAATATTCACACTGCCTACTAACTATTGACAAGAGAATGCCTAATCCTTGTTCCTTGCAACCATGTGGGGCTCCTACTTCAAACAAAAGTTCCAGTGATAACTCTATGTCTAACACATTGGGCTCTACACTTTTCTGGTTTTACTCCAGTCAATGTCATGGCATGTTTGATGGCTGACTTAGATGGGAGCAAAAATTTGACCAGTGCTAAATGTTTAAGAGAATGACACCTTTTATCTAATAATCTATATAAGTTTAAAAAGGGTTTAAAATGGACTCAGTTAAGAATGGTAGGATTTAATGCTCATTCTTCACCAGTCCAAAGAATTACAGAGAACTGATTCATATAAAATCTAAAATCTGTAGATATGGAACATGTTCTGATCTGCTCGCTTCTTGTATTTGAAGTTGCTAACGAGATATCCAAAACAAGTATCATAAAAACATTCCCAAGGATGTTCCATACATTTGTTGATTTTTCCATGAAAGATTCTATAACATAATTAGGGGCATTTTAATATATTAGAGAAATGGAATAATAGAGAAATTAATTCATATTGTAGAGAAATTAAAAGCTTAAATCTGGTATTAAATAAATAGGTTTAAGAACTTAATAGGAAGTTTCCTGTACAGTTGCAATATTATTAAGAGGAGAAATCCATAGATATAGTTTAATTCATATAGCTTCAAAGCTGAAACAGTGGAATCATTATTAGAATAATTTACTAATACATCAACCCTTTCTGCCCTCACTTTATAGAATATAGAAGATGAGAGGTGAAGAAAACCTTCTGACATTGTTAATAGGAGTTTGTGGAAGGACTGAAGCCTAAGCATTTGCTTGTCCACCTCCATGGCAGCAAAAACTCTTTCCATAATATGAAGACTGAAAAACATATATGTTGTGATTTTTAGGAGGTGTAAAGGAAAAAACTTCCTTTTCATGTTCTATCACCAGGTGAAGGAAGACACTTCACAACTGGAAAAAGTATCCAGGGCTTGATTTATACTCTTCCAAACAAAACCAAAATTCCCAGTTTGGCTCAACTAAATAAAATAAACATTTGCAATGTAGAGGTATGCATCAGGACTCACCTTTAGAATCAATAGAAAGAAAAAAAGATGACATTTTATTATGTAATTTTTCCCATCTTAAAGTGGAAATTTAAACACGTCAGATAAATGTTACTCCAAAAGTGTAATTTTTCCCCACTTAATTTAAAAGTTTATAGTAGTCAGATCAGATGTAGGCAATAACATAGTACAGCATGTGAAGTTAGGTGAAATTAATCCCTTCCTCTGACTCCAGATTTTTGCTACGTCCACCATCTGTCGTGCTTTAAAAATTGTTCAGCCACTGAAAAAAAGTACATGAACTGATTCCATTTGCATTTCCTCTTCATGAACACTGTGTTATTCTTCCAAGTCTGTGAGAACATTGGAAGGTCTCATAATATATAAAGCTCACTTAGGGGATCAAGCCTCTTTAGCACTAATAAAATTTCTCTCTGACTGTGAACTGACAGAAATGCATTAAAGTCTGTGATATGGCTACATGCTATTCTTATACAGATCTGAGAATGTTTCACTCCCATAAATCGGAAAAATGATACAAACTCAAAAGTCCTTTGAACAGATAAGAGAAAATCACAGCTGCTCTGGGATGCATCATGATGATGCAAATCTTATAATGACAGGGAAAAAATTTACATCTATTTCTCACAATGACACTGGGTCATTATAGGAATGATATAACGTGGAAGAATTACCAGCGAATAACTAAAGCTACAAATAAGACATTAAGGAGGTGTTTTATAGACACAGGTTGCTATTAGAAGGTCAGAAGATGAAAAGCTTAAGTGTGGTTTTACTCCCCTTTTTTTCATCTAGTTAGTCTTCCTCAGGTTTTGTTTTCTTTTGTCCACCATTTCTCTAAAAGATCATAGAACAACATAAATAAATCTTGAAAGATGCTCAAGAGATTTTACAGACAAGCCCTTTTCAAAAGAGGATCAACATACCTTTCTAGTATTTTGTTTATAATGAAAGATACATTTTAAAACAGAAATCTCCCATTATCTTTCTCTTGCATTACATATGGGTAGACAAATGGTAAAACATGCACAAATATATGCATACATATACATACATATCTATGTACATGTAAATATATTGCACACCTTCTTCATACTTGTAGCAATTATTAACCTACTCAACTATTCCTAATATTGTGCTGGCAACATCAAATAGTGCTAGTAAACATAAAGGGTTTTGTATTATAAGATTATTTTAAGACTGAGGTTTTTAAAAACTTGTAAATATATAAGCTCAATTGTATTCAAAATCATGTGCGTTAGATCCGGGTATCAAAACAATTTTTCTCCTAGAAAATGATGAAAACTGAATAGATATCAAAGGCTGAATATTTATTTAGATGAATTTGAGCCTTGGCACTTACTTATTTGCTCTTCTCTCATGCTCTTAAATACTTCCCAGCAGCCTGTTTCTTGTCAACATCCAGTATATGATGTTCCCTTGCCAGCCTGTCGGGGGTGCACCCTCTCCCCCATGGTGAGGCTTGTTTTAACGTTGCTGTTACAGCTCTGAGTCTTGTACAGCTCCAAATTCAAGAATTAAACCAAACACAGTAAATTGTTTCAGGACCACCACACTGATACATAAGTATGCATATCCCATGGTATCACAGGAACCCAGCAAATGCAGTTGTTATTTTGAAAAGCCAGATAATACCATTTAAATATGCTAGTAAAAGCTGAAATATGTTAGAAAAGTAGGAGCTTTAGCAGACATGTAACTTTGAACTTTATACAACATGTGGCAGGTGACAGTGCTTTTGTAAGCTTGATGCAGTACTTTTTTTTAATCTCCATTATTTCCATGGGGATATACTTGTTTCCCAAGCCCTGTACATGCAATAACTAAAATCAGCAGCTGTGTAAAAAGTTAAACATAGGGCAAATGGATTTCCGCGTTACCATCCCAAGGACACAATAGGGCAAATTCTTCACCATCCAACCACAGAGTAATCAATATTGAGAATTCAGACATTTCTACAGAGCTTGTAGAATATAAATAGAAGTCCAGTTTTAAAACCCTTCTTTACCGAAACAGCTACCTCCCCACAAAAAAACCCCACCTTTCCTTGTTTTTTTTTTCTGGGATTGCACTGTCTAAAGTGTTTGAACATATCAGAACTACCTGTCTTAGTAAAGGTTTGTCAAGATACAAGAACCATAATGTTTAAAATATTAACAACCTTTCCTTAAGATGTCTCTGGTACTTAACAACTACTTCCCTGGCTTAAGAAAAGCAAAATAAGCAGAGCTTGATTTTCTAAATCATATAAACATTTTGTGAGAATGATTTAATTAGCACAATTATGAGCCATAAGTACTTTTAGTTTGTGAAAACGGACAGCTATCTGATATAGGAATATGTTTCTATTAACCTACTATGCAAATAAGATAAGCAGTTGCATAGCTGGGGATAAAGTTGTGTCATGCTTAGAGTAGTGGAAATAACATTATAGTTATGCTTGAATTATAATAGGATAAGGGAAAAGAAGCTGTCCTGAGCTGTTAAAAAATATCAGTCCCTACAACTTAGTTCAACAAAAGTATTAGGGCATGCAAGAGCTGACCAGCTCTCACTTTCAGTGTGTACAGTCAAAATTGTTATTCTAGGAATTTCAGTTTAGTTTTGAAGGCAGCTAATATCTATTAACTCTTATGTTTTCAACATTGGAGTTCTTTAGGGATAGAAATGTTTATTTATAGGCATGTTCAGAGGTATTTTATTCATACCTACACAAAGCAGTTGTTTTGTATGAGTTTCTGCTCATATCTACAACTACAGTGAGATCAATAGGCAAAATATTTCTTCACTTGTGTGGCCCTGAAGCTTGATCTGGTCATCATTAGTTAGATCACAGCTTGAAAAGTAGATCCTATACAAAATCACATGGAAAAAAAAGAATGATCCCATTTATTTAACTAACATGTTGTGGCTAGCCTATTCACCCAGGGCACAGAATTCCAATTTTGTCTCAACACGGTTCACATCCATGGCACAATTCTTCTGTAAAGAGCATTCTGCTTACTGAATTATTGTGTTTTGCACAAAAATTTAAAATATCCTAGAAGCGGGAGAACTAAAATTCTTCCTCTGTTGGTATTTCTCCACTCTGAAATTAGATATTCAGGGGAACAAGAATTATAAACCAGGCTATTTTCCTAAAATATATTGTAAAATACAGTCAGGTAAAAAAGTAAAATACCTCAGAAAGCCATACATGAACAACACATAATAACTAAAACTCATACATAGTCATTATATATTCAAAGATTCAAAATAATGCAAATATTATAAAAATGTCACCTGAAGAAATAAACAGAAGTTTGGAGTTTTTCTATTCTTTCTCTGAACTTTGTTGACAAATACTACTCACTGGAAGACTGATGAGTTGTCCCTGAAATAGCCCTGCACTCCAGTGTGAAACAGATGTGGGGCTTTGTCATTTGTTTTGCATTTCCTGAGGTTGTCAGCTTCCGTGAGTTTTCTTTTTTATTTTGGCTCCCCACACCATCTTTTAAAAATGTGCATTACTTATTTAGAACTTTTTAAAAATGCATGTCACTGAGTTGAAAAACTGCTCCATGTTCATAGCTGTGAAAATTCAAACCAGGGGATAAATTCTAAGCCTCAAGTATCTTCAACAATTTGGAGAATTCTAGGCAATCTAGGGACATAAACTGATTAATGTTTAGCTCTATACAATAAACATGAGAAAAAAGGTTTTATTCCCAC
The DNA here is from genome assembly GCF_047716275.1 of Strix uralensis. Lineage (NCBI taxonomy): Eukaryota > Metazoa > Chordata > Aves > Strigiformes > Strigidae > Strix > Strix uralensis. The sequence continues at coordinate 94,849,456 of NC_133973.1, read as the reverse complement.
TGTGACTACCATGTATGGTAAAATCAAGTTCTGTGACAGTGCTAAGTATATAGAGGAGGAAGAGAGAAGTTCAGTAAAACTGCAGATTTCACTCTTTTTCACTCTTTTTCACCAAGCTGAGAGCAGAGACCAATTGTCTATACTTAAAAGGAAGTTAAAGTTGTCAATCTTGAACTAGGCTATCTAAACCGCCTTGGGGAACATGTTCTTCAGATCAGTCTTGAATGGAGAACAGGTTAAAAACTGCAACTTATGTTTTTGGTTCCTGCTTGTTTTGTAGAATACTGAGATAAATGAAATTTAAGCATAATCACAGTTACGGCACTCTGCAAAACAATTAACAATGTATGGCTAAATTGGTAGGCATTTCAAAAATAAGAGTATAATCCAACAAAGCACTTAGAGCTTTAAAATGCTCCATGGATGTAGAAGTTCAAGAAACCCATGCAGGTGTCTCCTCTAGCCTACTAAGGTAACTCTGACCCCCATCATACATCAGGTCTCAAATTAAACCTTATCTGGCACATAAAATTATACTGCAGTACATCCACACCACACCCATTTGTCTATAGCACAGTGTCCTGGTTTAACCAGGATAGGGTTAAGTTTCCCCAGCAGTGTAGGGGGGGAAGCTCTAGCCGGGTTATTCAGATACCATGCGGACAGATGTCACATCCTGGCGCGGGAGTGCGGGGCGCATGGTTATATGCATCTGCTCCTCTCACTCCTGTATTGGTAGATATACTTTGCTCTGTTCATTGTTATCACTGTTATTCTTATTATTGCTGTTTGTTGTGTTGCTCTGTTGTATTAAACCTGTCCTTATCTCAGTTTCGGGGCTTTGTATTTCACTCCCTTTGTGGGGGAGGGGCAGCGGCCGCGTGGTCTCAGACCCAGCAGGGGCTAAACCATTACACACAGATTAGAGCAGCAGCTCCCTCCTGTGAAAAGACATAAAGTAGTCTTCCCTTCACATACCTTGTTGGAAAAGCCCAAATATCTAACTAAACTTAAACATGCTTCACTCAGGCTACTGACAAAGATAGTAAGACAGTAATAAGATAATAATCAAAACACTTGTTCAGGAAGTAAGGGGTTTAAGTATTTCTTACCCTAAAAAGATTTTGATTTTGAAAAAATGCTCTCAGTCTCAGTCTTTAGACTGCTCTGCCTAAAACTTATCCACACAATTATTTTGGAAGGTAAACCACTGGACTGCCAGAAATAGATCCAGCAGAATAATATGTAAGTTGCATATTGCTTGCTCAGCTAGGATGGCAAGTAGGATCTGGAAACAGGCAAAAGACTTGCCATTGTTCTTGTGGGGGACTTTAACCTCCCGGGTATCTGCTAGGATCACAACACAGCAGAGAGGGAACAATCCAGGAGGTTCCTGGAATGTGTGGAGGATAACTTCCTCACACAGCTGGTGAGTGAGCCGACCAGGGAAGGTGCCCTCCTGGACCTGCTTCTTGTGAACAGGGAAGAGCTTGTGGGGGAAGTAAAGCTTGGAGGCCATCTAGGGTGCAGTGATCACGAGATGATCGAATTTTCGATCCTTCGAGAAACAAAAAGAGAGGGGTTAGTAAAACTGCCATCTTAGACTTCTGGAGGGCAAACTTTGACCTGTTCAAAAGACTGATTAACAAAATCCCTTGGGAGGCTGCCTTGAAGGATATGGGAGTCCAGGAAGGCTGGACATACTTCAAGAGAGAAGTCTTAAAGGCACAGGAACAGGCTGTTCCCACATGCTGAAAAACAATCAGGCAGGGAAGGAGATGGGCCTGGCTAAACAGGGACCTTTGGTTGGATCTCAAGAACAAAAGGAGAATCTATGACCTTTGGAAGAGGGGCCAGGTCTCTCATGAAGACTATAAAGATGTAGTGAAGCTATGCAGGGAGAACATTAGGAGAGCCAAAGCGCAGCTAGAGCTCAACTTGGCTACAGCTGTTAAGGATAATAAAAAATGTTTCTATAAATTCATTAACAGCAAGAGGAGGATTAGGGAAAATCTCCCTCCTTTATTGAATGCAGAGGGAAACATGGTAACTAAGGATGAGGAAAAGGCTGAGGTGCTCAATGCCTACCTTGCCTCAGTCTTTAGCAGTGGAACTGGCTGTTCCCTGGACACCCAGCCTCATGAGCTGGGAGACAGGGAGGGGAAGCAGAATGAGGTCAGCACAGTTGAAGAGGAGGTGGTCAGAGACCTGCTACACCACTTGGATGCACACAAGTCTGTGGGACCGGATGGGTTACACCCAAGGGTGCTGAAAGAGTTGGCAGATGTGCTCGCCAAGCTGCTTTCCATGATTTACCTGAAATCATGGCTAACTGGGGAGGTCCCATTGGACTGGAGGGTGGCAAATGTGACACCCATCTACAAGAGAGGCAGGAAGGAGGATCCAGGGAACTATAGACCTGTCAGTCTGACCTCGGTGCCAGGGAAGGTCATGGAGCAGGTCATACTGAGTGCCATTAGAAGTCATATAATGGACAACCAGGGGATCAGGGCTAGTCAGTATGCGTTTATGAAAAGCAGGTCCTGCCTGACAAACCTGATCTCCTGCTATGACAAAATGACCCGACTATTGGATGAGGGCAAAGCTGTGGATATTATCTACCTGGATTTTCGAAAAGCATTCAACACAGTTCCCCATAGAATTCTCATAGTAAAAATTGGCCACTGATGGACTGGATGAGCATACGATCTGCTGGATCAAGCACTGGCTGGCTGGACGGTCCCAGAGAGTGGTGGTCAATGGAGCTACATCCAGCTGGCAGCCGGTCACAAGTGGTGTTCCTCAGGGCTCAGTGATGGTACCATTTCTGTTTAACATCTTTATTGATGATCTTGATAAGGACATAAAGTGTATCATCAGTAAATTCGCAGACGACACCAAGTTAAGCGGGAGTGTCAATCTGCATGAAGATAGGGAGGCTCTACAGAGAGATTTGGCTAGATTGGATCGGTGGGCCAATGTCAACAGGATGTGCTTCAACAAAGCCAAGTGCCAGGTCCTGCACTTGGGCCACAACAACCCCATGCATCGCTACAGGCTTGGGGAGGTGTGGCTGGAGAGCTGTATGGAAGAAAAGGATCTGGGGGTTCTAATTGACAAGCAGCTGAACATGAGCTGGCAGTGTGCCCGGGTGACCAAGAAAGCCAACGGCATCCTGGCTTGTGTTAGAAAGAGTGTGACCAGCAGGAGTAGGGAGGTAATAGTCCCCCTGTACTCTGCACTGGTGAGGCCACACCTTGAGTATTGTGTCCAGTTTTGGGCACCTCAATACGAGAGAGATATCGAGGTGCTGGAGCGAGTGCAGAGGAGGGCAACGAAGCTGGTGAAAGCCCTGGAGAACAGATCCTATGAGGAGTGATTGAAGGAGCTGGGACTGTTTAGTTTGAGGAAGAGAAGGCTAAGGGGAGACTTCATCACTCTCTACAACTACCTGAAAGGACATTGTAGAGAGGTTGGTGCTGGTCTCTTCTCACAGGTAATCAGTGACAGAACAAGAGGGAATGGGTTTAAACTGCAACAGGGGAGGTTCAGACAGGACATTAGGAAAAAAATTTTCACAGAAAGAGTGATCAGAGAGTGGAATAGGCTGCCCATGGAGGTGGTGGAGTCACCATCCCTGGATGTGTTTAAGGGTCGTTTAGATGAGGTGCTTGGGGGATATGGTGTAGGGTGATGGTTGGACTCGATGATCCCAAGGGTCTTTTCCAACCTGAATGATTCTGTGTGTGATTCTGTGTGTGTGAAAAGACCATTTTGTTCTTTGAAATGTTGCTGTATTTGTCTCTAGTAGTTTTCTAAAAATACAGGAAATGTACACCCACTTTGTCATTGGTGATCTTGCTTCTACACTGTCATTAAAAAGGTGGACATCACCCTTACCAGCTAGCACCCCGGGTTTACATGGAAGCTTAATGCCTACCTTGACCGAAAGACATTTCTAAGATTTTTAGGACTTCTACCATTCTCAAGCTAGACAAAGTAACATCTGTAGTGGTAAGAAGGTTTAGAAATGACATGAAATGGATTATTTTCTGAATCTTGGATTTGTAAGCATATAAGTCGTTTTTATCTCTTTGTATTTTGGCTAGGGTAGATATCTAAGTAAACAATAAAATGTGTGTTATAAATCTCAAACTTGTTATGCCATCTTCCTAATATAGTCTGCATTACTTGTAGAAATCTGAGTCAGCACTGGCAAAGTTATTCCCACTGTTTTCAGTCCAGCTCTTCACACATACGGAAGCTGCAGAACCTTCAGCAGAACAATGTTGTATGTTAAGTGAAATCATTAGAAATGTCAACTGATGTCACTTAATCTTCACTATAGCTATATAAGGACTTTTAAAAAATATCAAGTTACCCACAATGTAATCTTTTCTGCAAACACTGCTGAGACACAAGTCAGAAACCTCTCAAGTGTATATGAATTAAAAACTGGACAAAACCACGTGAATAAGGTGCTGCTAAAGAACTGAATGTTAGCTTTGGCAAAGGTTAGTTTGTACCACTTCTGATATATTTTTTAAGAAAATGGTATTCAGTTTTCCATGGCAGTCAGTTGGAGAATAGCAGTCAGTCCAAGCAATTATTAGTGTCTGGTAGGCTCTCCTAGATAAGCAGGTTTCTTGCTGTACTTGAATGCAAGCAATAGAAGGCAGAAAAAAGGACAAGCCATCTGGCTATTTTGCATTGTGATGATACTGAACACTACTGGAGTATTGTCCTAAACCTTCATAACTTGCTAGTGAGCACAGAATTAAGAATATCAGGTCCAAATGTTTCAAAATTAAGGAATTTAGTTTAGCAGTGGCATTTATATTAAACTTTTTCAACAAAATTTGGTATAATAGGGTGTAGAGTCATTTTAGTTCAAAGGAAAAGCTGAATAGGCTGTTGGAGAGTGATTAAAGAAACTGTATTCCCAACTCTAGAATTATGCAAATAAAACCGTTTTTAACATTCATTCGGTGCATAAGACGTATTTAAGGATAAAAATATCTTAATCCATAGAGAATTACTTCTGTATAAATAACTGGCAAGAAGACGTTTTTAGAATATTCTAATTTATCCAAAATAAATCACAGTTAAACTATAAACTGAGAATGTTCAGGGAATTCTGTTTATCTTGAAGACATCCAAACACTTTACCTATTTTTTTCAGATAGGGGTTTTTTTTAAAAGTAAGGTATTCAAAATTTAGATTAAACTTGCTGAGGAACAGAAGTATTTACTTTCTTTGATGAGGAAATATTTTTTTCTAATGTTTTTTTTCATTGACAGGGTTAGATTTCAGTTCATTACAAAATAATGTGTTAGCATGATAACTGCTGGCTCAGATGCGATGGCTGAAATTAAAGTCAGTAACAAACATCTTGCATTAATCTCAGTAATCTAAATGTATATGAATGTCAAGTTTTATGTTTTGAATGTAATGTACAGTTCAGTGTTTGAAAAAGATGAAAATGAAAAGTGAATAATGCCCACTGAGGCAGAAAAGAATGTTTTAATATACAGTCAACATTTTGTTGAGAGCTTTCTAAGTCCCGAAGAACTCTTAAGGTGGAGCTGAGCCTTAAAAAAAAAGACTGCTTGCTCAAACCTAGGCCTAATGAGATTTTATGTGGCACAAAAAGACTGACACTGACCATCTATTGTCTTGTGAGCTGAATACAAAGAGGAAAAGGAAGAGGAAGAGAGATCATATGCATCTGAATTTAAGGTATGTTGACTGAGATATTTTTAGTTTTTCCACAACATTTTCATCTGTTTCTCAGTAGTCTTGTAAATGCCTGTAATCTTGATAGTTTTGTAAATAAATGTGCCTATGTTTTTCAGAAGGTGAGCTGGATATTTCAGAAAAGAATTCACAAAAATCTGCGTACAAAATAATACATTGATAAGAAACATTGAAGAAAATTTGTGTCTTAAAGCCTTTCTTTACAGGGTTTAGATACTTAACTGAGATTCAGTAGATTTCTTGTGTTGATTCAGTATTCATAGGTTAAAAGTTGAAAAAGAGTAGTACAAATCCCTCCTCCCTTCCATAGAACAGTAGAAGTTGTAAGCTGAGCCAAAGTCTCACATGTCTCAAGGGATTTCCTATCTTTATTCCCTTATTCTGTAAAAAAAATTAAAAAAAAATAAAAAAAAAAAATCTCTTTAAAGTGACATATTAAAGGAAAGTGTTTTCCTCACCCATACCTGGATTCAAACTGTGTCAGGCAGAAAAATTTTAACCATGGTCTCACAGCTTGGATGTCAGTCTGCTCTAGTGGTCTGAGAAGACAGATAGAGGAACTTAGAGTCTCTGAAGCTAGAAAAGGTTAAGCATTAGATATAAGGCAAGTTTCCTTAGATGGTCAAGGACTGAGTTATTGCATCTGCCATATATATCTAGGGAACTTAATTGTGTAAAACTTCTTTAGTTAGAGAGGAATATATGAGCTAAAAAACCATTTGTAGCCATGAATATTTCAGAATCATATATATAAGGTAAGGTAAGTTGAAGTAAGGTATACATAAATATTTAGAATATTAAGTCCTTCATAAAAGTTTTTAATAGATTTGACCTTTGACTAATACACAGTCTCAAGTCTCCTGGAGAGCTAGCTGTTATGTTAGTCAACGAGTTCCCCAAGGAACTAGAAACTTATTTTTTGTTTTATATTTGAAATATTAAATAAAATATCCCTGTATATGAATTTGCATACATATATACATAATATATATAAATATGGATGTGTATACTATATAGTTTTTATCCAAAAGTTTAGACATAGGAATGGATGGAGTTTAGAACCTGATATTAAAATTGTAGTCTGATATTCCCAAAATGTATGTAGTGCAGATATAAAATTCTCTTTTATAACAGGTAACTGTCTATGTAATTATTAGCCTTGGCTCTGTAATTAGAAAAGTAACTGATTTTAAAATTTGTTTTGTCAATAAAAACATTTTTTATTTTAACAAGAATATAAATTCAGAAATAATTTCTGGGTTAATATTTATTTCATTAAAATTCATTCATTAGTTTTGCTTGAAAAAAATCACTGTGTCCGGCAAGTATAACCCTATGTTTTTTGTTTCTTTGTCTTGATTTGGTGATGTCATAAATACAACAAAGAGAAAGCAAGAGTTATATAATACATTTTTTCTTTGTTAGGAAAATATAATATAAATGTATAACTTTTTATCAATGTCTTTAACTATAGCAATAATATTGATAATAAACAAAACCCAAGAAATCCTTAATCTCAGTGACAATTATCTTGCTCATCTTGGTCGCCATTACTCTTGCAATTATCTTGCTTTTCTACCTCTAGCACATTTCTAGAGCGAACTGACTGCTACTGAAGAAGCTATGAATTGTGACAGCCTATTTCACCTGAAAATTGGAGTAAAGTTACATTAAACTTCATTCTATAGCGCTGCACTCTGCAAGTATATATTTTTTTCTGGTCATAAATATTTACTCATTAATTTTACGTGTTGTTGCTACAGTTTAGTTTAGTTCAAAATCTCCTTGCACAGAGAATTATCCTCTCAGCCATAGGTAATGAATTTACTGTAAGGAATTAGATACACATGTAAAAACAAATCTTTTCTACCTGCAGACTAAATGAGTATAATGTTTTTAACTAAGCCGAGGAAATTATACAAAGTATAGCTGAGAAATCAAACACATGCAAGCTAAAAATGCAGGAAAATTCTTAGACCATACCCTATGTTTAATATTCAACAAATTTCAAAGCAAAATCAATTTGAAGCTCTCCTCCAAAACCAAGGGCACAATGTCTCCTTCCCAGACTTTCACATATCTCATGTAGCCAGTGTTTTAAGGACTGTAGGAAAATAGGTTGCAAATAATTTTATAATAAAGGACTCCTTTTCAGATGTTTATAAGTTTATTGTTCCTTTACCACGTAGTCAATAAACCTCGCTGTCAGAAATGAATTCTCATTTTATTTATCATGGCTAGCTAGAAACAGATAAACAAAAACATTTTAAACCTCCTAAAGGCTTTGAGATTGATGAATCCACTTGCAACAGTTCTTGCCCTTTGATTGTGCATCTCAATATTTGCAATTTTTTTGCAATTTTAATTTACTAGAGATTGCCTTGGTTCAAAAATATAGTGTCCTGCTATTGTCAATAGACTTGAAATGGCAGGTTGCACTCAAAAGACCAACTGGGAAGCCTGTTCCCTTTTTAGAAGTGATTACAAGTTTACCTCAGAAATGGTTGTCTTCTGCACATACTATTGGGTTCAAAAGTGCAGGGTGCCTTGAGAAATGTGATCACATGTTCCTGCATTTTCTATAAGTAAAAGTAATATTATTTTGATTTAGCTGCGAGTTTGAACCTGTTCTGGTATTTTTATTACTCAAAAGACATAACAAAGGACTGAAAATATGGACTTGAGAAGCACTGAACTTGTGGAAGAAACAAGAGGAAGAATATTATGAAAGAGGACTGAAAACTAGGAGAAATAGAGAAACAGATCTAATAAAGGATATATAGGTAACAAAATGCTTATAAGACAAGAAGAGTTAGGAAAAGTATTGCATAACAGGATCATGAAAAATTTAATGTGGAAGAGAAATTACGTCATATATGTTGTCGCAGAACTTGACTTTAGAAAGGAATTTACACAATATCCTGTATTATCCTCATAGCAAAAATGGTGAATCATGGACTGGGTAAATGGAAAATAATATGAGCAGAAAAACTGGCTAGACCATCATGCTTAAAGTGTGGTGATCATTACTACAATGTGTAACTAATAGGAGGCTAGCTCGTAACTAGTGCTTCCCCTCAAGGATCAATACTTGAGCCACCACGGATGAATACCTTTACTAAAAACTCAACTGATGGCATGGAGTACCCTTTGAGCTATTTTGCAGACAATATCAAATACAGGGGAGCAGTCAGTATGCTGGAGGGTAAAGCTGCTTGTCAGATGGACTACAACAGTCTGAAAAAAAACCTGACAGAAATCTCATGAAGTTCAGCAGTGGCAAATGAAAAGTCATGCATCTGGACAGGAATAATCCCATGCACCATACAAGCTAGAGACTGACTGCCTATAAAGCAGCTTTGTGGAAGGGGACATTTGCACCTTAGTAGATGAGCTGAAACATAAGCCAGCAATACATCCTTGTAGCAAAAATGGTTACCAAACAACTTGGGCTGCATAGTGAGATGGTAGCCTGTAAATTGATGGAAATTATTTTTTCCCCCTATATACCACTTGTGAGGCTGTATCTGGAGTGTCACATCTAATTTTGAACTTCCTTGCACAGAAAGAAGACATTGACTTACTGGAGTGCATCCAACAAGGAGCCGCCAAATGTTCAGGTGACTGGAAAACATAAAGTACAAAGAAAGGCTAAGTGAATTGGGTTTTGTTGAAACTTAAAAAAGATAAAAGGAAAGGGAGATATTAGTGCTAATGCCAGACAGCAGAGCTTAGAGAGGTGGACCCATAATCTTAGAAGTCTGCAACAACAGGGTAAGGGGTAAGAAGCAATAGAAAATAGTTACAACACAAGATATTCCCTTGATGCAGGAAAAAAGAGTTGCCACAAGGAAGGTTGAATATGGGAAAGGGTTTCTGAGAGAGGTGTGGAATTTCTGTCCGTGGTGATCGGCAAACCTTGGCTGGGCAAGGCCCTCAACAACTTAATAGAAGTGGCCCATATTTGAACATTGGATTTGTGGTGGGTTAACCTTGGCTAGCAGTGAGATGCCCACCCAGGGGAGGAAATATAACAAAAGCACTTATGGGTCCAGATAAAGATGAAGAAATCACTTACCAATTACCATCATGGGAAAAACAAATTCAGGATAATTAATTCATTGCCAATTAAGGTAGATTTAGGTAGTGAGGAAAAAAAAAAAAAATCTTCATCTACATCCTCACCCTTCATTTTGCAGGTTCTTTTTCACTCTTTCCATTCTCACTGTGTCCTACAGCGGGGTCATTTTGGAGCTAGTCCCTTCCAACTTAAGTTACTCTGTGATTTTGTGATCCTGTGTTAATGGTGGGCAAATGTAAAGATGAAAGAAAAAGAATTACACACATGCAATAACACCTTTATGGTACAGGTGGATGTAAGGGAACATGGACAAGGAGGAGGGAAAGAAAAACTAGAATAGCCGCTCATCAAAGTTGTGTCAGTATATATGGGAATTCCACAGTAACACTTATTGTGGAGAAACTACAGGAGTTCCTTTGTCCATCTATGTTTGCACATAATATGTGCAAATAATATGTTTTTAAGAATAAAACACATACTTTGGAATATTCAGAATTGTGATTTTTAAATAGTTTTACATGGCAATGTTGATGACTTGTAAAGAAGCCTTCAGTAACTTGAAAGGATGGTTTGCAAGACTGGTTAATGCATTGAATAAGTAAATATAGGGCTCTTCATTTCATCATGAAATGAGAATTAGATGCAGAAAAAGTATGTATGTATGTATAGATATAAAGTCATTATCCTTAAAGCAATCAGTGATTTTTTAATGAATTATCACAGTTTTAATGCATCTATGCCACAGGAGACTGTAACAAGACAATGTTAATCTTTCATAAACAGGAGTATAATAACAAAGAAAAAAAAAAGACATGTCATTGCAGAATAACTTCTCTTTTGAAATGCTAGTATTGTCTTTGTAAAAAACGAATGCAATCAATTTAAAGTTTAAGTATCTATTTCCAGATTACACAGAAAGTATTGTTTTCATAAAATAAGTAATATCAGTGCTCTTCTTTAAGCTTAGCTCTAGTCACTACTGTGATTCCCAATTTCATACTGCCCTCCAGGGAAATACCCACAGACTTGTCATCTGGGCTCGGAATGCAGTCATCACTACTGAGAACCATTTCTCATGCTTGTCACTCAGCTCTTGAAAAGATACACATCCACATATTATATGTCACATGCATTCCACACACTGTAAACAATCACCTCACATTTTCAGTCTGCATAGAAAAAATGACTATTTGCAGTGCTCCATGTTGTGATTTAAACTCAAATGTCTAAACAACCCATGAAGTGCTTAGCTCTTGAAACTAGTCTAAATGCATTCTGTGTAACACCGAAATTAATTGTTATAATTTATTTATTACAAAATTTCATAAACAAATAAAGTTTTCTAATGTACTTTTATTTTATTGAGGTTATGTGCACACAATAATATTGAAAGCAGTTTTAAAAATACAATACCACTGTCAAAGGAATTCCGTGGTTTTTGCTGAATATGGGGATCCTGTATAATTTGTCCAATCAGCTGAATGTGTTCATATGTTAATGGATTTGACTTACTGATGTTTTATTTGACAATGCAACTATGTAAGTACAAAATTGTACAGCTGCAACATACATGTGTCTCATAAGATTAGTTCTTAAAAAAGAAAACCACCACAACTCTTTATAGAAAATCAACATCAAATGTTACTCTGTTTCAGGTATAGTGTTTCTAATACTCTATTCACACTGGGGGAAATGATGAAGATTTTATTCCTATCATTCAAAGAATGCAAACTAATTCTGTAGCATTGACTCTTCATAGAGAGTAATTTATCCTCCTACAAATTGTTCTGTCTATCCAAAAGATATATATTATAATTTCTTCTACCTTTACTTACTTGTACATACAATATCCTCATCTTCTGGACTGGGTTAGTTGCACTCCATGACTTTATTTTGTTTATGAAAGTAGAATTCTGTCTTTCCTTGTTTCTTTCCTAGGAACCAAGGCACAGAGCAGTATTGTGCCTTTATAGATCTTGCTCTAATATGGAGCTGGGGTGAAGCTAGAATATTTGTTACAAGGCATTCATTTTACAACTGAACACGAAAATTTACAAAACTACTCTTCCTCAGTTCTATTTTCTCCCCATTTCTCTCTTCCTTCCTGTTATTTTCAGACTTTTTGAGTGACACAAGTGAACTATATACTTCTCCATGCCTTACCTTCCACTTCCCATTTTTGCATACCATCATTTGTTCTGCTGTTCAGTCCAACCCCAGCAGATGCAAAGTTACATTTCATGAACCCTCAAAAAATATACAGTAGCTTTTTGCACAGTGCCAGCTGTCTTCTTTCATTCAACTTAAACTAAGCTCATCAGAAACAGTGAAAAATCTCTAGGTCAGTCAGAACTACAAAACAGCAGGAGATGGTTAAAATGTTCTGCTACCAATTTGGAGTAATTATTGTTAACCTAATACATGTTATTGTACTGGCAGGTAGAGAGTAGAGTTTAATCATTTCTTAGCTTTCAAAATTTTTTGTCCATTCTTGGATGCTTATTTGCCTCTTCACTATTATATCATTAAACTTGATATAATTTATAGGGTTCATGGTATTAAGACCTGTGTTTTCATCTTTTGTCCAGCTGCTATCAGTAAATTTCTAAGACTGTATGGATTTACTTTAACAGATTAATGGACTACTTAGGATGTTGAATATTCTGTGCATGAAGTAGATATTATCCTCTCTACAGAATATGGTGTAATTCCAGAATGATGTGTTTTAGAAAATCACAGAACTACTATTTTAAGATGAATATGAGTAGCGAATGACTTACTTCATCTTAGTGCTTCATTTTTATCAGCAAACGTATCCAAAGACTATGAGGTTGGCAATGTATAACTTTGAAACAAGAGCTTTAATCCATACATAACCTACCTCTAGAACCTGAGATAACTATATGTTCATAACAATTTATTTAAAAAATGGTTTCAGTGAATGATTTATATTTGTATTTGTAGTGCAAAGTAAATGCTTGAATATATTATTTCTACTAATAAAACCAAGAAAAACTCTGCTATTTATTTCTACTGAAGTGGAACCTAGGGGTATTGTAAATGCTAACATTAATTAATATGAATGTTCAAATAATTAACAGGAATGTCTTTTTATGATGTAATTAGACAAAACTTTCTTAATAGGGTTTATGCTTCAGTTATTAAAGCAATCTTGTACCTTTTTGACTTTGTATGGAACCAGATAGCATCCTGGCTTGTATCAGAAATAGTGTGGCTAGCAGGACTAGGGAAGTCATTGTCCCCCTGTACTTGGCACTGGTGAGGCCACACCGCAAATACTGTGTTTAGTTTTGGGCCTCTCACTACAAGAAAGACATTGAGGTGCTGGAGCACATCCAAAGAAGAACAACAAAACTGGTGAAGGGTCTAGAGCACAAGTCTTATGAGGAGTGGCTGAGGGAACTGGGGCTGTTTAGCCTGGAGAAGAGGAGGCTGAGGGGAGATCTCATTGCCCTCTACAACTACCTGAAAGGAGGTTGTAGGGAAGCGGGTGTTGGTCTCTTCTCTCATGTAACAAAAAATAGAACAAAAGGAAATGGATTCAAGTTGCACCAGTGGAGGTTTAGATTGGATATTAGGAAAAATTTCTTCACTGAAGGGGTTGTCAAGCACTGGACGAGGATGTCAGGGAAGTGGTTGAGTCACCTTCCCTGGAGGTATTTAAAAGACTTGTAGATGTGGCGCTTAGGGACATCGTTTAGTGGTGGACTTGGCAGTTCTAGGTTTACAGGTGGATTCGATGATCTTAAAGGTCTTTTCTAACCTAAATGATGCTATGATTCTATGATTCTGTGATTCTATGATTCTAAACTACAAATGTCTTCTGAGGGTTTTTTACTTCCCCTGAAACATCTGATACCAGTTCACTGTCATAAGCAGGACAAATTGCATCTTGTAGTCAAGCTATTAAATCTGTTCTGCTTTCCACATTTTGTAGGAGAGTGTGTGTTGGTGTTTTCATAACACTTCCCAGTCAAGATCTCAAAACATATTCAAATGTTAATGCATAATTATTCAGAACAACTCAAAAGAGAAAGATTTAAATATTGAAAGAATAAACAACAGAGAAAAAGATTACGTAAACCCAAACTGAAAATGAAACAAAGTTTCTGCTTAATTCTAATCAAATATATACCTCAAATAAGATTTCAGTCCTGAAATAAGAAACCATATTGAGTAACAATTCACTGACTTCATCACTGGTGTGACCACCATCTAATCTGATTATTTTATCTTTTACTCTTAGTTGATTCTGATCCTCTTATGAGGTGAGTGGTGTTTTTTTCTTTAAACTGGCATTTGGACTTCATGTAAATCAAAACTGTCTTTCCTGATTCAGATCTGCTGTTTTCATTTTGCATACACCACAGAGAGGATTCAATAAAACACACACACACACACGCACACACACACACACACAAATTTATTTCCTTGCTCCCCGTCATCCTTTATCTCTCTTTCTCTCCACACTGAAGAAAAAAAAGACGGTCACTTTTCATGTCTCCTTGAATGAGTTAACTATGTTTTTTGTCTGTCTCACTTTGAGCATTTAACTGTCGTAAGGGCAGAGCAAGGGCCTTTTCATACATTTTGAAATAATACATTGTCTCTTTGGAGATAGCACTGTCATTTGTTTTCATTTCGCCAGTATGTCACTCTTCAGATTGATATATATATTAAAGGGAAAGTCCACTTTCTGAGAAATTTAAGAAAACGGATGAGTTTTCTTAAACCGCATTTTATCTGAAACATAATCTTTTACTACAAATAGTATGACGAATTATAAAATATATTTTGAAATTCAATACTCTCTTGTTGATTATATTATTGTAACGCCAGAGAGGAACACAGGAGACAAGTTGTCTCCTTGTCAAAATTTGAGCTTAATTATACAAGTTTCTCTATATTTTTTCATTCTTTTCAGAAATAGTAATCTCAAATATTTTATATAAATACATAAAAATATTATATTCCTTATGTTTATTCTTATGATATATGTTATTGAAAACTTTCTTTCCCTTCAATAGCAGAGGGAAGAAGAACCAAATATGCTTTTTGCTTTGTAGAACTCAATGGTCAAGAATATAGAAAGGTTTGGATATGACTTACTATTTACCTGTGCATCTGAAGACAATTGCTGAAATATAATTTGTTCTACAGACAGTCTCAATGTCTGCATGTGTGTTGGAGTGTTTCTATGTATTTACAAGTTCTCATACCAAACTCCAGAGGAGCTAACACAATAAAATTAGAGTCCAGAAGTAATCTTCTATACCATGTTTAGTATTCATAAGAAATAATCTCCAAAGACAGAGACTCCACAACCTATCTGGGCAAAAGAAGGTAAAGATGTCTTGACATTTCTTATCAAAAATAGTTTGGGTGATATCTTGGTGATAAGTTTTTAAAAAATTGTTTTACCTTGTGTTTTTCACTTAGTTCATCATTTTTTCCCTTCCAATTAGACTGAATTCTCTTTTCTTCTCATTCGGTGACTAAGGTTAAGTGGTCAGTCAATTATTTGCTTGACTTTTCATTATTACCTGATCTTTGTGTTGATGTGTGCAAATATGTGTCTGAGTTTTGTAAACACATTGTCATAGTTTGAGCCCAGAGGGCAACTGAGCACCACACAGCACCTCACCCCTTCCTCCTCAGGGATGGGGAGGACAAAATAAAACAAAATGCTCAGGGATCAGTTCAAGAATAGGAAGGGATGACTCAACCATTATGGTCATTGTCAAAAGACAGACTCCTTTTGGGAAGAGAAGGAACATCAATTTAGTTTGAACATAACTGCCTTCAACACTCAATTTTCCAATCAAACAGGGTAGGACAGTGAGAAATATAACCACATCTTAAAAACCCTTTCCCCCCACCCCTCCCTTCTTCCCAGGCTCATCTTTGCTCCTAATTTCTCTTCCTCCTCCACCTCAGTTGTGCAGGAAACCTTCCTGGGGGTTGTGGTTGTCCATCACCCATTGTTTCTGCCTCTCTTTCCTCCTCAGGGAAAGGACTCTGTTCTCCTGCTCCAGTGTGGGGTCCCTCTCATGGGAGACAGTGCTCCATGAACCTTCTCCAACATAAGTCACTTCCACGGGCTGCAGCTCCTCCTGAACTGCTCCAACATAGGTCCCTCCCACAGGCTGCAGCTCTTCACAAACTGCTCCAGTGCAGGCTTCCCTCCTGTGAGCTGCAATCCTCCGAGTGACAGACTGTTCCAGTGCAGGCTTCCCTCAGAGTCATGAGTTTCTCCAGGCTCAGCCACCTGATGTGGGGTCCTCCACAGGCTTCAGGTGGGCATCTGTTCCACCGTGGACCTCCATGGCCTGCAGGGAGACAGCTTGCCCTCTCACCACGGGATGCAGGGGAGTCTCTGCTCTGGCACACCTTCCCCTTCTCCTTCCTCCTTTCTTCCACTGACCTTGGTGTTTGCATAGGTACTTCCCTCACAACTCTTCCTCTTCCTCCCAGGTTCCCCTTCTTAAATATGTTACCACAGAGGCACAGTCACTGTCACTAACTGGCTTGGCCTTGGCTGGAGGCAGGTCTGACTTGGAGCCAGGGGAGCTCTGAGAAGCTTCTCAAAGGAGCCACCTCTGTAGACCCCTCCCCCACTGCAAAAACCCCGCCACACACAAACCCAACACACAATATACTGTATATAAGCATATAAAATCTCATAAATTGTTCTTCTGCAACCTACAGTAATGATACCTATATGCAGGCACATATAGCAAGTAACAAGTAGATAATTTCTAACCTAGCAGTTCTACTGTCAGGACTAAGAATGATATCTGGCTTAAATGTAAATTTCTTTCATAGCAAATTTTTTTCTGTGTACCACTGCCAGCTACTGGTTAGAAAATGATTATGTATTTATTATTTAGAGAGTCTTTCTTGCAGGTCCAGCTGAGATGTTTCTTTAATATACTAGAATAAGACCTGATTTTCTTTTTTTTTGTTTGTTTCTCAAGAACAAACTGTGATTTTATTTTTTTATTTTTTTTTTTATAACTGGTGATCTCTCTGTCTATCTATGTATCTATCTGTCTATTTGAGAATTAACCAAGGATCAGGTTGTCTAAGATTAAATGGAGTCATGGATCTTTCAGGATTAAACAAGATACAGACCATTCAAAGGTTTGCATATTAAATGTCTCAAAAGGAGTGATAAACCCTTGTTTTCATCCTGCAACATCGGAATAGTAACTGCCAGAATGCTTCAATGAAGCACATCACAAAACATGTTTGGAATAAGATTATGGAAAATTGTCAGTTACGTCTTTTTTTATGACACTTCAGAAGGTTGGGGTTTTTTTGTGGGTTTTGTGTGTTTGGGGTTTTTTTAAGATCTTTCAGATCTTAAAGCATGATACACTTATCATACTTCTCAGAGCACATAGGTCCTGCATCTAGACAGTAGTAAGAGCAAAAAATAAAATATGTTGGTTTTTTAGTTAAAAAAATTATTTATAAATGCATTTTATCCTTCTGTTTTAGTTATTCTTACTTATACTCTCTTGAGTATATTTCTTTTCTGTTTTAGCTAACTGCATCTATTTACCACAACAATCTTTTTCTTTTGTCTTTAATAGATACTTTTCTCACAGAATTGATATTATATTAACAGATTTTATGTTCATTAAAAACTGCATCAGACATTAATAGATGTCGTGGTTTAACCCCAGACAACAATTAAACACTATGCAGCCACATGTTCTCTCCTCCCCCATCCTAGCGGAATGGGGTGGATAACTGAATAAAAGTAAAACTCATGGGTTGAGATAAGAACAGTTTAATAACTAAAATATAATGATAACAATAATAAAATATAATAATAATTATTATAATGAAAAGGAAGATAACAAAAAGAGAAATAAAATCCAAGAAAAGACAAATGACGCCCAATGCAATTGCTCGCCACCCCCTGACCAATGCCCAAGCAACAATCTGCCCCTCCCGGCCAGTTCCCCCCAGTTTATATACTGAGCGTGACATCCTATGGTACGGAATATCCCTTTGGCTAGTTTGGGTCAGCTGTCCTGTCCATGCTCCATCCCAGCTTCTTGTGCACCTGCTTGCTGGCAGACCATGGGAAACTGAAAAATCCTTAACTTAGGTTAAGCGCTACTTAGCAACAACTAAAACATCAGTGTGTTATCAAAATTATTCTCACACTGAATCTAAAACACAGCACTGTACCAGCTACTAGGAAGAAAATTAACTCTATCCCAGCCAAAACCAGAACAATAGATTAATGTCAGACCTCCCTGAACTTTCATATCTCTTCTCTAATTACTATGCATGTAATATGCTGAAAATGTATAGTAAGTTGAAATAATAATTTCCTCAATTGCATATATATGTGAGTGTATATATTTTTGCACACATACAATAAATAAAAATAATATTAGCTCTACAGAGATTTTTGAATGGATTTAAGGCCTCGTCATTGTAGGCAGGAAGACCTGTAAAAGTATTCTATAGAATAAGGGAGATTTAGACAAGTTATTTGTTAAGAACAAGACAATTGTTTTGAAATTACACAGATTCTGTATTCTGAGTCAATGCATGCTTGGATTTCTTTGTCTTGCTCCATTGATGACAAGACATATTCTAAGTCCTCAAACAAAAAGTCTTTTCAAGACAGAAAACAAATAATTGTTATCATTGGAATCCCATGGTTTTTGCTTCCCCAAGAGAAACCTGAGACAGCAGATTACATAATTTGATCTAGTGTGAGAAAAGTTGGAGTAAATGACCCTTCATTTTCACATGATTCTGGGATTCAAGATTTCTAATATAGCTGACATAACTTATCACCATGGTTTAACAGTACTAAAGGATATACTACAATCTTTTGAAACATCTATATTATTAATGCAATTGTGAAAAGTAGAGATTATAAATAAAACAATACTTCAGCTTTAACACTCTTACATTTTAAAAAATACCATCATTAAACATGAAAAAACCCTATATGGTGTGATGGAACCTGACATTTCTAACATACACAGTTTTTCCTACATCTATTTCTTTCACTTCAAATAAAGAGACAAAAGTGTTCTTGAGGAAGAGAGTACAAAGAAAAGGCTTTTACAAGCAAGCCTGCCAACAATTTTTAAATTATTCCAACACACTATATTTTTCAGAATCTAAAATTACTGTAAAACATTGCAGGACTTTTTACAATATTAGTGAAACTTCAAGTAGATACATTAGCTAAAATGAAAGAAACAGCAAATAAAAGTAATGGGAAAACATAATCCTGAGGGACAATAAAGGCATGTGATTAAAAGTCTAAATAGAGTGTCCAAAAGTTGTTATATCCTTTGACATGTTTTTTTGGTGATATTTCTGGCCTGTTCCTTCATTGAGCTGTAAGTATGCCTGAAAGAGAGAAATACATATTTCCAGACTAGTACAGTAAGAACGAAAGAACCTTGAGATGCTACCTACACTGAATAACACAAGAATTTCACAGCAATTTCTCTTTTTCTAGCCACTATATTATCTGCGTGTGAAATGTTTGCACATGTATGAATATGCAAGCAGGCAACTGCACCTATGCCTCTTTAGGCTTCTTAACTTACTACTTTTTAGAATGTTATATACACCAGCTATTACAAAGCAAGCTTTTCAAAAATGTGTCAGCTAGAATTGTGTGTATAGATTATTTTGCAAATTAGAAGGAAAATGGAGAGAAAAGATAATGGTTCTTTTTTTAAAAAAAAAAAAAAAAAAAGTAAAATAGCCTTTTGTTTGTCACTTTAAGCAATGAGCAATTAGAGAAAAAGGATGTATGCTACCATAAGTACTTTTGTGAAAATATAGCCCTTTATCTTTTCTCCCTAACCAGCAATATTCTGTGAATTTAGATCAAATTATATGATCAAAACCACATTTTATCAAGGTCATGTTCAAGCAAAAAGAACAAAACAAAGCAAAATGTTTCATCAAGCTTCAACCTTGCAAGCTTCACAGAATTGGAAAAAAAAAAAAAAAAGCAAACCAAAACAACTTGTTTTTCTGGTAAAGCATCACTCTCTGTCTTTATTGATGAAGATAACAGGTTTTTTTCCCCAAATTATTTTAACTGAGAAGTCCTAAATGTACATTTTAACAAACACTCTAAATATCTAAGAGTTAGAAAACATGCGTGGACTCAGCCTATTTAGAAGCATACTAAGCTAGTGACTATCACTTTGCATCTAGCCAAGAAGAAAAAAACATAGTCAAAACTGTAATATTTCTCCTGTGTAACTCATTTGAATTAGTTAGGTAGGCCCTTACTGATGGAGGTTGGAGTGTGGTATTATCTCTGCTGTTTATAGTTTAGCACGAATATTCTTCTTCAGTGTTGAGGGACTGCACAGTGAAGAATTCTTGACCCTACACCTGCTTGATATCATCCTCATTGTGGGGAGCAGTTCTTACATAACAGGGGGCTTTTCTAGCTAGAATTCTTGGAAGTCATTAATCAGTTTAAATCTCAACTGCTGGGAAATGTGTTACTTCAGCTAACATTTGGACATGAGTCAGTTTATTTATTTAAAACACAGAAAAGATTTATTAACTCTGAACCTTCTCTTTGCTTTAGGGACAGAGTTCTGCCTCCAAAACAAAGGGAAATTCAGCTTCTGCTAATGAACAACTTATTTTCTTCAAAAAATTAGTGATAGACCTAAGAAAATTAGTGATGTATAAGACATTAATTTCTCTTCTCTACAACTATTAACTACCATAGGACTAGTTAAGTAGATAATGTAATTTAACTGTGTATGGCAAGAACAAGCATCTAGCCAGAGCATCTGCTGTAGTGAGGAAACCTAGCATTTACTACAGAATTGCAAGGTAAATATGTTTTGTGAAATAAACTAAAAAGAAAAACAAAAGCTCTTTCTTATAAATAAGGTACAGGAAGAGTTTTCCTTCTGGAAATAAATAATCTAGGACAGTTTTCTACCAATTTTATGTACTTTTAAGACACCTATCACAGTAATCCATAAACACGAATGTTCTTGTTTGCCTTTTATTCTCTCTGATTCTCTTTCCCTACACTCTCATCTTTTTCTGTGCTGACTTAAAGATAAATACTAGTGGTACACTGTTTCTTTCTTTTTGCTGACACTGCAAACCAGGATTCAAGAAACACAGAAGGGGAAGTTTGTTGCAACCATCATAAAAATATCAAAATGTGGTGATATAGTTGTTGGAGTACACTGTCCTGAAAGGGGTTTTTTTATTTGCTGCAAGTCTTACAAGGAATTTTGACCATATATTTATCTGATATTTTAATAAAAAACATCTGTCACAGTGTAGCAGCTTCTCAGAAGATAATGATGATAACGCTTTTCTAATTATTGGAGACGTATGCCTGTCCAGTTATAAGCAATATACCTGAAGAAGGTATCTGGATTGTGTGTATCAACCAAAGAAGTTGATAACAGATTCCAGAAATCAGTCAATCTAACTTTCTATACTTGCTTAAAAGATATTTTACTTTCCCTTGTAGCACACAACAGATAATCAGAGCTGATTGTAGTGAAAAGAGAATATTTGTCAATGTAAAGAAAGTGAAGGATTAAAACCAGAATTTGACATGTAATGCACTTAAGTAAACTAATGAACAATATATAGTGTTAATGAAAATTTTCTTCAGTATTCTGGATGTGAATCTACTGTAGCAATACTAAAATACAATGTGAAAGGAAAATATTGATTAAAACTGAATCATCAATTCATAATAAATAAATTTTGCACTGTTCCCAACAGCAGGGTACCTAAAAGCCATGCTTTGTTATGTTTTCTGGTTATGAAAAATTCTCTGTTTAACTGTTACTTAGTGAAAACTACTAAAAGTGAATACATTCTGTATTTGCACAAAATTTATGGTTTGTGTCCCTTATAATTGGTTAAATTCCATACTATCATTTAAGTTTTCTGAATGAAACTGTCAGAGGATGCATTTTCATGCAAAGATTTAAAATTAGTCAATTAGAATTTTTAACTGTAGGAAATGAACATAAAAGTTGTGATAGAAAAGAATATGAGTGAATTCCTTAAAAAATTACAGTCAGATCCTATGGTTAACACAAGAGTTTGTCTGTTAATGTCCCAGCCTATATGTGTGTGCATGTGCATGTGTGTGTCTGTGTGTGTGTGTGTGTGTATTCGGGGTGGGGGAAACATCAGAGAAAGAACTAAAAAGAGATAGCAAAAAGCTGCTGTAATTGGCTGAATTACATTGACATTTATTGTACCAGAAAATTACAGAAACATTAAAGCTATTAGCTGTCAGTCATTTCTGTGATTAGTTCTAAATTAAGGTTATAGAAAAACGATCTGTGTAGCTTATTTTTTTAAAGTGAGTTTCACAGAAGTGTTTAGAAAGTGCTGCCACAGAAAGTCTTTTATTTCTTCCCTCCAACAGTAAAGGGAGGCATTGAGGACTACAGTATTAGTCTAAACATCCCTGTAGGGAAGTGAAAAGGAAAGAGAACTTGAGGCTCAGAAATATGGAGCAATTCTGTGTGCAAACATATAATTTAAAAAGGCAATATTTTTTTTCCCTAAAACCTGAAATTTGGAAAGGTCAAACTTACTTTTACAACTTATTTTTCTTAAGAAATAAACAGTTTTACCATCATGCTAGGAAATGTTCTTTCTTTATTGTTTTCTTCCTTGAGAACCCTCTGCCCTGGAGATAATTTCTGTAATTCACTGAAAGAGCAGCTGGAAAAAGTAGAGAGAATGATGGAAATTCAAGCACCTATGAAGTTGGAGCCTGTGTGCTTGAAGCAAACTCCTTAAAGATCAGTTATTTAAGCTATCCCATAAACCTTGCTCTACTGACTACTGTTTCTCAAGGTGGTGACAACATATCCTGATGCTATCTTTCCTCATCTTAGGTAACTGTCTCCCACATTTTGACTTCTTTTTTTTTTTAAATGTATTACACAGTGATGTTAAAAGACATACCCACCATCACAAATATACCTGTTGTAGGTGAAAAGCCAATCAAGGTGTCTGAAAACTGATCCTCATTTAAACCCTACTATTAAGTTGAACTAAAAGGCTGCGATGTCATCCACATGATAACAGGAGAAAGAGAAATCTCTAATCCTAAGGCAAAAAATAATTTCAAAAGAAGTCTGACTGCTAATGCATGTTATTTAAACTGTGCAACTAATTATGCAATCTTTTCATGCCTTTTGATAATTGTTATACATACAAACCAAAGGATACTTGTTTAAAATTCTATATAAAAGTATATCGTTATGAGGTCTCTAGTATCTGACCATGACTCCAGCATAATGGAAAGTGATATGTTATGCATAGTCAGCTTGCAGAATATATGGGTCTATGCACAGTAAAAATCTATCACACTCTTCACATCAACACTCAATGCATAAGCCTGTTTATTGTTGTAGGCACAGTTTTTGATGCCTCCTTTCCCTTGCCTGCTTTTCCTGCCAAAGGACACATGGTGTTTGCTGTTCAGATATATTTGTCGCATTTTTCATCTTGCTGTCCTGTTGTTATTAGTGGCTAAGAGCTCAGATGGCTGTTCCCCAAGTTGTAATAAACTTTTTAAGCCTCCAGGTATTTTGAAGTTGTTCTTTCAGTCAATCTCACTTCTTCCATCCACAGTCCTCTGCCCATTAACCATTACACTTGGCATATGCCTTTTGCCATGATGAAACATATCTGTTCATTGTACCATGGACCTCATCTGATGCATTTAGATGCACAAGCTTCTTCATGCTGAAAGACTGCATAATGCACAGTTATTTCAGTGAGGTTTTGAACCCACACCTGCTAGGTTCAGCTTCAGCTAGCTCTTACTTTGGAAATGCAAAGAACCATGACTGCATGTTCATCCTTTCCATGCCACTTACAATCTGATAGATGTCAGCTGCCTCTTTTCAACACTGAAATCCTGATCTTAGTCTAGTTGTTCCTCATATATGGAAAATATGCTGTAGCTAGCCCTAATCATCTTCTTCACCTTTTCTGCTACTGTCACATACATTTTTGTTGAAGGATTTGAATTGCTCTCTGTAATGCAGGCACTACATGGATTTGAAATCAAGGAAGTTCAGATTCAATTTAAGGACAAACTTTTTCACTATGAAGACAGTCAAGCACTAGAGCAGGTTGCCCAGAGAGGCTGTGCATTCTCTGTCCTTATAGGTTTTCAAAACCTGTCTGGCTAAAACACTGAATAATCTGGTCTAATCTCACAGATGACTTTACTTTGAGCAGGAGGGTTGACTGAAGACGTCCTGAGGTCCCTTGCAATCTGAATTATCCTGTGATTCGTATACTATTTATTGAAGGGAATAATCCTTTTTCTCCAGTCCTAAAACATTATGAAAATTTTGTTTTCATTTCTTGGACACTACTGAATATCAGTAAAAATTTTGTTAAAACTTTCTAATATTAATGGAGATGTCTTATTCTTAAACTCAACAGCCAGCTCTAACCCCATTATTTGAAAAGTAAGGTTAAGATTGTTATTTCTAATGGGCATTAGTCATCAATTCATGTTCACCTATGTCAAAATTAATCTGATATTTTATTGACTAGTTTTTCAGTTTCATTAGGTCTTCCTATTTAATACTCAGAATAATTTAGTATCATCTGCAATGTCATTGCATCGCAATTCCTGCATTTTTCTGTATCATATAGATCCCAACACAGATTCTTGTAAAGTAGATTATCCAAACCGTTTGTTTAATGCCTACTAACCAGTTATGTATAAATGTAATAAACTTTGTCTTATATTTGCTTAGCTTCCTGAAAAGTCTGTGGTGAGAGATTGTATTTCTCCCTATATCCAATAATTCCAGTTGTATTATAGTTTAGTCCAATTTGCTAAACACAGGTGTCATATTTATCAATGATTTCCTGGAATCTGCCATAACCTCTTTTTTTTTTTTTAAACAAAACAAAACAAAATAAAACACTTGCCTTTTTCTGTTCCTCCTGGAGTAAAATGGATTTAATGAAGAGGCTAGGTTCTTCCATTGATATTTCATCTACTTCAAAGCTGAATCTCACTAGAATTCTTGGGTAAATAACACTGTGTTCCAAGAGATTTCTTACACTTACCTTGCTGCATAACATTAAACCAAGATAAATAGCATATTCTCCAGAGAAACTCTCACACCTCTTGTTAAAGAAGGGATCTGGAATGGAGAAGCTTTTATGAGGAATATATATTTTCTCTGAAACTTCATTTTATTCCTTGACCATATCTTAAGCTATTAACTTTTATCAAATTTTCTCTTCCATATATATTTGGAGAAGGATGCATTTTTTTGTCTCTTTTGCAAGACTGCCTCAAATTCTGTTCTATTCTAAGATCTTTGTATTCAGATCATAATTTTCTTCTTTTTCACAATTGGACAAGGTGTTACACTTTAACCGTTAACCTCCAATAACAACATTACCTTGAAATTTATTTTTCTCTTTCAAAATATTTTTAAAAGGTGGTCTACATTTACTTTGAGTCTCTACTGTGGCTTTTTAAAACAGTACTTGATAGATTTACGCTTTTGGTGACCCTTCTTCATTTCTTTCTCATTTTTATATAACTTCTGTTATTAGTCACTACTGTAGTGGATATATTGGTTTTGCTGTTTTCCAAGAATATTCAGTCAAAGTACGTTGTGAAGTGAAAATCTAAGTACTATTATGAAGTGACTCTCTAATAATACTATGGTCACCAAATTTGTCAATAATTACTTATCCTCCTACCCATGCATCGTCTTCAGTCATCCTTAGAATGTGCAGCGCTCTCTGTTGTGTTTTTCTGTGATTATCTGGTTGGACAGGAAAACAAAGATATTTTTAGAACCTAATAAAATAACTACTTTTCTAAAGTAACTTTGGTGTGTGAATAATTTTGAATAAGTGTGAGGAGTCTTCAGTTATACCATCTTAGAAACAATCCATTGATTCTATTTTTAAATTAATGTTCCCAGGGTGTGTGGCTGTGTGTGGGGGACTATATAAACAATGTTAACATTGTAGCAAAAGCCTTCCTTTAAAGAAAAAGCCCCATAACACTATAAAACAAGTTGAGAGAGAAGATTTCCAAATACTTCAAATTAAATGTGTTTTCCTAGTCCATAGAATTTATTGCAAGAGAACACATCAATTTCAAGCCTTAAGTATGATGTGGGAAAACAAAACAAAACAAAACAAGTGAGGAAAATTACTCAAGATTTACTATAGAAAACATTTCATTAGCTGAAGACATAAGGATACAACTTCTGTAGCTTCTATGTAGCACACTTGCTGTGAGCCATGCATGAATAAGAAATTGTGTAGTCAATTTCTTCACAAAAGAAGGAATAAGGATTTATCTTTAAAGTTTCCTTCTGACTCCAGAAAATCATGAGACTGTCAGAACTGTAATTTTGAGAAGTGCCTTCAAGGCATAAAGGTCTTCATTTCTTCTGAGGGGATGTGCTTAAGCTCTAGACAACCATGTCTTCAAATAGGCTCAGACTGGAGGTGCTCTACTGGAGTGATCACAGAATGTATAGGGAGGAAGAAGACCTGTGGAGACTGTCTAATCCAGCCTCCCTGCTCAAAGTGGTCAGATAGAGCAGGTTGTCCAGAATATTGTTCAGTCAGTTTGTATATCTCTAAAAAGGGTGATTCTACAACCTCTCTGTTCAAGCTAATCACCCTAACAGAACAAAGAGACAGACAGAAAGGTAGAGAGGTGGGAGAAAAAAAACAAAACAAAACAAAACACATGTTTAAGTGGAATTTTAAGTATTTTAATTTGTTCCTATTGTCTCTTGTCCATTCATTGATAAGAATCTGGATCTATCTTCTCCACTCCCTTGTCTATAAACATTGACACCATCCCCCTTGCTTTCTCTTCTCCAGGCTGAACAGGCTTAGTGTTTCTTCATATGCAATATGCTTCAGTCCCTTAATCTTCTTAGTGGCCCTTTGCTGGACTCTCTCCAGTAGCTCCATATCTCTATCCAAGTAGCTTCTTTGTGTCTGAGTATAAGGTCCAGCAGAGTATCTCCCTACATCAATTCCTTGATCACTTCTGTTAGGATTTTCACCAGTGAACTTTATAAACCCCTTGTATGGATTGGGCTCTGCTTCAGTGCCCTTCCAGCAGAATGGCTGAAGTACCATATGAGGACTAGGGCCTGCAAACATGAGGCTCCTTGTCTGAATGTGACAAAGCTCCATGTATTCCCTCTCTCTCCTCTGTTCACATAAAGGTCAACTCCCCTCCTCCCCTGATCTGTTCTTCCTGAAGAGACTGTGCCCCATTCACAGCAGCACTCCAACCATGTGATCTATACCACCACGTCTCTCTGAACTCAGTGAGATTGCAACCCTTGGTCTGCACACAAATCCAGGCACTTCAGAGAGACACCCAGTCATATTAATTTCCTGGAAAGAATGTAAGAGCTTTTTCCATAATGCTGTCCTGTAGTCACTTTCTGATTTATATGCATCCACTTGAGGTGATCCCACTTCAGCCCTGGACAAACGATGTATGTCTAAATCTTCTTGACCTCAAACAGAAAAGACAATTCATGAGTCTGTAAATGCAGAAGGTAAAAGAAAAAAGAATTTTGGAAAATCTCTGCAATATATATAAACATGACCAGAATGAAAGGAGGCATGCTCTCAGTGAAGCAAAACCACAAAGTTACTCAAATGTTTGAGAACGTGATTTTAACTCATTTTACTGTGATGGTTTATAGCTTCAGGTTATTGTTTTGCTTCAACCAACTAACAAAACAATTTATAGAATAAGTTACACACCCTAAATTATTCTTTTTTATTCTCTGCTTTTACTCTATTATCTCTCTATCTCTGCTATTATTCTCTACTTTTCCATGAGTTCATAGTATTTAATTAGCTATGAATACGTCCATTAGTTCACAGGATAATTCAGGTTGGGAGGGAACTCAGGAAGTTGCAGGAATTGTTTTTAAACATCATGTTCCTGGAAGGTAGGAAAGATATATTTTTACTATAAAGTTTGTCTCCATTCTCATTCTGAATTACTCCTATTCTTCCAGTGTTTCTACACAAAATTCTTCTACCTAAGCTTGGTACAATCAAACAAGGCTATGATATTTTATCCTGCAATAGTAGACAGTTATGTCACACATAAAGCTACCTTTAATTACTATCTAACAGTGGGAATTACAGCACATGATTACACAAAGTTAAATTAAAGCTAAAATAAATTTAGGGCATAGTTGCCTGATTATTGGACAAGCTCTATGACTGAAAAAAGACAGGCTAAAAAAATTTCCATCTAGGATAAGTGTTAAGGATGTTAGGAAAGCCACTGAAACCAGCAGACTTTGGGGCTCAGGGATGACTCCTTCCTGGCAGCTGGAGCCCAGCCTGGTACACCCTGAGGTGCAGAGGTCTCAATCTCCAGCAGTTAGATGAGGCTGCTACTTTCCCATTTGCAAGTTTATCCTGTATCAAGGCTGAGTGTGTACCCCAGAGAAGCGTATGCACAGAGGGCACTAATGCCAACAGCCACACAAACTGCTGTAGACAGGGCACTGCATTTAGCAGCACCCACATATAGTACTACCAGAGCTCACAAAGTGTGAGTACAAATGGCCAAGACCTGTTCTCTATCTCTGGCTGATCAGGATTGAAGTTCACTGGTGCAAACACACTTCCCCACACTATCTAGATTCACAAGCACACTCATGCTCACACAGATCCCTTAAATATCAGCATGGGCCCTCAGCCAATCTAACATCCATGCCCAGACCCTGGGCTCACTTGAGCAGTATGCAGGTCTTCTCCTTGCCAGATAGTACAGTCTGAAATTCACTAGTGTATTGCACATACACATGCACAGGATAAAGTTCACTGTGGAAAAATAAACACACCTAGATCTTTCCAGTTGCTGTCATTTCACATACACACCCTGGCCTTTTCTGTTGCTGACACAGACTAAGGGTGCTGTGAACTGCAACACCTTCTCAAATTGCTGACATACACACCTTTCTTCCATGTGGGTTCCTCTAGTTGCTGACACAGGGACCTACAACCCTGTGACCCATGGCTTTTTCTCTAGTTGTTGGCACTTAGACATGGCAGCACACACCCTGAGTTCCACTAATTGTTGGCATCTGGACCTATGAGCCCTGAGGCTTATGGTCTTTCCCCATGTGATCACCCTCCCAAACCTCTATTGCATGTCCATCACTCTGCTTGCTGATGCCTAGACCTAAGAGCCCTGTGACCCACAGTCTCTTCTCCATTTGCTGGTACTTAAACCTTTCAATACATGCATATGCACATACCATTGCTCACTAGTTGTAGACACTTAAACTTATAAACTCTACAGTCTGTTGTCCCTCTTACACACATACCTCTCTTTCATACTCATCTTGCTAGCAGCTGACACACAGACCTATGGGCCCAATGGTGCATGCTGCCTCCAGCTGTTGGCACCAAGACCCACAGAGCTTGTGAACCACAACTCTTTCTCCAGTTGCCAGCACTTAGACCTTGAAACATTCACACACAGAAAAGAGAGAGAGGTTGCACATAAAAAGTGAAAAAAACCCAAAATATTTAGTAAGAAGATAGGATAGATTGCAATGATCAGGCATAGGGATCAGTTAGGCAAATTACTGACTAACATTCTTCATGCATGACAGGTCCGTTTAATTTATCCTCCTTTCCATTTTCCTACAGTTACTCCCTGACTTACCCATTTTTCCCTTTTGGCCTTTTCCCTAAACATCCTATAAGTTTTGCACCAGCTTCGAGGCCCTTCCTCAAGTACCTCATAATACTCATATTAATTTTGATTCACACTGCTTATCATTTATAAAGTTCAAGCTGACCTTCTTCAAGGCTAGGCTATGCCTGAGTGGTTTTGTTAATTGCCTATCCATCAGTGTCTGAAGAGTTCAGGTCTTCATTATTGTCTCTGTCATCATCTGCTTGTTAGGTTTGTATATCTGCGTGTTTAATCTATCACTTTTCTTTTTACTTGTTATTTCATTTATGCTGAGAAGACCTTAAGCAGAGAAGCTAATGAAGCAGATGCTCTCATATTCCAAATACTTTACCACAATTTCAGACAAGTCCAGAGGCCCTAAACTGCCAGACCTGTGGGCTCTTAATAATAATGCAAAACCATGTTTGGCAGGCTACAATAGTGTTGTGGTTTGAACTCAGCCCGTAGCCAATCGCCACGTGGCCAGTTGTTTACTTACCCCCCCGCCCTGCCCTGGTGAAGTAGGGGAGGACAAAAGAAGAAATTCATAGGTTGGATAAAAAGATTTAGTAATAGTAACAAAAACAACAGTAACAATAGTAGGTACAAAACGGGTAAAAATGCAGCAGTGGCTTACTGAGCGCAGCGACAGGTACACAGTCTGCCCCCCTCCAGCAGCGATCCAACCGCACCAGAAAATCCCACCACGGCAACCCGGAAACCGAAATGGGTGTGAGAGAGTACGCATCCGCTTATATACTGAGCATGACGTCATATGATATGGAATACTCCAATGACCGATCCGGACCCGGCCCTCTAGCTGTGCTCCCTCTCAGCCCAAGGAAAGTTAACCTATCCTGGCCGAAACCAGGACAAATAGCATACCATCAGGGAGCTGCAGAGGTAAGGCTACTTCTTAACATCAAGCAAGCCCAGAGCCAAGGGTGACCTCAGCACGGCCAGTGTCCTCACTGATGGGTCACAGTCCTGCTGCATCTGACAGCCCAAGCACAACAAGAAATGAGACAAGACCAGGATCTTTCCAGGAGGTCAGGAGCAAAAGAAGACAGGACAAGAGCCAGGAGTGGAGATAAGGCTGCAACGTGGGTGGAAAGTCCACCCAGGAGACCAAATCTGAGACAAGGTGCAACATAGGTCCAAGGGACACATCTGCTTGAAACATAGGACCAAGATGCATCCAAGAGGCAGGTCCAGAGTCAGGACTGTGCACAAGCACTATAGCCTAACTCAGGGCAAGACGGAGTAACCAGGCCTGACCTTAAATGATCCCCTGGGCTCATTTATGTGGGTGCGGGTCCCAAGTTAAGATTGTCATAATCACTAAGGTCTGTTAGTGCCCTCAGGGCTCTGATACATTCTGTCTGAAATCCCACCAGATCACTTATTCATAGTGAACACATGAATACATGAAATAATCTGATGGATCGGCATTTAAATTAACCTTTTTTACTAGATGAGGCAGTAATCCAGCTTTAAAAACTAAAGGTAGCTATTATTCACTTACTAAACTATTCATGGTGGCAAAAATACTTAAACATATTAGTACTCTAAGCCAAGAAAAATCAGAAAATAATACTTTTATAAATAATGTTCGATATGTTGTACCACAAACATCAAGTCCGTAACTATAAATAGTAGTGTAGTGAAAATGCAATGTACAGAACTTCATATCCTATTAATAATGCAGTAGCTTTCTTACCAATATGTCAAGAAGAATCACAAATCAAACCCTCTCTAAAAATGTTATGAGATAAGAAATTGTGGAATTAAAAGTATGTGCTCTATACTACAATGTTTATTCACTTCCATCTTTTTACACTCAGTCATAGCTCTGTCCTTTATGGAGCAGTCTGGGATGGGAAGGTGTTCACACTTGACTATAAAGAGTGTAGGGCATTTCTCAGATGGAATACATAATAAATGTATGTATTATAGATGGTTGTGACCACCTATAGCAATATTAATCCATGGGCAGATGACTCAAATCACATTAAGATGTCCAAAAGCAGCATTTCTACTAACAGCATTAAGTGAATGGAAAAAAGTAATGAAAAATGTTTCTGTTCTGAAAAGCACTATTTATGTAGTTGCTGTAGTTCATCTGTAGCCTCTACCAGTCACCTAGCAACATCTCTGCTGGAAACTCAATGTGGCTGTAACAGTCTGCTCATGTATATCTGCAAATGAAAGTGAGGAACTGCCTTTTTCTCCATTTTTTTCTTCAGTGTATGACTGGCAAAGAAGGTATATTTTTTCTGATAATCACCTATTATTAAGTTCTGCTGACCAAAATTAAAAGATATTTTGGTATGTAGAGTTTCAACTAGAATTACACCCTAAAATGAACTTATTCTTACACAAAGAAGTGACATAAGTGAAGCAAAGCTGAGATAAAAACCCAAAACCCCAGACCCAAACATTTATAAAAAAGTGAAGTTTTCCAAGGTATCCTTATTTCTAAGGATCATTATGAATTTATGTATTCATTTAATTAATTACCTGGGACATTGTTGCTCAAGTCTCATAAAGTGTATTATAGTATTTGTAAGGAAAATTGTAAAAGTAAGTTTGGTTACAAGATCATAAAAACCTGAAAACTTAAGATATTGTAAGGGTATATACTTCTGTTTTTTTCCCATAACTTTATTGAAAACTGCTTTCACAAAAAGGAAATGAAAATAAGATTTTTTTTTTTCCATCAGAGCAGTTTTATCATTGAGAGCTCAAAACTATGCTCCAGGAATCAAATCTATTACCATTTTTATATTGATATGATCTTATGAATAAATTAACTTACATGAAATTTTCAAAACTTCCTTTAATAAAAAAGATTATGTCATTTTTGAAAGAGGTAAAGATTAATCCAAATCTTTAATGTTACACATCACCTAATTCTTTCCTGAATGGACTTGAATTCTTCAGAGTACAGTTGGTTTTAAAATCAATCCGTAATTAACGGAATTCTACTTTATTAAACAGATCATGGCATTTACCAGACACCAATGAAAAATGATTCAGAAAAGCAAAATATTATTATTATGATGGTAGTAATAAAACAGAGATCACTCTCTAAGTCTTCTGTCTGTTCTAATAAAGAACAAAAACATGCTTCTCAAAAACTTCATCCAAATTCCTAGGACTTCAGTGGCTACTGGAATTTTATTTTGGAATTATTTTTATTTTATTGTATTAGTATACTAGCAGATATTTTAGCTTTCTATTGTTTTACTGCAAATAAATTAATTTGCTCATAGCAAATTAAAATCCTCATTTCTGATCTAGGAGACAAAAATCTGAAAATAAATAAGTTGTGAAAAATTTTGCAAACAATTTTTAACCAGTTATGCTAAACTTGAAGTTTTCTCTAAACTTTCCTCTTTTCACAATGGAATTAAAAATGCAACCAGAAGTTATAGAAGAAAGTGTCTTACTGTTAGTGCAAGGTACTGAAATTGGAGAGTTTATTATATTTTTTACAACAATTTCATTCAATTAAGGTCTGTAGAAAATTCTTAGCTTGGAAGTTGTTTGCTCTCTGTTCAGAAACCATCTGACACTAACTGGAATCTACAACATTGATTCACTTTAATCCATCGCACTTTTAGTGTCAGATTCTGAAAAGATGTGTCTTCAGTTTGGCTTTGAAAAGACTTGATCACTGATTTAGGCTCATAGAACAAAAATTTTCCATATGCATTTTTCATGTGTGCTTATTTCAGGTGCTTACAGCATAAATGGATTTGAAATTCTAAGATATATCTCTGCTCATACAACTGGCAGGATGCAACCAAATTTTTCAACAAAAATTTTGCACACAGAAATAAAAACCAAATGAAAATTTCTTTGTAAATAAGATACAAAATTCTCAAATAATATCAATAGATTTTCTGCTTCAAATATCTGTAAGCATCAGTTATTGCACACAGTGTTGTCAGGTTTTCCAGTTTTCAATTAGCTTTACAATACAAATTTTAATTAAATACATCATATTGTTTTATGTTTTCATTCCTATTGCATTGTTTGTGCAACACATTATCATGGGCAGGATGGAACAAGGATTTAATATCTTTGTGCTAAGAAAACTCTAAAAAGTAAAACATTCTCTTCATCTTTGGAGGTTTCAGTTATAAGAGGGAAATGCCAGTTTACATGGGAAAATCTCAGATAATGTCAAAAAAATGCTGAGAAAAATCTACGATGACATTAAGTGGGTTTGAATATCTTCTTAATTCTTATAACAAGAAAGTCCTGTCAATTTTGTTACTTAAAATTTATGGAGTCAATCCCACAGAATATATAGATTGGAGCCACAAAATCCTTAGTTACAAACTAAGGGAAAAATCACTCCTGTGGCTCCTAAAGAAACTCTTTGTTGTGAGCAATATGTTGAACACATATGATTAAGGTCTGCTGCTTTCACCATCTGCAGCTACACAGTTTGTAGCAGGTATCACTGCATCTGGAAGAAAGGTAACTGAAAGGGGAGAAGAAATGAACAAAAAAGAAATATCCTGAAATGCAAAGTTGCTGTTACTCCCAGATATCATAATGATCATTGCTCAGCTGTTGCTGGTTAAGGTAGAATTCTTCCCCTCAGATTAAGACATCATCACATCATCCCTTCCTTCATTGCTGAGATTATTTTCAAAGAAGGATAAATTGATTGTCTGATTGGTTTATTTTTTGTCCACACCCTGTCAGTAAAAGAAATGATCAATAAATAATATTAAAAATGCTTAGCAGGTTGTAGTGATGTTGAATATGGACATAATCAGATTCTACTTGCTTGTGGATAGTCTAGTTAAATCTATGTGCTTTAGAAAAAGGGAATGCTTCAGATAACATACATACAGAACACATAGAACATATATGCACATACATATGTACACATAGTATATATAGATATGTGTATATAAATACAAAGACAGAGAGAGTTTAAAAGTAGAAATTCCAGAAAAATATTCCAGGAGCAGACTGCTGATTAACAATATTCTGTATATTTGTAAAACTTTTGGCATGCCTATTTAGTGTGAACATTAAGAGTGAATCAAATATTAGTACACCCACCAATCTCTCAGGTGCAACAGTACACAAAAATACATACACATACATGCATTCATTAGCAAGGAAAAGTAATTGATATTGCTAAGAAATAAAGGTATTTCTCAAATTTTTAAAATGAGATATTTTAAAATGTTTTTCTTCATGTTTAAACTATTAATCTTAAAAATCTCATCAGAGAATAAAATACAGATGAATAAACTCAAAACCTATTCAGGGCTGACTAGTGCAAATATTAAAATATTAATGCACTCTTAAAAAAAATATGTATATTTGCAGTGAGATCCAAATATTTTTTTAAGGTGCCTGGGCCACTTTCCCTTTCTAAAGCATTAATATTAAAAAAGATGAATAAATCATCTGTAGATGGTTTAAGTCTGTAATACATTAGGAACATATGGTGTATGTTAATACAATGTTAATACGATTCCTACATTACTAGGGACAGATTCATATATATTTAGCAAGTGTAAAGAACTAGTAAGCATCTCATAGATTAGACAGAAGTATATCTGCTGACGGCCTGAATTTGCAGGAGTTGCAGCCTCTGTATAGAACTGTATAGATGCACTAATGTCACTGAACCGTGTTTACTGTGATAGAATACAGAGAACAGAAAGAAAGGTACAGTTGGGCAATTTACTTGAAAATAGTGGAATCTTTGTAGCATTCAACATACCACAGATTCCATTTTACATTTACCAGAAGTATGTTATGACATTTCTACTACCTCACTATTTTTATTGTTCAGCTTTTGTGTGCTTACAACACCATGATTTATTATCTGCTACTAGTTGTTCTGCAAAGTAATTCTCATCCATTTAATTTCCTTCATTAGCTCTTCCCCTTGTTTCTCTCCTTCACCCTTAATCTCTCTCACTAACCTTTCCTTTTAATTTTCTTTTCCTCTTTAAACATTTTATCCAAAATGTGTCCTCTACAGTTTTAAGAGCAAAATCCCCAGGCATTCACCTTTCCATTCTTCAATAAAACTCCACTTGCAAAGAGTGTAACTATCTCAGCATGTTATTAGTCAGTGTTGAGAAAAAGAAATGCTGCAGTGCTAAATGGAGTCATTAAAATGCCTAGTGACAACAATGAGTGCTTGAGGAAGCTGGAGTTTGTTATTTGCTAGTCTAATAGCTATGTTAGGGCCATCTTTCTTTTGTGGAAAAGACAAAAGGAAAATATTCAGTATTCGCCTATTTTCATTCTCCACTATTTCACTGCTTGTGCCCTGATTTTATTCTCCTTCTTCAGCTTCATACCCACTGCCGGAAAACTGTGAAGTCTGGTTCACATTCCTTTTAAGTCAATGGGAGTTTTAACATTAGCTTGAATGAGCTATGTGTATCAGGCTCTTGGAGAAGGAAGTGGTTCTCCACCGAGTAAAGTGCTCTTTGTCTCAATGAGCGTTGAGTGCATCAAGCCTATGTCTGCTTGCCCAGTGCCCTGTTACAAACACATATCGTAGGTGGAACTAAATAAGGTAGTTCAGGTACCAACAGAAGAATAAATGTGTTAGCCCAGCACTCAATGGAGGCTTAATTGACCCTGATGAGAAGCAGGATATTTTATCTTGAGGCACATATGGTGCTTGTTCAGCTGCACTGCTTCCAGCAATTTAGTTAGCTCTTTCAGAGCTGTGTCCTGTATTATGGTACCCCACAGCACCATTCAGATACTTGCTAGTCACGAAATTAACGACACTCTTATTGGACTCCAAGTGGTGTGTCAATAGTTTTCTACTGAAAATTATGGTTTTTATTTCAGTTTTGGTTTTTAAAGGAATGGTGGTTCATGTGTAAACATCATATGTAGTGGATTACTCTTTTGGGGCAGTTTAAAATCTAAGAAACAACTCAATGGACACATGAGCCTTGTGCTTGTTTCTTCCCAGTGATATGAAGTTTAGAAGGATTACAGGAATTTCAGATTAAGCTTCATTCCCAAATCTTCAAATAATTCCCTCAAAGTTGTTTATAAATCAGAAGCATCAATCAGGTACATGAAATAGGGAAGGTGTATGTAGGGGAAGAAGATGGAATTAAAAAAAAAAAAAAAAAGTTGAATATTTTTCTAACATAAACCTCCCATATATATACTGAAACCAACATGGAGTATATGTTTGTGCAAGCCTAAGAATTAAAATAAAGGTCAAAATTCAGGTTACCAAATGTCCAAATTGCTAGTTTTGACCTCATGTCTGCATCTTTCACTGGACGCTCATTTTAACCTTCCTGTCACACCATTTAGTACAATTTGCACTATACTAACTGACAGAATAAATTACGCAATATAACCTTAAGGAAGGAATTGTTAAGAGACTTGGTATGTCCTGTCATTAAACATCTGCTATTAGGAGTGCTACCACAGATTCAGCTAGAATCTCCATACTGGACAAAAAGAAGTGACTGATAATAGTTCCATCTGTCATGAAATTAGGAGAAAATTTGCTACATTAGCAGAATCACATGAATAGCATAAATATATTTATTTGTTTGTCTCAAACCTTAGAGAGTAAATAGGACTGTAGATGTAACTTCCTTTGATGAATGATGATCATCAAAGTTAAATTATTGATCTTATGCTTATTGGATTTTAACCTCGGAATGTATGTACAGCACCATTTTAAAGATTAAACGTCATCTCTTCTGGCTTGTGTTCTGTAGTATGTAACTGAAGGGGTTTTTTTGAATAATGACTGTTCTTTCTGCTGAGTTATGCAGGTTTTCTGTGCTAGTTTTACTAAAATTATACTTTCTTTTTTTAGGGAAAGGGCATGCAGAACACTGACAAACTTATACTTTGCACTTCTTAAAAATGGTGATGCATAAGTGTTAAATTGGTTTAGATCTCATATAACTGTCAATCCCTCTCAATCGCCTTTTCTATCCATAGATCAAAAACTCTAAAACTCAGAAGAGAAAACACAAGGTCTATGTCACTCAAGAATCAAATCACACAGTTTTTGGCATGGTTTTTTTTCAGCAGTGTAAGATTTTTTAGTACACAGGAATTTTTTTTTAAAAAATAATTTTAAGCATACTCGGTGTTGACAGTCACAAACACTTGAGCTGAAATTCATCTACCCTAACTTCAGGCATCTACAGTTAGATGTGCATAAGTCAGAGTTGCTCATCTTAGACATCTTTTGCCGGTCAGATGAACTGCCCCCCTTTAAGGTGCTTATTCATCTGCATTGACTATAAAACATAGAGATAAATTTTACTGCTGCAGTCAGTGATCAGTCCTGAGCATGATCCATATAAAGTAGCCATTGACAAATCTATTTTCCTGGATATCTCCTGTCTGTGGAGGTCACCTCAGCTCTTTATGTTGCATACAGAAAGAATACCAGTAACATCTTCGAAAATGAGACAAAGCTGGCCCCTTTTGAGTAAGGACTTTAAATTGCATGTATAAGTCAATAAAAATACAAAGTATAAGTAATTTCATTTGGATTTACTGCCTTTTTGGTCTATACTTGGTCTTTCATTGACCTGTTTTCTTATTCAGTAGTTTTCATTGTGGATAATTACGTAAGATGTAGTCTTGGAAGTTTCTTAAAGCTATCTTACTGTATTGTATTTTAAAACAAAATTTTTAAAAATATAAAAAAAATCCAGTACTGGACTTCCTATTTGTATTTTTTTCTTTCACAGCCTGTTCCATCTGCTCTTATGAAAATAAAAAATATTGACAAATGAGGCATACTCATGATTTGCATGTGCCTATCAAAACTATGATGGTCAGTCATCACACGGTCTCATTCCCTGAGTATGTTAAGAAACCTCTGAAGGGTAGGCTTAGCCTGAAGCAAAAGGAATCAGTTGTTATTACTGTAAATAGAAGTTCCCTCCCTCCTTGTTTTCCTTCACCTATATCCTCTGTGCTGCATAATCCAAGGAAAAAAAAATCATTCCTATTTTCAAAATCCCAAATTACAAACACTAAACCTGACATTTTCAAAAACTACCTCTGTATTGTGCAGAATATTTTACATATATGTAAAATATTTTCAAACATACATCCTTAATGCATGGGAACAAAACAATAGAAGTAAAAAAAGGAACGCACAAAACCCAACAAACATCTGTTACTCTTACTTTCTGTTAAAATAAATTAATACAGCAAGACATGCATATTGTAAAAGAAAAAAAAAAATCCAAAAGAAAATGAGTAAAGCAACACTAAAGGAATTTTTCAGGTGATATTGCAAAGCATGGAATCTAAGAATGGCTGAGGTTACGGGGACCTCTGGAGGTCATATGGTGGAACCAACCTCTGCTCAAGCAGGGTCATCTAAAGCCGGTTGCCCAGAACCACGTCCAGGTGGCTTTTGAATATCTCCAAGGATGGAGATTCCACAGCCTCTCTGGGCAACCTGTTCCAGTGCTTGGTCACCCTCACACCTCACAGTAAAAATTGCCTTTTGTCGTCTCACTGGAGATCACTGGAAAGAGCCTGACCCTGTTTTCTTTACACCTTCCCTTCAAGTATTTATATACATTAATAAGACACCCCCCCTCGAGTCTTTTCTTCTCTACGCTGAACAACCTCAGCTTTCTCAGCCTGTCTTCACATGAGAGGTGATCTATTTCTTTAATCATCTTTGTGGCCCTTCTCTGGACTCTCTTGTACTGCCTGTCTTGTACTGATGAGCCCAGAAATGGACACAGTACTCCAGGTATGGCTTCACCAGTGAGTAAAGGGGAA
Source organism: Strix uralensis (assembly GCF_047716275.1). NCBI lineage: Eukaryota > Metazoa > Chordata > Aves > Strigiformes > Strigidae > Strix > Strix uralensis. Next base: position 94,810,033 of record NC_133973.1, on the reverse strand, counting down.
GGATCACCTGTTGCTGGTGATACTTCTGGTAAGCATGAGATTCAGCAAATCACCTCTCCTCATTGGTTTTTCTATCACTTGGAGAAGGAAGTAATGAAAGGACTCCAGGAATGCCCCGTATTGCTTATGTCCTGATGTGTTGTCCCTCAGCAGATATCAGGGTGGTGGAAGTGCCCTCTGAGGACCAGAGTCTGTGAATATGAGGCTCCTCCTATCTGTCTGTAGAGGGCCTGATCCACTTGTTCTTCCTGGTCAGGTGGCCTGTAGCAGACTCCTACTATAATGCCACCTTTGCTTGTCTTCTCTTTAATCCTGGCTGATAAGCTCTTAGTTGGCACCTCATCCACCCCCAGGCAGATCTACATGCACTCCATCTACTCTCTCACAGAAAGAGCAACTGCCTCTCCTTGTCTTCCCAACCTGTCCTTCCTGTAGAGCCTTCATACCACCATTGCAGCACACAGTTGTGGGAAACAGCCCACCACATTTCCATGATCCCAAGAATATTGCAGCCCTGCAGTTGCACACAGATCTCTAACTCATCATGTTTATATCCCATACTGCGTACATTAGTGTGAGTTGATCTTAGCTTGTAAGAAAAACAGGAGCCAATTCAGTATTAACATATTTAATAAGAATTGCTTGACATCAGCAACTTATGATAAGCAAAAATAAGTTTATATTGCCTCTTCAGAAAACAAACAAACAACACCCCTTCTCCAAATCTGTGTTGGGATCTAACCAATGAATCTCTATGATGTAGTAATGATGATCTATGGAAAACAGAATAACTGCCACTGAATTGAGGTGGCGTGGATGAAATGCATTCAGGTTTTTGAAGGATTTATGTATCAAATTCCATGAACAAGCTTAGCTGTCACATGGATTACTGTGCAGAGCTCTTCCAGATGGTGGCAAATTTTATTAGATATGTACATATACCTAGCAAACAAAAAACCAAAATTTTGACATGTTTTTCTATTGTTTTTTTAAGTCTGGCAATGCAGCTTAGCTTTGTTCCCTTCATTGCTAGATAGGAAATATTCAATTTTGCTTTTAACAAAGCAGTGTAACCTTCCCAGAAGCAAATTCCAAATGAATGCATTTCAATTATATTGAAATTCAATATATATTCAATTATATATTTCTTATATTCCTACTGGCCAATTTACTCCAAACAGGAATTTTGTGTGTCTGTGTTTCTGTCTCCTCTTGTCGTAAACTCTACTGTATGACAATGCAACACGCATTAGACTGGAAATCAATTCTCTTCTCCAGTCCTTCAGCAGGATGAACTAATGTTTGGATATGTCCTTTCAATTATGTCAAGATAGCAATTTTACTAATTCCAGGGTTATTTAATAAACACTCAAACAATTGACATTTCACAGTAACAGATTGTAGTAACAAACAAGTAGTGGCAAATTTCATAAACATCCATTTTTGTTTTGTGGGGTTTTTTAATGTTCCATTTAATACTAGAAACTTTGGAGTGCATTTATTGGAACTATAGAGTTCACATTAATAAACATAGAATCTAATTTGCTCAAATTTATGATCTAGTTCTAAATAAATTGCAGACATGCCCTATAAAGAAAAACAGAATTTGAATATACTAATGCCAAATCCAGACATACTAAAGAGTGCATCTACAGATTAAAATGTAATCAGCACTAAGTGTAAGATTTTTTCTAATTTTTTTTACTATATCTTCCAACACTTTGATAGTAGTAAATGTATTTTTATCTTGTCATAAGTCACAGTTTAGCACTTAGATTGGTCATCACTGCATAAAAAAGTAGATTAAACTGTAAAATCTCACCATATAATTGGCAAGATTTCCACAAAGATGCTGTATTAAGGAAATAATAAAAGAAAATAACTGAGTTGCACATAAAGGATATGTGCTTCAAGTGTAAAAGAGATGGCATGCATCATCTGTTGTCATCCTCGGAAAGTTACAGCACACATTTATTTGCCTGGAGACTTATGACATTGACCAAACAGTCTAGAAAGACTAGAGAGGTTTTGTTGAGAGCATCAGTCAATTTTTGACCACCAGCAGTGGATATTCATACATATAAGGATGTTTTAACACCAAATACCACCGACTTTGAAAGCATGAAGAAGCTCATCCACTCAGGAACACAATTGTAAATGATGAGATAAAGACCCCGAATACAGAAAATGTATTTAAATTATTTACATTTATACACAGGTGATATTATTTTCATGATGGAGCATTTTCATTTAAATGAAAAACACTGATCCACTGTTTAATTTGCAGCTGCTTACAAAAATTGTACTGAAAATATGGAATTTTCATACAGAAGTTTGAATTCTGAGATACAACTAGCAGAAGGTGACCTCTCTATATATTGGTAGTAGTTCAAGCCCATAACTGCATGAACACTGTTGAGTTTCAGAAGAATCACAGCCATCACTAGTCATTCTGAGCAGGGTACACTCTATGAAATCTAATTGAGGTGTTTAATTTGCATCTAAATTTTAGGCACTTAGTAAATCCTCCTAAAGTAAATGATTGCATAGTCAGTTGAGTGGGGCCTTGAGGCAGTCTAGAAGAAAATTTTGTTTATATAAATTTACAGAATCACAGAATCATTCAGGTTGGAAAAGACCCTTGGGATCATTGAGTCCAACCATCAGCCCTACTCTACAAAGTTCTCCCCTACACCATATCCCCCAACATCTCATCTAAACAACCCTTAAACACATCCAGGGATGGTGACTCCACCACCTCCCTGGGCAGCCTATTCCACTGTCTGACCACTCTTTCTGTGAAAATTTTTTTCCTCATGTCCAGTCTGAACCTCCCCTGTTTCAGTTTAAAGCCATTCCCTCTTGTTCTGTCACTAATTACCTGTGAGAAGAGACGAGCATCAACCTCTCATTTAAATATGTATTGATTGATACTAGTGAGTATTGACAATAACAAAGCTGAATTTTGGAAGGAAATTAAGTCTCAAGTTTGTGATGTACGTGTTGTCTGAGGATTGGAAAGAAATCTCACAGTAGGGTAAAAGAATACTTATGTGCATTTGTCCCAGGTTAAATAGTAACTTAAAATTTACATTAAAGACTTGAGTTACAGAAAAGTTGGATGACATCAATTCACAGTCAGTGTCAAAGTTAATCTATTATCTTAGCGCTTCAGTACAGTGAATTTTTAATTTTCATTTAATTCATGAAGATAAAAACAACAGCTCAAATTCTACCATTTCTGTTCGGCTTAATTAAAAAAGCAAACAAAAAACAGTACAAATGTTGTTTTACACATACCTCATATTTTTGGTGATGCTGTTTCTTCTACTGTTTTCAGTAGCTTGTTATAAACAAATAATTTGGACAGATCAACAGTGTTTGAACAAGAAGTTACTGGTTTACTGGAATATTTATTTGAAATAGTAAACTACTAAAAAAATGATTAATGTAACTGCAACTCTACATAAAGGAATATTTTTTTTAAATTCTTTTTAATTAACAGAATAATTTCTCCAGAACTAGGGTCAAATTGGTGATAAAACCTAAAGACTTTCTTCTGTTTTTTCTACTCATGATCAAAAGCTTTTTTATTTTCCTCTTATTATTACCATTACTAGTAGTATTGAAGTTTCAAACAGTTCATCTACCCTGTCCATATTTCTACTACTATGAAAGAAACTATTTGAGGATGACTCATAACTTTTATTTAGATTAACTAAACTAGTAAAAAATCACAGACAATGACCAAGTACTTTCCAAGATTATAAAGTAATCTTACATAAAATTTCTAGCTTACTTTTAATGATCACTCAATTTAAATACTAGGCTTAAACCTTTTAGATTATTTTTTTAAATTTTAACATTCACATATAAACTACAAAGAATTTTAAACACCTACTTTATAATTATTTTGCAATTTGTTTACAAATTAATTGGCAGTTTCTTATTGTATACTTTGTGTATAACCTTTCTATAACCTTTTCCACTAACACTTCAGTTTGATGCACATTTTTTGACAAGTGAGATATAACGATGGGTTGTGAAGTGAAAACTTCTACAAGGTTTCTCAGAATGAACACAAATAGACCCTTTTTAACTGCTGTGGCTTCATTTTCTCTGTTATTATTTCACCATGGTTGCATACCTTGACCTCCCACTTACAGACTCCAGTTGAAAATTTTTGTTGCTCAAAAATCCAACAGAATAACAGAATGAAGCCCACCTTATATAGATCATTACAAAAATTTCAGATGTTTAGCTTTGGATTAGTCAGAGGAGAAACTTAGTCTGTCTAAAACCATCCTGTCTTTTAGGGGGGTTGTGCATTTTTTTTAAAATAAATACAGGTAACCATTTTTTAAAACCTACACAGTGAGAACTACTGCATCTAAATTAGTACCTTCTCCTTTTTATTGATTGTAAAAAGCATTTAGATGCTTCCAAAGGATTGATCCAGCCACTCATGATTATACCTGTCTCTCTTTCACAAAGATGAACACCAAGAAAAGTGTAATGATGAGTAGAATGTAGACCCATAGCATAAAAGGGCAAATTTATCCAGGAAATCAGGATTGCAATGAACGTATCATGAATATTCTCACCTAAATTTCTCTACCTTCTTATTCTCACAACTTCCCCCCATGAGTTACAATTCAGTTCAGAAAAATTCCTTTACTTTTTTCTTTTGCATTTTTTTTCTTCTTCTTTACTGAAACATTTCTTCTTAATATATTCTAACAAACTGCTGAACAGTGTTCCATTTTAAATAGTTAAGATACCCTTTTTGACATAAACTTATGCTCTAGTGTCTCTCATTAGTCATCTCATTCATCTGGACCTTATTCTAGTAATTTGTAGTACATTTCCATTCTGTTAGAAGCCCTGATATTTTTCCCTTATATACCTACAACCTTTCAGCAAATTTAGATGTATTGACTTTCCAGTCCATGGAGCAATTATTTCCAACCATATACAATAACTCCTCCTTTTTCCATTGTTGCATCATCCTGAGCAACAAAAAAAAAAAAAAAAAAAAAAAAAAATTACTATTCCAGTAATGTAAGCTGTATCACCAAATCTGTTATTTCATTTCAGTCATAATCAACTAATATCACCTTCAGCTCTTCCTGTTCATTCAGTATATTTCCTGGAAAAACACAGACATCCAATGTATTTTAGAAATCTGCCTGTTATCTTCTTTTCTCTGTTTTAAACAACTTATTATGAATATTCTTACACTTCAAAAGTTCAGGTGGCTTCAGAGTTTGTTGTAGCTTATGATTGTCTGAGGGTTGTTGTTAATTTCCTAATTTTATTTTTTTTTTAAAGATTCACTATTCTGAAGTGGGATCTATTCTTGTTCACATTATAAGAAAACCAAAGTGTTTCAGACAGAAAGAGGAAAAGCTCTCAATATTAGCCAGCTAGGTTAATATTGCATGACTCACATCTGGTCTTCTCTGAGAATAACCCTCAACTGGGTAGTTTAAACACAGCTCAAGTTCCATATTTATTAATCTTTAGTCCTAGATTTGTATAAGAACATTTGATTCATTCAAGATGATTTTTGGGGGTGTCCCCTCACACTTAGTGTGTCCTAGAAACCAGGATAATCAATTTTCTGGACAACAGCTTTAACAACGGGACTATTGTAGAAAAAATATGCATCATCAGCACTGCTCTCAATATTTTTTGCATTTTTGATCACATACAGTTTTGTATGGAGTTTGCTGGGATTCAGTTCTGTTCCCTTAACCTTGTTCACAAAAGAGTAGTAAGGGAGAAAACCATTCTTTTTCCTAGAACAGTCTCTTCTCAACACTCCTGGGTACCTGAAATTAAATAGTTAGGGAAATTCAAGACTAAATCTGAACAGGGGAGTGAGTGGAAATGTATTTAGGCCCCTGGAAAGTTAGTGTTAAATTCTTTCATGAGCTTTGTGAATTCTGAGTACTTAAGTCCCAATTTATGTAGAATGCAGACAGACTGATTACTGCTGTTAAATCACCAAGCGCCAGAGAATATTCCCAGCCACAGGAACTCATCTGTGTTTACTAAAAAATTGTTGGAATGGTCCCTGGCATAGCCTTGGCTCATGGCAGCTATCGATGTCTGGGCTTGGTTTGGAAACTGGCCATTTGCATTTCCTTTTCCCAATAGGTAATTTATTTGGTCATGCAGCCTTTGAAGGTAAAAGATTTTAAGAGTTTGAAAGTGGTTTGTTCCATGCCAGCTGGCCTCCACATAGAGAACAGACCTTGACATATTTAGTCTGCTAATACAGACATGTACCTACTGCATGCAGTGTTTTCTTTTAAAACTTAGAAGGAGAAAAGAGGAGCTTTCAAAGCAGTTCTACATAGAAGCTGCTAACAGTGTCCACCCAAAGAATTTTAAAATATGGAAATTAAAAGTTGTTCAATTTATTTTTAATGAATAATGATTCTTTTACTGTTGTTCTTGGTTTGTGTGTTATTTTCCATCAAAAGAGAGTGGCTGGGACAGAAGAAAACATCTAGAGAAATTGTTTCTTCCTTGACAAACAAGTAGGCATGCACCAGGACAGATGTTCCAGAGTCTGGAGGGTGGCAACTATGCAAAAGACAATGATTAGAAAGTGTGAAAAGGCCTCAGTAACAGCAGGGAGTCTGGAATAGCAGCAGAGCACAGAGGCTGAAAGAGAGTAACAGGGAAAAGACAAAGTCCAACTATCATGGGGATGGAAAGAGAAGGTAATGAGGGACTAGAGTTTTCTCTTGGTAGAGTTTTGCACAGGCTAGGAACAACAGAGTATAGCGAAGCCTGAAAGTATGACACACTTTGCAAGGACACAATAGGCAGAAAAATTTATAAATTATTCAGGTTTTTGGGTTTGGGTTTTTTTTTTTTTTTCCCAGTCTAGCCTTCTCAAGCTTTCTCTGTTTAAAAATATCTTGCTTTTTTTAGTATGTATGGTCATAAAATCTGCTTTCCTTTTTATTACTGTGTTTTGTTTTTTAATTTAAATGCCTTTTGGTCTTTTTGAGAAAGGCATTGTGAAAGGACTAGTCAGATCGACCCAAAACTCTGGCTTATTGGGTCTTTTTATTTATTGATTTATAGATAGGTGTAAAGTGGGACTCTGAAGGAGTTCAGGGCAGTGATCTAATCTGCGACTTACCCAAAAATAAGATCAGCTATATCTAACCATTTCTGAAAGATATTTTTCTAAATTACTGTTAAAAAGTATAATCAGTACAGATCTCACAAGTTCCCTGAAACTGTAAATTAACTGCCTTTATTACTAAAACACTTTTTTCATAAGTGTCTCTCAGTGCAGTTTAACTCTGTCACCTCTCAGTCTATTTAAAGAAGACAGAAAAGGTACCTTTTCATTTTTCACTTTACCCTTGGGTTTTTTGTTTGTTTGAAGGGTTTTTTTCCCTAACATTAGCCTTCCCATATCTATTAAGCAACCTTGTTTTTTTCTTCAGAAGAATAGAATAGAATAGAATAGAATAGAATAGAATAGAATAGAATAGAATAGAATAGAATAGAATAGAATAGAATAGAATAGAATAGAATAGAATAGAATAGAATAGAATAGAATAGAATATTTTAGTTGGATGGGACCTACAATGATCATCTAGTCCAACTGTCTGACCACTTCAGCACTGACCAAATGGCAAAGTATGTTATTAAAGGCATTGTCCGAATGCCTCTTAAACACTGATGTGCTTACAAAAGTCATGTTTGTTAGATGTTTATGATCATTGCTCTTATTCTTTTTGAAAGTTTTTTCAGTTGTTCCACAGGCCAGAAATGAACATAGTATACTAGCACCAATTTATAAATTTTGTCTTTTCACACAAGTGCACACATACATATACATATGCATATGCATATATATATCTGTGATAACTTATACAAATTCTCCCTACAATTTTAGAAATGTAAAGTTATTTTGGGTTTTTTGTTTATTTGTTTGTTTGGTGGTTGGGGGGTTTTGGGGGGTTAAGGTTTTTTTTGGTTTAGATAATGGTGGTGCTGTGATTGATCAAATTATTCCAGAGGCTGAACTTTTAGGAAAACAACAGATATTCAAGACTCATGATAAAATTGAGAGAATAGACAATGTTCCGTATACAAAATCAGTCCCATATCAGTAAGACAAATGCATATTAAAGGTATATTAGCACAATACCTAGTTTTAAGAAACTTGCAGTATTTTCTCTATGATGAAATTAGAAGAGTCTGAAAATGTCATCAGTAAGAGGCCTTAGAGATACAATAAAATAATACTTTTGTACTAAAGAATCCTCCTTCAAATGTTCATGACATCCCCACAGTCCTATGACACCAGCCCATATACCACCAAAACCAGTAAACTCATCAAGTCCAGTTGACTTGTGGACTTCTATTCCACTTCTGTAAGTGACTCATCACTTCTATTCTAACATATTTCTAGGTAAACACTAGTACTAGTGCACACTTTCCAAAGGAAGATAATTTCAAGAGTTGAAGGCATAATGCTGGAATAAAGCTTAAAGTACCAGAATAAACAAGAAACAAGTTTCTGAAACTGAATTGTTGTATTCTTCAATGAAATTTTAACTCCTCTAATCCTTTGCAATCTATTTACAGACTTAATAAAGCAAGCTAAAACAATGAGTCATGGAGTGCAATATTAAATTCAATACTGGTTTATGTTGATCAATATTATAATTTATTTAATGCAGTTAAACTTCTTTTGTGATTTTTGTCTACTGCACAATGCTCCTTTAAGTTGACTTGTTATTCATTTAATTATTGCAGGGGGATAAACATTCAAATTAAATTAAATCCAAATCCTTTGACACATGGTGGACATTTAGGAGCTGCTAATGTGAAACACTAAATTGAACTGAATCTAAACAAGAGTTTTAGAAACTCTCCCCAAATGATTGCTTTACCTAATCCTTCTGCTGTTATTTTCACTTCTCCTTCCCCAGAAGAATCTTTCAAGGGAAAAACTTCCAAGGTAGCTAGTATTCTTTTTTTTTGTGCCTGTGAAAGTGGGCACAACCTTACCCATCAGCAGAATCTCCCAATATGTTGGGGTTTTTTTTTCTGCATTGTTATTACCCATATTGCTATTCTTCTTTAGGATCAGTTTTCATAATTAAGCTAGTCATATTTCAAACAAAATGCATTATATTGTGCCATAATAATTAACTCTAGAAGACCTAAATTAATACCTAATTTATATTTGATCTATTTGGCACATTTATGTCCTTTCTACAAGCAGAAGAATCAAACAAATCTCTTTATTCAACAAGTTAATCACATGCAGACCTGCTTTCTCACATTTGCTATTTAAAATATTTGGTGTTTATAACATCTCTATATCATCAGTAGTTTTGTATCTATTAAGAATTCTCGTAGTATTATTGGAAGCCTGAATGTTTGTTGGCCTTTTTCTCTGAATCTCTACATCAGGGCTCAAAAGAAAATTTGACAAATCTGTCTTGCATTGTTGTGAAGAACAGCAAGATATCAAGACCTAGCTGAGTAGTGATAACTCAGAACCTAAAAATCAAAAAGAAGAAAAAAAATCTTAAAATTTATTTTAAGAAAATCATTTGACTTTGAGGGGCAATACATTGTTTTTGAATGCTTTGAGATAACTATTAAATATCTGGCTGCAAGGAGGAGTACCTTTCTACAACAGACATTTTTGCAGGCACGTAGATCCCTTAACCAACAGTTAATCTTCACACACTTAATAGGTGAGCAAGATTAAGAGGAAAGATACAGTTTATTTCAGTTTTTAAGATGATATGAGATATGAAAGAATTAGAAAGTAAAAGGGGGGATTAAATAAAAGAGTTCATTTTTAAAGATATCTTGGAACAGTTTCTAATAATTTAAAGTAACAATTTTCAGCTGCAGACTGTTTATGTGATAGAAAGGTGAAGTACCATATTGTTTATCAATGTTACATTTATTCCAATTTTTTAAGTAGCAACTCACAGTAACTATTCATCAACTAGTATCATCATTAAAGTGATTTCACTACATGATTTTCAATATTCATGGGAAGAAAAAAACCACCACAAACTTATATGGTGTATACAGTATATACACATATCACACAAACTGCTGTTTTCTAAGTAAGCAGTGCTAAATCTCTATGGTTTCTATCTGCCAGAATAGTGCTTTATTTAGACACATAACTGGGTTTTTTTTTTAAATAAAGGAGATAGATAGGTATGCAATTTTCTATGGCTCCTGTATGCCTCATCAATATGGTTTTGACTGAAGCAAACCTAGCAGTCAGAACTGGAATACTGTGACTTCCTTTTCTGTTTCTGAACCATAAACTCAGAAGTATCTGAGCTGCATATTAACTGTCTATACATTTTACCTTACATACCATGTTTATTTTAAAAGTTTGTCTTGAACATTTTCGTCACAAGTTGTCAAAAGTGTGTTAACTGAATTACTCTATCACTTCAGAAAAACATTGAAAATGCAAAATTAAGCTCTTCAATAGCTCCTTGGTCACCAAGGCCAGCTCTTAAATGTATATTTGCAAGAAGTTTGTATTTCCATCAGTTGGTGATTTTATCTCCTTATTAGATGAGTAGTTTTTTCTGGGGTTTTTTCCCTTTAATTTAAAGATATGCTGCCAAAAGTCTGTCAAGACAAATTTAAAGAGTACCCTGTCATGCTTTGTAAAATTTTATAGCTCCAATTAAGAAAACATATAGCTTTCACAGGGTGTTGACTGTGTTCATGTAAAAGCGAACAGGGAACAATTCTTTTCTACGTTACCTGTAATGGTCAGACAGTTAGAAAGATTTGATTATTCCTTTCCTCAATAATTCTCTCATTAACAAGAATATGTAAAAGGTGCACAGTTTATCTTCTCATTTTAAAAAGAAGAAAAACATGCTAAAGCCAGGCTAAAATTTGTGCTATGCAAAAGTAAAGATTAAGAAAAGCATTTTTATTTCCAATATCAATATTCATGAAAGTTTTATATAGTCTACCTAAAGGCTAATCATGGTAGACTATAAGATTGTTCTTCAACTTTTTTTTTCCCTCTCCTTATATAAACATTATAGAAAATATTTTAGCATTCTTTCAATCAAGAAAATGGAAGTATCAGAGTAAAGACATACATAGCAAATGTTGACAGAATGATTAAGATATCCTAACCCAACAGGCAGCAAAAGTAGAACACAGGACCCATCAGGATTGCTTCCCTCCCCTCATCTGCCCTTTGATTCTAGCTCTTGTGATTAAGGTGTCCTTGTCACAGAGGTCAGTTTAATTCTATCACATCCAAATAGTCTAGGTAAAGTATGTTGCACATGTGCAGATTGCAGGCTCATTTGTCACATTATTGCTTGCTGTCACTTTTGAAGGTAGGTGTCTGTTTGAAGAATGTGTAGTGGCTGGAGGATCAGGGGATTTTCACGAAGCTTGGAAAGAACCTCTTCAGGCACAAGGTGTGGGATTCTACTCCTACCTGTGTGCACAGAAAGCACACAGGGTTCAGCTCATGGAAAGTGATGTTGTGATGCCTATACCTAGCTCCTTCCCCCCCCCCCCCCCCCCGTAGTAATAGTTTATCAATACTCTCAACAAATTAAACATAAAACTTATAAAACTTTGATTTATCATTCTGTTGGTTAATTTTTCTTTCTCACTAGCATAATCATGATATGCTGAAACATACTATTTAATTTTTTGATCACTCTGATAACTTTATTTTTAAGGTATTTAGGTTTCTTATGGTTAGGAATTCTTACCTTCAGGAATGTAAAGAAGTGGTGCAAAGGAAAATATTGATTTAATCACATATAAGCTCTTTCATAACTGTACTAAAGACATGTAAATGTATACAAGAAGATGGGAAGTAGTGATTGCATATTGAAATGAGAATTAGATATTTTAAATCTGACCTGGAGATAAAAGTTTGGCTTTGTTTCTTAAGGTTATTTTTGTTTGTTTGTTTGTTTGTTTGTTTTAAATGGGACAAAAGACAATTATCTTTACATTAGGAAAGTTCCTGTGAAATGAAATTCCTATGCTTCAAAACATACATTCTACTTACCAGCCTGTTATGTGAAACATGGGAAGAGGGATAGCAACTACACACATTCTTAAACAGATCCAATAGCTCAGACACAACGGACTGTCCAATATTTCAATTTTTAGGTGAAACAAAATGACTCAGGAGAATCTACTGGCGTGTAAATGCATCACTATAGTCCTTGCACTACTTGGAGTTGCCTGAAAAAAATCCAACTATTCATGTTCTATTTCCAAAAAGAGGAGTTTCATTATAAAGACTGTAAGGCAGGCAGATGTGTTATATTCATCATTTAGAATGAGAAAATGAGAGACAGAAAGACTGAGCAGTCACCGCCCTCAGCAAACTGAAGAAACTGATTGCATGTTGTGACCCCCTTCTATTCAAGCCAAAGAATGAGAAATCACCCTCATTATATTTTTTATACATATATATATACACATATGATCTATTTCATATAAACAACCTGAGAGTCCTTCCCTTTCAGATAAGAGTAGCCAACATTAGTCTTGGATACTAAATTGATCTCTTTCAGGTATTCAGATTTCATATAACTACATAACTCATGTAAGTAACAGGTATATTGACTGCTCCAACACCTTTGAGTAGCAAGGGAATCTGAAGATTTTACTGAACAGACCTGAGAACAGAATATTGCAAAATGTAATCTGGGAATGGTTCTGGATCTGCAGTACCGTCACAATTAATTTTCAACTTGTCTACAAAACATTCATCTTTATCATTCTATTAGTCTGTGTATTGTGTAAAGTCCACAGTGTTCACTACTGATCTCCCTGAAATTTTGTGTGTTGATAGACATCCATAGGCGAACAAATTTGGGAAAACAGATTATAGCAGTAGAGGCTATGTAACACAAGGAAAGAAATATGGGGGGAAAAAACCCCAAACCAACAAAAAAAAAAAAAAAATCCAACAACCTTTGTTCCTACAGTGGAACCTTTAAAACCTGAAGTACATTATTTCAGAAATATATTTTAGAGAAAGTTCTTTAGCCTGCTCTCCTGAGATCCACCACTTAGTGGTGTCATGGATTACAAGTCATTCATGTGTAGGCCAATACTTAGATGGTGTGTGCATCTCTTCTGTACATTCACGAGTACATTAATAACATCAGGTCTACAAGGAAACAGTCTAATGAGGTGAGAAAAAAAGCAGTATCTGCTATACACTTTTACTGGGTTTAACTTGTACTGTAGTGGGTTTGGGTTGCTGGGGACTACAGAGTCCCCTGTGTGGAGGAGAACTTCAGCTGCCTTGAGCTGGTCATAGCCAAGTCTAGGTGACTTCAACACCACTGTGAATGCCCCATTGCTCCCCAATACTGCAACCAGACAGGGAAGCCCTTGAGATCCCAGTTCACATGTATTTAGGAAAGAGAGGCAGCTGTGGGGGAGGAGAACAATGGGTGAATTGGGACAAAATAAGTGTAAACTGCAGTAAAAGAAGGGAAGGTGAGACTATGAAGGGAAGAGGAGAGATGTGTTTCTTGTGTTAAGCCTGGAGAAGAATATATTTACTTAAATGCGGGATTTTTTAAATTATGTTTTTTTTTCCTAATACCTGAATCAGTCATCAGAATTTGGTGGTACATGGAAGTAAATTCAATTAAGTAAAATCTCCTGAGTTGAGACTCCTTTGTCCACAATGCCACTATGCTCTAACACTATTATGATGTAACGATTTTAATAAGAAAAAAAATGAAGGCTTATCCTGCAACTCAAGAAATCTGGTTTAAAATCTATGAGAGTAATTTAAATATTTTCTATTCACTACTTAAATATCTATAAAAAGGAAATAAAAATTCTTCTCTCAGGAGTCACTACTTAAAAAAAACCCATTTATTGTCCACAGTTCTGGTAACAGTTCTGGTTTTAGGTTATTCAGTGCAGTTATTTGTGATGCAGAATATCACTGTAATTCCATTGTCCTATCTGAGTTCAGGCATTTCTCTTTAGAGCACTGTTTAAATAAACTATATGTTGAGTTATATAAATTTTTTTCAATTGCTTGCCTGTTAGAGCAATGACCTAACTTTTGGTTTAGATTATGGGGGTAAAATCTTTTCAGCAAACATTTCTTCATCAAGCTAAGACGATTGTCTATCTGTACACTTGCCTTTGGCCATACTGGTTGCCATGCTAATACTTTACAGACACGGTCTCTGCATTTAAATCTCAGAAGTTCTATCCCACACAGTAAATTTTTGTCACATTAAAATGATACATATTTTTCTACATAAAACATCCCTGATTAAAAATTAAGTCCTTTTCAATTACAGCCATAGATTGTAGCAGTAAAATGTAACATGAAGGAAAATGCAATTAAAACTGTAGTGAACATTTATGTAAATCAAAAGTTGGTAGTGAAGCAAATATAATGAGCTAGTCAAACCGTGACTAAATCAGATTTGTTAAAGTTCTTGTAGACATATATTTTCACAGAAACCAGACAAGAAAGTTGTTTCTTTTAATTCCCTTTTTAGACCAAACACTGGGATCACTTCTGAATTATTGTGGTCAATCTGAGTTGCATGAACATAAATCTTATTTGTGCCACTTCAGTCTCCAAGAATTACAGCCAGATGGCCTTTATACCTGCATGACCTTAGTAGTACAGTCACTCAACCATCAAATCAATTATCTCTAGGCTGGGACAAAGATCATCTATATTTAAAACCTAAGGAATTAACCACAAAATCATTCTTGAGATGTTAACACCTGCTTTAATTTGTACCTCTCACGTGTTGTGATGCATAAGAAAATGTCAGAGTTGTCAGAGAAAATCTAGCCTTTGAACAATCCAAGAGTTTTTTAAACTTCAAACACTAAAGATAATTTTTATACCTATCTCCTGTGATACTATCCTTACATCTGCACATGGATTAGATTTTCATATACAGTGTATTCATAGGCAATATGTTTTCTGTCTTTTTCAAATACTACATCCAAAACAGATTTCTGCTGCATGACTTTTTAAAATTTTTTTCTTGTGCTAGGCAAGTCAATCTAAAAGTTTATATGAATTCTCTTTTAATATTAAAAAATTGAATGCATGATGTGGTACTACCAACTCAGTGCTACAAATGTCCCAAAGAGAGTGAAAAATCAATAGTGATGGAACAGTACATCTTAAAGGTGATGTTCATAATAATAATTAATGTTGTAAAAGGATCATGCATTTTAGATGGTGTCAATAAACAAAGATTTTGACAGACTAAATTCAGTACAACTGACAATCTCCGTTCCAGACTTCAGATACAATTAAAATCACAAATGTTGGCTCACAGTTTTGTAGAGATTATTGTCAAATTTGAGGTGTTACTTTAAAATACTGATCGATATTCAGAATAATTTTATGTAAATATATCTTCTCAGAAAAGGGAAGAGGAAATACCATGGTAAATGTAGGCTAATAGAAATAAGAAATCTTTCAAACTGGTGTTGAAAGAATGAATAGAATTAGGAAGGGAAAGGAAAAGGGAGACTAAATGTATGATTAATTCCTTACAGTTAGGGCATTCTACACTAATCAGATATATTTTCTAGATAATTGTGATTGTTTGTTTAGAGAAGGAAACTGAAATAAGATCACATTTGGCATCTGTAATCTATTTTTCTGTAAAGAATTCTCAGATAGCTATGTTTCTCTTTGATGTCATGCAATATACAAAGATAACTAAAAAAATGGGGATAAATTAAGACACTTGAAATTAGAAAAAGGTTTCTAACTACCAAAGTCCAGCTCTAGGACAGCATTGCAGCTGAAGTCATGGACTAAAACCCCAAGAATTTCAAGATTAAATAATCATGAAAGAATTCAGTAATTCAGAAAGTTTGTTCTTATCCTATATTCCTGTCTTTTATTTCTAATATTCTTACAAGTTCTTCCAAAACCAATCCATAAAAAATGCAAATTTACAGATTTGCAAAAGAAATCATTCAGAAGTAAATATAAATTTACATTGTATTTTTTCTGTAGGTGTGTATGAATCGAGAACAGTCACTGATGTCTATTCTCACAATATGCATATTCTTAGTGCAAACACCGATGACGGTATTCACCCACCAAAAACAGATACTGACTCCTAAACTAGTCATCCTAAATTCCCTTTAGAGCAAATTGAAAGGACTAGGCACTTTCTAAAGAGTAATGTATCTTATTCTAAAGTAGACATAAAATAGGTCAGACGAATCATACCAAAAAAGTGCTTATTTCTCCACATTAGCTATCATATGAATCCGGGACAACCAGCTCAGATGTAGATAATTTCAGTATTGCTGTCTATATCCAGATGAGATTAGTCACCAGACTGCTTACTTTGGATACAGAGAAACTATCCGCATAGCCAGGGATCGGGTTTGGAAGGCCAAAGCCCTGATAGAATTAAATCTAGCCAGAGACATCAAGAGCAACCAAAAAATCTTCTACAGCTATGTCAGTGATAAAAGGAAGACTAGGGAAAATGTATGCCCTCTGTGGAAGGAAACTGGAGACCTTGTTACCTGGGAAATGGAGAAGGGGAGGTACTTGATGAATTTTTGTCTCACACTCCACCGACAAGGGTTCCAGTCACACCATTGAGGACACAGAAGGTAAAGGTGGGGACTTGGAGAATGAAGAACCACCCATTGTAGGAGAAGATCAGGTTCAAGACCATCTAAGGAACCGGAAGGTGCACAAGTCCATGGGACCTGAGCAGATGCATCAGTGGGTCCTGAGGGAACCAGTGGATGAAGTGGCTAAGCCACTATCCATCATACTTGAGAAACTGTGGCAGTCTGGTGAAGTTCCTGCTGACTGGAAAAGGGGAAATGTAACCCCCTATTTTTAAAAAAGGGAAATAAAGAAGACCCAGGGAACTACAGACCGGTTAGTCTCACCTCTGTGCCCAGCAAGATCATGGAGTTTATCCTCCTGGAAACTCTGCTAAGACACATGTAAAACAAGGACGTAATTGGTGACAGCCAACATGGCTTCACTAAGGGCAAATCGTGCCTGACAAATTTGGTAGCCTTCTAGGATGGGGTTAGCAGTGTTGGTGGATAAGGCAAGAGCAACTGATGTCATCTACCTGGACTTGTGCAAAGCATTTAATGTTGTCCCACACGACATCCTTGTCTCTAAATTGGAGTGACATGGATTTGGTAGATGGACCACACAGTGGGTAAGCAATTGGCTGGATGGCCGCACTCAAAGAGCTGAGATCAATGGCTTGATGTCCAAGTGGAGACCAATGATGGGTGGCATTCCTCAGGGGTCAGTACTGGGACCAGCACTGTTTAACATCTTTGCTGGCGACATGGACAGTGGGACTGAGTGCACCCTCAGCAAGTTTGCTGATTACACCAAGCTGTGTGGTGGAGTTGACACACTGGAGGGAAGGGATGTCATCCAGAGGGACCTTGACAGGCTTGAGAGGTGGGCAAGCGCAAACCTCATGAAGTTCAACAAGGGCAAATGCAAGGTCCTGCACATGGGTCAGGGCAACCCCATGCACAAATACAGGTTGGGCAAAGAGTGGATTTGAGAGCAGCCCTGCAGAGAAGAACTTGGGAGTGGTAGTGGATGGAAAACTGAGTCAGAAATGTGTGCTCACAGCCCAGAAAGCCAACCATGTGCTGGCCTGCATCAAAAGAAATGTGACCAGCAGGTTGATGGGAGGTGATTCTCCTCCTCTACTCCCTTCTTGTGAGATCCAATCTGAAGTACTGTATCCAGCTACAGTATAAGAAGGACATATAGACCTGCTTGATTGGGTCGAGAGGAGGGCCACAAAGATGATCGGGGGCTGGAGCACCTCCCTTATGAGGACAGGCTGAGAGAGTTGGGGTTGTTGAACCTGGAGAAGAGAAGGTTCTGGAGAGACCTTAGAGAAACCTTCCAGTAATTAAAGGGGATCTATATGAAAGGTGGGGAGGGACTCTCACAGGGAGTGTAGTGATAGGATGAGGGTGTCATGTCCTCCTCAGATGAGGAAGTGACTTAGATTCGCAAATCCCCAATGGAACGAACAACAGTGAGACAAGTCTCAAAGTCCAAACATTTATTAACTACCCACAATGTACTAATTGGACACATGATAATTGGCTAAGTATATAATAAGTTGTGGCAAGCAACAGAGTATGCCTTGAATTTCTTAATGGTAGTGAAAGAAAAAGGGGAAAAAGGAAAGGAGGGAGATAGAGGAAATAAGGGAATAGAGATCATTGGTCTGGGTTTCTGTGTTGATCCTGCCAGCGAGAGTTCCAGGAGGTATGCATCTTCTTCACTTCACTGCACTCTCTGGGTCCTCCTGCCGCTCTTTCCCCCCCACCCCCACCCCCCCTTCCCCCCCCCCTGCCCCCCCCCCCTCAACTTATACCCACTTTCTTTGGGTCCGTCCCCTATGTCGACCCACATACCTACATATCCCATGTACAGGGGTGTTTCAGGGGATGATGTAATTAGCATGATCTTGTTAGTCTTCATTAGCATATTGAGGGGTGTTAACTTTAATAAGCATTTCGTGAATAATGAAGAAAAGGTCATTCACCAGACAAATGGCCCTTGAAATTTAACCAGGTGCACCAGAGCAGAGCTGTCCTGCCTCCACAGGGCTCCCTCCTCTAGATGCATCTTGTGTTATTCGGGCAGCCTTATCAGCTTCGACCTCCACACCATTCACCCTGTGACCATAGTTTTGTCTTGAGAGTGTTTGAGGCATTCCTTAGCTCAGAGGGCATCAACTTTTATCTCTTTCTCAGGCTGTTGTTCTCAGTCCGTGTTTCTTGCAAGCATGGTTTTTCATCTCTCACAGAAGGTAAACTGAAAGAGGGTAGATTTAGATTAGATGTAAAGAATATCTTCACTGTGAGGATGATGAGACACTGAAACAGGTTGCCCAGAGAGGTTGTGGATGCCCCCTCCCTGGAAGTGTTCAAGGCCAGGTTGGATGGGGCTTTGACCAACCTGATCTAGTTGAAGTCCATAGCAGGGGAATTGGAACTAGTTTCCTTCCAGCTGAAACCATCCTGATTCTATGATTCTTTTTTTTATCAGTTTAGTAAGATGAATGTTTAAGATTTTCTACCATCACCAAAAATTGGTATCACTGGAATTAATAAAGTTTATAAAGTACAAAATTATACAAACTCAAGAAATTTATTTCATCAGCAGCACAGTCATGAACCATGTTCAGTGTTTGGAACACTGGCTGTTAAATATAAAACTGTAATCATGATTTGTAGAAATAAAGGAGCCTGCTTTTGAAAAAACTTTGAAAGAGAATCTACTTCCATAACCTACTGCAGCTTTAACATTTATGTTAGAAAATGAATCATCAGCAAGATCCAAGATCGAGTAGGTTAAAAGCAAACTCTCAGAGGATTAAATCACCAAATTCTTTTTTTGTTTTTATTTATAGTTAAACATACTGATAGCAAGACACAATCTTTTTCTTGATTGTGGGATGTAATAGTTACAGAGAATCAAGATACATCCTTGAACCTATCTACCATTTGCCGGTTATTCAGAGAAATTAACAGAGACAGACTGAAGTGAAAAACCCTCCAGCATTCTTAACTTCACGCTTCATAACCAATGTTGATATCTTCATCAAACTCTGTTCCTTGAGTAGTCCAGAATGTCATAATTGAATTATACAATAATAATAACAGATTACAAGGAAAGAATATACATTTGTTCAGTGTGCCTACATGATGGACATTTTGGGGTACTTTGTTATCATCTCCCCCTGCAGTGATTATTTTTAATTTCTAGCTCCTGCAAACAGGAATCAGTTTGACTATTCCACATCATTTCAGCTGTCAGTACAGAGCACTTCACTAAATAAATATTCTGGATCTACTTTTTCCTGAAGCAAATTCTTAAGATAAAAGGACTCTAACTTGACTTCCTTGACTATATGTCTTCAGGGTGTTCATGTCAGTATCTTGTTATTACCTACTGTCTTCAATCTTGTTCAGTTACCAGTCAGCATAACCATTTACTTATCATGCAAACAAAGTTAAGGTTATGTTTAAAACAATAGCTTCCATTTGTTTCCAGCTCCAATCATTAAAAATACAACATTCTGGTCAATTGAGAGAGTAGCTGCCAGTTTTGTTCAAAAATATAATTTAGCAAGTGTAGTAAATAAGAAATTAAACTGTAATTTAATAAAAGGATTTTAGATTGACTTGCACAGTACTTTTGCTTGGCTGTTGCATATAAAAGATAAAAATAATGTATGCAAACTAGATGAAGTTTAAATTAAAGATGTCTAGCAGAGAATGGCTAAAGCCAATTTTATTTTATTGTTTGTAAGTGGATAAATAATTCTCCACTAGTCATGAAAACAGCAGAAATATGTCACAAGGTTCATTTGAGCTTTTGATTCACTTCTCATCCTCACTCAGAAGCTACTGGGGAAATAGTTGCTAAATCACAAAAATATATCAGGCTACTGTCAGTTCAAGGTGAATTTTTTATGTTTACTTGGATCAGATTAAAGCAAAATGACATAAAACATACAGTTTATGTGTAGAGATATTTATTTTAACAGAAATTTGTCAGAAATATTTATTTTGGTTTCAATTTTGTTTTGAACTGTAGCCCCAGAAACTAATCTGGCAGAAAAAAGTATATGAATAGAAGACAAAGATTTTTTTTTTTCCAATAAATTAACACTCCTTTATTTAATGTTTACTTAATGAATAGAGGTTGGACAAATATGTCATAAAAATGCATCAAATAGGGCATTTATTCTATTATTTACAAGATTACTACCCCTTGCCTTCCTCACATTTTCTACATTTTAATTTATATACACTATTAAGCTATTGACAATTGTGGATGTTACAGCAATAACACAGCTTTTAACTTTTATTTCATACCTTCATACTTTCCATATCACTCCCTCATCTCCCTTTAAAAATGTACAAGGTCATTATATATCTTTTTCCTTAACTTCCTTAGTATTTTTCCTTAATGCTAAGCATAAGGTTGTTTAAAAAACTTGCACATATATTCACAGGCGCCCAGATGAATAGATATGCAGTGGCAGTACAATGCACTCTGCTTATTAAACTATTTGTTACTTTTTCAGTAAGATGTATGTATCAGTTGTATCCACTTGTAGCCTTTGTAAATTGTAAGATTTTTGGGAATAAGGCCGATAGTTTAAATATGCACAAAACCTGATAAAATAAGCATCAAGTCTTTGATGCAAATAGAAACTTCTAAAATGCTCTCTGGAAACTCCCAAATGTTTGAGGATTTTATCATTCATAGCAGTATTGCTGCTTCCATTTTTACAAGGAAAGATGAGAGTAAGAGAGATAAAGGAACACATTGTGAACCCCCAGGAGTAGCTACTTGCCTGAGGAATGGTATTAAAGCCCTCTGAGAATCTGTTTTGTATGTTCATCAGCAAGGACTACGTAGTATTAGCTACTGTGTACTGCTCAGGGTCGTAAAGGAAATCTGTGACAGACTTGGGATAGTACATACATCTCTGAAGATCCTATTCAGGTTGTTTAATTCTAAAGTAATTATTTTCATTAAAGTCATCAGTTTCCACAGTTATAATGAAAAGCAGCACACAGAATTAACTAATCTGTCTATCTACATCATATCAGTAAGATAAAATGCCCACATTAATCTTAAATATGAATAAAATATATAAAAAAGAATAATAATCTTGATACATTCTGGTCTCAGTAACTGTTTTGCTCTGCTTTACTTCTCATTAATGCAGGAGATTGCTTCTTTAGTACATTGGGTCTTGTAAAATATTGGTACTGGATTTGGTCAGAAGCAAATGACTCATCTTGGTTACTGTTATTATTGTTGTTGCTGTTTATATTTATGTTATCTCAATAACTTGTGAGTAGATGAATGTGGAACTGATATTTAAATAGACAATTCCTTATGGGTGCAGCTGAATAAGTTCTGGAATGCTCTAGGGTGGCTGTGTTTACAGGGTTTTCAGCATGACCTCGTGACCTAACGACAAGCACAATGTCATCTTTGTTCCCTGATAGTGACATAACACTGAGTGTTGCTATTCAGCTTTCCTTTCAGCAACTGATCCTCTCAAATGTATTACTTGACAGGTACCCTTCAAAATCCTGTTCTTTTTTAAGTTTCACAGGTCTGTATCTAGAACACCTCTAATCAAACTTTAAAATCTGCTGATGTAAGAGTTATCCAACCCCTAGACAGTGGCTATATCTGCACTGTCAATTTTCATGTTTTCACATCACTACCAGGTACATTTTTTTGTTGACCACATTGCATAAATTCTAGTTTAATTTGAAGTTCTCTTTTGGGATACACCATATCATTGACTTCAAAAGAAAGTCTGGCTTCTATTCAGGTGAAATTCACTTCTAACAGGCAACTGACTTAAATTTCTCATGTTTTCCTAGCTTATAGAAGTAACATATATCCTCAGTTTCATGATGCAATGAACACTATGTGGTAACACTGTGGGCTACAGCACAGCCTTCATATTATTTATGAAACTGAAAAGTAAACAAAAAATACAGAAAACACGCATATAAGGACAGAATGACCAACTTAATGATAGAAAAGGCATCACACAAAGCCCAAGGGAGATTTAGATCAAGTACTGTGCAGTATGAACACAGAATAGTCTTTTCTGCTTAACTTTGGAAGCACAGATTATTGTCTGGA
Source organism: Strix uralensis (assembly GCF_047716275.1). NCBI lineage: Eukaryota > Metazoa > Chordata > Aves > Strigiformes > Strigidae > Strix > Strix uralensis. The sequence continues at coordinate 94,787,271 of NC_133973.1, read as the reverse complement.
GTTCATTTATTCAGCAGCATCATTGTAACCAGTACCTAGTGACTCATATTCAACTCAGTGAGATGTCTCATAAGAATATTAATTTCAGCTCTTGAAATACATAAGGAGAAATTTACAAGTTTTGAAATCTACTAATATTCCTTAATAACTGAATTTGATCTGCTCTGGGAATTCATCTAAATCATGATTTAGGACAAATTTTGCTTTTTTTTTTTAGGCAGGGGGTCCTTGTCAGGTAAGAAGTATCATCCATTCTGTAACTAATGCTTGTAGGAGTGATCCCACACAAATTAATTCATGTTCTGTTGAAAACATGAGGCTTTATCTGGAACTAAGTGTGAAAAGGTAATCAGAGGAGATGTTGCAATGTGACAAATGAAGTTAAAATAAGTCACCAATCACCTATGGCATTTGTCCGAGAAACCCAGTGAAATCATGAACAGTGCTTGTAGGAAAACTATGCAATTAAAATGGTATTCTGCTTCCACTAAATTTAATGAGTCTTCAACTAGTGACAAAAGAATCAGGATTAGACCTTTCATCATTAAATACCTATTAAACCAGGGAGCGAGGGAGCTGACAACATTGTACTTCTTTTTAAAGAGGTGCTAAAGATGATCCAAGAAATTAATGCCTGATATGCTTTATCCTGGTGTTAGGAGAAAATGTTCTAAAACAAAACAAAACAAAACAAATCCATTAATGGAAGAGTCATAAACCACCTAGACTAACCTAATGCCTTAGGGAGAAATTGTTAATGACTTTTGAAAGGTGAATTATGTCTACTAGAAATTTTTAAGAACTCCTGCAAAATAGAGGATAGAGAGAAACATATGTGCTTAGTTTGATGCAGTTTCACATAACAGACCCTGATCCTCTGCAAAATGTAATTATACAACCATACTTCTAGTCCAGTGGAAAGGCCTTGTACATGTAAATAGTATGAGGTAAAATAAAGAATAGCCAAGACTAGAGAATCTTCCTATATAAACAGATTGCATAAAGTCTTCATGATTACTATTATATCAAGCCCTACTCTGGCATTGCTAAACAGCAGGCTTTGAAATGGTGAAAGCATAGGTAAATGTTCATAAACAATTCAATTGTTCTAAGATTTAATAATAGGCATTTTCCTATGCATATCTTTTTTATTACTTTTATGAACAATAGTTAAGGTGAGAATAGATCATTGTTAAAGGATAGCTATGAAGCAGAGAGTTATTTTGATTGAAAGATAAGTGTATTTAGATTCCATATAAAGATAGATACCTACAAAGCTTTTAAAAATATGTAAATTTTTAAGGTATCTATCAGTGAATATCATTACAGCTATACGGTTCACAAAGTATAGCAAAGCTGAATCATAGTATTCAACATGCATGCAATGTGTTCATTACTTCAAATAACACAAATCATGGGCCTGTCACACCCAAAACCTATGATATATAAAGATGGACAAAGTTCTTTCCAACTGTCCTTCAAACTCTGCTATTGTTGCTATGGATGTCGGGAGCCAGTCAAGATGGTAGTGTTAGGAGATTGTCATTCCATGACCAGTGAAGAAACTAATTGTATTTTATGGGTATTGTGTCATCTGTCTACAAGCTTACATGTTTCTTGACTTCGGTAGCATGGTCTTTGAGACAAAGACTTGTTTCTTATTCCCTGTTTTTAAAGAACTAAACCCCATGACGTACAGAGTACAGGACTGGCCTTTTAGGTAGTGGCATCATGTTGCAAACAATAATTGTATTATAACTCTTATTGCAATTCTGAGTTTTCATTAGTTTTTCCTTTTCATAATTTTTACCAGCATTAATTAAAAAGAAGAGATTATACACTAATCGAATTAAAATCATCTCCATCTGGCCCTGAGAATTTTGCGCTTCTTTTTCCATAGAAGATTTTTGTCAATATAGTTACGTTTCTGTGGGACATCTAGCTTAAGTATAAGAAAAGTTGAGATCATGGACTTGCCCAATCTTTTATTATTTTTTTTTAAATATTTTGCAAATTCCTTAAGGTATGGACATGTCATTCAACCTTTTACATCTATGAACACAATACCAATCTTTCCTGTTCAAATTTAGACTTGATTAATTCTACAGACGCACTTAAAATTTCATACAGCCACACTCTAGAAGCTACTTTTCAAAACTTGACTCTTGGGATCAAATTCTGACACTGGTGTTTTGCTTTCTTTTCCAGAGGTAGCATTATTTGTTATGAATTTAGGAAAAAAAAAATCTAATTATTTTGCCTAAAATCTTGTTTCTCTCCTCAATTTCTTGTCCAAACATTCATCACATAGAATCCTGCTTATTTAAGTAACCAGTGAATACAGTCCTACATAGAAGGTTTAATATATCAAAATACTAATATGCAGCAATTGAAAATAAATGACAAGATTTTGATTTGACATATAACACTGCATGACTGTAGCACTTTGTTAACTAAAGTATGGTATTATTTATGGTACATTAGAAGTGTTGATTACCATATATATTTCATATTTAAGAATAGAAAACATAGACCACAAATAGTCAATTTCTAAAGTAATTACAGTAATGCTCACAGTATATAAATTCCACTGGAGTGAATGATTCTGATTTATATGCATTCATGTGTTGTAGATATATTTAATAATTCTACTGATGCACAAAATTTGCTAGTACCAGAAAATGTTTGGAATGCTAAACTAGAGAGATCATTCAGAAGTTGTTTCTTCTAAGTCTGTGATAATTTATACTTTAACATTTTTCCTTACCTCTTTAGCCTCCCCCCCCCCTCCCCTTTTTAGTTAAGTAAAATAATACACATTTGCTGAGGCTTTACTTTTACACTGTCTCATCTATTACTACACAGGCTATATAAGATCTAAGACTGTGCTCAGTTTAGGCAACTGTTGAATATAATTGATTTGCAGCTACTACACTGACAAAAGCTTGATGGCATTTTGTAAAATTAAACAAATACATTTATTTAATAATTATTTGCTCAGTCTGTGCTTCAAAATTTGCCATTCCTTCTTCACAGAGATTCCAGGTACATTATGATTCACATTAACAGGGAAGTAAGTCTTGAGAATAAATAGGACCTGGTTTTTGAAGACATTTTCTGATTGGCAGTACTAGCCATAGAAAAAGTTTCCTTCTTTGATTCAACGTACTTCAGAACTGCTGACTTTCAAAGCATACTGCGTGAAGCAGATTAAAAATGGTTATGTCCTTCAAAAATCATCATACATATATATGCAAACATATATTAATTTCTTCCATTTGCTAAATATATATTTCTGTAAGAAAGGAAACTGGAGCTTTTTGGCAAATATCCTTAATGAACTCCTGCTGAGTATTCTTATAGCTCTGATATCCATGAACTGCTTTGAACTAAACAGTAAATATGCTCTACACAAAGAATTCAGAGAAACAGGAAAAGGGTACAACAGTGGTTAAGAAGGTAAGGAGGAAAAGTCAATTTCCATCAGTAAATCCACTGAGTATAGACTGTATATTTAGGACCTTAGTGTAAACAAAGACCAAACTTCCTTCACATAAAACCGCTTCTACAACATTCCACTTCAGCTGGGATCTTCACATCTTCAAGGCCTTACTAATGTTTTCCCCTCAGTGCAGTTATGGTAAAGATGGAAAGATAGATCTCGATGGAAACTGTTTTGTCTAGGTCTGTTCTTCCCAACAACACTCCCATTTTGAAGACTGATGACACAGTAGTCCATTGTAATTTTCAGTTTATTTAAATTTCACCACCAAACTGAACTTTTGAGATAGAAAACTTGCTGTCATATGTGGCCTCTTCATTTGATAGATCCTTTATAACTTCTTGTCACTCTTTACCAACTATAGAGGGAGCCAGGGGTGACCATGGTGTCTTAGCTGACACCCCTTGTATATGTGAAGTAGAGAAGGATGGTTTCTTTCTCCCATTACCCATATTTTACCACTCTACTTCAGACAAATTCTATTAATTAGAACATATGTAGTGAACAATTGATGTAATACTCACTGAATCTCAAAATAACCAATGAATTTAGGCTGGAAGGAACCTCTGGAGGTTATCTAATGCAACTTACTTCTCAAAGTTTCGCTAGCTTTATAGTTAGAGAAAGTTGCTGTGGGCCTTCTGGCAGGTATTAGCTGTATGTACTCCTGTACACACTATTCCAAGATCTTTGGAGTTTCCTTCATGATCCTGTATCTCACAAGAAGAATTTGGATGCCTAAGACAGCAAAAACGTAAGTATCTACACCCAAAAGTATAACCTATTAAACCTTCTGCTTTCTCATGATTATTTATTCCTCTAATCTATCTAATTTCCTCTAATCTAATCTATCATTCTCTAGGAATGGAACTGCTTCCAAGATGGCTGAGCTCAGTGTGTAAACATTCACTTTATCCCTAAAGAGAAACATACTGCTGCGGTTTAACCCCGGGAGGCAGTTTAGCCCCTCACAGAGTCTCACTTAATTCCCCACAGAGGGTTGGGGAAAATAATTGTGAGGGTAAAAGTGAGAAAACTCATGGGTTGAGATAAAGACAGTTTAACAGGTAAAGCAAAAGCTACACATTCAAACAAATGAAATCAGAAATTCCATTACTACTTCCCATCGACAGGAAGATGTTTAGTTGTTTCTAGGAAAGCAGGGCTCCATCGTTTGCAATGGTTACTTGGAAGACAAACACTATAACTCCAAATGTCCCCCCTTCGTCCTTTGCCTGAGCTTTTATTGCTTAGCATGAGTATGAGATACGGCATGAGATATCCCCTTAGTCTGTTGGGATCAGCTGTCCCAGCTGTGTCCCCGCACAACTTCTAGAGCACTCCCAGTCTACTCGCTGGTGGGGTGGTGTGAGAAACAGAGGAGGCCTTCACTTTGCGTAAGCACTGCTCAGGAGTAACTGAAACATCCCTATGTTATCAACAACGTTTTCATCACAAATCCAAAACAGCTCAATAATAGTGTGGCCAGCAGGGACAGGGAAGTGATCTTACCCCTGTACTCGGCACTGGTGAGGCTGCACCCTGATTCCTGTGTTCAGTTTTGGGCCCCTCACTACAAAAAGGACATTGAATTACTCGAGCGTGTCCAGAGAAGGGCAACGAAGCTGGTGAAGGGTCTGGAGCACAGGTCTTATGAGGAGCGGCTGAGGGAACTGGGGTTGTTTAGTCTGGAGAAGAGGAGGTTGAGGGGAGACCTCATCGCCCTCTACAACTACCTGAAAGGGGGTTGCAGAGAGCTGGGGATGAGTCTCTTTAACCGAGTAATAAGCGACAGGACGAGAGGGAATGGCCTCAAGCTGTGCCCGGGAAGGTTTAGGATGGATATTAGGAAGCATTTCTTCACAGAGCAGGTTGTTAGTCGTTGGAATGGGCTGCCCAGGGCAGTGGTGGAGTCCCCATCCCTGGAGGTGTTTAAGAGTCGGGTTGACATAGCACTTAGGGATACGGTGTAGTTGGGAACTGTTAATGTTAGGTTAATGGTTGGACTAGATGATCTTCAAGGTCTTTTCCAACCTAGATGATTCTGTGATTCAATAGGAGCTACTATAAAGAAATTTAACTCTATCCCAGAGAAAACCAGTGTACATAGTGAAAAAGCTAAGTATCACAGTTCCAAATTTCCCCAGCAGAATTGCTTCATTACCAGGCTATGTCTAAAACTCAGTGGTAGTATTGAGCTCAGCATAGAAGTTAACATCTATAACAACTTTTGCTACCAAATAAAAATGGCTATCCTTGGGAAAGGAATTAGGAAAGTGTCTATTCTAGTTGTTTCACTGTTCAGCCAGGAATAGCAAATTCTCAAGAATGAAGAGAAAGAAGTACGACAATCATATTCATATTTTTGTGATGAGAACATCTACTAAGGAATGATGCAGAACTAACTTTCCCAAAGCTCTCTGGAAAATGTGCTCAACTTCTCAGGCATTTAGCTTTAGGGCAAAGCTAAAGGGATTTTTTAGACACTTAAAATCAGAGATAATGGGACTGAGTCCTGATCTTCTCTATGAATTTAAATATTGCATATACTACACTGTCACAATAGAACGATGCATTAGAATTCAGCAATCTGAGTTACGGTAGCTAATTACCTACAATGAATCATCATGATAACTAGGCATGATTACATGATGCAGGTGACATGTGTGTTTACCATAGCTGATAAGATGAGAAGTTTTTAGGAATCAATAACCAGGAAACACCAAATGGAGCTGAATGTTTTCACTCAAAAGCCCTCCATCAGTTTTATTTCTTGCAAAGCACTATAGTTTCACTTCTTTTGTTTGTTTTGAAAAACCTGCAGTAGTGATATTTTTCATGCTTAAAGACTAAATTTCTTTTTTCCTTTGTAACCTAGTTCCTATGCCTCAGGAAGGTTAAGTTTCTTAAGACAATATAAACTATAATTAGAGGATATCACATTGTAAATGAGGTACCACTTGTGGGATTTGAAAGCCTGTAGCTTTCAGAAGATCTCTCAGTAAAATATAATTATTCCAACTTCTTAGCACATCACACTGAGTCAAGTTCAAGGGTTCATTTTGTAGCCAAATCATAACATTTTTCTTATTAATGAGAAAAGCATTTTAACCTGTTAAAAAAAAATATTTCTGGAAATCTCTAAACTTACTTGTAAGAGCTAGGAAAAGACTTCACTTTGTGTAGCTTCTCCTATGTTATTGTATTCTTTTGTTTTATTTATTTTATATTACTTTGAAAAAAATCTGATTAGCTCTGTATATTTTTATTCTAAAACAGCAAGAGTACACACAGATACAGCTGCTGATTAACAGGTAGAATCTCTGAATGAGTAACAAACCTTTAGACTGAGGGGGAAAAAAGCTGTCAGCAAAGTTACATGGGAAAAAAATAATTAGATTTGTATTTAGAAATGTCACTGTTGGCAATTTATTTGAAGATTAAAGATGCTTCTTGAATTTTCCTGAACTTTTTAAAATTTTCAAAGATGGGTTTAAAATTTTTTCTTCTATATTGAAGCTAACTTCAGTCCCTCAATATTTAAAATTGGAAGTTTGATGCTCTTTTTCTAACCTCCTGTGCAAGATATATTTTTCTGAGGAGTCAAAGAGTTTTCTTTTATCTTTAGATTATAAAAATTGTAAGTTTTTAGCTTTCAATACGGTCATTTGAAGATGCAGAAATAAGGGATAGGTGTAGGTTTTGGACATTTGTAAACCAAATGAAAGGAAAATTGCCGAAGTGAATTTAAAAAAATCCATTTTCTGTGCTATGAGGGGCCACTTTGCTCAATCAAGTACATCTCTTTAGAAAGTGATGTATCAGATAATATTAAGCTAGTAAGGGCTGCTTGAGACATAACTGATTATTAGCCATAGGACTTGAAAGAAGACATAGGGTTCATTAGAAACCAATTTGAGAAAGAAGGAAACCTTGGGCTATTTATGTATTTATATTCTGACACATTTAATGATTTTTTTTTCTTTTTATGATCATCAGTTTATTATCATTCAACATTTTTATTGTAGTGTTTGTTTTTCAAAATGGAGTAGAACTGGGGGGTCTATGACAAGACAAAAATTTTGTCATATAAGATCTAGAATTGCAAATATATTAAACTGAAACACAGGTCATTCATATAGTTTTTTCTAATATAAGTAATAAACAAAAGTTTAGAATAATTAAAAAGCAATATTTAATCTGATTCATTCTCATTGGATAAAGATTAAGTCCTTCCTATGCCAAATGTCAATGCACTATATTTTGAAAATCAGATTTTGCAATATCTGAAATGGGACCTGTAATGAAACAAATTGTCAGACTATGACATTCAGCACAGATTATTTTAACAGTTTGTTTTTCATTGGTACTCTTTGCTTGAGAGCCAATTGTCACAGCTATTTAATTTTCAACACCACATCACTTTCTCAAGACATCTAAGGAAGCATCCAATTCTGCCCTGTACCTTTACTGTATCCATATATTCTTTGTTTTGCTTTCTTAAAGGAGACATCTGTGTGTTGGAAGAAACTGAAGGCATCTACTGACAGTCTCATCACAGTAAATGAAAATTTGCAATTGTAAAAGTACTCTGCATAATTTTTATTTATATGAATCCTAAGAAGTGAGAATTACACGCTGATAAATTGAAGGACAACAATTATGTTAAAATAAAATATGCATTTTATACATGTTAATCATAGTAGATAATCACATAATAAGATTAGTCATGTAATTTATATACATAGCTCAAGGATTTAAGCATGGAGCTACCAAAACAACATTGATGTTCCCCTTTCCAAATGGAATTCAGTAATCTTCCTTAGGCCTAGGTTGAGAATCATTGCCTACAGGCACACATTTAAAGGTCTGTCTTTAAATTTAATTGTACCAAAGCAAGATCTCTGGTATCTTTCTACTCTCTGGCTTGTGTTGTGACAGTCAGAGCTGGTGCTAATCTTATTGTTAATGTCAAAGACCAAGCGTGACAGCAGCAGACAAGATAGGCTCTAGTGAATGACAGAGTAATCAGTCTGGAATAGAACTAGTTCATCCATAAAGGATCAGACTGGGAAATTACTATCAGCATGTCCACATGTTTACTTCTTTTCTCATTCTGATGGCAGTTAGATCATTTAACAGCATATTTCTTTATCAAACATTATTTGAAATTCATGTTATTCTAACACTGTAAACCTAAAAGGATAAAAATCATGAAGTCCACCTGTATTATCCGTACTGAACATTTAAATGTGTAGGGAATGCTGTGAAAATAATTCCAGATATAGTTTTAATACTTGCTTATAATGAATGTCCCTGGTCTTTGCAAACTTCCCTTTCAGTTTTCATTCACTGTCATAATAGGTCATTATATATCTTTAATAATCAAATTCTTTAAAAAAAAAAAAAAGTTTTTCAGAATAATTCCTACAACAACAGAACTATGACATGCTAGTCAATTTATAACCTTTGTGAATTCATAACACAAATGGAGCAATAACAGTTATGGAACTGTAGCCATTAATAAAGGGCAGTAGCAAGGGTTAGTACTTTAAAGTACGGTTAAGTCTCTGATACTTTTCTAGATTCTGTCCCTGACTTCTGTATTTATTCTCCTTGATAGATATTAAGGTTAGATTCTTAAAGATTTTTAAATGTAAATAACTTATAATGATTATTTACAAGACACTTCAAGATTGCAGACAATCTGGATATTTAAGTTTGTGGAGGGAGAGGATAACACAAAGGTATTTGCTTATGGCATGATGCAGGGGTATGCACCAAGTGGACTGATGGTAATCAGAATAATGAAAAAGGGTCCTAGCTTTCTGGTTAATTCACAGATGTTCATATATGTCCCTATGGTGGTTGTTTTTTTATAAATAACAGAGAAACTACTTTTCATAATATGTGACTAATTACAGGAAAATAAACAAAGTAAATAAGAGTAAATTCCTCTTTGGGCAGACAAATGTGTTTGTTCTGATGAACGCTAAAATATTTAGTTTAACATACAACTACTTCAAAACATTAAACAGGCTTTTTTAAATAAAGATGAAGCACTGTGTAACACGATTAAATATACACACTATGCCAAACAAGATTATTGTTTAATTTTAGAGTGATTTTAGTACCTGTAACTACCCTTGTTTCATTATAATCAAGCTTCCATCGGAAGAAAGGAACAGTTATGTTGTATTTTCAGAGTGGCCTTGAGCAACCTCCACAAACACCTTTTTGCAACATATCCTCCCTATACAAGCAAGCTTGTCTGTCAGTGGAATAGAGGTGGAAACAGACTTTCAGTTTCCAATTTCGTTCTCATCCCTGTCTGTGATGGGGTCTCCACGACCCTGCACCAAGTTCTTCAGCAACTGCATTACAATAATATTACTGATACTCTTTGACAACAAAGACCTTGCAGTGCCCCTTTTTTGCTACACAAAGAGAAGATCCTGCCTCCTCTCCATATTCTTTGTGCCTGGCAATGACTAATGTGATTATAGCTTACTGGGACATTTTATGCTGGGGTCTTACTTTAAATGGGAAACAGGGGGAGAATAAGGTCAGGGTAAGGCCATCAGAATTCCTGCTGATGTACAAGTCTCCTTGAGGATGATGCAAGAATGCCTCTGGAGCACCACAGTATGCTCTGTATCTGTTTTCAAATTCGTCTTTTATACAGCTTTAGATGAATTGTGACAATTGTGTTTTGCTGATAAGATGTAAAGTTGTTTTTTTTTTTTCTTTCAACTGCACAGTAGTACTGTCTTTCCACAAGACAGGTTTATTGAAAACTGGTTTTTAAGACTCCATGCTGTTGGTAACAACATTAAAAACATAACAGTTGTGCATTTCTAAGCAAAATAAAATTCCCAATCAAATTATTTTTATATAACATTTTGGCTCACGAAGGTCAGTTTTTAGATTTTGAGTACAATGTGAACCAGGTTCTCACTGTGTGGAACTTAACACTTCTTAAATCTCATCTTTCAAACATTTCACATCAGCTACATTTTTGCCTTCATGTTAGGTACTTCAGGAAACCAGAATGTTTTCTCACAGTTAACTGTCTCTACTACTCTTGTTTTCAGGTTCCAAGAAGCTTTGTTTGGATGTCAACAGCCAACAATAAATGTATTTCATAGAAAGCAACCCATTCTAGTTGTTCAAGTCAATGGAAATTCTACTAACTTTTGCATAAAGCTGCTGCTTAGTAATAATAGTTCTGAGATACAGTAGTTGAGCTTTGAGTGAGATAATTAACCAGCTGCTGGCAAATAGTAGCTGATCCAGTGTTAATCCAAACATATTTTAGTTTTAATACAAGAACAGGTATTCATAATAAATCAATTTTCTCAGTATTTCCAGTTGAATAAATACTAAATGCTTAAAAGCAGTATAGTAAAGGTTAGATCTCAGATGTAGGCAATCAGAAGAATGTAATCCAAGCATAAGTAATAACCAAAACCTCAAGTGAATCATTACATGATTTACTCAAGTGAACCTTTTCGCCTAGAATGGCTGTGCAAACTGCATGTTGTTGTAGAGTTCAGTGTACTTAATTTAGTTCCTATTTGTTTCCAGGTGATGTTGCAAGTTCAGGAAACATTGTGGCTCTCCAGAATGTTGTAGTTTCCAATTATAGCCTCCCAAACAACCCATACTCTTAAACTCTTAAATTGAAAACAGTGAATTTTATTTTATTATTTTGCAATGACAAGTAAAGCTTATTTATGGAACTGGAATCTAGAAGAGGACCAGAAGGATCTAGATCTTGCCTGCTTTCAGAAGACAATGAAAATGGACTTTTAATTTAAGAAAAAGTCACAAAAATAAAGATACATAAGAAGAAAAAAAATAAAGACGTAGAACATACAGTATAACATAAACCAGTTCAGCTTATGTGAATAAATTTTGAGATATTCAGCTTAACATGGGGTATGGATGAGGGTTAAGTTTTACATGAGTTCAGTTTAGCATAACTGCTGAGAAATACATGGCGTTCTTTAAAAATCAAAATATATAATCTATAAAGTAATATGTAATCTGGGATCTTTTGCATGTTTAATATTTAATGAGAATCCCCTTTGTACAATTACAAGGTTATAGTCAACAACTATAGAAATACCAGATTCTTATTATTGGACCAAGAGGATTCTGTCTGAGATATATCCATCAATGCAGTGTACTCTATGAGCAAATACATTTAAATTAGCAGGTGGATAATCAGTGCTAGGTTTTATGTGCATCTGCTTACTCTTTCAAATATAATCATCCTACTACCTGGCTGAGTCAGGCTGTTTGATTGATTTATTTAATTTCAGTATCAAATGGCTAGTTTACAGAATGATTTCTGTATTTGCATTTGTTTGGGGGGGTTATTTTTCATGACTTTCCCTCAACTGCATGTAATATTTTTTTTTTTTTTTTAATAAGTAGTTCAAAAGAACAGATTAAAAGATAAAAAAATATGCAAAATCTAAAATAAATGGCATTTGTGAAGCAGATTTAATTTCTGTACTTCAAAATGTGCCATATTGTAATTACAAAGATTTAGGTAAATTTAACTACTTTATGTAAACTCAATAAGGCAAATCCAATTGTGTTTCATTTATTTTAAGTCAATTATGCTGTATAATGCATTTCTTTCAGTTTGCAGGCAGCATCGACAGTGCTCAAGCTGTTTGTGAAACTTCAAATTAAATTTCTGGATGTACTCAAGACACAAAGTAGACAAAATGAGGTTAACAAAAGAATGATTAAAATTAACTGAGCCTTATAATTTATTCCTTCTATTCTTTAAGACAGATGCATGAAATATATACATATATTGAAACTACAGCAGCCTTCAAGCATATCATTTTTCACTGTCTTGCTCCAGAAGGGGAAAGTAGTATTTAGATACTAAAACATTGCAGGAGCAATGTTTATACCTGTAAACTAATACTCTGGAGTCATGTTCTGTCTTCAATTCCATGTCATATACTTCATGTCATTGTCAGAAACAAGAAAAGAAACACTTCCTACTCTAAGACTTTTGGGCTGACTGGAAGACAAATAAATTTTTTAAGTCCTCTGGAGAAAATGATAGTCAGTTTCCACAATACAGGTGTTTTAACACTTGAAAATTATAACTTTTGAAGTGCAGACATATAGCTATCCCAGAAAAGCCTTGATATGCCTCACAAAAGCATGACATTTATTAATTTTTAAAATTATTTATATCAATATTCTAATTATAATCAAAATATTTCAACTAATCTTTAGCTAGCTAATTGACTGTCTTTTCCATTCACTCCTTTTTCCCAAATTATTTCGTGAATGACAAGGAGGCAGTCTAGAAAACTCAAGGGGACTTTATTAGTAGACTATTAGTAATGAGACAATTTAACAGAAAGGAAGGAGTATAAAAAAACCAAAAACAAAAACAAAAAAAACCCTAGATTATAAATTTCTCACTGATACTCTTTCCCACTTTCCTTCTGCAATGAAAAGGAATAGTGAATAAGGTATTAGAAATCTCTTTTTTCTCTATACTGAAAGCTATGTCTGAGGAAATGTATTACTGGAAGAGCATTTGCAAGCAGACAGAAAATTAGACTTTTGACGAAGCTCCTTCGATTTTCAGAAGTTACTGAGAATCAGTGTAAGTCAGTTTATCAATGATGTTCAGAAGATACAATTAACTTTTGGAGACATTTGTTTTCCTAAAACTACTTGAACAATTGGCTGAATGGTTGGGCTCGAAGAGTTGTGGTAATTGAGGTAACATCTGCTTGGTGGCCAGTGATCAGTGGTGTTCCCTAGGGCTCCATTTTATGTCCACTTCTCTTTAATGTTTTTATCAATGACCTGGACATAGGAGTTGAATGCACACTAAGTAATGTCAGTGATACTGAATTAGCCATTAATGCTGTTGAGGGTAGAGAGGCCTTACAGAGACATCTTGATAGATTAGATTGCTGGGCAATTTTCTACCATATAAACTTTAACAGCACTGGATTCTTCACCTCGGTTAGTGTAATCCTGGATGTATGTATAGACTGGGGGACATAAGTGTAGCCCTGCAGGAAGAGATCTGGGGCATTTAGTTGATGGTAAGCTCAGTGTGTGTCAACAATATGCCCTGGTTGCCAAAAGGTCCCACAGTATCCTGGGGCGCATTAAGCACATAGTATAGCTAAGCAGTTGAAAGGAGTGATTGCCCCACTTACATGCGGCATTGGTGCAGCTCCACATACTGATCAATTGAATGTGGTCTCTTAAAATAGGTATGAAAGTAAGAACATGTTTTACAAAAATATAACTGTGCACTAAACAGGTGAATGTCTGATAGCAGCCTAGCTAATACTAAAAAATTATATTTCCAGCTTCATCTCCAATTTTCTTACGTGAATAATTATGGTAATAAAACACAGGTCTAACACATGACGTTATCTAGTGAAGTAACCAGAATTAGATTCTCCAATGAAGATACATGTAACTGTACATTCAATTTATCTGGAATAATCTACTTTCCTATCATTCTGTCTTTTTCCTGAATTCATATTTGAACTTTCTACCAACTAGAAATTGTTTTTCTCAAGAACATATGAGATCTTATATGCTGTCCAAACATCAAAATCTGCAGTAACTAGAAGTGCTTAGGATATTGTCATGCCTCTACATCTTTAAGTCCTCTCTTAGCCTAAACAATATTTTTACTTCAAGGTCATTCAGTGGAAATTCCATGACATGTAATGTGAAGAAAAAGAAAAAAAACAAAGTTCCTTTTAATCTGTATTCAATTTATTGATTTTCATGTCATTAATGGTCTCATTGATCTCCTCTTAAAAAACAAAACAAAACAAAACAAAAAAGAAGTTCTTGATCCATGATACTTTCTCCATGTTATTTCCGTTGTGTACATTTTTGCTGATATCTGCCCTTATTCATCTCTCTGTGAGGTAAGCAATTCATTTTCTCATATTTTTTTCTATAACTCTAATTTTCATTACTATTTCCTGAAACACTCTTCTCCTGACCAGCATAGCAGTTTCTATTAGACATAAGTGTTTCTTCACCTCAGATTCATGCAAAATGCCACTTATCTATACTGGATAATACTCTGTCAACCAAGAATTATTTTATACATAATAAAATTGCATATCCAAGATAGCTTTTATTTCAGTGTTCACAAATGTTAAATTACTTTAGTGTAAGGCCTTGACTTGGACAGAATTGTAAAAATAATTCCCCTTCAGTTTCTCTGAATTAATTTACAGATCCTAGAAAACCTGAAGAAAAATACTTTTTGTTAAAATGAAAGGTACCTATCTCTGGGGTTTGAAATCAGTATGTACTCATTTCACTTCTACAAGCAAATACCTCAAATTTCTAACGTGATAGAAAGATGAGAAAAGGAAAGCTTAAACTCATAGCTGAAGAAAGGCACAGAAACAGAAGAAGTCACAAGTTAATATTTGCTTTAGATTTATAGGCAAGTGTTTGGGTTGCTTCCTTGGTTATGAAGAAGCAAGAGAGATGATTTAAGAAAACTACCTTAACTTAGATACATTGTGAAAAGTTTAACAATATCACAAATAATTGAGAAACCTGATGTTTCAAAGACTTACATCAACTACTGATCATGTTTGAAACTTTTTAAAAGTACCTTGGTCTGTACTCTAAGTTGTTTTTCTTTAGGTTGTCACAATGAACAGACACTCATAATGAGGTAGGAAATGAAGGGTTTAAGTTCCACATTTGTTAAAGCTGGCTGTAGAAAATTAAAAGATCAAAACAACAGAATGACTTTTACTGACGTTCTCTGGTGACAGAAATCCATCCTTTCACCTCTGAAAGCCCTAACCTCCTAACTGGTTCACATAGGCAGAGGAATTACACAGATTTGTCCATTCTTTGACTTACATCTTCCTATATCTTACTTCGTAAGGTGCCAGGAAGCATCCCAAATGTAGTGCATGTTCCTTACCACTAGAAAAATATTTAAGAATGGATGTATACAGCTCTTTTTTATATATGCAAAGCACTATTATTGACAGGCACAAGTGTCCAATTAGTTTCAGGGTAAGTTTCACTAAAATTTAACATGCACTATGAGGTGCATATCCTGTCAAATCCCAAAATACCCTGTATTGAGGGTGTTTAGGGACTCAGTTTAGCTGCCTACGTGTAACTGTTTAACACCACTTGAAATGCTCCAGGATGTTGAAGGGTATTTGGGATGCTCAGTCTTACGTGGCTGAAACATATTATACAGGTGTGTCATGGGAAATTTAGGTGGGGTTGCCACAAGACCTGAATCATGCCACGCAATGGCATGTAATTTAAAACTTATTTACTAAGCAGATATAGATAACAGGTGGATAGCAATTTCTGTTCTCAGATTTCTGTTCTACAACACACAGAAAATACACTAACAGCAATCAAGGCCTCAGCCCCTCCGCTCCAGTTTAGATCAGCACCATTGACCTAAGGGAACAGGACATTTACTCTGTGTAAGGTGTCAGGTCGTGGCTGGGTCAGCCTTGCTTGGGTGTATAGTGTGTCTACCTAGACATCAGCCTTCTACACATCCCTGTATATGTGTCCTTCCCCAATCCCCAAGGTCTATTGATTCAGACGTCTTACAGAAGTATAACGTAAGCAACAGCTATATAACAAACCAAAACAAAATTAGTTCATTGCTTTTTTTGGTTTTTTGAACTTCTGCTACATAAATCGATCTAATTACAGAAGTAGGCAAGGACTCATTTCTCTGTTCTTTTGGGTGGGCTTTGCACTACTACACTGTACCTACAAGAGACTCAGGCTTTTCTGTAACAGCACCTGAAGATCAGCCAGGACATCACAGGACAGTTTAAAAAACACTAGACCCTTATGCATGTACAGCTGAATTAAGACCTATAAATAGGATTCAGCCTGGGATTCAAACACCTAAACCCCTGTTATAAACATGTATTGTCATTTTAGTCTCATCTTGACATCTGAAACATTGCAAGTGGCTGGCAAACTTTAACACAACACTACAAAACATCATTTAGACCATTGCATGCATCATCACCTTCTAGCCAAGTGAGATATTCCAAGACACCTAAAAAGACAGTAAATGTCTAAAGTTTAGGCAACTGAAGGCTCCTCCTAGTCAACACATTCACTCTACAGAGCAATTCAGCTCACCAAATATAGATGTCTACTCTAGGATGTGATTAATATGTCTAGATTTCATTAACTGTATTGAATGGACCTTTTTTAGCTAGGGTGAGTTTAGTCACTAAACTTATATAGATACTTATATAGTGAATATACAAATTTAGCTACTTGAATCTCTGAGGTTCAGACCTACCTTAAAAAAATTTTTAGATTCTTAAAAATATGTTATCCAATCAGTGAATCTTATCTAATTAACTGTATGAAGTAATAAAGATTATTAAAAGAAGAGGGTATAGAAGGCGTTTTAAAGTAGATATAGCATCAGCTTGAGAAAAAACACACAAAAAATCTCTGTATACAAGTATAAAAAAAGTAATTTCCACAATATTTTGGCAGTAGACCTTTATCTCCATCGCTGATGTATCTTCATTTCCATTTCTAAAAGGAAAATCCATTTCTAACTAATGACTTACACCTCTCTGAGATAATAAACATTCTTGCAGGTTGATGTCAAGCAGCATAACTTTCAAAGCTTGACTAGAGCTCATACTTATCTATTGGTAGTCCTTGTGGAAATCCTGCCCAGTCCAGAATCTCAGCTGTCATAATTAGGGTCATATAAGCTTTATTTAGTATTTGAGTAGTAGTCAGCTTTACACAGTTCTTTCAGTTATCCTTCTGTCTTTTGTAAGTTTAAAATAAACTACTTTTCCCACTGCATGCCATTTACAGTACTTTGTCACCATCATCACTCTCTACTTCTCCCTGCAAATAAGAATGGGGCCTAGCAGACTGCTTCTGTAAGTAGTAGGAGCAGTTCAGAACAGAAATATCAAGTGTAACCCACACTGAATCATGTACAAGCAGGACAACCAGACACTTCTGTCCTTGTCCAGCAAAAATACCAGAAATGTGATTTCTTTTTGCCTGGTTGGGGCTTTCATGGAAATATGTCCCCTGATCTGGTCAGGGTAGTCCACATATGGTTAATTTTACTCATCTTCTATCCCTCAGGAAATTAAAAAGTGCTGAAGAATTTTTCCTGGAACTTCCAGATTTGAATACAGTGAAAGTGTCTATATTAATTCCCATTGACCTTATAAAAAGGACCAGGGCCCTGGTAACTAAAATGACTTGGAAGTTTTCTTTAAGTTAATTTATTACTTCTTAGAAATCTGTCACACACAGTGCAACATTCAGAATTGTACTAAAAGTTCTACGGGCTCTTCAATCTGTTCTTGAGGTTTAAAGAGAATTTTTAGTTTGTTCATTTCAGAGTACATGAAAGTCTTTAGCTATATTTGTTAAAAAAAAAAAAAAGAAAGAAAATAAAAGAAAAAATAATCTTCAGTTTAAGAAGAAAATTATGAACCTTGGTCAATACAAGGAATAAAATCTTAAAATTAAGAGAAATACTGAAGCCAAAGAGTTATCCTCTGCTGAAAAGTCCTCCACTATTTTGGGAGTTTATGTTTTTATTTTTTTTTTTAAATCATCTGTTTTTTTACAATGTTTGTCACAGGTTTTAATTTCATCATTTCTGTTCTGCTGGAGTTTCGTATGATAAACACCAGTTGTGCAATTATTACAGATTCAAATTAAACTACATTAGAAACAGATCGTATCCCCCTAACATACTGTTAAATGTTTCTCTGTTTCCATTAGATTTAACTACTTTAACCGTACAGCTGTCTGCTCTAGAAACGTTTTCTTTTCAATATTGCTCCTCTTAATGGTTTTATTCTTCCATACTATATGAATATATCTATCTTCTTTCATCAAATCGTATACTGGTCTAGCATTTTACTGGTAGGTAGAGGAAATTCTGCTTTACGTATAAGGTTTAGTAGTCTTATGGTGTTTAAAAATCTGATAACCAGAAAAGAACATGGATTGCTTAAATACATTTTGTTTTAAATTGCAAAGTTTATGTAATATATGTAAGTATACTTCAGAGAACTTCAGTACAATCGTACTTGAAAAACTTAAGCCCTTGGCTGTAGGACACAGAAAGGAACAAAGACTTTCAGTAAAGAAAACCTATGAGGAGTCCCTGCCTTATTCTTCTCATTCCCTGGTACTCATTGAAGTAATCCCTAAACTCCATGTAATAGTATTTGGTAGTTCTTACAGAAAAACAAACAAACAAAAAACCAAAAAATGTATGGGATTAGACATTGTACTTTATGACTGTTATTTTAGAATATACAGAGACCCTCATGAGACCAGTCCTTCCAAACATTTGCACATATCCATTGGAAGTAGTGGAAAAACTCATGGTATTAAAGAGAAGCACAAGCAGATGTTTTTAGGAAATTAACACCATTCTGTATGCTATTTATTCTCACACTGTGCTTTTATCATTCTGTGAATACTGGGTATTACATGAAGAGATTACATTGCAGCACTTTAACATTGTGATGGCAGTAGTCTGGGAAGAATAGGTATTTTAATGTTTCATGGGTTCCTCCCAGCCCTCTCCTCAAGAAAAGACAAAAACTTTCTAAAGATACAGAGATATTCAAAGCAGTAAAAATGAAAGTGACTGAAGAGTTAAACATCTTCTAATATCAAATGACAATATTGAACACTGCAGAAAATATCATTATACCATTTGACAAATGGTTGTATATTTAAAAATTGTGCATTTCTGGTTCCTCACATCTCAATGAACATTTAGTAGAACTATATATGCTTCTCAGAAAAGTAACAAAAATACCTAAAATTATGGAAAAAAAAAGTATTGTATAAGAAGCAGCTGATAGATGGGGACACTTCATCTAGAAAATACAGGAAAGAAATAGTAAAGGTTTATAAAAATATGTGTAGCATCAAAGAATTGAACTAGGAAAGAGTCACTTATTTAAAAACATATGGGAACTATTGTTCATGAAGTAAAATTAGGAAGGGGAAGGTATAATGTGTTCCAAAATAATCTAGAAGTTGTTGTTCCTGATGCATTGTATGAACTGTGGAGTACATTGGAACTTGTGAAAGCAGCTTACACGAATGTTAAAGCAATTAGATAAATTTCTGAAGAGGAATGCAAACTTTACTTTAAAAGTATCTGAGTTTCTGTCTGACTTTGTGAAATTCAGATTTTTTTTTTTTTCAGTTTGTATATTTAAAAAATTTAAGAAGAGACAGAAATACTAACACAGCAATATAGTCATTGTGCCTAAGCTTTTATGTATGATCATTGTCTAATGTGTCACAGGATCTTTGCCTTACTTCGATTAGGATTCATTCTGATGTGAATAGGTTAAAGCTTTAATGTAATTTTGTTTATATAGCACCTACTTCGTTTCTTCAGCATATAGTATATATGAGTATAGCAAATCATGCAGGAGAAAGAAAGACAGAAATATATCTGATGAAAGAATTTGTTTATTTTTCTAGTTAGTCAAATTCTGTTCTTTCTTTTACTACAGAGTTCTTGTTTGATGCTGAGACATCACCATCATTACTTGTGACTAGTGGCTTTTAATTGTCTGTTCATCATTTTCTGGGTCCCAGATTTGAGATATAAAGACCAGATTTTCTGAGCAAGATGAAATCTCCCTTTCACAAACAATATCAACTAAATTTTACCACTATTTACTGATAAGAAATGTTTAACAGAAATGAAAAATAATGTCTGAGAAGTCTTAGACTGGGCAAATAAGTAGAAAAGTTTTATATTAATCTCTCTATATCTCAGTTCTTTGTTGTAAAATTTGAAGTTCACAGAAGCACTACAATTAGGAATTTATGTTTATAATGTACCCTTTTTTGGTCCTGACCTTTTTATTTTGTATTCAGAACTAGTTTCCTAGTTTCTAATGAGTAAAATGATGAAATACATGTAAGACAGGAAAAAAAGAAAAGATAAAATAGGGCGAATATACTGAGCAGTTTTCAGTAACTGAGCACTGTCTTTTTCCTTTCTGCTGAATGTGAATAAATCTAACAATGTAGATTGCACAAATAAAGACAAAATATAACATGTTTGGACAAGGAGTATAAATGAAAAATACATAGGCATCTTTCATAATGGTATTTCATAAATATCTGGGCTTAGATTTGCAATATTCTGCTCTGTGAACATTTTTTTAATTTATTGCAGTGTGTGCATGTATGTGTATGTATGTGCAAATAAAATACACATTAAAAATTAAAATTTGCCATTCTGACAGATGCATGGAAGGGCAAGACTTAAACCTTTTTTGCTCAGTCTAGTGTCACAGATTTTGCCATGTGTAAAAAGCAATTTTTATTTTCCAAAACAGCTGTTCATAAAGTGGAAATGTATTGCAGATTACATAGTGAGGGGAGCAAAGGCTAAAGACAGCAAACAGTAATTTTGATTTGGCTCTTTAACCACATTGAAGATGATTCACCACATTAAAGCTTAAGTTGGATAAGGAGTTAACCTGGATCTCATTAAAGAAATATGAAGAATGAATGCAAAATCTGCTGATTTTTTACTGAAATATCCTTTATTTACTCTGCCCAATTCTGTTTAAATAATACTTCATTTAAAATAGTTGCTTTTGCCTCTGATTGAACAAAAAGACTTAGAAGAAAGGCTCTTCCATTTTTTTCCCTTTATTGTTATGTTTGTCTATACACTCTTAGACACACCATCAATTTGGGCAACAATTAAAAATATAATTTTAATTTTTCTTTTTCTGTATCTCTATTATTATTGAAATATGCGATTTGCTTCTTATAACATCACTTTATTACTAGGCAAGAAAGTGATACATCAGTATTCCCTTGATTTCTTATTTCTGTTTGGATTACACTAGTATTTGTGACGTGGTTTAGCCTGAGCTTAGTTAGTTATGGCATGAAAATCCAAGCACTTTAAAGAAGTATAAAGATCCTTAAAAAATGCATTTTTGAACATAAAACTTTTCATATTTAGATTTTAGGACTGACACATAGTTCATTTTTGAACTGCAACTGGATGTTCCCTATTAGAAAGAAACATACAGAAAATAAAGATATATCACATATTTTTCCAAGAAGGTATTTGATGCATACATCCTGAAAGCATCTTACAGTTATTTGGCCTTTAAAAAATATTGTATAATAACAGAAAGCAAATTGGTAGAAAGCTTTTCATTTAATCTCATTTCTTTGTCAGGTTCATTCAAATGAATCCACAATATTTTCTTATGGTGGGTTATTTAAAGAGTTGATTGGGTTTTCTGTTTACATATATTTAAAACACATCTAGATTATCTACATGTTCGACTTCTTTCCTGTGTCTTGCCTATTCTAGGGTGAGCACTGCGGTGGACAGCAGCCCCATACATCCTGGTTGCTGTTTACAGGAAATGCAGACTCCCAGTGCAGACAGGCACTGAGGTGCACTCTAGCAATAAGGGTAGGAACCAGGTCACACCACACAACAAGAGATCAAGCTAAATGTAATCAGAAGAAATCACACCATCTGCTTAGAGGAAACTTTATATGTATACATCAATGTCTAGCCTGAGTGCTTAAGAGATGCTCTATGCAGCATTTAGCAACAATTGGTCTCATGCAAGGTGCATGGAATGAAAATCACATTGCAGTGGGGTAAACTTGCTGAATACATTTAATCCATGCTTGTGGCAGAGAAAAACATACTGCTGTTACCCAGGTTCTCCATTTGGGAAGGAAGTTGCTCTAGTTCTGTGTATGACAGAGACTTTTGAAAGTTTGGCATTGAGAGCAGTAAAGTGCTGGTACTGAAAGTCCATAAATACTAATAGTTTTTGTGTAACATTAGAGAGTTGGGGAGAAACTTGATTTGAATTCAAGTTATTAAAGGAACTGGTAACAACTGACTGTGCTGCAATAGTGTAAAAGAGAGAGGAGAGCACTCATACAGACACAGAATGAGATTTCTTCAGATTTGTCCTTGATAAACATTTATAAACATTTGTGTAAGGAATAAAAATAATTGGAAGAGAACTATGCATGCCTCATACTGACAAAACGTATATTTGTGCCTAATAGATTGGAGAAATTGTTCAGGAATTGTTTATTCTTATGGAAAGATTGTCCTGTACAGTGCTGCCAAGGACAGTTTCAGCTTGAATAACTACCTATACAATGACATTCACTTAAGTTACAGTGACTTAACTTGTAAAGTTAAGTTAGACATCACTGTGTATTAAGGGGTGCGTGAGTCTCTTCTGGTTTTCTTTTTTTTCTTTTCTCCTTTCTATTGAATGAGGGAACGAAATGTGTCATTAAAAGCTTGCGTAAGAAGGACACACTTTATTTTGTGACAGTGTGGTTTCTTCTTCCAGTTATGGAATCAAAGTTTCTCATAATTGGGGGGGGGGGGGGGGGGGGAAGGTTGTTTAGGTTGTTTATGTATTTATATTTCTACTTACTTGTGAAAAGAAATAGGTAAAAGATAAAACATCCAGTTCTGTTCCTCTTCACAGATACAAGATTATGGAACTGATGGGTTTTATAACTTGTAGAACAGAACAAAATGGCTGGGATTCTGCCTCTTGTATGTGGATTGTCCTGGACAGTAACATGCACTTTCAAAGTCTGTATGCAGTTGTTTGTACCAGAGGACCTATGGTTTTCTTGTGAATATATTAGTTATCTGTGCCTTATGCTTTACTGAATTACTGCACTCTAATGTGTTAAACCTAAATTATGTATTCCTCAATGTGGTTCTCAGACAACCTAACTGAAATTTTCTAATAGATTCAGCATACATCAGGGAAATGCCCTGTATTCAGGGAACATTCAAACACCACTGCCGTTAAAGATGGAATTGTTCTTTTTCTACAGTTAAGGCTAACAAATTCCCATACGAATCAAAAAAGCTCTACTAGATATGCCTGTTCAGGTAAAAGCAAATACAAATAATTAAGTTATTGTAGTCATTAAAGACTATAGTTAACATGCAACATCCTTTGCATGTGTATAAGCAGTAGGTGTAAGAAAGAAAATATATACCGACATGTATGCATTTTTAGAGTGTAATTTTTTCCAGTGTGCTATATGAATAATATAAGGATGATGGAGTAAATATAATATCTCAGGAATTATGTTAGAAAATGAGGTTCTCCTTGGAGACTTCAAATTCCAAGAAAAAGTAAAAATTGTGCATATAATATCTTTTCTGTGTTTTTTTCTTCACTACTCAAGGAAAGAATTTATTCTACACTTACCCTGTTTACTGCCAGGTAATTCTAGAAGATGAGAAACAATAAGAAGATGAAGTGCTGACTTCTAGAAGGAATACATTGCCACGGCTTTATGTAATATCTGCATCTTTCTTATCTCAATAGGGTACAGATTGGGTAACACCTGCATTATGAGAAATGTTCCTGTTGTTCCTCCTCCTCCTGTCCTCCCTTCCCCTGGGGCTGTTGCATGGCCACATAGCACAAAGACAGGGAGACAGGGAATTAACATAAAATATAGGATTTGTTGTCTATATGGACAAGAATGAAATAAACTTGGGGAGCTCTTTCCTAGCACACTAGTTTCAACAGCAAATAATTCCCTTCTGGAGTATAACTGAATTAAATATTAGTCTGAAGAGAAGATGTAGTAGATAAAACTACCTCAAATGACCTGATGAAAAACAAAGTGAAAAAGTACTTTTCTGAGGTTGACTATTAAAACAATGATGCTGTTTACTCAACACACTGTGTCTTATTTCTACTTCATGTTGATTTGTTCTTATGGATGATATCCACTCATGTGTGGGTATAGATATTATTTTATATATATATACACACATGTACATATACAGGTATTTGCTAAGTTTAGGGGAAGGATTTGGGGTTTTTTTTCTTCTTTTAAGCCCTTTTAATGGAACTTTATTTTGATAATGAAACTATCTTTTGGGTGTCAATTTCCTAAGATGAACATGGAACAATTTAACAATACTTTTTAGGTAAGAACATAAGCAGAATAAGTATCAGCCTAATACAGACTGGCAAATTTCATAAGATACTTTCAAGGAACAGACTTCATGACTGCTATAGGTATTGTTCTAGTTTCTTGTCCAACTAACTTCCAGGACTGCTTTTTTTCTCTCATGGCTGCAGAACTGTGGGAGTTCAGTGCAGTTAACTGGAGCACAGTGGGCATGGGGAAGAGCTGACACTGTACTCCAAAAGTAGGTTCTATTCCAAAAATTAGTTTATGAGGTGTATTTAGTAAGATAAATAAAAACCTCTCAACATGTGTATCATTTATCATACTAGCAGTAAGCTGATATGAAGAAAGCTAAATATCTTTTCTAAGAGGTTCTGTTCCTGCAATTAAAAGTTAATTTTCACTTCTTTGCTAATGGAAAAATCCTGATGTCTTTTCTCAGGTTCCATTCTCCCAATCATGAACAGACTGCATAAAGTAAGCAATCACCAACAGTAAATCAGAAATAGTATTTTGTATTTCAAGTTGTAGCAGTGAAAAGTTAGGTTGCCATCAAAAGCAGCACAAATCTACACAGCCTTTGTTGCCAAAATATTATGAGAATAAAATAAATACATTTTAAAATGATAGATTGAATGTTTATAAGGTAAGGAACAAAACTACCTTGTTTTAAAGGCATCTGTAGGCTCTGTAAAAACTCAGTAGGAGCTTAAAAATAATTAAGACTTGTTATTATGTTGCCCGTTTGAAAGGTTGCTCAAGAAAGCAATGTGTTTTTATTAACAAAAGTTAAATATTCTTTTTTAAAATCATCTTTTTAATGTTGGCAACTCAGTATAAGGGCAAGCAGTAAGTGGGCTGTATTGAAGATCAGTGTAGGTGAATAGTCATTTGTTCTGATAATTAGACAGAAAATCATATTGAAGCAAAGAGTGCAAATGTTGGGAGTCCACAACCTTAAAATTTTAAATGTTATCTATTGTAGGTACTACATGAATAATCATATGTTTATTTTCATAAAACAGCTATCTGTTCTTTCAGTGGAGTTACTGAGAAGGAAAGGTACTAAATTCTAAAACTAATTACACTACAGGGAAAGATGCAATTTCAGCTCTTCCATTTGTACTGCAAAAATCTACACTCAAAAATAGTAACCAGATAATGAAAGAAGATGAAAGGTTCTGTTCTTAGGCACTTTCACTTGTTTTGAATGCTTTCTGAGAGTGATTAATTTTTCTTAAATGTCTCTGACTATCAGCTGTTATGGTAACATCTCACATACAAATTTTTCTGCTCTCAGCATCTCTCTTTCAGCTTCTCTCTATCATCTCTTCTTGGTTCATGGCATCATCTTAAATTTAACTTGTTCAGAACTGATTGAATACTAATTTCTCGTTCCTTTTCTTTCCTGTAGCTCCTGTTTCAATCATCTTTTCTTTATGGACCTGTTCTCCTCCATGTCACTTCCTTTTCTCCAAGCTTATTGTCAGCCTCAGTGCTGCAATTCTGCCTCAGACCAATAAAATACATCTTGCCAGTCTCATCTGACCAAGATAATTTCTTTCTTTTTCTTTCTTTATGAATTCTTTTTTTCCACTGGCTATTCATTCAGACTTCTTACATTTTCAAGATTTTTGAAAATCCTAATGTTTTTAAGATTAAGAATAATCTTCCTACTATTGCTAATTGCCTAGATTACTTAGTATTTTCCTTAATGATTTGGATGATGCCAATGACTTGCCAATGATATTTTAATGAGTTAAGGAGAACTGCAGAGAGAAAGAAAATAAATCATATTTAATGTATGTTTTTGAATAGAACAAAAAGTAGTGATCTCATAATACAGCAAAAGGTACACAAAATTAGCACTAATGAACACATTTTCCAATTTTAAATGTAGTAAGGCAAAGTGCAGGTTGTCTGGCTAGGTTATGAAATCTCCAGCAGTGAAAGTATTTTTTAGAAGTTTCACAAATATTTGTAAGGAATATAGATAGCTGATGCAGGAATATAATTTCAGGCAGAGAGAGGATACATGAGCTTTCAAGGTTATTTCCAGCCCCATTTTTGTTCTAGCCTGGTTTCCTACTCTTCTAGTACATGTGACTTAATTAATCCCCTTGCTTCATTTGTTTTGAACCCTTCATTTATCTCATAACTAAGACACTTCCCTCTTTCCTTCTACCAAAACAAGAAGTACTCTCCAGTTATGAGAAGCTTAATTAATATTCAATATGCTATATTCATGTTTCACTCTCCTATGTCTTCTGCATGCATGTCATAGCCCTTTCTGGGTTTAATTTAGCTCTTCCCCTTTTCCAACTTCATACTGTAACTGTTTTCCAGACTATTAACAACTCATATTTGCAGCACCAGTGCAACACTAGTTTAGTTTTTGTTTGAGTTCTGAAAGAAATATGAGACTATGCCCTGGTTAATTCACCTTTATTATGACTGAGCTTGTAAATCTGGTGTTCAGTGCTGTACTTTTCACGGCTGTAATACTTTCACTTGATCACAGTGGCCAGTGGACAGTTCACGGAGTAATTTTTTCAAGAACAGTTAATATGCTTTAAATATGCCTTCCCCTTGCTATTTAAGAGTGTCTTGTTATTTTCTACTGTTTTCTATTAATGCAGAGTAAAAATTTTCATGCATTCTCACTGTAAATAGTGGGACTACCCGTAAGCTATATGTTTCTAGAAAGGGGAAAGATATAAGAGAAAGCAGGCATTCCCTTCAGATAAACCAGAAGACAAACAAAAAGCATCTGAGAATGGTGAATGAATGCTAGTGTTATGCTGAGAAACAGGAGAGTGTTGTAGATTTTTTGTAAAATAATTCCCTTTCTCTAGGCAACACCACTGAACGCTAGCAACTGTTGCCTAATGAACAATTTAATACAGCAGGCAGTAGAACTGAGCTATGGTAGGCTGATTGCAGAGAGAGAATAACAACATTATTAAAACTTAGAGTATTCATGCTTTCTGTGTTTTATCCAACTGAATCAAACCTTGGGCTTTATTGTCCATCATAACAACTCACATTATTTATAGCTGATCTGGCTATGTTTCCCACATAAATTCAAAAATTTGCCTTAAAATGTTGGCTTCTATGTGATTTGCAAATTTAGAGATATTGAGTATTCTGGGTTTTCTTGGTGAATTGTAAGTACACATGAACTGTGTTGTGTGACTTTGTTTTGAACATTGAAATCTTTCAAGATGTCTTGTGTTTTATTTGTGAAGAGAGTGTATAATATGTTCATATTAAGCTTCAGTAAAAGCAGATGGTTGCTTTGAGTCAAGATCCTCTGAGATCATTTTATAACCCCATCTGCAGAGTGCACTAGTGTTTTTATCTAGCTGTAATACTTTGCTTCTTCTTTTATCTTTTATCCCATTAAATATCCCAGATGAAATGGGATTAATATTATGGTACTAAAGTATGTGTAAAAGCAGAACACTGCAGAGTAATGTGTACGAATGTGTTGGCAAGGTATGAGCGTCTTAAAATAGTCCACGTGATCAGGATTTAAAGTTTAGTTGTCTATATTAAAACCTATATTCTCAGAACATCTCCAGCAACACACTTGCATAGACTGGACCGCCTAGAGAAAAAGTAATTGTGAAGGATAGACAGAGATTTCATTTATATATCATACACAAAGCTGACTCAAGGTGTACTTAAAAATATTTGTTATACATTCAGTGTATAAAAGTGGTTTTACTGAGGTTTTTTTTTATTTAAAAAAATCCATTAAAGAATTTCCCTGAAAAAGGGAAAGTTAACAAGGGGGCTGCAAGGTGACACAAGGATTGTGGCTTGGTGTGCTCACCAAGCATTTAAATAGTGAAACTCTGAGAAGTTAAAAAGATATTAGAAACCCTTTAAAAGTTCTGGTGTTTTGACAGTTCTTTAAAAGGATTTTGAAGGTTAAATCAAGAAGCTTTTTTTCTTTCCCAACATAATTTCAAATAAACAGCTTAAAGGCAGCCCATTATGGCTGTCTTTTTGAGGGTCTGTATGTTATACAAAATATAAAAATTCAGCAATAACATCTATGAAGCTAGGTGGTTACAAATGTTGTAAAGTTTTAGAACCCTACACCAAAACTGAAACCCTAATAAAGGAGATGGGTAAAGTTATTTTAAAGTGTTATCTTCTTATGGGCAAAATGACTAAGTAAATTGAATAGATTCTCTGCTAGCATCTGTATTTCCTGCCAAGAACCTATGAAAAATATTCTGAAAACACTACATTCTACTCATGCCAAAAAAAAAGTTAAAGTTTACATATTAAATGTTACCAGCTTGTTGCATATTAAACTATTAACTTCCTTTAGATGAGATTTTTTTCTTCCATATCAAGACTGTTGAATAAACAGGTTTAGTGTCATGCGTAGGAAAGGCTGAAACTCAGAAGAGTTGGTTAAATGAATTCCTTTTTAAATGTCTTTGTCCCTCTCCTTGGAACTATTTAAAATTTAAAGATTTGGTGTTTTGCATTAGCTGAAGAGGCTCTTAAACATAAACATTTTTTTTCTGTATATACAGAACTGATTTTCAGTACCTAACTCCCTTCTCTCATATCTTTCCATACTTTTTTGAAAACAAAGAAAAGCTGAAATCTCTCACACTAAGCAATTCTAAGACAAACTATAAAAAGGAACCTACTGCAGTGTCAGGGTAAGCATAGGAAAGGAAATTCAATACTTACTTGCACAACATTTTCTGATATTGTATCTCACTTATTCATGATATTCAGGCATCTGGAGACTCAGGAAAGCAATAATCCTCAACTGTAAAATATGTTCTACCCTTAAGGTACTACACATCAAGTTATGATTTTGTAGGAGCTTTGTTTGTCCTTGGTGGGCTTTGCTGGATGGTTTACGAGCTGAACAGGCTCATGTTTGGTAAAGAAGTTGGTTCACCACAAGAAGGTTTCTTCACTTTGGTTTCCCTAGACCTAACTAATGGATCCCATAGCTCTGGATCCTTCTCAATTGAAGTGAAGAGATGTAACTGTTTCCAAATGCAACGCTGAAGTGAGCTAGCACATTCACCACAAGCACAGATATCTGTAATACCCTCTTTACTCTTTTTTTTTCACGTTTTTTGATGTGAGTTACAGTGTGGTGTTTTTTGTTTGTTTGTTTTTCTTTGTTTGTTTTTACCACTAGGTATCAGAGCAGAGTTCATGGAAGTGGATAGGACAATAGTAATTCTCCAAAGTTATTTCATATTCTGAAAATGTCTTAGCTGCAGTGTCTTCATGTTTTCAATGTTCTTTAAGTAACCAGAAAAACTAAAAACTGAAATGAAAACATGATCTAGAAAATAAGGACATGCTTATACAGTGAATTTGACTGGCATAAGAAAAATGGAAGACCATTATGTCCTAGTGAGTGCCCACTAGCTGTGATGATTTTATTTTGTGGACTTTCTAGAGGACAGAAACAATCTCATCATTCTGAAGGAATTACTTTATTTCAAAATGATACTGTTATCAGGGTACAGGGTGCAGTCTACAGGAACCACACACTCCAAATCCTCTTTCTTACCCTTCCTGCTTCCCCCCAGGCATCTTCAAAATCAATGAAATGAAGTAAAATATCCAATCACCACTGGAAATTGTGATAAAAATAAATAAATAAATAAGCACAACAGAGATGAACTAGAAATATGAACCTGTGAAAATATTTCCTCTTTAGAGTGCAGACTGCATCCCTTTATTCTCTTTTCTCTTAAGGATGGCAGAAAAAGACCTGCCCTGCCCACACTGCTGCTATCCACAAGATACCAGTTAAGCCTCATTCCCTCCCTCCCAAGAACTAGGTATTGACAAATGCTTTTATGTTACCACTGAATGTGCATGCAGTTAACAAAAGTATCTCAATATTAAACTAATATGGTAATTATGTGCACCAAAGAATACCCCTTCCACAGTTCTTCATTCCTTATTGCCTGAGTTCAGTGCCCTGAAAATCATATGCACAGTTTGTATTTCTAATACAGCCATGAAGAGTAAGATAATCAGGAAGTTCTTGAAGTAACCATACATTAACCAGTAGATTCAGAAGGTTAACAATATGCAAATACTCAGCCTTGCAAACTACTTTCTATTTCATTTGACTATGATAGATGTTAAAGTGTTCACGAATAATCAATACATGGAAAGATCAAGTGTTTAAATAGGATTTTATCTAAATGAGAACTATGGGATTAGATCACGTCACTTTGCATAAAAAAAGGAATTAGCTGCAATTGTGAAACAAAATGTTGTCTTTCTTTTTTTGGGGGGGAGGGGGTGAATATTATGAAGTATTCACAGAAAGCATCTTATTTTCACACAGTTTTACTTCCCTCCCACACGTTCAGCTGCAATTTTCTGTATGGTACATTAGACTGTCTACTACAGTTTCGTTTGCATATAGCACAGCTAAAAACAAACATAAACATTTGGTGTAGAAAGGCAAAAGCAGCTTGATTTGTCTTAATTGCTAGTGGCACCCATTTTAGAACTAGAAGGTGGTTATACTTTGTTGATACTCTGGGGACAGAAGATTTTCATAAAGCTTGTTCCGAACATTTGTAGCCTGCTAAAGAATCTTTTGTTTTGACCAGTAATGAAATGGACATACATAAAACTGCTATGAAAATAGCATACAGGGAAGACACATGGATTTTTTTAGGCTGGTATTATGTAAAAAGTCAGCCCTGCTTGAGCTGGTACTGCTAGATTTCTCCTCTTGTCCATTCCAGATTGTTACTTCATAATTATAGTCTATAGTCTGCTCCCTTGATCTACATTTCTTTTGCAGGATCTGTGGGAGCTGTTTATTTCTCCTTGCCATGGTTTAAGACCAAATGACATTGTGGAAGTTAAATGGACTTGCATACCAAGCACTTTAATCAGAGATACATGCAATTTTACAAATAACAACTTTCCTGTGTCATGGGGGAGATTGTGCAGTGACTGAAAGAAGTCAGGTAGTTTACTGTAATATTTTCTTACATGTTCTTCCTGTCCTGCAGGAGAGATATATAATCCTGAAGAGAGGTTGGAAACATCAGTGTAACAGTACCAGTTGTATTGTGCATAGTCATGGGGCAGGACCATGGAGTCCACTGGGCTCTTTTTGGTTCCCTGCATTCCCTGGAGGTTACAGAGATGGTCCTGGATCCTGGTGCAAGATTGTGGAGTTTCCTTCCAGAGTCTCTTCCAGAAACTCTTGTCTATCCCAGTATTCTTAAGTGTCCTTATTTATAGGATAGCCTGTTCAAATGGTGTCACCACTTCCAGATTTGATGTCCCTGTTATTGGCACTCAGAACCTGCTTGTTCCAGATCCTTCTGGTACTTTTGCACTTCTTGATTATCAACAAGGTTTTTGCATAGCTTGGCTATCTATTTGCTCGAGCACACTAGAACTATCCTGTTGTTTGGGACAAGTAGTTGATCATATTTTATCTACTTCTACTACAACGAAAGTAAAGTCCATGGTCTTATGCTAAGACTTGTACCAACTAGGCCTAAGCCATGCTACACTCCTCAACACTAGACTTCTAAACTTACAACACAGAAACAGTGTATTTTACCCACATGAGAAATTTGCAGTTGAAAATTATAAGGAAGTACACATCAGAGAAACATTCAGAAGGTTCAATCCACTCTTCAAGGTTTCTTTTTTTAAAAAAAAATGCAATTATTTCCATAATGGAATTTAAAACTAGAAGTCGATTTCTGTTTTCTGGCTTCCAGCTAGGAACATAATATAAGAGGCTTACCAATTTGGATTAAAGGTCCATCCAGCCCACTGTGTCCTGTTTCTGACAGAACTCAAAAGCAGATGCCAAGGAAAAACTGTATAAGATGAGGACAAACATAGAAATTTCTTCCAAGTATGCTCACAACTTCTAACAATTTTGAGTTCAAGGACTTCCTTATCTAGAAGAGAGTTTCTGGGTGTTCATGTAGCTGCATTTATTTCTGTTTCATGAGCTTCTCTGGGCTGCCTTGAACCCATGTGAAATGGACATCTTGTGTCTTATGTTTGTCATTAATAAGTTGCTCTACTTGACAACTCAGTTAAGATACAGACCTATTTCCCACTCTTAGTGGCTCTGGTAAATAATCAAATATCTGTACATAAAATCTATGCTGAGTCTACAAGTGTGTGAAAAAACCTGTGAAAAATATTTACATCTTAACCATTTTGGTCACAGCCAGGAAATGAAATGTAATCAGAATATTATAGTTTAATAAAACAACACGAGTAAAATAGTTGCCTATATTGTCATACTCATCTCATGATGGGGAAATAAATGTTTTCTCTGTGCCACTATACATAATTTTTTTTCCTGATATTAATGAATTAATTAAAAGAGGGCCAAAAGTTTTCAACATTCTTATTCACAACTAGGTAGGGTTTATAAAACAGCTGTAACTTTAAATTGAGGCACAAGGCTGCACTCAACATATCACAAAGCTGAACACAATGTACAACTGATCTGCTTGGTGAAGAACACTTGTTCTTTTCTTATACAATATTGGCTGTAGTATGTTGGATACATTGAAAACTAGCATATTTGAAAGGCATGAAGCAAGCATATTGTGTGCACAGTTACTCTGGGGAATGGTAATTATGTCATTATCTCAGTCTCCTGTTGCATTGCTACACCAATTTTGCTCATAGAGAATTTTAGTAAGAGTGCATCTGGAGGTCTGGTGATACTAGCATTAGTATGCCAAAGCCTAGAGATTTTAGCCTCACTGAGAGCAACGGTTACAAATACAAATCTAGGTGTCTGTCCTGAAGAACTGCTCAAAATGAAAAAGACATGTTAGAACTGATAAGCACTACCATAAGATGGCTATTCAGCAAAAAGTGATATAAAACTTTAAACCTTCTTATTTATGTATAGAATCACCCATTCTCCCATTCTCAGGTGCTCCAGCAAAAGTTTGTTACTGAGCTTTTGTTCATCTGAGACTATCAGTTCCTAATGTGAACTTTTCATAAGGACATGGAAAAAAGTAAGAAAACTCTTTTACTTACTTTCTAATTTAAAATGGACTAAGTTTAATTTATTTTTTTTTTAATTTTTATTTTTTTAAAAAATGCATAATTTTCTTACTGTGAATGGCTTTATGCCGGTTCCACAACAACAACAAAATCAACACAAATAAGGAACAACTCAGTCCACAAAATAAGTACACAACTGTACATCTGAAAGAGGTACCTGAACTATCAGGCCATAAAAATTTGTTTGCTTTCCCCTTTATTATGTAACTCGGTTATCTCCAACAGGAAGAATAAAAACTGGTGCCTACTTATTTTCCCTTGAATTTCATAGAGCATGATGAGTAGTGCACCTACACTGAGCAAAATCAAGCAAACAAAAAAAATCTATTGTCTCTGACAAAGCAGATTCAAACTTATATTTTCCACAAAAGATTTTTCATCTACAGATAATTTAAAGTATTAGGAAACCAATAATTTTCTTAATCTGTGCTAACGTACAGAAAAATATGTCTTTTGAACAGAAGCATAGCATGAAAATGTGAATGACGATGAGAAGTACCAATTAGATTACAATTATTTAGGAGTTAAAGGGTGGGGAAATGGATGAAAGGAGTTTTCTAGGTTCCATAACTGAAATATTTCATATCTCGCATTTAAGAGATGTACAGATGAATTAGGCTAAAAATATATTCTCTCAAATACACTTCTTTCCTGTGGCAAGGTGCAAACAGAGTTTCCTGCTTTATGGGTTACTGGTCTAACCATAACATGTAGTTAGGGCACGTAATCCCATAATCATAAACATCTCTGGCTACAAATTTTAAAGGGGTTTTAAAGGGGTTGAAGGTCCTCAAAGCAAAAGAATGGTACACACAGATGTGCAGTAAATGGAGCAGGCAGTGGAATTGGCTGAGTGACCTGATGGAGCTTAAACTTAAAGGCAAAAGATAAGTGTAAGGAGCGTGGTAGCAGGAACAGGCTATTTGAGAGGAATACAGAAGCATTTCTCAGACATGCAAGGATGGAATTAGGAGGTCCAGAGTCTGACTGAAGTTTAAACTAGTGAGGAATATGAATGACAACTAAAATAACTTCTATTGACACTGCAGCAGCAAAAGAAAGACAGAGGAAAATATGAACTCTTTGCTGAATGGAGAGGGTGAGTGAATGACAAGGTACATAGAAAAGCCTGCAGTGCTAAATGCACTTTTTACCTCAATATTTGTTGACAAAGCTTGTCCCTATACATCCCACATGTTTATGCCTTGTTAGGGAGAAAAACATACTACTCAAATGTGGCGAAGGAATGAGTTATGGACTACCTAATAAACTGCAAATGAAAATGTCCATGCAACAGGACACAGTGTACCTAAAGGTGCTGAAGAACCTGGTTGGTGTCAGCTGGAAATCATTCTCTATGACCTTTGAAAGCTTACTGAAATTGGGGGAAGTTCATTGACTTCAAGTTCCATTGACTGGGAAAGACACGTCTTTATACCCATCTTCAATAAAAAGGGAGGAAGGAATACAAGGGAACTAACATCAGCCCCCACCTCAGTCCTGTGGAAGATTATGAAGAAAGTCCTCATGGAAGTTATTTCTGCGCATCTTATGGAAAAGAAGTTTATTGGGAACAGCCAGCATGGATATTTACGAACGCCAAATGATGCTTGACTACTTTGATTGTTATTTAAGATAAAATAACTGGTTGTAAAAAGAGGATAACAATGGATGTCATTTGCTTAAATTTTAGAAAGGTGTTTGACTTGGTTTCCTGCATCAGTCTTGTAGCTAAACTGGGGACACACGGACTGGATGGGTGCACTGCAAACGGAGAAATGCTGGCTGGATTGACAGACTTAAAAGGTAGTGTTCAACACTTTGAAGTCTAGGAGGCAGCTAGTTATGATAGGCATTCATCTGTGTTTAACACTTATATTGTTTAATATATTCAGTAAATTGTGCAACAGGATAAATGCACTTTAATCAAATGCATGAATGATTTTCAGACTTAAGGGGGACAGTTAATATGCTGGAGGCCAGGGCTGTCATTTACAGGTATCTCAATATACTAAAAAAACAAATACAGAGTCCCCTGTGTAATCCCCCAACCCTCATGCAGTAGGGAAGGCTGGGGACTAACTAAAGGACCAACTTTACAAAAAAGGGATATAGAGGTCCTGGTGGACAACCCAAGTCATCAGTACATCCTTGCAACAATGAAAACTAATCTCATATTTGGTGCATTAGTAAAAACATAATCAGGTCGAGGGAAGTGATCATTCCACTCTATTAGGCACCCTTGAAACTGCATTAAGAATAATGTGGCTGGTTAAGAGTCTCTCTCAGTACAACAGATATTGACAAGTTGCAACGAAATCAAGGGAAGGCTACTAAATATTTGGGGCCTACAGCCCCTGGCATATGAGATGAAGCTGGGGAACTTGGATTTTTTTATCCTAGATGAGTAGGAAAAAAGATAAGGAGAGAGAGAGGAATCTAATTTCAGTCTTCAGATTATTTTTGACTTTTCTCAGATGTGCAGAACAACAGGACAAGAAGAAGTTATCACAAATTGCAAAGGGAAATTACAACTCAGTATATGGAAAACAAATCTTCACAATGAGTGATTAAGCACTGGAATACATTTCCCAGGGAGATAGTGGAATTTGTATTGAGATGTTCGAAACTTAACTGAATGAAAGGCCCTGAGCAATCTAAAGTTAGCACTGTTTTCAGCAGAATTTGTACTAAATGACATTGTCAAAAAGTAGGATATTCCTTATAAAAAATGATTTTTTAATTACAAAGCAACAGAGGACACTGTTGTTAACTAATCATAAATCATCACCAATTTTAAAAGATACATCAAAAATCCTTGCTATCAAACTTGCGAATGCATGTGCTAGTTCAGTCAACATTATGGTCCCACAATTTGAATGCAAGGAGTTTGTCTGTAACAGTTCCAGTGATTCATATTTGCATACCTACATTTTCTTTCCTCTTCTTCTCCCTGACCCTGTGCTTAGCAACGTCATCATTTTGAAAGCTAAGGATAAGTATTCATTTAAATTTGCTCTGAACTTAGATAACCTTTAATCTAAGTACCATATTTCCTCCATAGAAATCTCACTTTTTTTTCCTGTTTTAAATGAGCTTACGTTACTGAAGAACTCTGATTATTGTTATTAACTTCCTTGCAAAGTCCAACTCATCATGGTTTTTCGTACACAGCTGTCTTACCTGATCAGTACTCTTTCCATTCTTGGTGAGGTTACTGCTTACTCTTGATACCTTTTTAAAATAGTTATCCACTTGCTTACATCTGGAACAGTTTTCTAAAAGATGACTCATCCCTTTACATGGGAGGCAAATTACAGTCTTTTACTTTTTCTGACCTACCATATTACAAACTTCCAACACATTTATGTCCTTGAGGTTTTCCAACCAGACTACTTCACTCACTAGTTCTTTTAATATCCCATTGTAGAAATAACCCCCCGTCAAAACATACCAGAACTGTCAATATCTTAAATGTTCTTCTTTATTAGCAGAGAAGTAACTTACATATAATTTCCATTTGTTTTGACATGATAATGTCAAGTCTTACTGACATCATCTCATTTTGTCTTGATAGCATGCCCATACCCTTGGCATCTTCACATGCTAATTAAAGAAGATTTGACATTGTAGTTTGGTCTGTGGTGGAATTGCATTGACAACTTCTAGGAAAATCTGTGATGGCAGTAAGACTCAAGGAAGCAAGTGTCAAAGAATCTTTGACACAAAAATATTATTGTCATTCCTTGATAATTGCAAGTATAATTGAAATACTTCAGCTGCCATCACTTGTACACTTGGTCATACCTGAAATACATCCACATTTGTTCTCCTTACTGAACTAAATTGATGTGATGTAACTTTAAGGGTCAGCAAAAATAACCAAAACTGTTGTTTTTTTTTTTTTTTTTTTTTTTTGCCACAACAGTGTTATATGGAGAAAAAAAATGAAAATGCATGTCAATGTTAGTGTCACCACATGATTTGAACGGAATGAGTATTGTCCCATGGTAATGGGTCTCAGAAAGTACTCTGATGTTTTTTTCAGAGATCCATTGCTTTATTCTTAGTTTTGCCTCTCACTCAATATGTGAATTTAGATCAGTCATTTCACTTGTGTTCAGTTTATTCATCTGTAAATCAGTTATCCTAACAATTCAGTGCTTCAGAGAGGTGTTCTGAGAATTATTGAATAAATGTTTACAATGTATTTTCAGAGCATCATATCAGAGTAACAATATTGGTATTAAATTGTTTTATTGAAAGAAATCACATAAATCATTTCAGGGCTAGCTATTAAAAAACATAGTTTTCTTCAAATTCTTTTTCAGTGTACTTGTTATTTACAAAACATTACAATAAAGGTGATAAACCAATAAGCAGTTACTCATGACAGAATTCTGAACAAAGGTTATATGACAAAAGACATATTGTCCAATTCATTCTAAAATGTGAAAGACAATGCTATAAGAGACTAGGTCTGGTGCTTAACAGGGAAATCAGTTCTGAATCCTTGACTACAGCTGTCATTCAGCCTAACGGTCTAATTACAGTTTCCTGAAAAATACCCCTCTCCTCCCAAGTTAAGGAAAAATCTTGGCACCACTAATGCTTAGGACATTAACTACAATTACACCCACTGATTTCAGTGGAGTTGGGTAATTTTAGAGAATGCCAGTCCAGGAGGCTTATTTTACAGGACCATTATCTAGTTCTGATTTTTCTTTTATGTGTTCCTCAATCAAAGATCAGAGTGCTATTGTGCTGGGCACTGTAAAGACAAGTAATCAAAAAGCAAGCTTCTGCTCTAAATAGTTCCCAATCTAGATAACAGTAATAATGCACCAGGGACATGAAGCAATAAACGGAGTAAAAAGAGTAAGGTAATAATGAACAGACATCTTAGCTCACAGTTTCCTGAATTGATTTCTGCATAGTCACACACCACCAAGAAGGGTGTCAGATATTTTCACACGGAGTATCTTGCACATTGGTATTTAAGATGGTCCCCTGGAAGCAGTAGAGGAATCTAGATATGTATACTGATAGAAGAAGAAATAACATATGGCTCTCCTCCTTTCATTGATGACTTCTCTAATCAGTGAAATATTTTATTAGATGGATTTTCATTACTCCTCTTGCCTAACATTTTGTAGTTTGTTGCATCTTCCTCTTTCCTTTTTCTTCCCCTTTTTTTAAGAAGAAAATCCGTTTCTTTATAAAATGTGCTCAGAAACACCTTTTAGGAGACTATTCAAGATTTGGGAGTTAACATTTCCAAAGGAACCTTCCTGTAACCCCAAAAGAACAGTTTTGGGCCAAACTATATACTTGACCTTTCAAAGTATAACATTCTAGGCAGGTCCCTCTTCAGAACTCAGGCTCTTTTGCCAGATGTAAGATATTCACCTGCATGAAATGTATTTGGATCATAGATATTTAATTTAGGTTCCTTTCTTTAATTGCCAAATGTATAAAAAATGAGTGTGGAGCCTTACTATTTTGACTCTGGACACTTTTAGATTCTCTAATTAACAGTGGGAACCTAAGAGGAATTTTCAAAGATGATTCTTTTATTTCTTAGGCTTAAGGTACTCCAGAATTATTCCAACTTCTCTTCTGAAATAATTTAAATGCTTTTGAAAGTGTTACGCTACACTGCTAGTAGAACTGATACAATCTGTTGTCTGATTTATTCTAAACATTTGATGTTTCTGAGTATGAAGAATTTAGAATTACACCAAGCAAAATTCTGGAATTACCCCAAACATTCCACTAAGTAATTGAAGAACAGAAGGATATTTGAATCACAAGATGTGACAGAAAATATTAGTTTGCAAAAGAAAGATTGAAAGAATAAATTAATAATCCTCTTTTGAATGTGCATATAGTAACTGATCTTCATTAACAACAACATGAAACTAAAGCTGGCATTTAGTCTTTAGGGAAAAAATGGACTATACATAATGAACAAGTGTTGGGTTTTGTTTTGTTTTTAATTAAAACAGAAATTAGAATTTCTTACAGAAATTCCCATTCTCTGACAGAAGCATTAGATTTCAGGATGTTCACTGCTGCATTGCCTGACTTACAAAGCAAAAAGTTAATTATATTATGATCTACCATAGCCTGTATGATCAACAGGGAGGAGGTTAACGTTAAACAACACAGATACAGTAAGTGTTATATTCCATTTCCCTCTGCTTCTTTAGCACCTGTGTTACTTAGGTAGCTGTGACCATTGTAGGATTCACACATGGATACCTTTCATGAAGATAGGAATTAAATGAACTGCTACAAAAGGAGGAGCATGACCACCCTTTGCCTTTAAAACAAAGCTGATTTAGGATATATTTCTGCTTCCTAAGACTACATGAATCAGTAAAGAGGGGATGCACGCAGGATATACCATACTACATTCCACATAAAGGAGTTTCTATCTGTAAAAATCAGTCTCAAATAAAGACTTAAATACCAGGCTCCTGACTATAATGTATTTACAAAAAAGAAAAAGTGATTAAAAGTAGTTTGTTGTTTGGTTTTTGTTTTGGGTTTTTTTTTTCAGAGTTTCTCTACCCTGCATAGAACAACTGAAAATCATGAAGCATACTGGGAAGAAAATAGAGTGACCCCAATGCTCACAGTAGTCCATCCAAAGTCCTTGGTTCCTAGAAGTGCTTAAAGTGACACAAGCAAATTTTATTTACTCTGAATGGCCACGCATGTCATTAGTGGTAAGATTAGGGAAAATTTCCAAGATTTTAAGTCTAGTTTCATCTACAATTTTTAGCTGAGATATTTTCAGCTGAACCTTTACTTTTTTTTTTTTTTTTTAAATGAAATTTTTGCATGTTTTAAAACTTATGCATAGAAATTCATACTTTTGCTATAGTGATATATATGAAAATGTGCACATTATGTATATAGAAGTCTGCATTTTATATAAAAATATGTGGTAGGTTACACAATAAACCTATATAAATTTTAAAAATCTATAGTATTTTAAGTTTATATGTATAGTCTCTATACAGCTATATATCTGCAATGTATATGAACAATATTTATAAATATTTAAGGGCTCTGTACACACAAAAAAGTGTCTTAAATATGCATATTGAATTATACAAAAACTTTTATTCAGTATTTAAAACACAGAAAGAACAGTAAAAATCCATAGCACAGATTATCCAATATTAAAGACTTCAGATGTAATTGGTGTAAATTAACGCTCAGCCATGGCAATTTAAAAAAATGAAGCGTAGATTTTCATTGTAGAATTCACTGGCAATAGAAATCATAAAAGTAAAAAAAAAAAAAGTATCAAGAAAAACTATATTTTTATAAAAACTAGTAATATCTTTTGCTGTTATAATAGAAAATTGGAAATATTTGTCATACTTCAAAGCTTAAATCAGCATAAAAAAAAATGAAACTTAGTACGAGATTCAAATTGTATCAATAAATTAGATCTAAACCAGTAAAATAGAAGCTAAGATTACTCTTCTTACTTCAAACAGAAGATACTGGATCCTTCTTTCTTTTCCTGGTAGACCTTAAATTTCTCTGTGATGCTGTTAACCTTGAACTTATTGCATTTATGATCTTTGTATAGGGAGATTTAAAAGAGATTCAGAGGAGTGACATGAATTGTGCAGCCTCATAAAACCGTTTTTACTGAACAAGCAGAAATATGCACACATCCTAGAATAAGTGCTGTCTAAACCAGTGAGTCATGTAAAATAGTACAGTCTCCTGTGCAATTATCTATGTGGTTCCAACAGCATTTATAATTACATTTGTACTAACACAACAAAAATGACATGGTTACATAGTTTTCCAGCCTGAATCAGCTTGCTCACATCCACCTCTTGGGGAGACTGCAATGTGCTTTCATTGTTTGTTGCCATGAATAACATGGCAAGATGTATTCATGCATCCTACAGAACAAAACTCTGAGAGTTTCCCAGGTCTCAAAGTACTACATACACCCTTCATTAGACCCCTTTACTTCCAACAATAGTATAATTTGTAGAATTTTATACTAACGTATTTGCTTCATTTTTTTAAGGTTTGGTCTCCTAGACTCTTTTGGAAATAAAAATAACCACAGGAGCCTGATCTATTACAATTCTACCCCCAAAAAACATGGTTTCACAAATACTGATGAGATCTGTGTTCTTTCCAGATCAGAAAGTTTTAACTGAACAAAGGTAAGTGTCCCTATGAACATGAGTTCGACAGCAACAACAGAAGAAAAGCAGCTGGGATTCTGCACAAATGTTTACTAGGTAAACAACTCAGAAAAAATTTATACAGCTAAAGAGCTTGCAATGTCCAAAAATGGAGAAAACTGTCAATGATCTATATTCACATAGCATTAATTGCTTCTTTTGCAACATCACATCACACACTACCTAACAGATCTAAAGTATACTGCAGGTATAGAATTTATTCAGCTAGACAGCTTCCAATTCAGTTCATACATGTCTGCTTTGTTGCAGATTTTTGTTAAATATTTTTTCAAAAATATTCCTAATTTATATAGGAATGCATTAACTAACTAGACAAATATGTGTCTTTAAATAATACATAGCTGGAAAATTATGTCTTTTTGCTGGCATTATATTAGTTGCTGTGCTCAATGTCTGACTCCTTATGCATAGCACTAAGATCTTTATTTTATGTTCTTTCAAACACCTTGGTTATAACATCACAGAATCTAATACAGAAAAAATTAGCTTTAAACACCATAAGAAGTTTGCCTGACATAGATTTTAGAAAAATAGCTGGAGATCTTTCAGATAAAGATAAAAGATTAGAGTGATCCAATTCTTTTAATTCTGAAAATACATATCACATTGAAAAATACAATAGGAAATTTATCATAGCTGAAAATAAATATAGTTGTTTAAGGATGTAAGTCTGAACTGAGAGATCAAATTCATATTAGTAAAGAAGGAATGAAACTTCTATTCATGGTTCATCACACTCTGGATTGTCATTTATTCCATAGTTACAACCATCTTGCCTCTATGCTACTTCATTTTTAACCATTTAAAGATTGCAACTGCTGCTGTATCATTCCAATAGTCAATATTTTTCCTCTATTTTTATGCGTCGCCTACAAGAGAGAAATAATGTACCTATCAGTTTAGGAGTGGGCGCTTTTTTTTTTTTTTTTAAAAAAAAAAAAAAAAAAAAAAAAAAAAAGCCCCAACATCTTTAGGTCTAGGTATAGTTTTTAGTTAAAGACAGTGATTCATTTTGACTAGTGATGCGTCTTGATGGCAAAATAAATAATGTTTCTTGGAGTAAAGGCTGCATGAAGATGACTGTATTTTACATTTTACCCTATCTTTTGTTCACAGATGCATAATTAAATAGTTTAGACAAATAAGGAAGTGTATATAGTCACGAAGAGTGACTAAACATGCTCAAAAATACACAGTATAAGAGCGCCATCTCCCGGAAATAATATTTCTTACACTTCTCATTTCAATTTAATCCTTGGCTCACAAGAAATTTTAGTTAAAGATTGATGATGTTTACTTGCCTGTTTGCCCTGTATATCCCTTTTCATTTGTCTGTGCTATTTTTAAAGTTAGCAGTTCCTGTACAAACTCCTTTCTATACAAGGACCTAGAGAGTGTGAATGTAATAATCAGCCAGAGTTTAACTTTCAGGTTTATAAGGAGTTGTACAATCCCTAAGGGTTAAACCAATCTGAACAGTAACGTTCTCTCTACAGAAAAGAACCAACTTTTTCTGGTTTTAAAAAATTTTAATCCTTTATCTTGATAAGATTTGACAAAATATAAAATAAAATGAGACTGCTACTTCTCATCATTTTCTGAAACTTTAAACTGAATCTTCTGCTCTATTCAGCCTGTTCTGTATGAGGAGCAAAATACTATTAGAATATGAAACCATATGTTCCTCTGAGGCAGACACACACCCGCACTCACACTCCACACACAAAGTCTCCAGAACCTCAGAAGTATTTTTCAAGAAAAATAATTTGGACTAAATATTCCCTCTTCCAAATACACATGGAATCTCTACTAACTCTGATAAAAA
This sequence comes from Strix uralensis, assembly GCF_047716275.1. Taxonomy (NCBI): domain Eukaryota; kingdom Metazoa; phylum Chordata; class Aves; order Strigiformes; family Strigidae; genus Strix; species Strix uralensis. The sequence continues at coordinate 94,743,554 of NC_133973.1, read as the reverse complement.
AAAACTTTGGTCAAGATACCACTTTTTAAAATAAAATTATGGAATACACTTAATTTTAATCCCACTTATAATAAAGAAACCCCTATGACCTATAAACATAGACAAATCAGGGACTCAATAATAGCACAGTTATCCTTGCCTTACAGAAGAAGACCTTGGATCCATAAATTGAATCCATAAATCCATAAATTAAAACACATGTTAAGGCTTTGCATTGTCTGTGAGCAAGGCCTTGGGGAAGTTATGTGTAAAACACTGTCCTCCCTTCTTGCCTTGGAACCCAATAAAATCAAATCTCATCTACTGTACTTCTGTACTCAGATGGGATTTTTCTGTCTGTGTTTATTTTATATATATTTTTTCAGTCCCTAGCCTTCATTTTTCATGTCATTTTTCATATTACTGCTACCAAAACCAATAATCATTTGTCCTGTATCTCACTCATTCTTTGTGCACTTAAAAGCCTCCAAAATGAAATTCCCCTTCTTCTCTGCTCTTACCTTCCCAGATTAAATATACCTATTTGTCATCCTTCCAAGCTCTCCACTTTCTGTTGTCAACAATCAGTCTACCCTTTTAGACCTTCTGTCCCAGAGGGATTTTCTCTTTGACCAGACCCTATTTTCCGTTCAGCTAATCAACAGCATGCTCCACATCTTCCTTCAAGGAACTTTAAAACATGCTCTTGTAACTTCTGTAGATATTTCTTCCTTCTCAGCTCAGAATCAAGATGAAAGAAAAAAATTAGAATTTTCTAAAAGTGTTTCGATCAGATTAAAATTAAAGTACATATAGCACTTGTTCAAGGTTATCATATTATCAGTATGTGTATTAAAACAGTTCTTCATCTCTTCCCAAATGATAAGCCTTCTAATTTGTTTGAGTTGGTAATGCTTGT